>NC_047121.1:10078752-10808072 GCF_902500255.1 Thalassophryne amazonica
CTTCTGGCCATATGTCTGGCAGGAGATAAACATGTACCTGGCTGGTCTCTTGTTGGAACTCTGGACCACTTGAGTAGTAGAATAAAAGATGGCTAGACTGTGGGAGATACGTGTCAAGAAACAGCAAAACATGGACCATATAAGAAAGTAATATCTGGGAGGGGTGAGTTTTCAACAGGAGGTCAAAGGTAAATACAGCATTCCTGGTCATTTTTATGAGAAGGGTTTGAATGAAGCAAATAGATGTGTGGTTAATGATCAAATCCTAAATATGCTCCCTAGTGGATGAAGGGTTTTTTTTTCTTGTTTTTTTGTTTATAACACTTCTGTTTTATCGAAAGTAAATATCACAGCCTGTAAACAGAAAAAATTTGTTGTACTGATTGTGTGTGTGTGTGTGTATATATATATATATATATATATATATATATATATATATATATATATATATATATATATATATATATATATATATATATATATATATATATATACGAGGTCTGTGAGAAAACTATCTGACCTTTTTATTTTTTTCAAAAACTATATGGATTTGAATCATGTGCGCTTGCATCAGACAAGCTTGAACCATTGTGCGCATGCGTGAGTTTTTTCACGCCTGTCGGTTGCGTCATTTGCCTGTGGGCAGGCTTTGAGTGAGCAGTGGTCCACCCCCCTTGTCAGATTTTTATTGTCAGGGAAATGGCTGAGAGGCTGCCGGTTTGCTGCATGACATTTTTTTCAGAAACTGTTAGAGACAGCCAGTTGGAAACCATTCGAAAGATTCAGATGGATTTCGGTGAAGATTCTGTCGGCGTCACACGGATTAAGGAGTGTTAAAACTTTTTAAAGATGGCCCACAGCAGCAGAGGGCGCGCTGCGCACCGAGCGGCCATCGACAGGCTAGAACGACCAGATCATTTCTAAACTGAACGCTGTGTTGATCCGGGACATCGTGTGACTACCACAGAAATGGCAAGAGAGCTGGACATAGCACTTTTGTGGCACATTCCACTGTTACAGGAGATTTTGTAATGAAAGACGTGCGGAAGATTTCCCGCGTCAGCTCAACGTTTTGAATCCACTTTTAATGGTCCTTAATCCGTGTGACGCCGACAGAATCTTCACCGAAATCCATCTGAATCTTTCGAATGGTTTCCAACTGGCTGTCTCTAACAGTTTCTGAAAGAAATTTCACACGAACGAACTATTGCAGACCTTGAGCGCTCGGCTAATGACCACGATGACAAGCTTTTTTTTTTTTTTTTTACAAACTTTGTTTATTTGGTTTTTAACAGGAATTGCACAGCCATACAACCACTCACAATGTGATACATATAAAACAAACTATACAATTCCCTTAGGTAATAAACAAACACACAAACAAACAACCTCCAATCGCTCCCAGGCAATAAGAGAAAATAATAATAAGAAAAAAAAGAAATAAAGTAAAATTAAAATACAAACTGCAATACCCAGAAGAAAGTACAGTTTGTACCCAGAAAACTAAATATGGAACCATAAGAAAAAGAAAATCAGAGAAAAAAAAGAAAAAAAAAAAACACAGGATGAGCAGACAGACACACATACACAAAGGACTAGCCTGGGACAGAATGAAAATCAACTTGACCAACCAGTCGTAGCAATGGCTGCCAAATGTCTGCAAATTTGTCAGAGGAACCCCGTAGTGACATCCTAATTTTCTCAAGTTTAAGAAAATAAACAATATCCCTCACCCAATGTATAAAAGAAGGAGGTTGTGGTGATTTCCATTTAAGAAGGATTATCCTCCTTGCAATAATGGTCATTAAGGACAAAGAATTTTCTTGGGAGGAGGACAAAGGAGACGGCCCTGAAAAAAACCCCAAACACAGCACTCTGAGGATTCAGATCAATTTTTCTGCCAATCACATCTGATATAACAACAAATACCTCTGTCCAAAAACTCCTGAGCTGAGGGCACAGCCAAAACATATGTATAAGGTTCGCAGGAGACTGTTGGCACCTATCACAGACTGGGGAGACAGTGTTATAGAATTTAGACAGACGAGCCTTGGTATAGTAAACGCGGTGCACAAGCTTGCATTGAATAAGACAGTGCCTAGCACATATAGAAGACTTATGTACCTGTATTAAGATACGTGACCAGAGCTCATCAGAAATAGCCTCTCCTATATCCTCCTCCCAGAGGGTCTTGATTGAACTCAAAGACTTCAAGCGGGTCGAAGCTATGCGATTATAAAAAAATTGAAATAGATCCTTTCAGCCTAGGAATGGGCAAGAGCAAGGAGTCAAAGTCAGAGTCCTCAGGCAGCCTAGGAAAAGTGGGAAAATTACTACGAACAAAGCTGTGAACCTGTAAAATTCTAAAAAAAAATGATGTGATGGAAGAGTAAATTTGGCTGAGAGTTGTTGAAAGGTAACAAAAACACCATCAATAAATAAATCCCTAAAAGTCTGAATGTCAAGGTTTGATCAAATCACAAAGGTTTTGTCTGTGAGAGAGGCAGAAAAGACATGATTATTCGCAATGGGAGCATATGGAGATAAGAGCTGTAGACCAAAATAACGCCGAAATTGGGTCCAAATTTTAAGAGAGGTTTTAACTGCTCTATTCTTTGTATAAGCAACAGTCGAAAATTTAATTGGCGAATACAGTAGAGCAGCGAGAGAGACAGGTTTTGCCGAATTAATCTCCATAACAAGCCAATCAGGAGAGGAAGGACCACACCGAAGCCAGGCTGTTAAGACCCTAATATTGGACGCCCAATAGGCCATCCCCCCACGCGGCTTAGGTCTCTGTAAATATTGCCTAGACAATCTAGGGACCTTCCCCTCCCAGAGAAAATCTGAAACAAGAGAATCTACCCGACTAAAAAAGGAACTGGTTAAAAAAATCGGGACACATTGAAAAAGATTCAAAAAGTGGGGGAGAACATTCATTTTAACACAATTAATTCGAGCTACCAGAGACAACTTAAGTAAGGATCAGCACTCAAAATCTTCTTTAACTTTCAACAATAAAGGAGAAAAGTTAGCATTAAGTAAGTCCTCATGTCTATGTGTAACTTGAACTCCAAGATATGTGAAACTGTCATTGGCTACCTTAAAAGGAAAGCCATGCAGGGGAAAAGCTCTAGCAGCTGAATTGATAGGAAACAATTCGCTTTTACCTAGGTTCAGCCTATACCCCGACAACCGTCCAAAGTCTGAAAGCAGCTGCAAAGCAGCAGGAATAGAATTATGCAGATCTGAAATGTATAGAAGTAAGTCATCGGCGTAAAGTGAGATCTTAGCCTCCAAACTATGTCGTCGTATGCCCACAATAGTTGGACTCGAACGGAGCATGATGGCGAGCGGCTCAATAGCCAAGGCGAATAAAAGGGGACTCAATGGGCATCCCTGTCTTGTAGAGCAATGAAGGAGAAAGTACCCCGACCGAGTGTTATTAGTCCTAACTGAGACCTGTGGGTTAGAATAAAGCAACTTAATCCAAGACAAAAAAGCTTCACCAAAACCAAACTTTTTGACCATATAAAAGAGGTAAGACCACTCAACTCGATCAAAAGCCTTTTCGGCATCAAGAGAGATTAAGGCTTCCGGAGTATTATGAGATGAGTCATTATAAATAACATTAAAAAGCCTCCTAATATTAGAAAAAGAATGTCTATTTTGAACAAACCCGGTCTGGTCTGAATGAACTACCGTGGGCAGAACACACTCAAGACGCAGAGCTAAAACTTTCGATAACAGTTTAAAGTCGACATTTAAAAGGCTTATAGGATGATAGGATGAACAACAAAGAGGGTCTTTACCTTTTTTCAAAAGAAGGGAGATGGTGGCCTGAATAAGAGTCTGGGGCAAGACTTCAAGAACAAAAGCCTCATTATACATTTCTAATAATAGCGGTGCAAGTTTATCCCAAAACGCTTTATAAAATTCAGAGGGGTATGCATCAGGGCCTGGGCTTTTTCCTCCCTGAATAGACCGCACAGCCGCAGGTTAACAGCCATTTCCTGATCAACAGTAGGTACATCCAATTTGGCGAAAAAATTATACAGGTCGGCATCCATGGGTGTAGATTCAGACGAGTACAATAACCTATAGAATTTCTCAAAGGCAAGGTTAATCTGACAGGGATCTGTCGTCACACCTGTGTCTGTTTGAATCTGGGTAATCTGACGTGAAGCAGACACCTGAGGGATTTGGTGTGCCAACAATTTGCTAGCCTTATCACCGTGTTCAAAAACCTGTGCCCCGGACTGCAACATTAGTTCTGTAGTGCGGTGGGTCATAAGTATATCAAATTCGGATTGTAGTGAAAGACGCTCTTTATACACATTTGGGGCAGCACAGGCTGCATACATATTATCAAACTGTGCGATTTGTTGTCTTAGGTTAAACAACTTCTCATTCCTTAATTTATTCTCGAAATGAATATAAGAAATTATCTCTCCCCTAATAAAAGCCTTCAATGATTCCCAAAGAAGGGAAGCAGAGATCCCTGGTGCTCTATTTGTAGTCAGGAAAAAATCTATCTGTTTTGAAATATAGTCAATATAGCTAGTGTTTGAGAGAAGACGTGTGTTCAGTCGCCATAATGGACGTACAATGATAATGTACCTAACTTAACATTCATCAAAAGCAGGGCATAGTCGGAAAGAACAATGGCATCATATCTACTCAAGGACAAGGATGGTAACAGCCTATTATCGATAAGAAAGAGGTCAATGCGAGTGAATGTACGGTGCACAGGTGAGAAGAAAGGAGTACTCCCTTTTCAAAGGATTAAGAAAACACCACGCATCAAATACTGCAAACTCCTGCATAAAAGAATGTATTGTTTTGGCCGATCGAGAGAGTATGGCCGGCCTGGATGAAGAACGGTTGAGTGCCGAGTCGAGCCAACAATTAAAATCTCTGCCTAATATTAAATGATGTGTTGACATATCCGGAAGAACAGAGAAAAAGCATCTATAGAAAGTCTCATCATCACAACTGGGAGCATAGACATTAGCTAATGTAACACGTAAATCCCTAATTGAACCCGTGACAATAACATATCTACCATTGCGATCAGAAATAATCTGATCACAAACAAAAGGGACTGATTTGTGTAAAAGAATAGCTGCACCCCTAGCCTTACCAAAAAAAGATGAATGATAGATCTGGCCTACCCAGCTCGTCTTCAATTTCTGATGCTCTTGGTTCCTAAGATGAGTCTCCTGTAGAAAGATGACTCTTGCTCCCAACTGGTTAAGATTATGTAATACCTTACTGTGTTTGACAGGATTATTCAGCCTCTTGCAGTTAAAACTGGCAAACTGGAGGTCATGTCCTAATAATAGAGGCATAGCAAAGTATTAGACATATAAGTAGCAGAAAGAATCTGGGCTCTTGGTAGACAAAACAAAGGGGTAAACAGAAAAAAAGCCAAGGAAGAGTTGGAGGTACACAACACACACACACACACACACAAAAAACCATAGCGAACAAACAAAACGAACATCTCGCCACAACACAAAAACAGAAAAAAAAAACAAAAAAAAACATAGCAAACAAACAAACCGAACATCTCGCAGAAGCATCCCCCCAAATGGGACGCATGAAGCCCAATAAATAAATAATAAATCTAGGTGCACAATATTGTATTTCAACAAAGAAATACTTCTATACACCAGTAGAGGCAAGCAAGAGCTTGCCTCTACTGGTGGTTGGCTCTCACTGCGGTATTGTATCACTTCCTGTTCCGGAGCACAGCGGTGTTTTTCTGTATCTGTTAGCTGTTTAATCTGCGCAGTTAGATTGATCTAGTTATCTAGATTACGATTTGTTTCCCAGTGTAATCTTTACGTGCCTTAACTAAAGCACTCCTTCTGCTGAATCACCTCTAAATTATTTACACATTATTCACTTTGCGTGTTTTTAGGAATCCGCTAATTGGAGACTCGGCTCCGCACCGTGGAAAATTCTACAGCTAGCCAGGCCCCTGTAGTCGGTGCGGACCAAGGTAGCTTAGCCGCCGTTAGTTACCCCCCTGGCAGATCCTGAGCAGCCGGGAAAGCAGGCTGACTGGGTGACTGTGAGGAGGAAGCGTAGCCCTAAACAGAAGCCCGTGTACACCGCCAACCCGTTCACATCTCTAACCGTTTTTCCCCACTCGACGACACACCCGCCGAGGATCAACTCTGGTTATTGGCGACTCTGTTTTGAGAAATGTGAAGTTAGCGACACCAGCAACCATAGTCAATTGTCTTCCGGGGGCCAGAGCAGGCGACATTGAAGGAAATTTGAAACTGCTGGCTAAGGCTAAGCGTAAATTTGGTAAGATTGTAATTCACGTCGGCAGTAATGACACCCGGTTACGCCAATCGGAGGTCACTAAAATTAACATTAAATCGGTGTGTAACTTTGCAAAAACAATGTCGGACTCTGTACTTTTCTCTGGGCCCCTCCGCAATCGGACCGGGAGTGACATGTTTAGCCGCATGTTCTCCTTGAATTGCTGGCTGTCTGAGTGGTGTCCAAAAAATGAGGTGGGCTTCACAGATAATTGGCAAAGCTTCTGGGGAAAACCTGGTCTTGTTAGGAGAGACGGCATCCATCCCACTTTGGATGGAGCAGCTCTCATTTCTAGAAATCTGGCCAATTTTCTTAAATCCTCCAAAACCGTGACTATCCAGGGTTGGGACCAGGAAGCAGAGTTGTAGTCTTACACACCTCTCTGGCAGCTTCTCTCCCCCTGCCATCCCCTCATTACCCCATCCCCGTAGAGACGGTGCCTGCTCCCAGACTACCAATAACCAGCAAAAATCTATTTAAGCATAAAATTCAAAAAGAAAAAATAATATCAATCAATCAATCAATTTTTTTATATAGCGCCAAATCACAACAAACAGTTGCCCCAAGGCGCTTTATATTGTAAGGCAAGGCCATACAATAATTATGTAAAACCCCAACGGTCAAAACGACCCCCTGTGAGCAAGCACTTGGCTACAGTGGGAAGGAAAAACTCCCTTTTAACAGGAAGAAACCTCCAGCAGAACCAGGCTCAGGGAGGGGCAGTCTTCTGCTGGGACTGGTTGGGGCTGAGGGAGAGAACCAGGAAAAAGGCATGCTGTGGAGGGGAGCAGAGATCGATCACTAATGATTAAATGCAGAGTGGTGCATACAGAGCAAAAGAGAAAGAAACAATGCATCATGGGAACCCCCCAGCAGTCTACGTCTATAGCAGCATAACTAAGGGATGGTTCAGGGTCACCTGATCCAGCCCTAACTATAAGCTTTAGCAAAAAGGAAAGTTTTAAGCCTAATCTTAAAAGTAGAGAGGGTGTCTGTCTCCCTGATCTGAATTGGGAGCTGGTTCCACAGGAGAGGAGCCTGAAAGCTGAAGGCTCTGCCTCCCATTCTACTCTTACAAACCCTAGGAACTACAAGTAAGCCTGCAGTCTGAGAGCGAAGCGCTCTATTGGGGTGATATGGTACTACGAGGTCCCTAAGATAAGATGGGACCTGATTATTCAAAACCTTATAAGTAAGGAGAAGAATTTTAAATTCTATTCTAGAATTAACAGGAAGCCAATGAAGAGAGGCCAATATGGGTGAGATATGCTCTCTCCTTCTAGTCCCCGTCAGTACTCTAGCTGCAGCATTTTGAATTAACTGAAGGCTTTTTAGGGAACTTTTAGGACAACCTGATAATAATGAATTACAATAGTCCAGCCTAGAGGAAATAAATGCATGAATTAGTTTTTCAGCATCACTCTGAGACAAGACCTTTCTGATTTTAGAGATATTGCGTAAATGCAAAAAAGCAGTCCTACATATTTGTTTAATATGCGCTTTGAATGACATATCCTGATCAAAATGACTCCAAGATTTCTCACAGTATTACTAGAGGTCAGGGTAATGCCATCCAGAGTAAGGATCTGGTTAGACACCATGTTTCTAAGATTTGTGGGGCCAAGTACAATAACTTTAGTTTATCTGAGTTTAAAAGCAGGAAATTAGAGGTCATCCATGTCTTTATGTCTGTAAGACAATCCTGCAGTTTAGCTAATTGGTGTGTGTCCTCTGGTTTCATGGATAGATAAAGCTGGGTATCATCTGCGTAACAATGAAAATTTAAGCAATACCGTCTAATAATACTGTCTAAGGGAAGCATGTATAAAGTGAATAAAATTGGTCCTAGCACAGAACCTTGTGGAACTCCATAATTAACTTTAGTCTGTGAAGAAGATTCCCCATTTACATGAACAAATTGTAATCTATTAGACAAATATGATTCAAACCACCGCAGCGCAGTGCCTTTAATACCTATGGCATGCTCTAATCTCTGTAATAAAATTTTATGGTCAACAGTATCAAAAGCAGCACTGAGGTCTAACAGAACAAGCACAGAGATGAGTCCACTGTCCGAGGCCATAAGAAGATCATTTGTAACCTTCACTAATGCTGTTTCTGTACTATGATGAATTCTATAACCTGACTGAAACTCTTCAAATAGACCATTCCTCTGCAGATGATCAGTTAGCTGTTTTACAACTACCCTTTCAAGAATTTTTGAGAGAAAAGGAAGGTTGGAGATTGGCCTATAATTAGCTAAGATAGCTGGGTCAAGTGATGGCTTTTTAAATAATGGTTTAATTACTGCCACCTTAAAAGCCTGTGGTACATAGCCAACTAACAAAGATAGATTGATCATATTTAAGATCGAAGCATTAAATAATGGTAGGGCTTCCTTGAGCAGCCTGGTAGGAATGGGGTCTAATAAACATGTTGATGGTTTGGATGAAGTAACTAATGAAAATAACTCAGACAGAACAATCGGAGAGAAAGAGTCTAACCAAATACCGGCATCACTGAAAGCAGCCAAAGATAACGATACGTCTTTGGGATGGTTATGAGTAATTTTTTCTCTAATAGTTAAAATTTTGTTAGCAAAGAAAGTCATGAAGTCATTACTAGTTAAAGTTAATGGAATACTCAGCTCAATAGAGCTCTGACTCTTTGTCAGCCTGGCTACAGTGTTGAAAAGAAACCTGGGGTTGTTCTTATTTTTCTTCAATTAGTGATGAGTAGAAAGATGTCCTAGCTTTACGGAGGGCTTTTTTATAGAGCAACAGACTCTTTTTCCAGGCTAAGTGAAGATCTTCTAAATTAGTGAGACGCCATTTCCTCTCCAACTTACGGGTTATCTGCTTTAAGCTACGAGTTTGTGAGTTATACCACGGAGTCAGACACTTCTGATTTAAAGCTCTCTTTTTCAGAGGAGCTACAGCATCCAAAGTTGTCTTCAATGAGGATGTAAAACTATTGACGAGATACTCTATCTCCCTTACAGAGTTTAGGTAGCTACTCTGCACTGTGTTGGTATATGGCATTAGAGAACATAAAGAAGGAATCATATCCTTAAACCTAGTTACAGCGCTTTCTGAAAGACTTCTAGTGTAATGAAACTTATTCCCCACTGCTGGGCACCACAGACTAAAACAGTTAAATGTGGTCTATTAAACATTAGGTCTCTCTCTTCTAAGTCCCTGTTGGTAAATGATATAATAATTGATCAACATATTGATTTATTCTGCCTTACAGAAACCTGGTTACAGCAGGATGAATATGTTAGTTTAAATGAGTCAACACCCCCGAGTCACACTAACTGTCAGAATGCTCGTAGCACGGGCCGGGGCGGAGGATTAGCAGCAATCTTCCAATCCAGCTTATTAATTAATCAAAAACCCAGACAGAGCTTTAATTCATTTGAAAGCTTGACTCTTAGTCTTGTCCATCCAAATTGGAAGTCCCAAAAACCAGTTTATTTGTTATTATCTATCGTCCACCTGGTCGTTACTGTGAGTTTCTCTGTGAATTTTCAGACCTTTGTCTGACTTAGTGCTTAGCTCAGATAAGATAATTATAGTGGGCGATTTTAACATCCACACAGATGCTGAGAATGACAGCCTCAACACTGCATTTAATCTATTATTAGACTCTATTGGCTTTGCTCAAAAAGTAAATGAGTCCACCCACCACTTTAATCATATCTTAGATCTTGTTCTGACTTATGGTATGGAAATAGAAGACTTAACAGTATTCCCTGAAAACTCCCTTCTGTCTGATCATTTCTAATAACATTTACATTTACTCTGATGGACTACCCAGCAGTGGGGAATAAGTTTCATTACACTAGAAGTCTTTCAGAAAGCGCTGTAACTAGGTTAAGGATATGATTCCTTCTTTATGTTCTCTAATGCCATATACCAACACAGTGCAGAGTAGCTACCTAAGCTCTGTAAGTGAGATAGAGTATCTCGTCAATAGTTTTACATCCTCATTGAAGACAACTTTGGATGCTGTAGCTCCTCTAAAAAAGAGAGCTTTAAATCAGAAGTGCCTGACTCCGTGGTATAACTCACAAACTCGTAGCTTAAAGCAGATAACCCGTAAGTTGGAGAGGAAATGGCGTCTCACTAATTTAGAAGATCTTCACTTAGCCTGGAAAAAGAGTCTGTTGCTCTATAAAAAAAGCCCTCCGTAAAGCTAGGACATCTTTCTACTCATCACTAATTGAAGAAAATAAGAACAACCCCAGGTTTCTTTTCAGCACTGTAGCCAGGCTGACAAAGAGTCAGAGCTCTATTGAGCTGAGTATTCCATTAACTTTAACTAGTAATGACTTCATGACTTTCTTTGCTAACAAAATTTTAACTATTAGAGAAAAAATTACTCATAACCATCCCAAAGACGTATCGTTATCTTGGCTGCTTTCAGTGATGCCGGTATTTGGTTAGACTCTTTCTCTCCGATTGTCTGTCTGAGTTATTTTCATTAGTTACTTCATCCAAACCATCAACATGTTTATTAGACCCCATTCCTACCAGGCTGCTCAAGGAAGCCCTACCATTATTTAATGCTTCGATCTAAATATGATCAATCTATCTTTGTTAGTTGGCTATGTACCACAGGCTTTTAAGGTGGCAGTAATTAAACCATTACTTAAAAAGCCATCACTTGACCCAGCTATCTTAGCTAATTATAGGCCATCTCCAACCTTCCTTTTCTCTCAAAAATTCTTGAAAGGGTAGTTGTTAAAACAGCTAACTGATCATCTGCAGAGGAATGGTCTATTTGAAGAGTTTCAGTCAGGTTATAGAATTCATCATAGTACAGAAACAGCATTAGTGAAGGTTACAAATGATCTTCTTATGGCCTCGGACAGTGGACTCATCTCTGTGCTTGTTCTGTTAGACCTCAGTGCTGCTTTTGATACTGTTGACCATAAAATTTTATTACAGAGATTAGAGCATGCCATAGGTATTAAAGGCATGCGCTGCGGTGGTTTGAATCATATTTGTCTAATAGATTACAATTTGTTCATGTAAATGGGGAATCTTCTTCACAGACTAAAGTTAATTATGGAGTTCCACAAGGTTCTGTGCTAGGACCAATTTATTCACTTTATGCATGCTTCCCTTAGGCAGTATTATTAGACGGTATTGCTTAAATTTTCATTGTTACGCAGATGATACCCAGCTTATCTATCCATGAAGCCAGAGGACACACACCATTAGCTAAACTGCAGGATTGTCTTACAGACATAAAGACATGGATGACCTCTAATTTCCTGCTTTTAAACTCAGATAAACTGAAGTTATTGTACTTGGCCCCACAAATCTTAGAAACATGGTGTCTAACCAGATCCTTACTCTGGATGGCATTACCCTGACCTCTAGTAATACTGTGAGAAATCTTGGAGTCATTTTTGATCAGGATATGTCATTCAAAGCGCATATTAACAAATATGTAGGACTGCTTTTTTGCATTTACGCAATATCTCTAAAATCAGAAGGTCTTGTCTCAGAGTGATGCTGAAAAACTAATTCATGCATTTATTTCCTCTAGGCTGGACTATTGTAATTCATTATTATCAGGTTGTCCTAAAAGTTCCCTAAAAAGCCTTCAGTTAATTAAAAATGCTGCAGCTAGAGTACTGACGGGGACTAGAAGGAGAGAGCATATCTCACCCATATTGGCCTCTCTTCATTGGCTTCCTGTTAATTCTAGAATAGAATTTAAAATTCTTCTTCTTACTTATAAGGTTTTGAATAATCAGGTCCCATCTTATCTTAGGGACCTCGTAGTACCATATCACCCCAATAGAGCGCTTCGCTCTCAGACTGCAGGCTTACTTGTAGTTCCTAGGGTTTGTAAGAGTAGAATGGGAGGCAGAGCCTTCAGCTTTCAGGCTCCTCTCCTGTGGAACCAGCTCCCAATTCAGATCAGGGAGACAGACACCCTCTCTACTTTAAGATTAGGCTTAAAACTTTCCTTTTTGCTAAAGCTTATAGTTAGGGCGGATCAGGTGACCTGAACCATCCCTTAGTTATGCTGCTATAGACGTAGACTGCTGGGGGGTTCCCATGATGCACTGTTTCTTTCTCTTTTTGCTCTGTATGCACCACTCTGCATTTAATCATTAGTGATCGATCTCTGCTCCCCTCCACAGCATGTCTTTTTCCTGGTTCTCTTCCTCAGGCCCAACCAGTCCCAGCAGAAGACTGCCCCTCCCTGAGCCTGGTTCTGCTGGAGGTTTCTTCCTGTTAAAAGGGAGTTTTTCCTTCCCACTGTAGCCAAGTGCTTGCTCACAGGGGGTCGTTTGACCGTTGGGGTTTTACATAATTATTGTATGGCCTTGCCTACAATATAAAGCGCCTTGGGGCAACGTTTGTTGTGATTTGGCGCTTATATAAAAAATTGAATGATTGATTGATTGAAAGATAGAAAAACAACTACTTATAACTTATAAAAGTAACAAACACAAAGAAAAATACATAACGCTAGTAATAATAATCATAAAAGGCAAAATGGTAAAAATAAGCAAACCAAAGTGCAAACACCATACATAAAGTGCAAGGAAACCAACCTCAACAACCAAATATGCAGCCTTAGTGCAATAAAGTTACACTAATAATCCTTGGGACAAAAAAATTAGCCATAACAAAATACTAAAACAAGTGTTACCCTTCAGAAAAAAGTAAATAAGTAAATAAAAGTGTCAATAAAGTCATAGCAATCCCCATGCATAAATGCAAAAATTTGGCCTGGACATGTCTGCCATAGAGCAAACATTTAAACAGAGTCAGGGATCACCATATTTTTGAGATTTTTCTCAACAAAATCCATGGCGAGTGATGGATCTTCAAACCTCTGGACTTGTCCACTTGGAAGTGTAATCGCAATATACCGGGTAGAAAAGGCTAAATTTAACACCTGGGCACGAGTGAAGCTCCTTTTTAACTTTGGCAAAGGCAATCTGTTTTTTGGCCACTGCAGCAGTGAAATCCGGAAAAACAGAAATCCTCTTCCCATTATAAAACAGAGGAGATGATTCACCAGCCTTACGCAGGATTTCGTTACGTTGTTGAAACATGTTCACTCTGGCAACGAAGGGACGGGGGGGTTCTCCGTCCGCAGGTTTAGCACGGAGGGTCCGGTGGGCCCTGTCCAGCACAGGTTTGTAGGCCAAACCGAGTAAATCCTGGAGCAAAGTAGCCACACAATCCATCGGGTGGTTTCCCTCAGATCCTTCAGGCACACCAACCACCCGTACATTATTTAGCCTCGACCATCCTTCTAAATCCTCGCATTTCTTTGATAAGGACTCCACCAAATCTGTTAATAAAGCAACAGTAGCTCCCAGGGTAGTTAGCTTGTCATCGTGGTCATTAGCCGAGCGCTCAAGGTCCGCAATAGTTCATTCGTGTGTGGTAACTTTAGCTTCCAGCTCAGCAAGAGCAGTCGTAATCTCGCTTTTCACTGCCCCGGACACAATTTTGTCAAATTTACTCACAAGATCTGAGCGCACACCCTCCAACTTCTCCTCCATGCGCTTTAGCAGACGCTCGTTAGCATCGAGTGCTGGAGCAGCCTCAGGCTCAGGCGACAGGCGTGGCTTGCTGCGGCCTACCTTCGAGATGTTGGATTTATCTCGGTTTGCCATGGTTTAATAAAGTTACCAAAATGGGTTGAGCATAAACGTCATGTAGGTACTACAATAAACTGTAAACATTCAAAAAAATCTCAATAAATCGTGCTAAAAAGGTTTAAGCAGTCACATTCCTGCGGAGCTCCTGCAGACACGTCTTACATGCTTGACGCTCCCCCGCAGCTCCCTTCTTTGGCAAATTGTAACCTCTTCTGCACATCTTTTATTTAACAGAGGGACTTTGCGGGGGATTCTTGCAAATAAAATTAGCTCACACAGGCGTCTTCTAACTGTCACAGCACTTACGGTAACTCAGACTGTCTTTGATCATCCTGGAGCTGATCAAGGGTGAGCCTTTGCCATTCTGGTTATTCTTCTATCCATTTTGATGGTTGTTTTCCGTTTTCTTCCACGCATCTGTTTTTTTTTTTTTTTTCCATTTTTAAAGCATTGGAGATCATTGTAGATGAACAGCCTATAATTTTTTGCACCTGCGTAGGTCTGTCAAAAAAGTATCAGACCTTTTTATTTTTTTCAAAAACCATATGGATTTGAATCATGTGTGCTTGCATCAGCCAACCTTGAACCTTCATGCGCATGCATGATTTTTTTCACGCCCGTCGGTTGTGTCATTCGCCTGTGAGCAGGCTTTGTGTGAGCACTGGTCCTCCCCTCTCGTTGGATTTTCATTGAGAGGTGGAACGATTTGGAGCTTTGCTGCATCAAATTTTTCCAGAAACTGTGAGAGACAGCCAGGTGGAAACCATTTGGAAGATTCGACGGCTTTCAGTGACGACTCCTATGGGCATCAAATAGATTCAGGAGTGTTACAACCAGTTAAAGACGGTGCACAATGGCGGAGGGTGCGCCGCTCTCTGAGCGGCCACGCCAGGCTGAAACGACCCGATCGTTTCAAAAGTGAAGGCTGTGTTGATCCGGGACGTCGTCTGACTACCAGAGAAATTGCAGAAGATGTGGAATCAGCACTTTTTCGGCACATTCCACTGTTACAGGAGATTTGTAATGAAAGACGTGCGGAAGTTGGAAGTCTCACAGGACATGTTGTGACATGTCAGCTCTTACACAATCCTCGGATACTCACTCGACTGAAAAGCCACCGAAAGCCGTTTGAATCTTCCGAATGGTTTCCAACTGGCTGTCTCTCACAGTTTCTGGAAAAATTTGATCAGCGCTGCTCCAATCGTTCAGACATTTTCTCGCAATGAAAATCCAAAGAGGAGGGAGGACCAGTGCTCACTCAAAGCCTACTCACAGGTGAATGATGCAACCGCACGGGCGTGAAAAAACTCACGCATGCACACGAAGGTTCAAGGTTGGCTCATGCAAGCACACGTGATTCAAATCCATAAGGATTTTGAAAAAATAAAAAGGTCTGATACTTTTTGGACCGCCTCGTAGGTTTTCCCCTCTCCAATCAAGTTTTTAATCAAACTGCGCTGTTCCTTCTGAACAACATCTTGAACATCCCCATTTTCCTCAGGTTTTCAAAGAGAAAAGCATGTTCAACAGGTGCTGGCTCCTTAAATAGGGGACACCTGATTCACACCTGTTTGTTCCACAAAACTGACGAACTCACTGACTGAATGCCACACTACTATTATTGTGAACACCCCCTTTTCTACTTTTTCTACTAATAGTCCAATTTCATAGCCTTAAGAGTGTGCATATCATGAATGCTTGGTCTTGTTGGATTTGTGAGAATCTACTGAATCTACTGGTACCTTGTTTCCCATGTAACAATAAGAAATATACTCAAAACCTGGATTAATCTTTTTAGTCACATAGCACTACTATTATTCTGAACACTACTGTATATGCAATGTATATATACATACATATATATATATATATATATATATATATATATATATATATATATATATATATATATATATATATATATATATACTCAACAAAAATATAAACGCAACACTTTTGGTTTTGCTCCCATTTTGTATGAGATTAACTCAACGATCTAAACTTTTTCCACATACACAATATCACCATTTCCCTCAAATACTGTGCACAAACCAGTGTAAATCTGTGATAGTGAGCACTTCTCCTTTGCTGAGATAATCCATCCCACCTCACAGGTGTGCCATATCAAGATGCTGATTAGACACCATGATTAGTGCACAGGTGTGCCTTAGACTGCCCACAATAAAAGGCCACTCTGAAAGGTGCAGTTTTGTTTTTATTGGGGGGGGGATACCAGTCAGTATCTGGTGTGACCACCATTTGCCTCATGCAGTGCAACACATCTCCTTCGCATAGAGTTGATCAGGTTGTCAATTGTGGCCCTGTGGAATGTTGGTCCACTCCTCTTGAATGGTCTGTGCCAAAGTTGCTGGATATTGGCAGGAACTGGTACACGCTGTCGTATACGCCGGTCCAGAGCATCCCAAACATGCTCAATGGGTGACATGTCCGGTGAGTATGCCGGCCATGCAAGAACTGGGATATTTTCAGCTTCCAAGAATTGTGTACAGATCCTTGCAACATGGGGCCGTGCATTATCCTGCTGCAACATGAGGTGATGTTCTTGGATGTATGACACAACAATGGTCTCAGGATCTTGTCACGGTATCTCTGTGCATTCAAAATGCCATCAATAAAATGCACCTGTGTTCTTCGTCCATAACAGACGCCTGCCCATACCATAACCCCACCGCCACCATGGGCCACTCGATCCACAACATTGACATCAGAAAACCGCTCACCCACACGACGCCACACACGCTGTCTGCCATCTGCCCTGAACAGTGTGAACCGGGATTCATCCATGAAGAGAACATCTCTCCAACGTGCCAAACGCCAGCGAATGTGAGCATTTGCCCACTCAAGTCGGTTACGACGACGAACTGGAGTCAGGTCGAGACCCCGATGAGGACGACGGGCATGCAGATGAGCGTCCCTGAGACGGTTTCTGCCGCCTCACAGGAGCAGCCAAGGTGACAGCTGTCACCCATCACCTGAGACATCTGACAGCAATCATCAGAGGGGTATATCAGCAGGACGGCATCTCCACCTCATTGCCGAGATATCGTTTCTAACCGAGGGGGACGTATCCAGCCGACTATATCAACCTTGAATACTTTTTGCCTTTATACAGAGAGAGAGAAGAGCAGCAGGAGACAGTGTTGGATAAGTACTCACACTCCTGCACTTTCAGTGTTTACCTTGACGAGAGGGGGAGGTGGTGTTCACACCGTCCGTGTTGCTGGTGCAGCGCACCCACCTCTGACTGTTTGTGTTCCTCGACCAGCAGTACCAGATCCGACAAGCGGAGGCAGTGGTCACCTGGGAGTTCGGGACATGGCGGCTCCAGTATTCCCGGGGTTCGGTGGCGGTGGAAATCGAGTGGTTCCGGTTCGACTTGGACAGACGTCTCCTACCTTCGAGCCTGCCCACACGACACCATTGGAATTCGGCTTGTTCCCGAGATTGTTATCTGTTGTGTTTGTTGTGCGAGTTTCACAACAGTAAAGCTTTGTTATTTGACTTACTCCATTGTCCATTCATTTGCGCCCCCTGTTGTGGGTCCGTGTTCCTACACTTTCACAACAGGGAGAGGTGTGTGTGGATCGGAAGGTCTGGGCGGCTTTGCTTGAGCTGCTGCCCCCGCGACCCGACTCCGGATAAAGGGAAGAAAATGGATGATGGTATAAATAATTTCATCTGATCTTATCTTATAAACAATGGTGAGACTAAGGACCTCGGGAACTGGAAAGGGCCCGACAGAGTATGTTGATCCTCTGATGTCAGCTGCTCCCTGGCAAGTCTTTGCTGACAACGACTGAGCAGCTGAACTTGCTCCTTCAGGAGAGGACTGCTGGCCAGCACCAGCATGTGGACTGATCTGAGCCTTTACATACACGGGCTCACCAAACGCAGACATCAACGAGGGGTCTATCTTGGCCAGAATGTATTGTAAGTGCTCAACAAAGGACGCCGGACCCCAGGACTCAAACTCACGTATATAAGGGTAGCCTAACTCCTTATCCCACTGAGCTGCCCCCCGTTACACTAATTACACAACCAAATCACTGCGCACGTATCCACGTGAAATATGTGGTCTGTCCTGGTATTAGGAACATCCAGGGTCCAGGCCCCAGAAATATTATCATGTGTGCAATGAAACCCGAGATCGATCTCAGACCCACTGATGGCCTAATAAATAGCTACACATACTGTTTCACGTGAAGCATTCAACTCATTTCCTTTGAAAGTACTTGAATTAGGGTAATTTTTTGGTTGATGTACTTTTTGTAATGTAAACCCCCTCCAGTGTTCACATGAAAGTTCCTGCTGTGCTGGTTTGGGTGAAATAAATGAACCACACAAATGTGCTGAAACCCTTCAACATCTACAGGTGCCATATGTTTTCAGACAGGGGCAATTCCTGAAAGGATCTTGTGGTATTCCACACTTTACAGTACACACACACACACACACACACACACACACCACACACACACACACACACACACACACACACACACACACACACACACACACACACACACACAACACACACACACACACACCACAAAGCTGCAACCTACCTGAGTTCAGACCACATTTTGTCTCTGCTTTCTCATTTAAACACACTCTGGTTTCCAAAAGCCTTCATTTTCAGAACATAGAGTTTGGTTTGTGGTGGCTCAAAGACAAGAAGGTTAAATAGTTGGTCCTACTTTTGGTTTGCTTCATTTTGTTGATATTTAAAGATTTTTCTGCAATACCCACTTTGTAGAGGAAACCAACTTTATCTTTCTTAATGCCATGCTGTCGTACTAAATTGCCAAATGTAACAGTTGTTATTCATACTGAGTCAATGAAAATGTGCTGAAATGTATAAAAAAAATACAGCGATGATCAGGATGAAAAATTTGAAGTATTCACAGCACTTCACTTTTCCACATTTTATGTTACAACCTTATTCCAAAATGGATGAAATTAATTTTTTCCTCAAAATTCTAAAAAAGGTTGTTTTATTTTTACTTTTCCAAATTTATTACAAACACAAAAAATTGGGGGAGAAGGACCTTAGTCAGGGAGGTGACCGAGAACTTGATGGTCACTTGGTCAGAGCTCCAGCATTCCTCCGTGGAGAGAGGAGAACCTTCCAGAAGGACAATCATCTCTGCAGCAATCCAACAATCAGGCCTACAGAGTGGCCAAACGGAAGTCACTCCTTAGTAAAAGGCACATGGCAGCCCACCTGGAGTTTGACTAAAGGCACCTGAAGGACTCTCAGACCATGAGAAGGAAAATTCTCTGGTATGATAAGACAAACATTGAACACTTTGGTGTGAATGTCAGGCGTCATGTTTGGAGGAAACCAGGCACCATCCTTATAGTGAAGCGTGGTGGTGGCAGCATCATGCAGTGGGGATGTTTTTCAGCAGCAGGAACTGGGAGACTCATCAGGATTGAGGGAAAGATGAATGCGGCAAAGTACAGAGACATCCTGGATGAAAACCTGCTCCAGAGCGCTCTTGACCTCAGACTGTGGCGACAGTTCATCTTTCAGCAGGACAATGACCCTAAACACACAGCCAAGATATCAAAGGAGTGGCTTCAGGACAACTCTGTGAATGTCCTTGAGTGGTCCAGCCAGAGCCCAGACCTGAATCCAATTGAACATCTCTGAAGAGTTCTGAAAATGGCAGTGTACCGACGCACCACATCCAACCTGAGGTGCTGCAAAGAGGAATGGACAAAACTGCCCAAAGATAGGTGCACCAAGCCTGTGACATCATATTCATTACCCATTGTCAAACCCTACACTGGTGCAGTGGGCCTTGGGTTCCTCCTGGTGCATGACAATGCCTGGCCTCATGTGGTGAGAGTATGCAGGCAATTACTGAAGGATGAAGGGATTGTGTGCTTTTTATGTTCAATTGCACTCTTTTTAACATTAAATATGTTTTTTCAAATAGGTCAATACAAAAAATAGAATAGTTTGCCAAATTATGTGATTCTCTCATCAGCAGTTTCAGTTGAGATGAATTAGGGCAGTTTTGTATTTTGGGACAATATTGTTTTTATATATTTTATGACACTTTATATTCATGAATCTCTGGACATTTTTATATTTCTATTTATGCATGATGTGTACTTACACTTTTTTTTTTACCACATGAATAAATTAATTATGAATCATTATTTCTGATGCAATCAAACACTTATTCAACTCTCATACATTTATCTGACCCACATAGGTCATACAACTGGGTACAAAGTGTTTGGATCGTGACAATTTTTGTAATTTTGCCTCTGTACATTACCATATATAAACTTTATAAACTTTTCCCTCAAAATGGACTTGTACTGTAGACATTCAGCTTTAATTCAAGGGAGTCACAAAAAATACTCAAATTCAGCTGGCAGGACACAATAAATATAATTTCAGTTTACAGAGTTACAACTGTCATTGAACGCAGCATAATCCAGTCTTTTTTCATCCAAATGTGACTGCTGAGGTGGTGGTGGTGGTGATGGGGGACGGCCCATAATCTTCCAGTAGTTGGATGCACCCCTGCTTTTGAGTTGAAGGGAAGACGACTCTCCGAGGAGTCACATTGCAGATGATACACCCTCAGTGCCTTGTCGCCTAGTAACCATAGTAACCAGTGCACACAAACTCCAAAGGCTGTATTCCAAATCACTCTGTGATTTGAGTAATTCCAGACACGGCAATACAGCAGCTGCTTTGAACGCGTTTTGAAGACAGTGTGCTAAAGTGTTCCACGTCGCTGTTTACTGCTCACACACGAGTAAACGTTTTTAGTTTTTTATTTTTAAACTGAGGCAGCGGTGACAGTGAATGGAGCAGATTCGGACGTGGCCATGTTGCTATGGAGTTTAGTAACGGGGAAGCGCGATCGGTAGAAAAACACCATCCAAAACGCTGAGTTTAGGAGGAAAAATATGATTAAACAGACTATTCAGATATTTGCTCGCATTAAACCCACTGAGAGGGCGGCGGTGAGTAGACAAACAAGGTTAAAACAAAGTGTCGCTTTATTGTCAGCGCACAGCCACGCCTGTGACTGGAATTAAGTTATTAGCAGGTGTTCCACCTCCTTCACGCTTTAAAACTTACGTTTTTAGAAGTAGATACAATTTAGAAGGATTTTTTTTTTTTTTTTTTAGTTAAAGCTGCTGACAGTTGCAGGTGTATTTGAAGTCGTTGAAATATGCACTGCTTTTAATTTTTTTTAAGACGAGCTGTTTTATACTGTCCGCATTCTACGTTCACTTAGTAGGTTATAAATCTTATTTATGAGTCCAAAATGTGTCAGCACAGCCGGAGGCTCTTCGTTTACAGGCCGCACGCTGCTTCTTCTACTGGCGTCGATTCAGAGCATTTCTTTAGAGACTGCGCCACCTACCTGTGATTCAAGAGCGTGAATTTGATTTCACTCCACATATACTTAAAACCTAACTAAATCACTTAGTACGTCTCTAGAGCCTATAAGGCTGCACTTTCAGGAGCACATAGTATTGCACAAAAGCAGTACTTCAGGTCCTACCTATATTGTAAAGGTTAAACTAACCCCCCAAAATTTAAAAAGTTAAGCTTTTAAAGGTTTATTTCCACCCCAAATATTACTTATTAATAATAAAAAAAACCTTTGCTTCATGCATTGGGACAAAATCTTTTATAATTGACTTCCTGCCAGCTGTGATTACCCAGTTCTTCCATAAGATGGACACATGAGGAGAGAAATTATGTTAAAATATCATTTTCCAGAAGTGAAGAGTTTGTTTGTGAAAGTTTGATAGTTTAACAGGAATCTTTCTAATTTCAAAGTCACATTTCATAAGAAATTCAGTTCCACCCAGCTGTTTAAAAATTGAATAAGGAATATGAAACCACATTGAATCTTGTTGCTTGATAAAGTTTTTTTTTTGCCATTTGGTGTTAAATGTACCAATCATGGCTTCAAAATCCAGTGCATTAATGCCACCTTTCTCAAATCTTTTAACTAATTGAGACCTTATAATGAGTCTTGTTTTTCCACAAAAACTGACAGCAGCAATATAATATTATAATCAGGTAATTTAACTAAATGAGTTAGTACATCTCTCTCTCTCGCCAAGGAGATAATGTTTGCACTGGCAGTTGCATTTTTTTAAGCAAGATAACTTATTATTTATTTTTTATTTTATTTATTTATTCAGCACACACACATACTTAAAAAATCTCGTAAAACAAAAACAAAAACTCGTAAACAATTTTCCAATTTTGTGCGGCCGAAAGAGTGTAGGCAGAAGCAAAAGTAATAGATTTTAGTGAAATCTGGTGAGTGGATAGAAAATGTTTCAAGAAATAAGTTACTCAGTTTTTTGGGGGGGATCCACAAAATATTTTGGAACTGAGATCAAAATGAATGCTTGTAACATGAAAACCTGTGAGACTATGTTGACCAAATTTGGTGAGCAGATGGATAAGTGGGGAATTTAATTTTGACTTTGTTCTGACATATGTTTTGGATCCAGGATCCAGAAGGCATTTTAACCATCCATGAACATTTTATTCAAAAATTTATTTACAACAGACAGGAGTGGTGACCAAGTGGTTAGTGCACTTGGTTTCAGTGCAGAAGGTTCCTGGTTCAAACCCCGTTCCTGCTACATTTCTCCATGTAATGTGGAGTTGTGTCAGGAAGGACATCTGGCATAAAAAAAAAAAAGTTGGGCCAATTCAATATGCAGATCCACCTCAGATTTGCTGTGCAACCCAAGTGAAAACATGGGAGCAGCCAAAGAGACTTACTTTTTTTTCTTTTTTTGATTAACATTTTGTGAGTAGATGAAAATCTAGTAGGAAATAATTTAAGTGATTTTTGAGTCAGTCCAGAACATACAAGATTCAGGATCCAGAAGAATGTGAGATTTCGCAACACTGAGCAGTGAATGGATCTTGATGAATTTTTTGGGGCATATAGATAGATAACGAGGCTTGATGCTAAATGCAAGTGAAAGTTGATATTTTGGTGGTGTGGAATATGCGGCTTTGGCTATGTGCCCTGAGTGCTTTCTCGTTATAATTGTGGCAGGATTTTCACGATATTAGAATTTTTTTTTTTTTTAACATCCTTCGGTAATAATCCGTGCATTTCCATGAAAACCATAAAGTTGTGCTCCCATTAAGGGCCCCTGCATACATAACATGATTGAAGCCGAGTAGCGCACGAAGGAGGAATTGCATGCCATTCGTAAAAAATCGGTGCTGCCTCCAATGCCTCATACACCTGTCACTACCGTTATTGTGCACACCAGTGGCTGAAAGACAGAGAGTGCATTCATTCGATCCCTCTCACGGCAGTTGTCTGCCAAATTCTAGGTGACACACATGAACATCCAACACCGCTCGCTTGGCACTTAGATAATCTGTGGCCATTTGCGCTGTCAACACAAAAACAGTGAGCAGACGATCACTTTCGAGCTGGATGTGAAATTTGTCGAAGTGGCCCCATGAGTGTGGCGTTGCAAAAAGCAACACACACATGGCGTGCATGTGTATTGCGCGTGTTGTGCCCCCCCTCTCCCAATTCACCCACACACACACACACACACATATGGTGTGCGGGGGGAGAGCACACTTGCATGACATGCTGATATGTATTTACAGATATGATCACATGGGGGCCGGACAGCCATGTCCGAGTGCACACAGCTGGGCTGCAGCAGCCGCACACAGCACACGTCAGCAGGCTGCTTCATGTGAAACGGGCCGTCAGATCACGCAGCAGGCAATCTGAATGTCACGCGTGTCGGGCCGGACCAGTCTGTCAGGCAGAACACACGCACCACAGGACAATGACAATATGACGAGCCAACAGCGCCACAAATATGTCACTTTCAGTGACGTATCACCAAAAAAAAAAAGCCTTAACAAATGCCGTTTTGTCAGTTATTGCGGTGCTTTTTTCTCTTTTTAAAAAAAATACGTTTATCTCCTTGTGGAATTTAGCCATTTTATGCTCCTGTTATAAAACAGTGATTGTAGCGCAGTGGTAAAGTTTCCGTTTGTTTATCAGAGCTTTTGTAAATTGCAGGATTGAATCCCATGAGTGGTATTTATTTTTTATTTAACCAGGGTTATTTAACCGCAGGGTTCTGTATTGCGACCCCTTTTATTTATTATTTATATCAACCCAGTGATATTCACTAATTATACAGCTGGTTTTTATTTTATTTTTCTCCACATCAGCGGCATGATGTGGTGCAACACTTTCCAGCTGTTCGCACTGTGTTCGTGCACACATATGATGGTTCGTGCTTCCCCATTTCATGTTTGGTTCACGGATTTTATTCTGGTTTCTGCGTCTTTTGTGTTATGTGTGAAGCGGCCCTAAATTAAGGTTGGATTTGTACATATAACATGGTACAAGTGTGGCACATTACATCATCAAACCATGTGCTAGATCATATTCATGGGTAGCTGTATCCTTCAAACATCAGTGCGTCATGGTGATAGTCCACTATGGAAGACATTTTTCAAACTTTTTTTTTTTTTTTACATACAACAGTAAAATTTAAAAGTGAACAGTGTGCACTATAACACAAATTCCGACTTCTATCTTCATCAAACAAATGGATTTTTATGCAGCATTATTTGTATTCATCTATTTAACCTTTTGCCACCATTTATGTTTTCCCATACTGAGTGCAATGCTGAGCACTGATTGGTCTGTTAATAAGATTTTAATGAAAAGAAACACAAACTATGTTCTTGGTTGCTCTTTTAAGTTAATTCACCTTATTTATTTATTTATTTTTATCTTCATGATACCAGACTTGACTTGCTCTGAAAAACATGTGCACATGGTGTGAAGAATGTGTGAGGTGCACACAATTCCCCCAGTATAATGATCCTTTATCAATTCTAATCCATGCATGGGAAAAAGTGTACACAGTTTTTGTGAATACACATCATGATTTTTAAATGAGGCGCGTTGTCTTTGTGCCATAACTACCTTCTGCTGCTTAACTGTAGCAGTCCACCAGCAGTGTTCATGACCACACCTCCGTTCAAGACCAATACCCCCGAGGGTGCACACATGAAGTAAAATATTTAAATTGCACAAAAATAACATCATCTATGGGAAAATGGCAGTGGCACATGCACCACAGCCACATTTCACAATTTGTTCATCTCCTTTGGTAACCTCTGTCATGATGAGACCTGGACAACACAAATTGGTGTGTGTTCATTTGGTGGTAGATGCCTCTTGTGTCCCAAGTTTGCAACAATCTGGGACATCATTAACAGCCTGTCTGACCCTAATACAACCCCTGGCAAAAATTATGGAATCACCGGCCTCGGAGGATGTTCATTCAGTTGTTTATTTTTGTAGAAAATAAGCAGATCACAGATATGACACAAAACTAAAGTCATTTCAAATGGCAACTTTCTGGCTTTAAGAAACACTATAAGAAATCAAGAAAAAAAATTGTGGCAGTCAGTAATGGTTACTTTTTTAGACCAAGCAGAGGGAAAAAAATATGGGCTCACTCAATTCTGAGGAATAAATTATGGAATCACCCTGTAAATTTTTCATCCCCAAAACTAACACCTGCATCATATCAGATCTGCTCGTTAGTCTGCATCTAAAAAGGAGTGATCACACCTTGGAGAGCTGTTGCACCAAGTGGACTGACATGAATCATGGCTCCAACACGAGAGATGTCAATTGAAACAAAGGAGAGGATTATCAAACTCTTAAAAGAGGGTAAATCATCACGCAATGTTGCAAAAGATGTTGGTTGTTCACAGTCAGCTGTGTCTAAACTCTGGACCAAATACAAACAACATGGGAAGGTTGTTAAAGGCAAACATACTGGTAGACCAAGGAAGACATCAAAGCGTCAAGACAGAAAACTTAAAGCATATGTCTCAAAATCAAAAATGCACAACAAAACAAATGAGGAACGAATGGGAGGAAACTGGAGTCAACGTCTGTCACCGAACTGTAAGAAACCGCCTAAAGGAAATGGAATTTACATACAGAAAAGCTAAATGAAAGCCATCATTAACACCTAAACAGAAAAAAACAAGGTTACAATGGCCTAAGGAAAAGCAATCATGGACTGTGGATGACTGGATGAAAGTCATATTCTGTGATGAATCTCAAATCTGCATTGGGCAAGGTGATCATGCTGGAACGTTTGTTTGGTGCCGTTCCAATGAGATTTATAAAGATGACTGCCTGAAGAGAACATGTAAATTTCCACAGTCATTGATGATATGGGGCTGCATGTCAGGTAAAGGCACTGGGGAGATGGCTGTCATTACATCATCAATAAATGCACAAGTTTACGTTGATATTGTGGACGCTCTTCTTATCCCATCAATTGAAAGGATGTTTGGGGATGATGAAATCATTTTTCAAGATGATAATGCATCTTGCCATAGAGCAAAAACTGTGGAAACATTCCTTGCAAAAAGACACATAGGGTCAATGTCATGGCCTGCAAATAGTCCGGATCTTAATCCAATTGAAAATCTTTGGTGGAAGTTGAAGAAAATGGTCCATGACAAGACTCCAACCTGCAAAGCTTATCTGGCAACAGCAATCAGAGAAAGTTGGAGCCAGATTGATGAAGAGTACTGTTTGTCACTCATTAAGTCCATGCCTCAGAGACTGCAAGCTATTATAAAAGCCAGAGGTGGTACAACAAAATACTAGTGATGTGTTGGAGTGTTCTTTTGTTTTTCATGATTCCATAATTTTTTCCACAGAATTGAGTGATTCCATATTTTTTTCCCTCTGCTTGGTCTAAAAAAGTAACCATTACTGACTGCCACAATTTTTTTTTCCAGATTTCTTATAGTGTTTCTTAAAGCCAGAAAGTTGCCATTTGAAATGACTTTAGTTTTGTGTCATGTCTGTGATCTGCTTTTTTTCTACAAAATTAAACAACTGAATGAACATCCTCCGAGGCCGGTGATTCCATAATTTTTGCCAGGGGTTGTAGATCGGTACCCCCTTTAGAGAACAGATCTGGCTCTGGGAAAGTACTTTTTCTCCCCATCAGTCTTGTTTGTTGTCTGAGCACAGTGTTGTGAAAGTGACGTGACACGGACCCACAACAGGGGGCGGTAATGAACGGACAATGGATAAGCCAAAAGTAACAATTTAATGTGAATCGCACAACGACGTACAGACAACAACAATATGGTGGACTGTCAATCATACACCAGGTGACGTGTGGGCAGGCTCGACGATAGAAGACACCTGGCGAGAGAAGAGCTGGATCCCCACACAGCTTCCACCACCAACGGAGCTGAAGAACACCGGAGCCGCCAAGCCCTGCGCCCCAGGTGGCCGCTGTCTTCAGCAGTCAGACCCGGCACTGCTGGCAGAAAACAGAGACAGTCCTGATGAGTGTGAGTTCGCACACTCAGTAATCCCACAGTCAGTGTTCAGTAAAGGAGGGAGAACCTCCACCTCCAATCACACACTCGTGCAGCTCCTGTCTAACCACTTATCTTGGTTTGGGGTGTGAGGCGAAGCCGTCGCTGATCACACCAAACGCCAATCCCACAGATAAGGCAAAACACCACAGGATAACGGCTGCAAAAGAAGTTCAGATTATTACTCAACATTTTGAGTCAGCAGAGACAATTACCTGAATGGTAGCTGATTTCTCGGCGGGGAGGTGGAGTTGCAGTCCGGCCTTTATGGTGGTGGTGATGAGTAGTGGATGAGTGACAGCTGGTACGGATGATGAGTGACAGCTGTCACTCCTGGTCGCTCCGACGCCCTCTCGTGCTTGAAGCCCGCACTTCAAGCAGGGCGCCATCTTGTGGTGGTGGGCCAGCAGTACCTCCTCTTCAGCGGCCCACACAACAGGACCCCCCCCTCAACGGGCGCCTCCTGGCCTCTCCGGGTGCCGCCGGTAGAAGTCGGCCAGGAGGGCCGGGTCCAGGGTGAAGCTCCTCTTCACCCAGGAGCGTTCTTCGGGTCCATACCCCTCCCAGTCCACCAAATACTGGAACCCCCGGCCCTTCCGACGGACATCCAGGAGCCGGCGCACGGTCCAAGCCGGCTCCCCGTCGATGATCCGGGCAGGAGGCGGCGCCGTTCCGGGGGTACAGAGGGGTGAAACGTGGTGAGGTTTGATGCGTGACACATGGAAAACCGGGTGGATCCGCAGTGAAGCTGAAGCTGCCAGCTTCACTGCGGTTGGACTGAGGATCTTGAGTATGGGGAAAGGTCCAATGTATCTGTCCTTCAACTTTTGGGATTCCACTTGCAGGGGAATGTCCTTTGTAGAAAGCCAAACCTCCTGCCCAGGCTGATACGCAGGGGCCGGGGCACGCCGGCGGTCTGCATGGTTCTTGGCCCTCGTCCGGGCTTTGAGCAGGGCAGAGCGGGCGGTACGCCACACCCGACGGCACCTTCTCAGATGGGCCTGGACCGAGGGCACCCCGACCTCTCCCTCCACTAGCGAGAACAATGGGGGCTGGTACCCCAAACACACTTCAAATGGGGAGAGGCCGGTGGCAGACGAGACTTGGCTGTTATGAGCGTACTCGATCCAGGCCAGATGGTCACTCCAGGCCGTCGGGTGCGCGGAGGTCACGCAACGGAGGGCCTGCTCCAGTTCCTGGTTAGTCCGCTCTGCCTGCCCGTTCGTCTGGGGGTGGTACCCAGACGAGAGACTGACGGTGGCCCCCAGTTCCCTACAGAAACTCCGCCAGACCTGGGAGGAGAACTGAGGACCACGATCCGAGACAATGTCTGATGGAATCCCATGCAGACGCACGACGTGGTGGACCAGGAGGTCTGCAGTCTCCTGGGCCGTCGGGAGCTTTGGGAGGGCCAAGAAGTGGGCCGCCTTGGAGAACCGGTCCACTATCGTTAAGATGGTGGTGTTTCCCTGGGACGGCAGGAGGCCCGTGACAAAGTCCAGGCCGATATGAGACCAGGGGCGACGAGGCACAGGCAGAGGCTGGAGGAGGCCTTGGGCCTTGTGGTGGTCGGCTTTGCCCCTGGCACAGGTGGTGCAGGCCTGGACATACTCCCGGACGTCGGCTTCCATAGACGCCCACCAGAAGCGCTGCCGGACCACTGCCACGGTCCTTCGCACCCCTGGGTGACAGGAGAGCTTGGAACCGTGACAGAAGTCAAGGACCGCAGCCCTGGCCTCTGGTGGGACGTACAGTTTGTTCTTCGGACCGGTCCCCGGGTCCGGGCTCCGTGTCATTGCCTCCCGGACGGTCTTCTCCACGTCCCAGGTAAGGGAGGCCATGACAGTGGACTCGGGGATGATGGTTTCAGGGGCGTCTGACAGCTCGGTCTTGACCTCCTCTTCGTGCACCCGGGACAGGGCGTCAGATCGTTGGTTCTTTGTCCCGGGGCGGTAGGTGATCCGGAAGTCAAAACGCCCGAAGAACAGCGACCAGCGGGCTTGCCTGGGGTTCAGACGCTTCGCGGTCCGGATGTACTCCAGGTTCCGATGGTCCGTGAAAACCGTAAATGGTACCAATGCTCCCTCCAACAGGTGTCTCCACTCCTCAAGAGCCTCCTTCACCACAAGAAGTTCCCGATTGCCGACGTCATAGTTCCATTCAGCTGGGGTCAACCTGCGGGAAAAGTAGGCACATGGATGGAGAACCTTGTCGGACTCCCCGCTCTGGGACAGCACGGCTCCTATCCCTGAGTCAGAGGCATCCACTTCAACAACAAACTGGCGCTTGGGATCGGGCTGCACCAGAACCGGTGCAGTTGAGAACCGGCGTTTCAACTCCCTAAACGCGGCTTCGCACCGATCCGACCAGGTGAAGCGGACTTTTGTGGAGGTCAGGGCTGTCAGGGGGCTAACTACCTGACTGTAGCCCTTGATGAACCTCCGGTAGAAATTTGCAAAACCGAGGAACTGTTGTAGTTTCCTACGGTTCGTTGGTTGGGGCCAATCTCTCACCGCCGCAACCTTGGCCGGATCAGGGGCGACGGAGTTGGAGGAGATGATGAACCCCAAGGACAAAGAAGTGCGGTGGAACTCACACTTCTCGCCCTTCACAAACAGCCGGTTCTCCAACAACCGCTGTAGGACCTGACGTACATGCTTGACATGGGTCTCAGGATCCGGAGAAAAGATGAGTATATCGTCTAGATATACGAAGACAAACCGATGCAGGAAGTCCTGCAAGACGTCATTAACCAATGCTTGGAACGTCGCGGGCGCATTGGTGAGGCTGAACGGCATGACCAGGTACTCAAAGTGACCTAACGGGGTGTTAAATGCCGTCTTCCACTCGTCTCCCTCCCGGATCCGAACCAGGTGATAAGCATTCCTAAGATCCAATTTCGTGAAAATTTGGGCTCCATGCAGGGGCGTGAACACTGAATCCAACAGAGGTAACGGGTATCGGTTGCGAATCGTGATCTCGTTCAGCCCTCTGTAATCAATGCATGGACGGAGTCCGCCGTCCTTCTTGCCCACAAAAAAGAAACCAGCACCCATCGGGGAGGTGGCGTTCCGGATCAACCCAGCAGCTAACGAGTCCCGGATGTAGGTCCGGTGTAGGTTCCACCTGGGCGGTGAGAGCCTCCATCCTACGAGAGCCTCCATCCTACGATTGAGAACACTGCTCTGCTCGGTAACTAAGTCCAACCGAGCGGTAAAGGCGGTTAAGATGTGCTGCAGCTCACCCAACACGCCTCCTGCTGGTGCCTGTGCACCTCGCTCTTCCATTGGCTGTTCAAGCAATGGTTGACGCCCCTCGGGATCCATGACGCTGGCCGAGAAATCCTGTTGTGAAAGTGACGTGACACGGACCCACAACAGGGGGCGGTAATGAACGGACAATGGATAAGCCAAAAGTAACAATTTAATGTTGTGAATCCCACAACGACGTACAGACAACAACAATATGGTGGACTGTCAATCATACACCAGGTGACGTGTGGGCAGGCTCGACGATAGAAGACGCCTGGCGAGAGAAGAGCTGGATCCCCACACAGCTTCCACCACCAACGGAGCTGAAGAACACCGGAGCCGCCAAGCCCTGCTCCCCAGGTGGCCGCTGTCTTCAGCAGTCAGACCCGGTACTGCTGGCAGAAAACAGAGACAGTCCTGATGAGTGTGAGTTTGCACACTCAGTAATCCCACAGTCAGTGTTCAGTAAAGGAGGGAGAACCTCCACCTCCAATCACACACTCGTGCAGCTCCTGTCTAACCACTTCTCTTGGTTTGGGGTGTGAGGCGAAGCCGTCGCTGATCACACCAAACGCCAATCCCACAGATAAGGCAAAACACCACAGGATAACGGCTGCAAAAGAAGTTCAGATTATTACTCAACGTTTTGAGTCAGCAGAGACAATTACCTGAATGGTAGCTGATTTCTCGGCGGGGAGGTGGAGTTGCAGTCCGGCCTTTATGGTGGTGGTGATGAGTAGTGGATGAGTGACAGCTGGTACGGATGATGAGTGACAGCTGTCACTCCTGGTCGCACCGACGCCCTCTCGTGCTTGAAGCCCGCACTTCAAGCAGGGCGCTATCTTGTGGTGGTGGGCCAGCAGTACCTCCTCTTCAGCGGCCCACACAACACACAGCGTGCGATGGAAGGAATAACTCAATTCCACTCCATGTTTCTGCAGTACTTTAGCTTGAACATCACTGCCTGTTCCAATGAAATGAGCACTGCTACTGCCTTGGGGCGTTTTGGAGGTGTGGCACATGTCCGCCGGAACAGCGGTGGTCAAAAGATGACACTGCAGGCAGGGTGATGGTGAAACTCAATCTAATCAGTTCACTTTAATCTTTTATTTCTGAAATCAGAGGGGTCTGTATTGAATTAGCATTCATTCTAAACCAGCCTTTCTCACAGAGTGGACCACTGGTGGTCATTGAGTATATAGGTAAAATATCACATTTTAAAATAGTACTGGATTCTAACTGATTCTATTCTAAAATGTTTCTCAGATTGTTTAAAAATGACTCCAGACTCTAATAGACAGTAAAATACTGTTGTAATATACTGATGGCTTGATAAGCAGTGCTGTTGTTTTTGGATATTTGCAGAGTTAGGTGGCCCACAGATTTATTTTTATTAGTTAAGTGCTCCTTGGTCTGAAAAGGTTTGAGAAACATTGTAAAATTTGTCTGAGTAGGTTGTACTCAGATTTACACACTTTAGTGGAGCACAATTTGTCTGTTTTCCTCTGAGACATGCTGGAATTTATAAGCAAAAAGTACAACGTTTCATTTTGGCTCCTACCTTACAAGTTGCATTAGCTGTTAGATTGGCCTGCAGATATCAGAACAACATGGATCTTGTGGCTGTCTCCACTTTTTAAACATTAAATTCATGAAGATTTGTGTGGACATTCATTAGCAGTTGCGTTTACCTTAAAATGATGATGTGTATCTTAAGGAGACCTGACTTTACTTGTGTCTCTTCTCAGGTGTACTCTGTGGACAACGAGGATCAGGCAGGTGCAATGTTGGAGTTTGTGGTGCCCAGAGATCTAGCTGATGGCTTCATCAACAACAAGAGGGAGAACTACAAGTTCAGGTTGAGTATCTCAAAGTTTGTTTTTATATTAACTGTTCAAACATTTCAATTCCAGCTGTATTAATGTAATAATCAGGCAGATCCTTCCTAATGTGCATGGCTCATGACACTGCAATCCACCCCAAGCAGATGTAGGACTAGTTGCATCAGTCTGATTTTGATGTCACATTATTCCCAACATAAACAAAATAAATCTCTTCTGTATTATGTCACCACACATTGAACGATTAGTATCACCTGTGAATGTACTCTCTGATAATGTAATCTCTTCTATTTCTCTTAGATTTCTTTTTTGCAGAGTACAGAGAAATAGTATAGGTTAAAAAATGTGAATTTTGACCTGTTACTGAAATATAGTAAGGGATCATTTTATCAGAGTCAAAGGTCATAGACTGTAGGCTGTGTAATCAATATCCCTTTGGATTTTTGACACCATGACCTACAAGTGGGGTGGGTGTGAAAATGTTGACAAATGAAAGCCTGTCGTACCCCAAACAACATACTTTATTCACAAATGTGAATTTTTAGCATTAGTGAGAACCGCTGTGCCAAAATGTCAACATGCACCAAGTATATGCTATTTTCTAAATAAATAAATAAAAATAACAGCACAAAAAGCATGCAACTGACTTTTAAAAGATTCTTTCATCAGTATTTATGGTTTTTATTATTAAATAAGCAAACAAAAAAATGGTGATCAGTTACTCCATTTCACTGCCATCCTCATCAATCCAATCCCGTTTATTTATAGAGCACATTTAAAAACAACAAAGTTGACCAAAGCGATGTACAAAGACATAAAATAAATAAATAAATAATCACACGATAAATAACAGTGGCAACAATAAAAGTTCATCAGTATCGACTGCACTCTCATCATGATCTAAAGTATAGCATCCAGTGATTTATACACATTTACACAGATACATTGTTTAGCAGACATGTACAAATGTCTGCATCTCCTGTCTGCTGGGGGGTTCCCATGATGCACTGTTTCTTTCTCTTTTTGCTCTGTATGCACCACTCTGCATTTAATCATTAGTGATCGATCTCTGCTCCCCTCCACAGCATGTCTTTTTCCTGGTTCTCTCCCTCAGCCCCAACCAGTCCCAGCAGAAGACTGCCCCTCCCTGAGCCTGGTTCTGCTGGAGGTTTCTTCCTGTTAAAAGGGAGTTTTTCCTTCCCACTGTAGCCAAGTGCTTGCTCACAGGGGGTCGTTTTGACCGTTGGGGTTTTACATAATTATTGTATGGCCTTGCCTTACAATATAAAGCGCCTTGGGGCAACTGTTTGTTGTGATTTGGCGCTATATAAAAAAATTGATTGATTGATTGATCTCCGGATTTTATTTATTTATTTATTAACTAATTACAATTACCAGTGCAATATGCAAGTTCCATTACACAATCACGCAATTGCATCAAATCACAATTACTAGGAAATCAATTAGCCATGACATACGGTATTCCAATTATGCAAATGCTGAGCAGTTAAAAAAATTGTCCAGATTTTCCCTGTGCAGCGAAGCATCTAAAGTCACAATTACCATTAATTTGAATAGCCATGAGATATAGTGTAATATGGTGTGATTATGGTATATTCACGTAATTTCTGCAGAATAAGTACATATAAATAACTAAACAAATGAATGAATGAATAAATAAAGGCCAGAGGGTCTCCTACATGTCTAGCAGTGAAGCATAAAAAAAATCATGATAGTATTACTTTGGATTAGAATTGTCAGATCATTAGAAATGATCAGGCTGTGTGTGAGCTTGTATTTCATGATGTCGATCGATGAATCAAGTATTGGTCTGTTCTGGTTTCTTTGAATATCAATCGGTTATGCATAACCAACAACAGAATTCATGCAGACAACAACAGCATAATAATATTCTTTGTTTTGTATCAACTTTATAGTAAAACTTCACAGTCTTCAAAAACAGCCATTCAAGTACACAAAGGCAATACTACACAGTCAGTGAGTCACAGCGTTTGATTCTTCATATATAAAATTTTAGCTTACATTAAATTAAATTTTAAGTTTTCTTGCGTATAGAAGCTGCAGCTTCTGCCTTTTTTTAAATTTTTTCAACCCATTCTGAGTTGGTAAAGCGTAAGTATAATGCAACTGACTTTTCCTGTATAATCCAAAGACAAGCAATATTCTGAAAAAGAGTTCAGTTAGCAGTAAGAGTCTATCAAAGGGCGAGGCAATAGATTTGAAAAAAACACAAAATAAGTTCAGTAACCATTTGACATCATACCACAGTGTCCACAGAGCAGGCTTAACCAACAGTCAGGAACCACAGCAAGGTTTGGTAATGTGGGGTACAAAAAACAACGCAACAAGATCACAATAAAGGAGGCAAAAAAAACAAACAAAAACTGTCGATCCACAGAGTCAGAAAAAACAGATGTAAAACACAAGAAAGGAGGGCGAACTCTAATACAATCTGGCAGCTAGGAGACATTTTCAGTTAACACCCAAAGACCATGCACATGTACATGGAGGTCAGGAACCCAGAGGTCAAAACTAGGGCAGGGAGATGGCCAAAATAAAAGCATGACATGCAAACACCACTGATGAAATTTGGGAAAAGCCACTGGAATAAACAAAGACATGGTTTGTATGACATGATCCATGGCATTGAGCAACTAAAGCCTAAAATCTGGTTTGTGACTTCAGTGATTATTGAGATGCAGCAAGTAGTGATTCCATTGGGGTTTTGAAGGTTAAAAGTTGTTGTCACAGTCTCAAAAAGATAAAAAAAAAACCCTGACTGGAGCAAACTTGATTTCAGACCAAAATTTGCTTTCTATTCTCAGTGGTTACTGAGATGTGAGTAGTGGGATATATTTTGTTGCTTTTGCCCATTACCATGGTAACACCAGTGTTTTTCAGAATAAAGTTAAGGCTGTGCACGCTTTGCTTCAATACCCTGAATAAGACAAGTTCTGTTCATAATATTGTGGTGTGATTGAATAGCTTTGATTTGGGATAACAGCATGTGTGGCACCTCAGAAAATGGCTGTGCATTTTCAGTTTCCATAAAGAATTCAGAATGTTGTAGCTTTCACAAAAATTAACTTAATCAAAATTAAGGCTTTACGACCAGAGGTTTAGCATACACAGATGGAACATTGCTTTGGTTTGGTCCTCCCTTACTTTCTGTCCTAAAAGTCATAGAAGGTATCTAAATTATTTTGATGTATTTTATCTTATTTTGTTATTCCAGTATTTGCTTTCCAGGGAATAAAAATGTGCTACATATAAAGTTACAAAAAAACTGCAAAACTTCCTAAACTGCAAAATTCACGGTGTGTTCACAATGAAATGAGAGAGAGAGAAAAAAATCGAACAACAAAAAAAAAGTTGTCATCACAGCTGTTAATGAAACAGGTGCAGAAAACGTGCACAGGATTACTTCAACATGGTCTTTTCTTGGAGGTAAAAGCTCAATCAAAAGTAGCAGTATATTTATGTACTGCAGGGGGCAAAAAAGTATTTAGTCAGCCCCTGATTGTGCAAGTTCTCCAACTTAGAAAGATGAGAGAGGTCTGTAATTTTCATCATAGGTACACTTCAACTATGAGAGACATTCATTCATGCATTCATCCATCTTCTACCACTTACTCCAATTAAGGGTCGCGGGGGGGCTGGAGCCTATCCCAGCAGTCATAGAGCGCGAGGCGGGGTACACCCAGGACAGGACGCATTCTGTCATTCTGTTGCAGGGCCACTATGAGATATAAAATGAGAAAAAAAAATCCAGGAAATCCAGGATTTTAAAGAATTTATTTGTAAATTATGGTGGAAAATAAGTATTTGGTTGCCCACAAACAAGCAAGATTTCTGGCTCTCACAGACCTGTAACTTCTTGTTTAAGAAGCTCTGCTGTCCTCCACTTGTTACTTGTATTAATGACACCTGTTTGAACTTGTTATCTGTATAAAAGACACCTGTCCACAGCCTCAAACAGTCAGACTCCAAACTCAACCATGGCCAAGACCAAAGAGCTGTCGAAGCACACCAGGAAGAAAATTGTAGACCTGCACCAGGCTGGGAAGAGTTAATCTACAATAGTCAAGCAGGTTGGTGTGAATAAATCAATTGTGGGAGCAATTGTAAGAAAATGAAAGACATACAAGACCATTGATAATCTCCCTCGATTTGGCGCTATATAAATAAAATTGATTTGATTTGATTTGTTTTTAATTATGTATTTGAATTTTTTTAATTTTTATTTATTTATTTACATTTTTTATGTTGAACTGTTCTATGTGATACACCTTGAGACGGTTTTTGTTGTGATTTGGTGCTTTATAAGCCAATTAAATTGAAATTGAATTGAAATTGAACAACATTTTATTGAGTCTTAAATATGAAATTGGTCACTGAATCCTTAAACTTTGGACATAATAAACTCTACATGGGTGGATCCTTGATCTCTGGACATAAATAGAAATAAGCAAAATCTGTAGTTATTGTCAAAAGCATTTTCTTTCAGACATTATTGGCATGAATGTCTTTCCATATCGCTGAGCTGAATGCTGGCAGCTGGCTGTGCTGCACGTCAGGATGTAATTTATAAAGAATGCAGGACGTCTCATTTTTGGAGGAAAAAAAACATTTTAGTCGATTATAGTTTCTTGTCTGTATTACAACGTTTGTAAGAGGTGTCATTTTATTTAAAGCGGCGATTCATTTTGAAGTTATTAATTCCGACCGGACTTTGTCTCAGCAGAGAGCCGCGCAGCGTTTGGAGCTGTGCCAACAGAACAGAGGACAAGTCTCGTTTCTTGGCTGGAACGACATGAGTCCCAGTTAGTGACTTTAACCCACACAAAACTGATTCACGATATTTTAATGGCTTTGAGAGTGGTTAAGAAGCGGACTTGCCATTTCTGAAGAGCAGCGAATCAAAGAACCAACGAGCTAGTGGATCGAAGCATTGCTTCATTGGTTCATGCTTCAAAGTGGTGTCGCGCTGCAGAAACTGTTGTATACAGACCCGCTACAGGGTCTGCAGTCAATGTAGAGGAATGATCATTTTCCCGACAAACACCCTCAAAAACAACGGCCGCTCTGAAGGACCGATAAGGGAATTGTTAAGCAAAAAGGCTATTGATATTGGTGGATCGAATTATTTCTTAACGATACTCGAAAAGAACCGGTTCTCGATACCCGACCCTAGAGAGCATTGAAGATGCAACATGGCTGGGTCTTCCAGCATGACAATGATCCCAAACACACCGCTCGGGCAACGAAGGAGTGGCTCTGTAAAAAGTATTTCAAGGTCCTGGAGTGGCCAAGCCATTCTCCAGACCTCAACCCCATAGAAAATTTGTTGAGGGAGCTTAAAGTCCATGTTGCCCAGCGACAGCCCCAAAACCTCACTGCTCTAGAGGAGATCTGCATGGAGGAATGGGCCAAAATACCAGCTACAGTGTGTGCAAACCTGGTGAAGACCACAAGGAAATGTTTGACCTCTGTCATTGCCAACAAAGATTATGTTACAAAGTATTGAGTTGAATGTTTGTTATTGACCAAATACTTATTTTCCACCATAATTTACAAATAAATTCTTTAAAAATCCTACAATGTGACTTCCTGGATTTTTTTCTCATTTTGTCTCTCATAGTTGAAGTGTACCTATGATGAAAATTACAGACCTCTCTCATCTTTCTAAGTAGGAGAACTTGCACAATCAGGGGCTGACTAAATACTTTTTTACCCCACTGTATACGTCAGTAACATACATCATTAATAATGTTTTGTGGCCCCTCAAATTTGAAACATTAGAGGTCATGAAAGAACTTTCCCATGACTAAGTTGTTCACCAGTTGTGTCACTGCATAGCCAGAACATCTGTTTTACACTGGTGGTGAAGGCTGCAGCCTTATATACCTTGTGGGCAGGGCCCGTGCCATGCTTCCAAGCCCTAAATTCACAGTTAGGGAGTCAGACAGCAGTGGACAGTGAGAGCCGTTGAAAACCACACAGTCTTAAAATAGTCTGTCGAGGTTCCCCTGTGCCCTTATAGAAATATAATTTCCACGTTTAACCACCTTGGGCGGATTCCACTTCTCTCATCCGTCTGTGGAACAGAACATGACCGGCTCAGAATGTATTTGAAAACAGAATTACTAAACTCTTCCTCATCTACTTAGGAAATTAAGTAAAGTGCTGTTTGCTGTGGTTGAGCACCAGCGATGTTTGAGATCATTATAGCTACATGTTATTTGAGCAGTAAATGAAATAACTTTAATCTGCACTGTGTTGTGTTTAGCTGGTGTTCAGGTGGTAAAGCAGGTTGTCTATAATCTAAAAGTGTGGTGGACCACTGCTGAAAACAGACTGATTCAAGAAGTACCATATTGGCCTGAATAGAAAATGTTGCTTGTTTTTTGTTTTGTTTCTTGACAATGTATCTGAAAGAAATGGGGTTGTCTTAAATTCTTTGTCAAGACTTTTACATGTACATTTGCAACAGCAGGTGCCACCAGCTACCATATGAAACAAGTGCGACTGTTAAAAAGCTATTTTGAGATGTGCAACAAAAATAGCTCCTGTTGTCACCCTGCAATTGTGTTTCAACATTTGTCTCATGTTATTATACCCCCATCAGACACAAAGTTTGGGATATTGGAATCACCCTGTCTGTCTGTCCATCTGTCAGTCTCACTCACTCACTCACTCACTCACTCATCTTCAACCTCTTACTCCAGTTAAGGGTCACGGGGGGCTGGAGCATATCCCAGCAGTCATAGGGGTGAGTGGGGTTCACCCAGGACAGGACGTCAGTCTGGCCATGAATATTTTAAGCAGAACTCCTCCAAAATCATTTGGATTTCAGTGTTGTGTGGGCCGCCAGAAGAGGAGGTACTGCTGGCCCACCACCAGAAGGCGCCCTGCCTGAAGTGCGGGCTTCAGGCACAAGAGGGCGCTGCCGCCTCAGGAACAAGCCGTGGTGACAGCTGTCACCCATCATCTGTGACAGCTGTCACTAATCCATACATCTGGTATAAAAGCAGGAAGACACCTCCACCAAACTGCCGAGATATCATCTTCATTTGGAGGTACTACTCTCAGCCTTTTTTTGAGATTTATAAATCTGTGATTGTGAGTGTTTGCAGGAGAACCGGTCGTTTTGGTGGAGGCTGTGCATGACGGCGCTCCTTTTCCTCTGAGACCACTGCAACGTGTTGAGTGAGAGGTGGAGGTGGCATTCCCACCATTGTTACTGGGTGTTCACACACCCACCCTTTGACTGTCTTTTGCTTTCTGCCAGCAGTACCAGATCCGACACGCCGGAGAGGTGGCCACCTGGGGACTCCGGGACTTGGCGGCTCCAGTATTCCTCGGGTTCAGGTGGCGGTGGAAATCGTGTGGTTCCGGTTCGTTTCCTGACGGGCGTCTCCTATCGTCGAGCCTGCCCACACGACACCTTTATTAATTGACTGTTGCACATTCTGATTCTGCTGTGTTTGGTTGTGACATTCACACCAGTAAAGTGTTATAATTTGACTTCTTCCATTGTCCGTTCATTTACGCCCCCTGTTGTGGGTCCGTGTCACTACACTTTCCCAACAGGATATCTCGGCCAGCGTCATGGACTCTGAGGGGCGTCACCAGGCTGTTGAACAACCAATGGGAGAGCAGGGAGCGCAGGCATCTGCAGGAGGCATGATTGGTGAGCTACAGCATATTCTCACCGCCTTTACGGCTCGAATGGATCAAATAGCCGAGCAAAACATCCTCCTGAACTGCAGGGTGGAGGCTCTCTCCGCGCAAGTGGCGGCGAGCGCTCAGGGCGCTGCTGCAGCTCCTCCTCCTGTCGATCCTGTGCTAGATATTAACGTTCCAGTGGTGGTCCAACAACCCCTCCCACCATCCCCTGAAGCATACATAAGCCCTCCTGAGCCGTACGGAGGTTGTGTGGAGACGTGCGCGGACTTTCTTATGCAGTGTTCACTCGTCTTCGCACAACGTCCCGTCATGTACGCGTCAGACGCAAGCAAAATAGCTTATGTGATCACTCTGCTTCGGGGAGAGGCACGCGCTTGGGCTACGGCGCTTTGGGAGCAAAATTCACGGCTCCTTCACACATACACTGGGTTTGTGAGGGAGTTCAAAACTGTGTTTGATCACCCTAACAGGGGAGAGACCGCTTCAACCGTGCTGCTGTCAATGAGACAGGGACGCCGGAGCACAGCCGCTTATGCAGTCGACTTCCGCATCGCGGCTGCAAGGTCCGGCTGGAATAACGCTGCGCTCCGCGTCGCCTTTGTAAACAGACTGTCGTCAGTCCTAAAGGAGCACCTAGTGGCCAAGGATGAACCGTGGGAATTAGATGGGCTTATTGATCTCGTTATACGGTTAGACAATCGGTTGGAGGAACGCCGTCGGGAACGAGACGAAGGACGTGGCCGGGCGCGCGCCGTCCCTCTTCCTTCCGGGTCCGAGAAAGGTCCGCCCTTCCCACGCTCCCTGGCATCTACGTCCCGTGGGGCGACAGCTCCCCCTGCTGACGAAGCTATGGACACGAGCAGGGCCACATTTAGACCACCTAATAGACAGAGGAGGTTTCCACGCGGGGCGTGCTTTGTTTGTGGCTCAATGGAGCATCAATTGAGCGATTGCCCCGAACGGTTAAACACCAACGCCCGCCCCTAGAGACTGGGCTTAGGGTGGGCCAAAAAGTTCACGTGGGACACACACATATTGCCGCACGACTCCCAGTTACAATCCTTAGTGGGGATTTAACCCTTCAGGCCCCAGCACTGGTAGACACAGGGTCAGACAGCAGATGGGCCAGGGAGGTAGGGCTCCCTCTGGTGGCGCTACCTACACCATTGCAGGTGCGAGCACTAGATGGCACCCTACTCCCTTTACTCACACACAAGACACCACCAGTAACTCTGGTAGTGTCAGGGAATCATAGGGAGGAGATTGAGTTTTTTGTGACTCCTTCTACCTCCCGTGTGATTCTGGGGTTCCCCTGGATGTTGAAACACAATCCCCGGATTGATTGGCCGTCCGGGGTGGTGGTACAGTGGAGCGAAACCTGCCATCGGAGGTGTTTGGGATCCTCGGTTCCTCCCGGTTCCCAGGCTAAGGAGCAGGTCCAAGTACCCCCCAATCTGTCGGCGGTGCCGGTTGAGTACCACGATCTTGCTGATGTTTTTAGCAAGGATCGGGCACTCACTCTTCCCCCGCACCGTCCATATGATTGTGCCATCGATTTGTTGCCAGGCGTGGAGTTCCCGTCCAGCAGGCTGTACAACCTCTCCCGACCTGAGCGCGAATCGATGGAGACCTACATCTGGGACTCCTTAGCTGCCGGGCTGATCCGTAACTCCACCTCTCCAATGGGAGCGGGTTTCTTTTTTGTGGGAAAAAAAGATGGCGGTCTTCGTCCATGCATTGATTATCGGGGGCTGAACGAGATCACGGTTCGCAACCGATACCCGTTGCCTTTGTTGGATTCAGTGTTCACCCCCCTGCATGGAGCCAAAATCTTCACAAAGTTGGATCTTAGGAACGCATACCACCTAGTTCGGATCCGGAAGGGAGACGAATGGAAGACGGCATTTAACACCCCGTTAGGTCATTTTGAGTACCTGGTCATGCCGTTCGGCCTCACTAACGCCCCCGCGATGTTCCAAGCTTTGGTTAATGACGTCTTGCGGGACTTCCTGCACCGATTCGTCTTCGTATATCTGGATGATATACTCATCTTTTCTCCGGACCCTGAGACCCATGTACGGCATGTACGTCAGGTCCTGCAGCAGTTGTTGGAGAACTGGTTGTTTGTGAAGGGCGAGAAGTGTGAGTTTCACCGCACTTCTTTGTCCTTCCTGGGGTTTATCATCTCCTCCAACTCCGTCGCCCCGGATCCGGCCAAGGTCGCAGCGGTGAGAGACTGGCCCCAACCTACAAGCCGTAGGAAGCTGCAACAGTTCCTCGGCTTCGCAAATTTCTACAGGAGGTTCATTAAGGGGTTTAGTCAGGTTGTTAGCCCCCTGACGGCCCTGACCTCACCAAAAGTTCCCTTCACCTGGTCGGATCGGTGCGAAGCCGCGTTTAGGGAGTTGAAACGCCGGTTCTCGACTGCACCGGTCTTGGTGCAGCCAGATCCTGGTCGCCAGTTTGTGGTTGAAGTGGACGCCTCTGACTCAGGGATAGGAGCCGTGCTATCCCAGAGCGGAGAAACCGATAAGGTTCTTCACCCGTGTGCCTATTTTTCCCGCAGGTTGACCCCAGCAGAGCGGAACTATGACGTGGGCAATCGAGAGCTCCTTGCGATGAAAGAGGCCCTTGAGGAGTTGAGACACCTGCTGGAGGGAGCGTCTGTGCCTTTCACGGTTTTCACTGACCACCGGAACCTGGAGTATATCAGGACCGCCAAGCGACTGAACCCCAGGCAAGCCCGCTGGTCACTGTTTTTCGGCCGTTTTGACTTCCGGATCACCTACCGCCCCGGGACCAAAAACCAAAGATCGGATGCCCTGTCCCGAGTGCATGAACAGGAAGTCAAGACCGAGCTGTCGGATCCACCGGAACCCATTCTCCCGGAGTCCACTATTGTGGCTGCTCTGACCTGGGACGTGGAGAAGACCGTCCGGGAGGCCCTGGCACGGAGCCCGGATCCCGGAACAGGACCGAAGAACAGACTATACGTCCCACCAGAGGCCAGGGCTGCCATCCTGGACTTCTGTCACGGGTCCAAACTCTCCTGCCACCCAGGGGTGCGTCGGACCGTGGCAGTAGTCCGGCAGCGCTTCTGGTGGGCGTCCCTGGAGACTGATGTCCGGGCTTACATCCAGGCCTGCACCACCTGCGCCAGGGGCAAGGCTGACCACCAGAAGGCACAGGGACTTCTACAGCCACTTCCTGTGCCTCACCGCCCCTGGTCTCACATCGGTCTGGATTTTGTCACGGGCCTCCCGCCGTCCCGGGGACACACCACCATACTCACGATAGTGGACCGTTTCTCCAAGGCGGCCCACTTCGTGGCCCTCCCGAAGCTCCCGTCGGCCCAGGAGACGGCGGATCTCCTCGTCCACCATGTTGTCCGGCTGCATGGGATACCAACAGACATCGTTTCGGATCGCGGTCCCCAGTTCTCCTCGCAGGTGTGGAGAAGTTTCTGCCGGGAACTGGGGGCCACTGTAAGCCTCTTGTCTGGGTATCACCCGCAGACTAACGGACAGGTCGAACGGGCCAACCAGGAGTTGGAGCAGGCCCTCAGGTGCACGACCTCCGCACACCCGACGGCTTGGAGTGAACATCTGGCCTGGATCGAGTACGCTCATAACAGCCAGGTGTCCTCTGCCACCGGCCTCTCCCCGTTCGAGGTGTGTCTAGGGTACCAGCCCCCTTTGTTTCCTTTGGTGGAGGGAGAGGTCGGTGTGCCCTCGGTCCAGGCCCACCTGCGGAGATGCCGTCGGGTGTGGCGCACCGCCCGTTCGGCCTTGTTGAGGGCCCGGACGAGGGCTAAAGCACATGCAGACCGTCGACGGTCCCCGGCCCCTACTTACCAGCCCGGGCAGGAGGTGTGGCTTTCTACCAAGGACATTCCTCTCCAGGTCGAGTCCCCCAAATTGAAGGACCGTTTCATTGGACCCTTCCCCATCCTCAAGGTCCTCAGTCCTACCGCAGTGAGGCTCCAACTCCCGGCCTCACTGCGGATCCATCCGGTCTTTCATGTCTCCAGGATTAAACCGCATCACACCTCGCCCCTCTGTGCACCCGGTCCAGCACCGCCTCCTGCCCGTATTATCGACGGGGAGCCGGCTTGGACAGTTCGCCGGCTCTTGGACGTCCGCCGCATGGGCCAGGGTTTCCAGTATTTGGTGGACTGGGAGGGGTATGGGCCCGAAGAACGCTCCTGGGTGAAGAGGAGCTTCATCCTGGACCCGGCCCTCCTGGCCGATTTCTATCGTCGCCACCCGGACAAGCCTGGTCGGGCGCCAGGAAGCGCCCGTTGAGGGGGGGGGGTCCTGTTGTGTGGGCCGCCAGAAGAGGAGGTACTGCTGGCCCACCACCAGAAGGCTCCCTGCCTGAAGTGCGGGCTTCAGGCACGAGAGGGCGCTGCCGCCTCAGGAACAAGCCGTGGTGACAGCTGTCACCCATCATCTGTGACAGCTGTCACTAATCCATACATCTGGTATAAAAGCAGGAAGACACCTCCACCAAACTGCCGAGATATCATCTTCATTTGGAGGTACTACTCTCAGCCTTTTTTTGAGATTTATAAATCTGTGATTGTGAGTGTTTGCAGGAGAACCGGTCGTTTCGGTGGAGGCTGTGCATGACGGCGCTCCTTTTCCTCTGAGACCACTGCAACGTGTTGAGTGAGAGGTGGAGGTGGCATTCCCACCATTGTTACTGGGTGTTCACACACCCACCCTTTGACTGTCTTTTGCTTTCTGCCAGCAGTACCAGATCCGACACGCCGGAGAGGTGGCCACCTGGGGACTCCGGGACTTGGCGGCTCCAGTATTCCTCGGGTTCAGGTGGCGGTGGAAATCGTGTGGTTCCGGTTCGTTTCCTGACGGGCGTCTCCTATCGTCGAGCCTGCCCACACGACACCTTTATTAATTGACTGTTGCACATTCTGATTCTGCTGTGTTTGGTTGTGACATTCACACCAGTAAAGTGTTATAATTTGACTTCTTCCATTGTCCGTTCATTTACGCCCCCTGTTGTGGGTCCGTGTCACTACACTTTCCCAACATTCAGTGAGCCAAGACACAGTGAGGAGCAGCTACGTGGCTTAATGGTTAGCATGGTGGCCTCACAGTCACAGCGCATCTCACATGGACCTTTCTGTGTGGAGTTTGCACGTTCTCCCCATGTTCGCATGGTTTCCTTTTGGGTGCTCAGCTTCCGCCCACTTCCAAAGTCATGCAGGTTAGTTTCTGTGAAGGCTCTCAGTTGTCCAGATGGTTTCCATAGTAGAGAAGCTTGAATCTTCGACTGGACTAGGTTGCTTGATGCAAGGACGTTCTGCTTCAGATCGCAGAAGCTTCCTCAGCTAAAATTCTTGCTCTGGTAGTCTGACTTCTGTCTTGACCCTTGTAGAGAAGAACAAACAGAAGCCACAAAAGCTGGAGTTTTAAACCTAACCAGACCCCTCCTATCGAGAGGCAGACTGCTATTGGCTAGTGACTAAACAATTGCTTTAATTAGCACCTAATGTGCACTAATTAGCAGCCTCCTAATGACAGGGTAGCTGTCCCTCCTAACGATAGGACTGACGGCTCTCCTGACGGTTCTCCTGATGACATGAATGAGCACAGTAGCTGCTAATTAAAGCAGTTGTTTAGTCACTAACCAATAGCAGTCTGCCTCTCGGTAGGAGGGGTCTGGTTAGGTTTAAAACTCCAGTTTTTGTCGCTTATGTTTGTTCTTCTCTACAAGGGTCAAGACAGAAGTCAGACTACCAGAGCAAGAATTTTAGCTGAGGAAGCTTCTACGATTTGAAGTGAAACGTCCTCGCGTCAAGCAACCCAGTCCAGTCGAAGATTCAAGCTTCTCTATCATGCAGGTTAGGTAATTTGAAAACTTTAAATTGATTGTATGTGTGCGTGCGAGTGTGAATGAGCCCTGTGGTAGACTGGCACCCTGTCCAGTGTGTACCCCGCCTCACACCGGAGAACTGCTGAGATCGGCTCCAGCCTTCCGTGACTCTTGATTGGACTAAGCGGGCATAGAAAATGAATGAATGAGATACAATGGTAACACGCCATATGAAGATGTGTATGAAAGAAAATAATTGCAGTCCAGCGTCTTCAAGGGGACAAACTTGGAATTTTGAATTAAATTGATGCATCATACTGTATGATGCTGACATAAACCCTCATAAGATGTTTTATGGGTTTCATTGAAACTTTACACAATGGTAACACACCATATGAAGATGTGCATGAAAGAAAATAAATCCTGTCTGACATGTTATAAGGAAGATAATCCCTCTGAGTGCTCCAGCTTCCAAACACATGCAGGTTAAGTGAATTGGAAGCTGAAGTAGTGTAGGTGTGGATGGGAGTCTGACTGGGTTTGTCTGTTTGTATGCGTCAGTCCTGCAGTAGACTGGCAGCCTCTCCACGGTGCATTTCGCCCAGTGACTGCTGGGATATTTTCCAGCCCCTCGTAACCTCATGGGGTATCACGTTTTTCTCATCTTTTTCCCATTTCTATGAGACAAGGATAAAACGAAAGAAACTGTGTTTGTATTTTGTCCTCTTGTGTACCTTTTACACAGACTACCATGGTGTTAAAAATGTTACAAAAGTACTTGTGAGACATGGAGGGATAAATGAGTCACAGCATTCATATGTTTGTTCTCTTCTTTCTTCTCCAGGTTCAAAAAAGTTTTTGATCAAGCCATCAAACAAGAAGAGATATTTGAAGCCGTTGCCAAACCAGTTGCAGACAGGTGAAATTTTAATAACGTTGTACTATTCACTCGCTTACTCTCACATCTTCAGCCACTTACTCCAATTAAAGGTTTAGGGGGGGCCGGATTCTATCCCAGCAGTCACAGGGTGTGAGGCGGGGGAACACCCTGGACAAGACGCCTATCTTTAAAATCTAAAACAAAACAAAAGCAAGTTGATTATATTAGCAGGAAAATTTGTAACAATTTTTAATAGCCATACAGCATATTGTTTTTTTTTTTTACAAATGACAAAGTTCACCTCCCACCTGTGCCTAGTGTTCATCTCCTCAGGCCACACAGGCTTTAGCCAGCCTTGTTCACAGGAAGACCGTAAAGCTCAGCTTTCTTTAAGTTGGAAATGAAGGGTGTCTGTGAGTTTTGGCATTGACTTAAATGCTTAAACCACTAAGTCAAGTGAACTGGCAGGCGAGATGGTATGCTCTGCCATCTAAGAGAGTGTGAGAACAATTTCATGCTACAATACACAACTATAATACTGTAGTTATTTTCAGCTGTTGTTTAAAATACCATAAGACAAGAACATGTATTTTACAGATGTGTATGCTGACAAAGCTGACATGCCAGGTCAACAGGGTACATAATCTATGGCATCTTGACTTCACTCAGATTATTGTTTTAAACATTATGACAAAGTGCTACAGCGGATGTGTGTTGGGGTAAGTGTAGTGACACGGACCCACAACAGGGGGCGCAAATAAATGGTCAATAGATGAGCCAAAAGGTAACAATTTAATGTTGTGAATGTGCACAACGATTATACAGACAATCACAGAATCTGATAGCAGTCAGTACACCAAGGTGACGTGTGGGCAGGCTCGAGGATAGAAGACGTCTGTCCTGAGAAGAGCCGGGACCACACGATTTCCACCGCCACAGAACCTGGTGAATACTGGAGCCGCCAAGTCCCGAATTCCCAGGTGATCACCGTCCCCGACTGTCGGATCTGGTACTGCTGGCGAGGAGCACAAACAGTGAGATGTGGGTGTGTGCACACCCAGTAACAAAAACAGTCAGAAGGTGGAAAGTCACCTCCACCTCTAATCACACACTCGTGCAGCTCCTGTTACACCACTTATCTGGTTTGGGTGTGAAGCGAAGCTGTCGCTGTTCACACCAAACGCCAATCCTTCAGATAAGGCACACCACAGGAAAGCGGCTGCAAAAAGAGTTCAGACTATGACAGTTTTAGATACAGCAGAGAATATTACCTTCACAGGTAGATGATATCTCGGCAATGAGGTGGAGATGACGTCCGGTCTTTATGGAGTGAGATGATGTAGTGTAGATGGGTGACAGCTGTCAAGAGATAATGAGTGACAGCTGTCACCCCCGGCTGTGTCCGTGGCGGCAGCGCCCTCTCATGCCTGAAGCCCGCACTTCAGGCAGGGCGCCCTCTGGTGGTGGGCCAGCAGTACCTCCTCTTCTGGCGGCCCACACAACAGGACCCCCCCCTCAACGGGCGCCTCCTGGCGCCCGACCAGGCTTGTCCGGGTGACGACGGTAGAAATCGGCCAGGAGGGCCGGATCCAGGATGAACCTCCTCTTCACCCAGGAGCGTTCTTCGGGTCCATACCCCTCCCAGTCCACCAAATACTGGAACCCCCGGCCCATCCGACGGACGTCCAGGAGCCGGCGCACCGTCCAAGCCGGCTCCCCGTCGATGATCCGGGCAGGAGGCGGCGCCGGTCCGGGAGCACAGAGGGGTGAGGTGTGGTGAGGTTTGATCCTTGACACATGAAAGACCGGGTGGATCAGCAGTGAAGCCGGGAGTTGGAGCTTCACTGTGGCAGGACTGAGGATTTTGAGGATCTTATATGGCCCAATATACCTGTCCTTGAGTTTCGGGGAGTCCACCTGGAGGGGGATGTCCTTCGTGGATAGCCACACCTTCTGCCCGGGCTGGTAAGCAGAGGCCGGGGATCGCCGGCGGTCTGCATGGGTCTTCGCCCTCGTCCGGGCCTTCAACAAGGCAGAACGGGCAGAGCGCCACACCCGCCGGCACTTCCGCAGGTGGGCCTGGACCGAGGGCACACCGACCTCTCCCTCCACCACGGGAAACAATGGGGGCTGATACCCCAAACACACCTCAAATGGGGAGAGGCCGGTGGCAGAGGACACCTGGCTGTTATGCGCATACTCGATCCAGGCCAGATGTTCACTCCAGGCCGTCGGGTGTGCGGACATCACACAGCGCAGGGCTTGCTCCAATTCCTGATTGACCCGTTCTGCCTGTCCATTGGTCTGCGGGTGATACCCGGACGAGAGGCTCACAGTGGCCCCCAGTTCCCGGCAGAAGCTCCTCCAGACGTGTGAGGAGAACTGGGGACCACGATCAGAGATGATGTCGGTTGGTATCCCATGCAGACGGACGACGTGGTGGACCAGGAGGTCTACAGTCTCCTGGGCCGTGGGGAGCTTCGGGAGGGCCACGAAGTGGGCCGCCTTGGAGAACCGGTCCACTATCGTGAAGATGGTTGTCATGCCCTGGGACGGCGGGAGGCCCGTGACAAAATCCAGACCGATGTGGGACCAGGGGCGATGAGGCACAGGAAGTGGCTGAAGAAGTCCCTGTGCCTTCTGATGGTCTGCCTTGCCCCTGGCACAGGTGGTGCAGGCCTGGATATATCCCCGGACGTCGGCCTCCAGGGACGCCCACCAGAAGAGCTGCCGGACCACTGCCACGGTCCTTCACACCCCCAGATGACAGGAGAGCTTAGAACCGTGACAGAAATCCAAGACAGCAGCTCTTGCCTCTGGTGGGGCGTAGAGTCTGTTCTTCGGCCCTGTTCCGGGGTCCGGGCTCCGTGCCAGGGCCTCCCGGACGGTCTTCTCCACATCCCAGGTGAGGGTAACCACGATAGTGGACTCCGGAATGATGGGCTCCGGTGGATCCGACACCTCAGTCTTGACTTCGTCTTCATGCACCCGGGACAATGCATCCGATCTCTGGTTCTTGGTCCCGGGGCGGTAGGTGATTCGGAAGTCAAAACGCCCGAAGAACAGTGACCAGCGGGCTTGCCTGGGGTTCAGCCGCTTGGCGGTCCTGATATACTCCAGGTTCCGATGGTCAGTGAAAACCGTGAAAGGCACAGACGCTCCCTCCAACAGGTGTCTCCACTCCTCAAGAGCCTCTTTCACCGCAAGGAGTTCTCGATTGCCGACGTCATAGTTCCGTTCAGCTGGGGTCAACCTGCGAGAAAAGTAGGCACACGTGTGAAGAACCTTATCGGTCTCTCCGCTCTGGGATAGCACGGCTCCTATCCCTGAGTCAGAGGCATCCACTTCAACCACAAACTGGCAGCTAGGGTCGGGCTGCACCAGAACTGGTGCAGACGAGAACCGGCGTTTCAACTCCTTGAACGCGGCTTCTCACCCATCCGACCAGGTGAAAGGGACTTTTGGAGAGGTCAGGGCTGTCAGGGGGCTAACTACCTGACTGTAGCCCTTAATGAACCTCCTATAGAAATTTGCAAAGCCGAGGAACTGTTGCAGCTTCCTACAGCTTGTTGGTTGGGGCCAATCTCTCACCGACGCAACCTTAGCCAGATCAGGGGCGACGGAGTTGGAGGAGATGATGAACCCCAGGAAGGACAAAGAGGTGCGGTGAAACTCACACTTCTCGCCCTTCACAAACAGCCGGTTCTCCAACAACCGCTGCAGGACCTGACGTACATGCTGGACATGGGTCTCAGGATCCGGAGAAAAGATGAGTATATCGTCCAGATATACGAAGACGAATCGGTGCAGGAAGTCCCGCAAGACGTCGTTTACCAATGCTTGGAACTTCGCGGGGGCGTTAGTGAGGCTGAACGGCATGACCAGGTACTCAAAATGACCTAATGGGGTGTTGAATGCCGTCTTCCATTCGTCTCCCTTCCGGATCCGGGAGGAAGAGGGACGGCTTGTGCCTGACCACGCCCTTCGCCTCGCTCCCGTCGGCGTTCTTCTAACCGATTGTCCAATCGTATAACCAAATCGATAAGCTCAGCCAAATCCCGCGGTTCCTCCTTAGCCACCAGGTGCTCCTTCAGGACCGACGACAGTCCGTTTATGAAGGCGGCGCGGAGCGCAGTCATATTCCAGCCGGATCTCGCAGCCGTGATGTGGAAGTCGACTGCATATTCGGCTGCGCTCCGGCGCCCCTGTCTCATTGACAGCAGCACGGTAGACGCGGTTTCGCCTCTGTTAGGGTGATCAAAAACAGTTCTGAGCTCCCTCACAAACCCAGTATAAGAGGCAAGGAGCCGTGAACTTTGTTGCCAAAGCGCTGTAGCCCAAGCGCGTGCCTCACCTCGAAGCAAATTAATCACGTAAGCCACCTTGCTGGCATCAGACGCGTACATCACGGGACGCTGTGCAAAGACGAGCGAACACTGCATAAGAAAGTCCGCGCACGTCTCCACACAACCTCCGTACGGCTCTGGGGGGCTTATGTATGCTTCAGGGTATGGTGGGGGGGGTCGTTGAATGACCAGTGGAATGTCTGTATTCGGCACCGGGTCGGCAGGAGGAGGAGCTGCAGCAGCGCCCTGAGCGCGCGCTTCCACCTGTGCGGTGAGAGCCTCCATCCTGCGATTAAGGATGATGTTTTGCTCGGTCATCAGGTCCATCCGAGCGGTAAAGGCCGTGAGGATGTGCTGCAACTCACCAATCACGCCTCCAGCCGACGCCTGTGCACCCTGCTCTTCCATTGGCTGTCCAACAGATGGTTGATGCCCCTCGGGATCCATGACGTGGCCGAGATATCCTGTTCGAGTAAGTGTAGTGACACGGACCCACAACAGGGGGCGCAAATGAACGGTCAATAGATGAGCCAAAAGGTAACAATTTAATGTTGTGAATGTGCACAACGATTATACAGACAATCACAGAATCTGATAGCAGTCAGTACACCAAGGTGACGTGTGGGCAGGCTCGAGGATAGAAGAGGTCTGTCCTGAGAAGAGCCGGGACCATACGATTTCCACCGCCACAGAACCTGGTGAATACTGGAGCCGCCAAGTCCCGAATTCCCAGGTGATCACCGTCCCCGACTGTTGGATCTGGTACTGCTGGCGAGGAGCACAAACAGTGAGATGTGGGTGTGTGCACACCCAGTAACAAAAACAGTCAAAAGGTGGAAAGTCACCTCCACCTCTAATCACACACTCGTGCAGCTCCTGTTACACCACTTATCTGGTTTGGGTGTGAAGCGAAGCCGTCGCTGTTCACACCAAACGCCAATCCAGCAGATAAGGCACACCACAGGAAAGCGGCTGCCAAAAGAGTTCAGACTATGACAGTTTTAGATACAGCAGAGAATATTACCTTCACAGGTAGATGATATCTCGGCAACGAGGTGGAGATGACGTCCGGTCTTTATGGAGTGAGATGATGTAGTGTAGATGGGTGACAGCTGTCAAGAGATAATGAGTGACAGCTGTCACACCCGGCTGTGTCCGTGGCGGCAGCGCCCTCTCATGCCTGAAGCCCGCACTTCAAGCAGGGCGCCCTCTGGTGGTGGGCCAGCAGTACCTCCTCTTCTGGCGGCCCACACAACAATGTGTACTGATTAAAATATGGGGACTGGAATCAAAAGTATGTACATTAGAGCTCAGTAATTTAATAGAGTTATTTGTTTGTGGGAGCATGTGTACCACATATTTTCACTTATTTTCTCATGCACAGGTACAAGTTGTATTGTGATCTAGAGCAGGGGTGGCCAAGTTCGGTCCTCGAGAGCCACATTCCTGACACTCTTAGTTGTCTCCCTGCTCCAACACACCTGAATCCAATGAAAGGCTCATTAAAAGTCTGCTAACGACTCTTTCATTGGATTCAGGTGTGTTGGAGCAGGGAGACAACTAAGAGTGTCAGAAATGTGGCTCTCGAGGACCGAACTTGGCCACCCCTGATCTAGAGGATGTGAGCACTTGGTCGTGCTGCACAGTTACTTTATATTCTGGAGTATATTCGTAGTTGTTTTACTAGTCTGGGAGGTCCTGCGACTTATATTCTGAAAAGTATGGTAATTGCATTTTCACGGTTATCGTGACATGAGCATGTGCAATAACCAGATTATAAAAGACAGCATACAGTGCAATAAATAAGAAAGTTCATTTTATTTGCACACGCCATGACATGACGTAAGATTTGACCCTGAAGTATTGACACTCAGTGTTTTTACATTTCGTACAGTGAGAAGCTGGTAGAAGAAGTTCATCTTTTGTATTTTTGGTCAAACTGTGGCTTGTCATGGGAAATGGAAGCACTAGACATTATGATTGTTCATCAGAGTTTGTTCACTTATCACAACTCATATCATCATCACAATATTGAGCAGATTGAGATTGAGCACATCACAGGTTTTCCTTACATTGCACAGACCTAACACTTGGAGCTGCACTGGACAGAAGCGAGCAATGACACCTGAGTAGCATCATGTTCCATTTTATGCCAGGTGGAAGATGTTAGCATTGACAGCCTGTTACTGCTTTCTTCTGTTAGTTGGGGGAATTAACGTAATCATTCCAGAATTGGCCAAATCAGAGATGGTTTAGTTGTTGTTGTTGTTGACACCGGTTTAGTCCTTCTAACCAGTTAAAAAAAGGTAGTTTTGTTTATACTAGTTTAAAATGCACATTTGAAGAGCTAGATAATGTATTTTTGTGTGACTTTACAACTTGTTTAACTAAAGTTAACATTTCAGGAGCCAAGCGTCGAATTAAAATGCTCTATTGTAAGCAGCTGTTGACATCTGTGGTCCTGGACGTCACAGCTGCAGAACACGTACCATGTTTTGACAGACACGCGTGTGTGTGCCTGCTGTCCTCACATGGAAATACATAAAAACATATATCACTTTTGTGACGGGCTGGAGAGCGCGCACAGAGCGCACATTGACAGGCTGTCCCAGCTGAAATGGACCATCAGTTCATGTGGACACGCAGCAGGCGTTCTGAATATCACATCTGTCTGACAGACTGTCTGTGAGCAGCACGGCACAGGGCTATAAGACCTGGCAACAGTGCCACAAATATGACACTTTCAGTCGTGTATCAGCAGAAATACGCTGTAACAAATGCTGTTTGGTCAGTTATCACTGCGCTTTTTTCTCTCTTTGTTGATTTTAGCCATTTCACGCGCCTGTTATAAGACAGTGATTGTAGCGCAGTGGTAAAGTTTCCATCTGGTAATCAGAGCTTTTGTAAATTGCAAGTTCAAATCCTGTGGGTGGTATGTAATTTGCTTTTTTTTTTTTCACAGTAGCTGCGCGATGTGGTTACACATGCTCCAGCTGCTGGTACTGTGTTCCCGCTGCGATGGTTTCATGCATGTGACTGTGTCGTGCATGAGCCTGCACTGTTGTGTGGGCCGCCAGAAGAGGAGGTACTGCTGGCCCACCACCAGAGGGCGCCCTGCCTGAAGTGCGGGCTTCAGGCACGAGAGGGCGCTGCCGCCTCACAGCTGTCACTCATCAACTATGACAGCTGTCACCGATCATCTGCACTCACCCCGGATAGGATGACACCTCCACCACGTCGCCGAGATATCGTTCTTCTACGGAGGTAACTTCTCTGCTGACTTACATTAAGAAATAATCTGAGCTCTTTTTGCAGCCGTTTTCCTGTGGTGTTTTCTTATCTGCTGGATTGGCGTTTGGTGTGATTAGCGACGGCTTCGCCTCACACCCCAACCAGATAAGTGGTTAAACAGGAGCTGCACGAGTGTGTGATTTGAGGTGGAGGTGGAATTCCCACCGTTGTTGTTACTGGGTGTACACACACCCACACTTGACTGTCTTTGCTCTTCGCCAGCAGTACCAGATCCGACACGCGGAGACGGTGGCCACCTGAGGGACTCGGGACCTGGCGGCTCCAGTATCCTTCGGGTTCGGTGGCGGAGGAAATCGTGTGGTTCCGGTTCTTCTCTAGACGGACGTCTCCTATCGTAGAGCCTGCCCACACGACACCTTTATCCATTGACTTTGTATTTATTCCATAATCTGCTGTGTTTGGTTGTGGCATTCACAACAGTAAAGTGTTCAAATTTAACTCCTTCTATTGTCCGTTCATTTACGCCCCCTGTTGTGGGTCCGTGTCACTACACTTTCACAACAGGATATCTCGATCAGCGTCATGGACTCCGAGGGGCGCCACCCAGCGATTGAACGGCCAATGGGAGAGCAGGGTGCACAGGCGTCTGCAGGAGGCGTGATTGGTGAGTTGCAGCACATCCTCACCGCCTTTACGGCTCGGTTGGATCAGATGACCGAGCAAAACATCCTCCTGAACAGCAGGGTGGAGGCTCTCTCCGCACAGGTGGCAGCGAGCGCTCAGGGCGCTGCTGCAGCTCCTCCTCCTGCCGACCCTGTGCAAGATATGAATGTTCCAGTGGTCGTTCAACAACCCCTCCCACCATTCCCTGAAGCATACATAAGCCATACGGATGTTGTGTGGAGACGTGCGCGGACTTTCTGATGCAGTGTTCGCTCGTCTTTGCACAACGACCCGTGATGTACGCGTCTGACGCCAGCAAGGTGGCTTATGTTATTAACTTGCTTCGTGGTGAGGCACGCGCTTGGGCTACAGCGCTTTGGGAGCAAAACTCACGGCTCCTTACCTCTTATACTGGGTTTGTGAGGGAGTTCAGAACAGTGTTTGATCACCCTAACAGAGGAGAGACCGCTTCAACAGTGCTGCTGTCAATGCGACAGGGGCGCCGGCGCGCAGCCGAATATGCAGTCGACTTCCGCATCGCGGCTGCGAGGTCCGGCTGGAATAACGTTGCGCTCCGCGCCGCCTTCATAAACGGACTGTCGTCGGTCCTGAAGGAGCACCTGCTAGCTAAGGAAGAACCGCGGGATTTAGATGGGCTTATCGATCTCGTTATACGGTTAGACAATCGGTTGGAGGAACGCCGTCGGGAGCGAGACGAAGGACGTGGCCGGGCACGCGCCGTCCCTCTCCCTTCCGGGTTCAAAAAGGTTCCGCCCTCCCCACGCTCCACAGCCGCAGCGCTCCGTGGAGCAACAGCTCCCCCTGCTGACGTTGCTAGGGAAACGCACAGGGCCAAAATGAGAACAGCTGACAGAATGAGGAGGCTGGTCTCTACAGCTCAAAAGAGCACACACAGAAAAACTGCCCCAAACGGCCAAAACGACAACACCCGCCCTTAGAGACTGGGCTAAGGGGGGGTCATAACATTCACATGGGACACACACATATTGCCACACGACTTGTTATGTGTCGACGCGGGTTGAGGAGCGGACCTGCGTCAGACGGAACCCAGCGCTAAAAATAACCAGAAAGCGGTTCCAATAACAAAAACAATTTCTTTATTTCACCCGCTGGTGCATAATAAAGTGTAAAAACGAAAATAGCGTCCTTCTGGTGGAATGAAGGCTGGCACGCTCTCCAGCGCCCAAAAGGATCGAAGCCCGGCGCTCCTGGACTCACCACTACCGCCAAACACCCCCCAGGTGGACACGACAAACCGACTCTCTGCGAAGGATAGAAGGGGTGAGGTAAGTCAGCAGTTACAACTAATATCCTTCAAAAGACACACACTATCAGCAACACATTCAGGTCTGTATTTTAAGCTTTATGCAAATGAGCAGCTTCTCACAACAGGTGGAGGATCACTTGTCCGCACGCCACAGCAGTGAGAAGCAAGCTGCACCATTCTCATCACAGTTCAAATATACTGCATAACAAAATACCAAGTTACTATCAACAATTAGTCAAATACTTAATCACCTCTGATGTGTGCTGACAGCATGTATCCCTCACCCTTCCTCCTTCACGGGCTCGATGTGTCAAACCCAGGCGCGGTCCTCAGCGTCTCACAAACGAACATCACAAGGTCGTGTTCCCGGCAGTTCTGCTTGAATCACACATGACTTAAATGCAGAACGCCATCCAATTATCTGCTTCAGCTGAAAGTCTTTAAGGCTGCACGTGAGCACCATTCACAGGTGCTGCACATGATGTTGATGAGGGTGAAGGACTCTTCAGCCAGCACCTTCTCCACAGACAAATCAGTTTTCATGCCACCTGGAGAGCAAAGAAAAGAAAAGAACACCAAAATGTCCAGCCACACCCCCCAACACACAACACGACTCCCAGTTACAATCCTGAGCGGGGATTTAACCCTTCAAGCCCCAGCACTGGTGGACACGGGGTCCGAAGGGAATCTGCTAGACAGCAGATGGGCAAAGGAGGTAGGGCTCCCTCTGGTGGCGCTTCCTTCGCCATTGCAGGTGCGGGCACTAGATTGCACCCTTCTCCCTTTAATCATGCACAAGACACAACCTGTAACTCTGGTGGTGTCTGGGAATCATCGGGAGGAGATTGAGTTTTTTGTGACTCCTTCTACCTCCCGCGTGATTTTGGGCTTCCCGTGGATGTTGAAACACAATCCCCGGATTGATTGGCCGTCTGGGGTGGTGGTTCAGTGGAGCGAAACCTGCCATCGGGCGTGTTTAGGATCCTTGGTTCCTCCCGGTTTACATGCTAAGAAGGAGGTCAAAGTCCATCCCAATCTGACGGCGGTGCCGGTTGAGTACCACGATCTTGCTGATGTCTTCAGCAAGGATCTGACACTCGCCCTTCCCCCGCACCATCCGTACGATTGTGCCATTGATCTGATTCCAGGCGTTGAGTTCCCGTCCAGCAGGCTGTACAACCTCTCACGACCTGAGTGCGAATCAATGGAGACCTACATCCGGGACTCATTAGCTGCCGGGCTGATCCGGAACTCCACCTCCCCGATGGGTGCAGGTTTCTTTTCTGTGGGCAAGAAGGATGGCGGACTCCGTCCATGCATTGATTACAGAGGGCTGAATGAGATTACGGTTCGCAACCGATACCCGTTGCCGTTGTTAGATTCCGTGTTCACCCCCCTGCATGGAGCCAAAATCTTTACTAAGCTGGATCTTAGGAATGCGTATCACCTGGTTCGAATCCGGAAGGGAGACGAATGGAAGACAGCATTTAACACCCCGTTAGGTCACTTTGAGTACCTGGTCATGCCGTTCGGCCTCACCAACACCCCCGCGATGTTCCAAGCCTTGGTTAACGACGTCTTGCGGGACTTCCTGCACCGATTCGTCTTCGTATATCTGGACGATATACTCATCTTTTCTCCGGATCCTGAGACCCATGTCCAGCATGTACGTCAGGTCCTGCAGCGGTTGTTGGAGAACTGGCTGTTTGTGAAGGGCGAGAAGTGTGAGTTTCATCGCATGTCTTTGTCCTTCCTGGGGTTTATCATCTCCTCCAACTCCGTCGCCCTGGATCCGGCCAAGGTTGCGGCGGTGAGAGACTGGCCCCAACCTACGAGCCGTAGGAAGCTGCAACAGTTCCTTGGCTTCGCCAATTTTTACAGGAGGTTCATTAAGGGGTATAGTCAGGTAGTTAGTCCCCTGACAGCCCTGACCTCTCCAAAAGTCCCCTTCACCTGGTCGGATCGGTGCGAAGCCGCGTTCAGGGAGTTGAAACAGCGCTTCTCGACTGCGCCAGTTTTGGTGCAGCCCGACCCTAGCCGCCAGTTTGTGGTTGAAGTGGACGCCTCTGACTCAGGGATAGGAGCCGTGCTATCCCAGAGCGGAGAGACCGATAAGGTTCTTCACCCGTGTGCCTATTTCTCCCGCAGTTTGACCCCAGCAGAACGGAACTATGACGTGGGCAATCGAGAACTCCTAGCGGTGAAAGAGGCTCTTGAGGAGTGGAGACACCTGTTGGAGGGAGCGTCTGTGCCTTTTACGGTTTTTACTGACCACCGGAACCTGGAGTATATCAGGACCACCAGGCGGCTGAACCCCAGGCAAGCCTGCTGGTCACTGTTCTTCGGCCGTTTTGACTTCCGAATCACCTACCGCCCCGGGACCAAGAACCAGAGGTTGGATGCCTTGTCCCGGGTGCATGAACATGAAGTCAATCAATCAATCAATTTTTTTTATATAGCGCCAAATCACAACAAACAGTTGCCCCAAGGCGCTTTATATTGTAAGGCAAGGCCATACAATAATTATGTAAAACCCCAACGGTCAAAACGACCCCCTGTGAGCAAGCACTTGGCTACAGTGGGAAGGAAAAACTCCCTTTTAACAGGAAGAAACCTCCAGCAGAACCAGGCTCAGGGAGGGGCAGTCTTCTGCTGGGACTGGTTGGGGCTGAGGGAGAGAACCAGGAAAAAGACATGCTGTGGAGGGGAGCAGAGATCGATCACTAATGATTAAATGCAGAGTGGTGCATACAGAGCAAAAAGAGAAAGAAACAGTGCATCATGGGAACCCCCTAGCAGTCTACGTCTATAGCAGCATAACTAAGGGATGGTTTAGGGTCACCTGATCCAGCCCTACCTATAAGCTTTAGCAAAAAGGAAAGTTTTAAGCCTAATCTTAAAAGTAGAGAGGGTGTCTGTCTCCCTGATCTGAATTGGGAGCTGGTTCCACAGGAGAGGAGCCTGAAAGCTGAAGGCTCTGCCTCCCATTCTACTCTTACAAACCCTAGGAACTACAAGTAAGCCTGCAGTCTGAGAGCGAAGCGCTCTATTGGGGTGATATGGTACTACGAGGTCCCTAAGATAAGATGGGACCTGATTATTCAAAACCTTATAAGTAAGAAGAAGAATTTTAAATTCTATTCTAGAATTAACAGGAAGCCAATGAAGAGAGGCCAATATGGGTGAGATATGCTCTCTCCTTCTAGTCCCCGTCAGTACTCTAGCTGCAGCATTTTGAATTAACTGAAGGCTTTTTAGGGAACTTTTAGGACAACCTGATAATAATGAATTACAATAGTCCAGCCTAGAGGAAATAAATGCATGAATTAGTTTTTCAGCATCACTCTGAGACAAGACCTTTCTGATTTTAGAGATATTGCGTAAATGCAAAAAAGCAGTCCTACATATTTGTTTAATATGCGCTTTGAATGACATATCCTGATCAAAAATGACTCCAAGATTTCTCACAGTATTACTAGAGGTCAGGGTAATGCCATCCAGAGTAAGGATCTGGTTAGACACCATGTTTCTAAGATTTGTGGGGCCAAGTACAATAACTTCAGATTTATCTGAGTTTAAAAGCAGGAAATTAGAGGTCATCCATGTCTTTATGTCTGTAAGACAATCCTGCAGTTTAGCTAATTGGTGTGTGTCCTCTGTCTTCATGGATAGATAAAGCTGGGTATCATCTGCGTAACAATGAAAATTTAAGCAATACCGTCTAATAATACTGCCTAAGGGAAGCATGTATAAAGTGAATAAAATTGGTCCTAGCACAGAACCTTGTGGAACTCCATAATTAACTTTAGTCTGTGAAGAAGATTCCCCATTTACATGAACAAATTGTAATCTATTAGACAAATATGATTCAAACCACCGCAGCGCAGTGCCTTTAATACCTATGGCATGCTCTAATTTCTGTAATAAAATTTTATGGTCAACAGTATCAAAAGCAGCACTGAGGTCTAACAGAACAAGCACAGAGATGAGTCCACTGTCCGAGGCCATAAGAAGATCATTTGTAACCTTCACTAATGCTGTTTCTGTACTATGATGAATTCTAAAACTTGACTGAAACTCTTCAAATAGACCATTCCTCTGCAGATGATCAGTTAGCTGTTTTACAACTACCCTTTCAAGAATTTTTGAGAGAAAAGGAAGGTTGGAGATTGGCCTATAATTAGCTAAGATAGCTGGGTCAAGTGATGGCTTTTTAAGTAATGGTTTAATTACTGCCACCTTAAAAGCCTGTGGTATATAGCCAACTAACAAAGATAGATTGATCATATTTAAGATCGAAGCATTAAATAATGGTAGGGCTTCCTTGAGCAGCCTGGTAGGAATGGGGTCTAATAAACATGTTGATGGTTTGGATGAAGTAACTAATGAAAATAACTCAGACAGAACAATCAGAGAGAAAGAGTCTAACCAAATACCGGCATCACTGAAAGCAGCCAAAGATAACGATACGTCTTTGGGATGGTTATGAGTAATTTTTTCTCTAATAGTTAAAATTTTGTTAGCAAAGAAAGTCATGAAGTCATTACTAGTTAAAGTTAATGGAATATTCAGCTCAATAGAGCTCTGACTCTTTGTCAGCCTAGCTACAGTGCTGAAAAGAAACCTGGGGTTGTTCTTATTTTCTTCAATTAGTGATGAGTAGAAAGATGTCCTAGCTTTACGGAGGGCTTTTTTATAGAGCAACAGACTCTTTTTCCAGGCTAAGTGAAGATCTTCTAAATTAGTGAGACGCCATTTCCTCTCCAACTTATGGGTTATCTGCTTTAAGCTACGAGTTTGTGAGTTATACCACGGAGTCAGACACTTCTGATTTAAAGCTCTCTTTTTCAGAGGAGCTACAGCATCCAAAGTTGTCTTCAATGAGGATGTAAAACTATTGACGAGATACTCTATCTCCCTTACAGAGTTTAGGTAGCTACTCTGCACTGTGTTGGTATATGGCATTAGAGAACATAAAGAAGGAATCATATCCTTAAACCTAGTTACAGCGCTTTCTGAAAGACTTCTAGTGTAATGAAACTTATTCCCCACTGCTGGGTAGTCCATCAGAGTAAATGTAAATGTTATTATGAAATGATCAGACAGAAGGGAGTTTTCAGGGAATACTGTTAAGTCTTCTATTTCTATACCATAAGTCAGAACAAGATCTAAGATATGATTAAAGTGGTGGGTGGACTCATTTACTTTTTGAGCAAAGCCAATAGAGTCTAATAATAGATTAAATGCAGTGTTGAGGCTGTCATTCTCAGCATCTGTGTGGATGTTAAAATCGCCCACTATAATTATCTTATCTGAGCTAAGCACTAAGTCAGACAAAAGGTCTGAAAAGAGACAAGCTTTCAAATGAATTAAAGCTCTGTCTGGGTTTTTGATTAATTAATAAGCTGGAATGGAAGATTGCTGCTAATCCTCCGCCCCGGCCCGTGCTACGAGCATTCTGACAGTTAGTGTGACTCGGGGGTGTTGACTCATTTAAACTAACATATTCATCCTGCTGTAACCAGGTTTCTGTTAAGCAGAATAAATCAATATGTTGATCAATTATTATATCATTTACCAACAGGGACTTAGAAGAGAGAGACCTAATGTTTAATAGACCACATTTAACTGTTTTAGTCTGTGGTGTAGTTGAAGGTGCTATATTATTTTTTCTTTTTGAATTTTTATGCTTAAATAGATTTTTGCTGGTTATTGGTGGTCTGGGAGCAGGCACCGTCTCTACGGGGATGGGGTAATGAGGGGATGGCAGGGGGAGAGAAGCTGCAGAGAGGTGTGTAAGACTACAACTCTGCTTCCTGGTCCCAACCCTGGATAGTCACAGTTTGGAGGATTTAAGAAAATTGGCCAGATTTCTAGAAATGAGAGCTGCTCCATCCAAAGTGGGATGGATGCCGTCTCTCCTAACAAGACCAGGTTTTCCCCAGAAGCTTTGCCAATTATCTATGAAGCCCACCTCATTTTTTGGACACCACTCAGACAGCCAGCAATTCAAGGAGAACATGCGGCTAAACATGTCACGCCCGGTCCGATTGGGGAGGGGCCCAGAGAAAACTACAGAGTCCGACATTGTTTTTGCAAAGTTACACACCGATTTAATGTTAATTTTAGTGACCTCCGATTGGTGTAACTGAGTGTCATTACTGCCGACGTGAATTACAATCTTACCAAATTTACGCTTAGCCTTAGCCAGCAGTTTCAAATTTCCTTCAATGTCACCTGCTCTGGCCCCCGGAAGACAATTGACTATGGTTGATGGTGTCGCCAACTTCACATTTCTCAAAACAGAGTCGCCAATAACCAGAGTTTGATCCTCGGCGGGTGTATCGTCGAGTGGGGAAAAACGGTTAGAGATGTGAACGGGTTGACGGTGTACACGGGGCTTCTGTTTAGGGCTACGCTTCCTCCTCACAGTCACCCAGTCAGCCTGCTTTCCCGACTGCTCGGGATCTGCCAGGGGGGGAACTAACGGCGGCTAAGCTACCTTGGTCCGCACCGACTACAGGGGCCTGGCTAGCTGTAGAATTTTCCACGGTGCCTCCAAAGCTACGAATAAGCTACACTTATTACAAGTATCGTTACTGCTAAAGGAGGCCGAGGAATAACTAAACATTTCACACCCAGAGCAGAAAAGTGCGGGAGAGACAGAAGCCGCCATGCTAAATCGGCTAAGAGCTAGTAGCTACGCTAACCTAGCGGATTCCTAAAAACACGCAAAGTGAATAATGTGTAAATAATTTAGAGGTGATTCAGCAGAAGGAGTGCTTTAGTTAAGGCACCAGACAGGCCATGAAGCAGCACAGGTAACGCACGGCAACAGTGCTAAAAAATAAAATAAAAATCCACCAGACAGGCCATGGAGCAGCACAGGTAACGCACGGCAACAGTGCTAAAAAATAAAATAAAAATCCACCAGACAGGCCATGGAGCAGCACAGGTAACGCACGGCAACGGTGCTAAAAAATAAAATAAAAATCCACCAGACAGGCCATGGAGCAGCACAGGTAACACATGGCAACGGTGCTAAAAAATAAAATAAAAATCCACCAGACACGCTGTGGAGCAGCACAGGTAACACACGGCAACAGTGTTAAAAAATAAAATAAAAATCCCAATAAAATAAAAATCCCAATAAAATAAAAATCCCAAGGAATCTTGCAAGAACTCAGTGGCAAGCTCACACTCAAACAGGAAGTGCCGATTTCTCAGTCACAGTGAAACAGGAAATGAATAGCCGATCTGTCGGATCCACCGGAACCCATCGTACCGGAGTCCACTATCGTGGCCACCCTTACCTGGGACGTGGAGAAGACCGTCCAGGAGGCCTTGGCACGGAGCCCGGATCCCGGAACAGGGCCAAAGAACAGACTATACGTCCCACCAGAAGCTAGGGCTGCCGTCCTGGACTTCTGTCACGGGTCCAAGCTCTCCTGTCACCCTGGGGTGCGTAGGACCGTGGCAGTGGTCCGGCAGCACTTCTGGTGGGCGTCCCTGGAGGCTGATGTCCGGGCTTACATCCAGGCCTGCACCACCTGCGCCAGGGGCAAGGCGGACCACCAAAAGGCACAGGGACTCCTCCAGCCACTTCCTGTGCCTCATCGCCCCTGGTCCCACATTGGTCTGGATTTCGTCACGGGCCTCCCGCCGTCCCGGGGGCACACCACCATCCTCACGATAGTGGACCGGTTCTCCAAGGCGGCCCACTTCGTGGCCCTCCCGAAGCTCCCATCGGCCCAGGAGACAGCGGATCTCCTGGTCCACCATGTCGTACGTCTGCATGGGATACCAACAGACATCGTCTCAGATCGTGGTCCCCAGTTTTCCTCGCAGGTGTGGAGAAGTTTCTGCCGGGAGCTGGGGGCCACCGTGAGCCTCTCGTCTGGGTATCACCCTCAGACCAACGGACAGGCTGAACGGGCTAACCAAGAGCTGGAGCAGGCCCTGCGATGTACCTCATCCGCACACCCGACGGCCTGGAGTGAACACCTGGCCTGGATCGAGTATGCGCATAACAGCCAAGTGTCCTCTGCCACCGGCCTCTCCCCTTTCGAGGTGTGTCTGGGGTACCAGCCCCCTTTGTTTCCTGTGGTGGAGGGGGAGGTCGGTGTACCCTCGGTCCAGGCCCACCTGCGGAGATGCCGTCGGGTGTGGCGCACCGCCCGTTCAACCTTGTTGAGGGCCCGGACGAGGGCAAAGACCCATGCAGACCGTCGACGGTCCCAGGCCCCCGCATATCGGCCCGGGCAGGAGGTGTGGCTATCCACAAGGGACATTCCCCTCCAGGTGGATTCCCCCAAACTGAAGGACCGGTACATAGGGCCCTTCAAGATCCTCAAGGTCCTCAGTCCCGCCGCAGTGAGGCTCCAACTCCCGGATCCATCCAGTATTCCACGTTTCAAGATTGAAACCACATCACACCTCACCCCTCTGTACACCCGGTCCGGCGCCGCCTCCTGCCCGTATCATCGACGGGGAGCCAGCTTGGACAGTGCGCCGGCTCCTGGACGTCCGTCGAATGGGCTGGGGTTTCCAATAATTGGTGGACTGGGAGGGGTATGGACCCAAAGAACGCTCCTGGGTGAAGAGGAGCTTCATCCTGGACCCTGCCCTCCTGGCCGATTTCTACCGTCGCCACCCGGACAAGCCTGGTCGGGCGCCAGGAGGCGCCCGTTGAGGGGGGGGTCCTGTTGTGTGGGCCGCCAGAAGAGGAGGTACTGCTGGCCCACCACCAGAGGGCGCCCTGCCTGAAGTGCGGGCTTCAGGCACGAGAGGGCGCTGCCGCCTCACAGGAACAGCCGAGGTGTCAGCTGTCACTCATCAACTATGACAGCTGTCACGGATCATCTGCACTCACCCCAGATAAAAGCAGGATGACACCTCCACCACGTCTCCGAGATATTGTTCTTCTACGGAGGTAACTTCTCTGCTGACTTACATTAAGAAATAATCTGAGCTCTTTTTGCAGCCGTTTTCCTGTGGTGTTTTCTTATCTGCTGGATTGGCGTTTGGTGTGATTAGCGACGGCTTCGCCTCACACCCCAACCAGATAAGTGGTTAAACAGGAGCTGCACGTGTGTGTGATTTGAGGTGGAGGTGGAATTCCCACCGTTGTTGTTACTGGGTGTACACACACCCACACTTGACTGTCTTTGCTCTTCGCCAGCAGTACCAGATCCGACACGCGGAGACGGTGGCCACCTGAGGGACTCGGGACCTGGCGGCTCCTGTATCCTTCGGGTTCGGTGGCGGAGGAAATCGTGTGGTTCCGGTTCTTCTCTAGACGGACGTCTCCTATCGTCGAGCCTGCCCACACGACACCTTTATCCATTGACTTTGTATTTATTCCATAATCTGCTGTGTTTGGTTGTGGCATTCACAACAGTAAAGTGTTCAAATTTAACTCCTTCTATTGTCCGTTTATTTACGCCCCCTGTTGTGGGTCCGTGTCACTACACTTTCACAACATGCACAAAACCATCGCAGCGGGATCGTTCACGCCTGCCTGTTAGCTCGATGCTTTTGTGGTTCGCTCATATGAGCTGTTCTGCCATAATTTGCCCTGATTTGTACTTATTCGTACTATGTGTGAAGGGACCCTAAGACTTCTTCCTTCTGTCAAAGAAAAAGAGTACACAGATTTCACTGTATTATAACAACAAATATCTGGAAGCATTGTTGTTGTAGTGTGGCAACCACGGATCAAGTAGTAGCCCAACGTTTCCATCATCTTAATGGGTCGATAAATCAACACCTAAGTAGTCTTATGTGTCTTCCTCTCATGAAAGGAAGGGTATGTGAATCTAAAGGTCTACATTACTTCTGTGTTTTGTGCACAAAAGCAAATACTGTTCTTTATTAGTTTTGTATTTACGTTGTAACAGCAGAATTCGCATGAGTTATTTCACAAATTTCTTCATTCCCCAACCTACTGTTGCACATAAGCCTTTTCTGTTTTTCAGCAGTGGAGAATGAATTGTTACTGTGGAGCTTTATTCCTGGTCCGATGGTCTGTTTTAACTGAATTTTAAAGGGAAAACAACCAAGAGAAGAGGAAATTTAGTTGGAATGTCTTTTGATCGCTGCAATTGTTTTGCTATGTGAACAAGATTCTTCTGTTGCTCCTTCTGAAAGTCTGCTGTTCTGACATTTCGTCCTTCATCTCCTCAGCACTGAGTGATATTCTTTATTTTTATTTGTGAGTCGCAATTTACATTATTTTCAAAGTCCAACATGTGCTTTGTGTTATCTTCACTATTCTGAGACATGGCATGGTTATGTATCTGGATCAGTTGTGTTAAGCACTTGCATGTATTTGAACTGACTCACATGGGCTTGCCGTCTTGGGTGTTAGGTTGGTCTCAGTAGCTGTCGGGTTTAGAATACTGTACCTTTGATAAGAGGAAGAGACAACCAGGCAATAAAACAAGTGAGAGATAGAATTCAATTTAAGCTCGCGAGGAGTGCAGTCAGGCTATACACCAAAGCTACACTAAAGTCTGGCCTGCGCTCCCGCTCTTTTTATTTAGGACTTCCCTACATACATGGGCGGTACAGCTCCTGAGGAGAAGAGTGATAGCGCGTGAGCTGTTGCCGCAGAACTGCTGATTGCACAATACATTCAGGATGTTCAGAACCTTTTTAATCTTGGGCTCGGTTAAGATGTGTTTAAGACATCTAACGATTAATCACACTTTTTCTGACAAAAGGACTGATGTATCACAATCACACTGTGGTTGGAACATTCAATTCTCTATTCTTTATCTTACTGCTCAGCTTCGGCTGCGTCCTGCATGAGTCATCTTCACATGTCCTAAAAAGAGCTTAGCGTGCACACAGAGATACCACAACTTGCAGAAACACGTCATGTCACATATCTTAAGTAACCTTCACCCATCACATCAGTACAATACACTTTATCAGAGCAGAGAGAACTACATTCTACCAGAGCAGAGAACACAAAACATGCATGATAAAATAAAACAGTGTATCTACAGAATAACTCCAACAGTAGCCTTTTAAAATTTTATTGTTGTGGCAGATTGTAAACATCACATTGAGAGGTTGCAGTCTCGACTATGCTTTGTCTGACGATATAAATTTGAGATTGGTGTCTTTATATGTTGATAATATAAATATGCTAGGTGAGTGTAGTCATTCCATCTTGACTTGGTCAGTGTGTATCCACTATTAGACATTTCTTTGTCAACTGTCAGTTTTTGTACCAACTGCTTCGGTTCTATTTACAGACTTCTGTCAAAATGTTCTGAATTCCACAACGTTTTAACCTTTTAACTCAACTCTCACCACAGTGGTTGAAACCCAGAAAGGAGCAATTACAGTTATTCAACTGACATTTGGTGTTGGATTATGCTGCCTTGACAGGCAGTCAAGAACAGTCCTCCAGCATAGACATCAAGTCCTTGCCGCAATGATAAGTCTGACTTCAGGTATCACTGACTGATTCCATGAAACATAGATGGTGATTATAGTATCCAGTTGATGTCTTTACAACGATACACCTACTAAAGATTATGACACATTCACAGTAAGCATAGTTTTGGTGTTACTAATCAAAAACTGAATCTAATTTAGACCAGCAGCCAGATATATGTTCAAGATGTTCATTTCTGGCAGGAAGCATGAAAATTGGCATATAAAGGTTTTACGAAATGCTGTATCAGAATAAATCGGGAGACATTCGATACAACGAATGTAACAATCTCAAAAATGAAGGAGTTTTTATTTTTAAGAGACTCCCCCCAGTTTTTCACTGGTCGTGGTGCAGGGTAAACATGCTTCTACCACTGTAATGCCATGATGGCTTCAGATATCCCTTACTGGCATATGGCACTAGTGTGACCATATAATTATCTTGAGTACCATGTTGTGTCATTGCTATGCAATTGATATTTCATGCTTGATTAAATCTGAACCACAACTGCTTGTACCGACTCAGATGAGCAAAGTCTTATTGAATGCCCATTCCAAAAATGAAATTTCTGTTCTATTTTAGACCAAAAGATTTAACTGTTATTTTATTGCATTTGTGTCAAGACAAGTGTTGATGCTGAAAATCAAGTTGTAAATGGTCAGCAGTGATATGTACATGTACTCGTGGATCAGCATTTATGTTTTATTGGGCTAAATTTTTGAGGATTATTTTGTTTTGGATTATCTTCCTTAAATTCAAACTCAAAGCAAATCTCTACAACTTGATGTAAATTAAAAAAATTAAATCCAAGATGATGGGTTGCATAAGTAATGGGCCCCTTTTGTATAATACCTGTAAATAATCAGTTTTATTGCCAGTTTTCTTCAGACAAGTCAGGGGATGGATACATGAACATTTCCAAGTCACTGACTATGTCTTGGACTTTATTAACATCAGTAATGAAAAAATACAAACAGTATGACACTCTGTGGTAAATCTGCATGGAATAGACAGTTCTCAAAAACTGAGTGACTTATCAGCTTGGGACGCCGACGAGGGCGGTCGCATCTCCTCCACTCTCCCTTATCTCTCTGCTTTTAACCTTCAAGTCCCTACTCCACCAGACTGTGAATTCCTCAAAACTATATTGGATTCTGGATCTATTGGACTACTATTGGATTAACCATGGAATTGATCAGCTGGTCTCTGAACGCTGTTGACACCATTTTTCTACAAGAAGGTCAGGACCAGGGGATCCTGCCTGCCCAGATGGAACGTATCCTGCGGGCTATGTCCTCGACTCCTGGAGTTCCTGGCGTATGGCATGCTTGGCGCCTTTCTCCGTTGAGGATGTCGAGGATTTATTAATTTTTGGTCTCATGGCAGCAGGGCTGGTACTTTTTGGCTTATGTGCTGCCTTGATCTACCAGAAAATTGGCAAGACGGCGGCATCAAGAACCACGGGCCCTCGCTTGTCTGTCATGATTAACGAGGTTGGCAAGGCAGTGCATTCTCAAACTGCGTTGACTCTTGAACTCAGACGCAAATTGGATGACACCTTGGAGCTGATGCGTGCCTTGCAGTTGAAGCTGAAGGTTTCGGAGGCCGGTGAATATTCTTAATTCAATATTGGGAATATTCTTAATTCATAATTGGGATTTGGCTGTGCGAGTGGAACTGTTAATAGTGTTTTTCACTGCTCGGCTGCAACACTACAGGCTATCTAGCGTCAAGGTCAATTGCCCACTGTTTACCTCCAGAGGAATTTATCCAGGCTCTGGTGAGATTATTCGGCTCCATTCTTATCTCAACCCACAAGGACAATAAACTGACAGACTTACACATGGACTGAAGCATGCTCCAGTTTTCTCCTCTCACCTCTTTCCTGCCCCTCCCTTCCTGTGGCTTGCCCCCGTTCTTTCCCAAGCTGGCAGGCAGTGCGACTTGATAGTTTTAGCGGCTACCAACACACTCACATCTACTTAATTGGAAAACGGACTGTTTCAAGTTTAGTGCACATAAACAGTGTCATATGTATATGTGTTGTCCTAATTCTGATGTGTGCCATTATTACGGTAAACAAGTAATAATTGTAGATCAGTTGCTGTTTGTATGTGGAATGTGAGTGTGGAAATCTGAAATTTCCCCATTGAGGGATGAATAAAGGCTTATCTAATCTATTCTGATCTAATCTAAGAAGGAGAAGAGTGAGGAAAGTCACCAGGACACCCAGACAACCCAGAAGAAGTTATAGGCTTCTCTGGCTGTGATTGGAGAAATTGTGCACAGTGCATGTTTTGCATTTTGTATCTCCAGTTATACAGCTTCATGATGAAGTGGCATAGAGCAGGATTTTCCTTCACCAAAACATCAGATCGAGGCTTGCATCTTAGAAGTACCTTCAGGCAAATTGTAGCTGAACTTTCAGGTCTTCTTTTAAAAAAATCCTCCTCTATACCACTTCATTATGTGTGCAAAGCTGTAATAACTAACTATAGAGGCATAAAATTTATCAGTCACAACATGAAGATATGGTAAAGAGTAGTGGAAGCTAGGGTTAGAAAAGAGATGATTTGTGAGCAGCAATATGGGTTCATGGTGAGAGACCACAACAGATGCAGTGTTTGATCTGAGAGTGCTAATGACGTATAGAGAAGGCCAGAAGGAGTTGCATAGAGCAGGTTGTACAGTTGGAAGACGAAGTGAGAGAAGTGAGATTGGGATGGTTTTGACATGCAGAAGAGGCACCAGGGTATATCGGGAGATAAATCCTGAGGGTGGAGCCACCGGGTAGGAGGAGAAGAGAGAGGCCAAAGAAAAGGCTTAGACATGTAGTGAAGAAGGACATGCAGGTGGTTGGTGTGATAGAAGATACTGAGGACAGGGTGATCTGCTGTGTTTCTACCTATAAATTGTGTACTGTTATGGATATAGGTGTTTTTGACCATTCACATCCATGATGGTCTCTTGTGTCAAATTGAATATTTAAGGATTCTTTTTATGATTTATCTTTAACTTAGTGGTCAGTGGAGTGGGACGATGGCTTCTCATGAAGGTCAGAAAGGACAGAGTTCTCCAGTGTTTCATACAATGCATAGCCAATCTCCAGTGTAAACAGGAAAAAGCATTGGGTAACACTCAATCCTCAGTGGCATGGCTCAGGCCACATCATTAGCGTAGACATTACACTAAACACTGAGCCTGTGTCTTTCTCCAACTCTGCCAATCACCACCATAACTCATGCTTGATTAAATGGCAGCCCAATAACCGCCCAAGTCAGAATAGCCAACCGCCATTTGCATGAAAGGCCGCACTTTTGTTATAAAAAATGACATGATCTTTTTGCCTTCACCCATTTCGTGCAGGGTGTGGAATTGTAGAGCATGCAGGAAGGGAAAACCCACACAGTTCTCAAATACAGGGTTGGCAGTTTCATTAGAATCACTGAGAGGCTTAGGCTTGTTTATAATTCATTGAGAAAAATATAGCGTCAAGCTATCCTTTTTCTTGTGATTTGGAACAGAGTTTATCCTTACCTTTGATCCGGGCTGGTGGATCAGGGACAAATGTCAGTATTCTGTTTCTTTCCAGTATTTAAGAACACGCGTCAGTTTACTCATTCCTTCGACCTCATATTGAGTGCCATCGTTTTGGATGATCCCATCGGTTTTCTTGGCCACATTCACGTGCGCTAAGGAAGTTCAGCGCCAAACCAAAATTTGCCGGGCCCTGCCTAGTTGCCTGGATTTGGTCCCTTTCCTTCACTCAGTCTGTGAGACATTCCTCCCTCACCAGCAGATGTCTGTCGCCATCACAGCTCTCCACTTACAGCCGTCCTTTTCTGTGGATTCACAGTGTCACGTTTAATTCACTGCTCTGGGATATACTTGACAGCCCTCTTGCACTCACAATTTAAGCTTGTGACTTCATAGGCACATAATGGAAATGAGTAAGAATGTGGTTATATTTGCCAGCTAACAGATGTGTTCTGAATCTTGCAACTTGTCACCTTTGCATTTAGGTGAAGCTGCCTGACATTTCAACCATATTTCAAAACTGTAAAAACATTGAGTTTATAAAATGACTATACTGTGACATTTAGTAATGATTCTTTTGGTTTATATTAGAAAATAGAAACTTAAAAGTTACAATTATCCACAAGCTATATTTACAAACAAAGAGAACAGCATGGTGATGTCACTGGCTGGTCTAGTTAGCTGCTAACTCTAACATCCATGAAATGTCTTGTAAAACACTCCAGAGGTGTTATCAGGTTCCAAAAACAGCGTTTTCAGTTTTAGAAGTGTTTCTTTCTCAGGCAGTCTGGCTCAGGTCAGATCTGCCAGTATGTGCTAGTGCCACACATCCCTGCATCAAACACACTACATAACCACGCTGAACCCTGGATGGGAAACACCAGGACAGAAAGCCGGTCCAGTCCCACCTCCCAAAAGTACCCATCTATCTGCGGTGGTCAGGTGATGCGTGGGTGTCTACTTCAGCAATAAATTGTCTAGATGGGTCTGGTTATACCAGTACAGGGGCTGAAGTGAAACAATGGTAGAGTTCAGTGAATGCTTGGTCAGCCTCAGGATTCGAGGAAAATGACGTAAGTGGAGCTCCAATTTGGCTTTAATTTCTAATGAAGCGGATGTAGAATTTGGCAAAACCAAGAAAGCGTTAGAGCTGTTTACATGATTTAGGTATAGGCCACAGTTGCTTTGATCTTGTCTGAGTCTGGTCTCACCTGTCCCACCTCCAGAATGTTAGTAACTTGATTGAGTCTGTGTGCAATACACATTTCTCTGCCTTGACAAATAATTAATTCTTTTGGAGTTGGAGTACTTACCTGTAAGTGACTTAATGTGTGCACTTCTAGTTGTGACGACCTAAGAGCAGACAACACCTTACACTGCTCTGCCCCTAAACTCCTTCTCCCAGGTTGGGAACCAGGAGATTATGCTTCAGTGATTAATGAATTCTTAGTTGGCTAACATTTATGCACGCCACTGGAGTTAATGAAAGAGTTTCCATCCATAAGATTTATATAGATGCACATTTTCAGTGTTCAGACATTAACTACAAAGGCCACCTTTTTAAGAGTTTCTCAATGTGTCTGTGTTGTGCAGTGTGTTAGAAGGCTATAATGGCACCATTTTTGCCTATGGACAGACGGGCAGTGGGAAGACCTTCACCATCACAGGAGGGGCTGAACAGTACAATGACCGTGGAATTATCCCCCGCACCCTGTCCTACTTGTACCAACGCATCAGCCAGGTTGTAAATTGATCTGTTTTCAATTGCGTTTTTGAATTGATTTTTATATTTTGCACACAGTAATATTTATGGCTGCACAGAGGTGCCATCCACACTCATTTTGCCATTAATATGTTAAGCTTACTGGTTCTCTCCGTCATTTGTTTTACTGTACAGCACAATATAAGTGTTTCTTTTTGCCAAATGTCCAAAATGAAGAAGTGTTTCCAATAGATTTCTAATAGGTTATAATTTTTGGTCCACAGGACAGGAGTGTGCTGTACACCACCCATATATCCTACTTGGAGATTTACAATGAGGTTGGGTATGACCTTCTGAATGTACAGCGTGAAGCATCACAACTGGAAGATTTACCGTGAGTGTTTTTTTTTTTTTTTAACTTCAGTTTTACTCACATCTGCATACATTTAGTCCCTTGAGAAAGGTCGGCGAATGGTTTCCACCTGGCTGTCGCCCAGTTTCTGGCAAAATTTGATGCGGCGCTGCTCCAGTCGTTCCATCTTTTTCCATGCAATGAAAATCCGCTGAGAGCACAACACGTCCTCACACAAATGCTGCTTACCAGAAAATGATGCAATCGACAGGCGTGAAAAAATTCACACATGTGCACGAAGGTTCAAGGTTGGCTGATGCAAGCACACGTGATTCAAATCCATCAGGTTTTTGCAAAAAATAAAAAGGTCCGATAATTTTCTAACAGACCTCGTATTTGCACACAAATGAAAGAGAGTTTTGCAGCTAGCTACCGGCCTGTGACATCACCATGCTAATGTCCTCGAAATAAGTTCAGAGGTGTTATTAGGTTCCAAAAACGGCATTTTCAGTTTTAGAAGTGTTTATTTCTCACTAGCTTTTACACAATATATGAGAGACTTGAATATAAACACAAAGCTCTACTCGGATTGGCTGTCATCCCCCACCACTCACAAACAAAGCAGAACAGATTCAAACAGAATGTGACATTTTAACCTCTTAAAATTGTCAAGGTTAACCATCTTTGAACTTGTTCAAGGTCTGTGTCCCAAGAATGTTCCCTGTGAATTTGAAGACTGTGGGAGTAATAGAACTGGACTTATGCTGAACACAGACAGACACACTGTTGGGGAAAGTGTAGTGACACGGACCCACAACAGGGGGCGCAAATGAACGGTCAATAGATGAGCCAAAAGGTAACAATTTAATGTTGTGAATGTGCACAACGAATATACAGACAATCTCAGAATCTGTTAGCAGTCAATACACAAAGGTGACATGTGACAGACACACTGTTGGGGAAAGTGTAGTGACACGGACCCACAACAGGGGGCGCAAATGAACGGTCAATAGATGAGCCAAAAGGTAACAATTTAATGTTGTGAATGTGCACAACGAATATACAGACAATCTCAGAATCTGTTAGCAGTCAATACACAAAGGTGACGTGTGGGCAGGCTCGAGGATAGAAGACGTCTGTCCTGAGAAGAGCCGGAACCACACGATTTCCGCCGCCACCGAACCTGGTGAATACTGGAGCCGCCAAGTCCCGAATTCCCAGGTGATCACCGTCCCCGACTGTCGGATCTGGTACTGCTGGCGAGGAGCACAAACAGTGAGATGTGGGTGTGTGCACACCCAGTAAGAAAAACAGTCAGAAGGTGGAAAGTCACCTCCACCTCTAATCACACACTCGTGCAGCTCCTGTCTGACCACTTATCTGGTTGGGGTGTGAATTGAAGCCGTCGCTGATCACACCAAAACGCCAATCCCACAGATAAGGCAACACCCACAGGAAAACGGCTGCAAACAAGTTCAGACTATAAAGTCAGTGTTAAGTTCAGACACAGCAGAGAATATTACCTTCACAGGTAGATGATATCTCGGCAATGAGGTGGAGATGACGTCCGGGTTTTATGCAGTAGTATGATGAAGTGTAGATGGGTGACAGCTGTCATGAGATAATGAGTGACAGCTGTCACCCCCCGGCTGTGTCCGTGACGGCAGCGCCCTCTCGTGCCTGAAGCCCGCACTTCAGGCAGGGAGCCCTCTGGTGGTGGGCCAGCAGTACCTCTTTTGGCGGCCCACACAACACACACAGACAGATGGACGGAAGGACGCCACATTTTTGCAATACCCAATGGCCATATGTTGGCCTGGGGTAAAAATACAAACAAAATACAAAATAAAAATTTCTAAAATTATTAAAGTGAAAGTAAATCTGTCTAACTTGCTATAAATTAATTTAAAATATAAAAGCCAAGATGATGGGTTGCATAAGTAATGAAGTAATGGAATGATGACGTGGTATAGAGGAGGATTTTCTTTCACCAAAACATCAGTTCTAGGCTTGCATCTCAGATGTACCTTCTGGCAAATTGTAGCTGAACTTTCAGGTCTTCTTTTTAATAAAACCCTCCTCTATGCCACTTCATCATGAAGCTGTATAACTGGGATACAAAATGCAAAACATGCACGATATGCACAATTTCTCCACTCATAGCCTGTAATGTCTTCTGGGTTGTCTGGGTGTCTTGGTGGCTTTCCTCACTCTTGTCCTTTTTGTACAGTCACTCAGTTTTTGAGAACTGTCTACTCCATACAGATTTACCATAGAGTGCCATACTGTTTATATTTCTTCATGATAGATGTAAGTAAAGCCCAAGACATATTCAGTGACTTGGACATGTTCATGTATCCATCCCCTGACTTGTCTGAAGAACACTGGCAAAAATATACAAATAATGAATGCCTATGAGTTCAATGGTACGAATATTTCATGAAAGATGAAAGGTGAAATGTTCCATTTAATGAGGTGAATGTAAAAACATTCATTATTTGTTTTATATAACAGCCAAAATAGGTCCTTGTCATTTGATATTATATGAATTAATAAACAACAGAAAAGGGGCTTACATTTTGGTGCGTCACTGCTGCGTTGATATCAACAATCCAACAGGGTCCACAGTTAGATAGTTCAAAAATAATTCTGACGATGTAGTCTGTGATACTTCCAAAAAAAAATGATGCACTGTAGAGGGAGAAATATGCAAATCCCTTCTAATCTTTGAGGAACACTGTTAAACATTTCAGTCATTCTCTTACACATTTGTTGACCGGCTGGAGATCCTCTCTTTGCTCTTTGATCTTTGCTCGTCAAAGACACAGCCTCTCATAGATGCTGCTTTTTTACCAAATCACGATTACAATCACCAGTTGATATCACTTGGTTGTTTATTTTTAATTTTTATTTTATTTTGTTTATTTATTTATTTTTATCTCATTACCCTAAATTGCTCCTTTAGCAGTTTTTTGGGGGAATGTTTTGCAGGACTGAAAAGCAGGAATGGATGTCTATTCTCAAATGAGATTAAGTTAACAACACAAAATATGACATATCTTGGGTTCATACTGACGTCACAGAAGTAGATGTCAGTCATTGCAGGGTTTTTGTTGTTGTTGTTTTGCTTGTATTTTTCATATCATTCCAACTTTTCTCTGATTTGGGGATTTCTATAAAACAGTCACAGGTAATTTATGCATTTTTTAAACTGGAAAAAAAATTGTTGTGTGTTTAACCAAGCCTTATTCCTGAACAGCTGTTTGTCAACCTGGGGCCTGTACTACGAAGCGGGGTTAACTTACTCAGATGTAACCCAGGGTTAACTTCTTAAACCAGGGTTGACAAAACCTGGTGTTCTCAAGTGGTGTTAATCGGTACTACGACGCTGATTAAGATGTTGATTTGTTGAACCTGTGTTAACCTAATTGGAGTTTGTGCGCGTTCACATAAAAGGGGCAGGTTGCAGCGCGCGTCACCATTTTTCAATGATGGCGCGGCCACCGTACTTTACCGAAGAAGAATGCACGATTATTATGCGGAGCTATGAGGAATTTAAATTAATGTTAAGGGGGAAATCGAACACATCGTCTGCCAATAAAGCAAGACAGGCTTGTTGGCAACGTATTGCTGATTGGGTAAATGCGGAAGTACAATTCATTGTTCTCCAAATCTGTTACAGATGATTAACCTGTGGAATGTCTGATATGTGTAAAATAATGACCTTTCATTAATTACGCCCAGATGCAACACGATTCAGAAGTGGGCATAGGCCTACTAATAGATGTAAGGTTAATTTAATGTTTCCTAAATAGGCTACCTATCTAAGGATTTAAAGCCATTAATGGTCATTCTGTTAACATAGTTACACATATATCACTTTGGCATGAAGGTTATCCAACAGGACAGCCCCATGTGGGGAGAAAAAGAATGTGAAATATGTAATCATAGTAATTGTATATTAGAATATTTAGAAAAATCACCCAAACCAAAGCAACCCTTATGTGGCTGAAATAAGTGAAAAGAAGGTGAGCTTAGAGTGGACTATACGATAATGGGTATATGAAATAGGCCGAATAGAACAGCTATACCTGCACATTGATACTGTGAAAAGATTTGCAATTGACATAATCGCCCTCGTGCTCTCCCAGGAGTGCACTGATCGGGATTTGCATGCAATCAATGGCTCCTATTACTCTTGGGAAACCTAGGAGAAATTGTTATTGATAAGCCCCACTTCGCCTAATTAATGGACATGCATTAGACCCATTTTGATATTAGTAATTACCCGCGATTGCATAAAACCCTTCTTTGATTTGCATTGAGGATAAATGGCCAGGGAAAACGACAAATGCATCCAACAGTTTAGATAGATCAAGTACTACCTTGCGAATCATATGACATACAGTATTCTTGCTCAGATGTTCAGCATCACCGATGGAATACATAAATTGTCCACTGGCAAAATATCTAAGCGCAAGGCACATTATCCACTTGATCATCAGGGCATTGCTACGATGGGTGATGTTACAGACGTCTGGCCCGATCAGCTGCCAAAGATAACGAATTCCCTCAGCTGAGAATCTATAACTTTCATGGAGAATATCGTCCGGGTATGTCAGCGGATTCTGGCGGTCTTTAAAAACCCTCGCCCTGCGAAGAGAGCCCCTCACATTTTGTGCCCCAATATCAAACGGATCTTCCAGGTAGGCCGGCATTGTCTTGGGAGCGATTGAAGGTGGATGGGCGGTACATATAAAGGGAGTGGTTAAGCGAAAACCTCAAGCTAACCTAGAACATAACCTGCTCGGAGCAGCTTTGGCACGCAGCGTAAATTGCCATGGCAGCATACCTCGATCAAAACCTATCCACCTTTCGTAGTACGGGTTAACCGGGAAGTTACTCCACACGTCATCAACTTACTCCCGAAGTTACCCTGATAAGCCAGTAACCCCGCTTCGTAGTACAGGCCCCTGTACTCTTACTATTTACCGCCACACTACCGACTGCCCGCTGACACAGTGCGAGGGCCGGTCAACCTGGTGGCAAATTCTGGCTGTGGAGGTGGAGGTTTATGTGGACCACATTTCATAGCTGGTTACTGTATCTCAGGGTTTTCTCTTTTATTTTCCAACAACTACTTCTGTTTTGTGTATGTGTGCACTTTATCCCTGTATTGTCTTTTGCTTCTTGTTTGTTCATCTTTTTTCAATTCTTCATTTTTTTTTAAAGAATAAATTCCATCGGTCTAGAGGTTTGTCTGCCTCCTCCTATTTTTGTACCAGTCTTTTAATATCCTGTGTATAAGACTTTGAGGTACACATTCATTGTCCTACATCATTTTAGTATTTTTCTTTTTTGTGTTGGACATGTTCCTTATACGATATTTCTCTCCTTTCGCAGAAGACTCAGCTCAAAGTTTAAGTAGCCACAAATCACAGTCTGCTGGAAATAGACAGTGCCCATTGTTGACCATGCTGTGGCCACACTTGCTGATTCAAGGAGAAGTTGTGGCACTGATATAGTTCTCTCTTACTGTTGTTCTGCTTCACTCTTTCAGTACCCTTCACTCTCTTTCTTTCTTTAATTCAGGATTTTATTTTCCTTTCCATCTGTATTACCTCCAACATTCCCACTCTGAGTGACAGAATGGCTGAAAGCCAAGAATTTATACATCCCTTTGTGCAAAACATACATTTAGAAATAACAAGCAGCACGTATTTTGGAAGGATTGGGCTATCTAATGAATTAACCCTGCGTGGGATCGAGCCTTTAATCAAATTTACATTAATACTGTTTTAATGAACAGTTTTGGTTACCTACATTTGACTTAATTACTTACATGTGTTCACGGTCAACATTCAAATTGTACATTACTGCTGTAGCCATACTGTCACAGCCATGGTGGTTCCATGGAAATGAAGTAGCAAGACTCCTTTCAACCTCATCTGTCTAAGCACATTGTGATTCTGATTACTTGATCTGGAGAAAGAATTCGTCACCTGTTTGTTTTTGCAAGTTAGCCGTGTCTGTTATCAAGTTCTGAACTCTCAGATAGATAAAGCATGTGTGTCGACCTGGGTTACAGGCCATACCACATTTGCAGATGCAGTTTGTTTAGATTTAGAGTTGAGCCAGGACCAGGCAGTGTCAAGGAAATAGATGACATAGCAAGTATAATTAGTTTTACATAATTGCTTCGGCATTGGATTATTTGTGTTTTGCCTCATTTTGTGAGGTTGTCACATTTTTCATTCAGAATTTTGTCTTAAGCACTGGTAAATTGATAGAGGCTTTGCTTTGTCTCACATGTTGCAGAAAAGTCACAATTCTGGAGGATTCCAATCAGAACATTCACCTCAGGAATTTGTCTCAGCAGTTGTCAGCAAACGAGGAAGAGGCGCTGAATCTGCTCTTCCTGGGAGACACCAATCGTATGACTGCAGAAGTAAGAAACACGGGAGCACAGATGCACAGGGAGGGATTCAGTACTAAGTCAAAGTATTGACATCACCCTTAAATTTAAAGAATCGTTCTCACAGTTTTAATGTTTAGTCCAATATATACCCTTAGCAGACATGTCACATTACTGATAATAATCTTCCATGGTTAAAAGGTTTTTCCTACCTTTGTCAGGTTGCTTTTGGGTTCACTTCATTTGTACCATCAAAGTCAAATTAATAATATTCAAATTGTGTTGGGAGTATTATCAAATCAAATCTGGCAACATGCAGCTGGTGCCACGCTTCACCACATCCACGACACTAAGTCATTCTAGCTGTACCCAAGGTTCCTCTGTGAGACCTAGTACCAAAGATATCTGGTCATCACCGTAGGTCACTGGTTAGCATCAAAACATTCAGTAAGACAGGCAGCACCAGAACCCTGCAAAGATATCTGCATCACCAAACACACAGATTATGTCACAGTGAATAAGTCATCTGTTAAAGTTTGTTCTGAGTCATGTAATATATCACAGTACAAATTTGAATGCATGAAAAACTGTTTATTGTTGCCAATAGCATATTATATATGTAAGGATTAAACAACTCGAAGCCGTGCATTATACGGTTTGAATGCACGACGCGGAGTCTAAAACACATTCAAACTGTATAATGCACGGCTTCGAGTTGTTTAATCCGCTTATACCATGGTCCCACACAGTGAGTTAACACACAAATATTTATTTAAGTTAACAGAACTTGATAAAAATTTGGGAGTATTTGGGACTATTTTATGTTTTGTCTCCGATGCGCTTACCGTGTCTGCAGGCTCGCGCCACAGCAGGCCACTCACATCGCCCCCCTCTCTGCCATGTGGAACTGTGGCAAACTTTGGCAACAGGTCCAGAAACTACGCTTGCTGTTTTGATGCGGAGCACTCTTGCAGCCTGCAAGGATAGAACCGTTCGCTTCTTCTTTCCCGTCTTCAATCTTGTCCAGTTCGTCCGATGTTAAATCTTTACGCCGTTGCGTTTGCTGTTCTTCTTGTTTGCTCTCCTCCTCTTTCCATTCCTCAAACATTTTATTTTGGCCAAAAATATTAAAATTCACTTGGAAATCCATGTTTTGTCGCGTTTCTGTCATTCACCTGTCAAAACACAGCTGATCTGCGCCATTTGATTTGCGCGTTGCTATGGTGACGACCAGAGCGGAGTGATTATAACAGTGACTTAACTCGCCGAACTACATTTGCGTGTACACGAAAATAATGCACGCCAGTTAGAAATGGAATTCTCACTGACCATGGTATAAATTTGATTTGAACACAAAGTGGCCATTTGTTGTTCTTGTGGGATTTTTTTATGTTCTTTGTAAGAGATATGTACTCTTCCAAGTACAGTAAACATATAGCAACTTTGTGTTTCATGGTTACCACCTGCCCCACCACCAATAAAAGTGAGGGGGTACAAACCATGCATACTGGACAAAGCCTGCATGAAAAGTAATGGTGGGCGACGATAAATTTCTCTGGAGATTAGATTGAGCACTAATGATTGTTTACTTTAAGAAATGGCAGCCAGATAGAGCAAATATTCAGGACAACGACGAGTCTTTTCTTGTATTTTTAAAGGTTCGCATGCCAATTATGTGTTGGCTTTGCCGCGAGTTTCAGCCACCCTGTGTCTGTCAGACACTCAGCTCATCTGCTCAGACTGGTCCACTGCAGAGGTGGTGGTAAAACACATCATCCAATTTTCACTTCAGACATGGGAAAAAAAAATCATTCAAGAATGCAAGAAGATTTCCCTGCATGATACACCATGATGACATCATGATATACCAGTTACACCCCAATTCCACAGAGCGCCGTTTTATTACAATCACTCATGATCCAAAAACAGTGCAAAAACAGGATGAAATGGCTTAATCTGGTTTGCCTCCTAACAGGCTAGCTTATAAAGTGCAGACCTGGCCACTGGTTGTCTTATAAACAGCAGACCAGGCAACCCACCCGAAAATGAAAGTAAGGAGCTGTGCCCCACTGCGCTCCACCGCGCCCTCATGTAGAACCACAACAAATTCCGCAACAGATTTCCTGGATTACTTTGAGAAGAAAATAGAAGACATTTGGTTAAACATATCCCAGCATGCCTTAACCCAGCCACTACACCCTGCTATTGAGGTGGGCGCCATTACTGAGGTTATTACCTAGATTTACAGAATTTGAGGGTATCTCTCTAGGCATGCTGATGAAATTTGTAACGTCAACAAAAAGCACAACCTGTTTATTTGATCCTATACCAACAAAACTGTTTAAGGACCTGTGGCCCACTCTTGGGTCAACTATGCTGGAAATGATTAATCTTTCTTTAACTTCTGGATTTGTTCCTAAATGTTTCAAATCTGCAGTGATTAAACCATTACTTAAGAAATCTAATCTTGACCCTAGTGTATTGAAAAACTACTGGCCGATATCAAATCTCTCATTTTGCTCTAAAATTCTGGAAAAAGTGTCACGGCAGCTCGTGGACTATCTTACTGAGAATCTTTGAGCCACTACAGTTTGCTTTTAGAAAATATCATTCCACAGAGACAACTCTCACTAAAGTGGTGAATGATCTTCTGCTTACAATGGATTCGAACACCACTACGGTTCTGGCGCTGTTAGATCTCAGTGCTGCATTTGATACCGTGGATCATTATATTTTACTTGATAGACTGGAAAATCATTTTGGGATTACTGGGAGTGCCCTTGCATGTCATACTTGACCAGTTGTTCTCACTGTGTTTTGTACAGTAACACTATCTCTAGCCTTAGTGACATGAAATTTGGGGTTCCACAGGAGTCTGTCTTAGGACCCCTGCTTTTCTTCCTTTATATAGCACCCCTTGGGCACATATTGCGGCATTTTGGGATCACCTTTCACTGCTATGCTGATGATACTCAGTTATACATGCCGATAACTGCTGGTAATCTCATTCACATAAAATCCTTAGAAGATTGCCTTGCATCAGTGAGAAGTTGGTTGTCTAGAAACTTCCTACTTTTAAACTCTGATAAGACTGAAATGATGGTTCTTGGTCCAGTAAGACATCAATATCAATTTGACCAGTTAATGCTTAACCTAGGCTCATGTATCATACATCACACTGACAAAGTGAGGAACCTTGGGGTAATTTTTGATCCTACATTGTCCTTTGACCTCCACATTAGAGATATTACGAGGACTGCTTTCTTCCACCTGCGAAATATAGCGAAGATTCATCCCATCCTGTCTATGGCTGATGCTGAGACCCTGATCTGTGCATTTATCTCTTCAAGATTGGACTACTGCAATGTTCTATTTTCTGGTTTACCGCAGTCCAGCATTAGGGCTCTCCAATGCTGCAAAAAAAAATGCTGCAGGCAGACTTTTGACACAAAGCAGAAGGTTTGTCCACATTACACCCATTTTGGCATCCCTTCACCGGCTTCCTGTCCAAGTGAGATCAGATTTTAAGGTTCTGCGACTAGTCTATAAAATTGTTCACGGACTGGCACCTCCCTACCTCGCTGACCGAATTAAACCTTACGGACCGGCCCAAGCTTTGCATTCTCAGGGTGCAGGACTACTTTGTGTCCATAAGGTGAATAAGAAGTCTGCGGGTCATAGAGGTTTCTGTTATCGTGCCCCTGTTCTGTGGAATGATCTCCCTGCATAAATAAGAGTCAGATTCTGTGGAGACTTTCAAGTCCAGACTTAAGACGCACTTATTTTCCCTTTCGTATGTCTAGCATACTGGCATAGTATCGTTCTACGCTTTTTACGCTTTTAATTCATTTTATTAGGAAACGGAGCGTGCCTCGGCCTCAACTTTACCTAAATTCTGGGTCTTTTAGCATAGCCCAAGCAGAGGGTCACCCCTTCGAGTCTGGTCTGCTTGCAGTTTCTTGCTCAGAGGGAGTTTTTCCTTACCACTGCTGCTCTGGGGGTTAGTAAGGTTAGACCTTACTTGTGTGAAGCACCTTGAGGCAACTCTGTTGTGATTTGGCATGATATAAATGAAAATAAATTGAAATTGAAATTGAAACAAACTCTGCTTCTGCTTCAAATATTTAACCCAGATGGAACACAATCAAATGTGTTTCAATCCATACTCGCTCTTACTTGACCATTTAAAGACGTCTGAACATGATTGAGGCTGTTAAGACAACAAACACACGGAAGTTACCAGGCATTAGATACAATTTGGTAAATTCGGATGAAATTGTTGAACAGCTTGAGAATTTCACCCCAATTTGAATACTGGTGCTGATAATGGCTGTAACTACTACGTTTAAAAAGTTTGTTCAAGATTGACAAAGATGGATCAAGAAGTTACTACAACCCCAGTTCCAATGAAGTTGGGACATTGTGTATAATGTAAATAAAAACAGAATACAATGATTTGCAAATTCTCTTCAACCTATATTCAATTGAATACACCACAAAGACAAGATATTTAATGTTCAAACTGACAGACTTTTTAGTTTTTGTGCAAATCTCTGCTTATTTTGAAATGGATGCCTGCAACACGTTTCAAAAAAGTTGGAACAGTGGCAGCATTGCTCAAAGAACACATTGAACATTGAACACTAAGCAAAGAACACTGTGGAATGTTTGGAACATTCCACAGGTGAACAGGTTATTTGGAAGCAGGTGAGTGTCATGATTGGGTATGAAAGGAGCATCCCAAAAGGCTCAGCCATTCACAAGCAAATATGGGGCGAGGATCACCACTTTGTAAACAACTGTGTGGAAAAAAATAGTCCGACAGTTTAAGAACAATGTTTCTCAGTGTTCAATTGCAAGGAATTTAGTGATTCCATCATGTACAGTCCATAATATAATCAGAAGTTTCAGAGAATCTGGAGAACTTTCTACATGTAAGCGGAAAGGCCGAAAACCAACACTGAATGCCTGTGACCTTCGACACTTCAGGCGGGACTGCATTAAAACCAACATCATTGTGTAAAGGATCTTAGCGCGTCGGCTCAGGAACACCTCAGAAGATCATTGTCAGTTAACACAGTTTGTGGCTACATCTACAAGTGCAAGTTAAAACTCGACCATGCAAAGTGAAAGCCATACATCAACAACATCCAGAAACGCCGCCGCCTTCTCTGGGCCCGAGCTCATTTGAAATGGACAGACGCAAAGTGGAAAAGTGTGCTGTGGTCTGATGAGTCCACATTTCAAATTGTTTTTGGAAATCATGGATGTCGTGTCCTCCGGACAAAAGAGGAAAAAGACCATCCGGATTGTTTCCAGCACAAAGTTCAAAAGCCAGCATCTGTGATGGTATGGGGGTGTGTTAGTGCCCATGACACGGGCAGCTTACACATCTGTAATGGCACCATCAATGCTCAAAGGTACATCCAGGTTTTGGAGCAACACATGCTGCCATTCAAGCAACGTCTTTTTCAGGGACGTCCCTGCTTATTACAGCAAGACAATGCCAAGCCACATTCTGTACGTGTTACAACAGTGTGGCTTCATAGTAAAAGCGTGTGGGTACTAGACTGGCCTGCCTGCAGGCCAGTCTACTACCTGTCACCCATTGAAAATGTGTGACGCATTATGAAGCGCAAAATACGACAACGGAGACCGCGGACTGTTGAACAACTGAAGTCGTACATCAAGCAAAAATGGGAAAGAATTACACCTACAAAGCTTCAACAATTAGTGTACTCAGTTTCCAAACGCTTATTGAGTGTTGTTAGAAGGAAAGGTGATGTAACACAGTAGTAAACATACCACTGTCCCAGCTTTTTTGAGGTCTTTGTCATATATTATGTAAAACCTAGCTCGAAATAAACACTTCTAAAACTGAAAATGCTGTTTTTCAAACCTAATAATACCTCTGAAGTGATTTAAAAGACATTTAGCAGGGGTTGGCGTTTAATCTGTTCAGTTTAGTTTTTGAGTGGTGGGGGTGACAGGCAATCAGAGTGGAGCTGCATCGTGACATCACAGTCTGGTTGCTAGCTGCAAACTCAGTTTTTGAACATAATAATTACTTAAACTGCAAATTGCAAATCCCCGCCACCACTCGGTCCTTGCTTTGGGGGCCGTGGCCCAGGTGGTGTGGTTCTCAGCCCCCCCCCCCCCCCCTCTTTTGTGGGCCCCTGCCGGCACCAATACGCTTCCCTTGGGTATGGGGTTGCTTCCTGCACCTCCGTGTGGAGGGGTCTGTTCTGGCGCCACTGGGCCGTTCCCCTGGTGGTTCATCGTGCTGCCCCGGTGGCACTGGTGGCTGCCCTTCCTGGGCCCTGTGCCCTTCTGCTGCCCTTTTTCTCCTGGTTTCTCCTGGGGCCCTGTGTCCTGGACCCATTTCCGTCATTGTGTGCACCAGGCCGTATGGCTTCTGACGTGCCAGAGTGGTCCATGTCATATGGTAAGGTTCTGTACTTTTGTCTTGGCCCAACACACCAGCCACAGTAGTGATCAGATATTTAGCTGTGATCTGGGTCTCTGTGCGTGGATGCTTATGTGTTTGTGGCCGTCACCACAATTCATTTTTTGGGATCAAGACTCTGGTTTAAGGTATGGATGCTCACTAATTAGACAACAGACTGTTTGTTCATGTGTGGCTGTTTGTCCTGGTAAGTTGTATGGTTGGGGCACTGTCTCCTCGGTGTCTCACTTTTCATCACTTCACAGTTATTGCCTTCACCACTTGTCTTTTATTCTTGTCTGTCCTCGTGTTGTTTTGGTGGTTGGCCCTTCCTGATAGAAGTTGCCGGTTGGCTTTGAGTAGGACGGTGTAGGCTGATCGGGAAGGGTGGATGGGGGTCACACACGCACACCACATTCACTTACGCACTACTTACCTTCTGTCTTGCAAGAACAAATTGCATGTACATATGTGTATTAATGTACATAAATGGTTCTGCAGAGTGGCATTACTTTATATGCAGACAGGGTAAAAAAAAAACGGCACATTGTACAGAACACAATGCTCATACAGCTGAGGGTATTTTAGAATTGCGTTATATTAAGTGTTATGATGCATATGTTATCAGGAGTAAAATATGTGGCCCCAGTCCTACAGCTGGGTGGTTCAAATCTTTACCCTGCACAGAAAGAGAACCAACTTGTCAAGAAAAAAAACTTGCTCTTTCCCTTCAACATTTATTTAATCTGTTTGCCTCAATGCTCGATTCTATTTAATGAGTTATAAATTCCTGTCCTGTCTTCCTCAGATTGACATTAAAGTCACTGGTCAGATATTACTGTTATGAATTTTTAAGTGACCAACCAGGAGTAAGAAGTAAATTGTTTGTTTTACCGTGACACAAGGTGAATCCAAAACTTGGGAACAGTCTAAATGATGAGGAACAAAGGTTGTCAGCTGCTCAGAGGAAAAGGGAGGGACAATCAAACACTGAATTACTCCAGCAAACCAGAATAATCCAGCAATTAAACACAGAACAGTAACAAACTTAAATAGTGACATGTAATGAGATAAGTGACAGGTGAGGTGATTGTGATGAGACAGAACAGCTGTGAGAAACACCAAGGGACTGGACCATACCTACAAATACCAACCCAATCTCACACCATTTCATGAAAAGTAAATTAATTGATGGTTTGGATACTGTCACAAAATGCTCTTTCCCGATAGGAGCATGAATTCAGCTGCTCAGAGGAAAAGGGAGGGACAATCAAACACTGAATTACTCCAGCAAACCAGAATAATCCAGCAATTAAACACAGAACAGTAACAAACTTAAATAGTGACATGTAATGAGATAAGTGACAGGTGAGGTGATTGTGATGAGACAGAACAGCTGTGAGAAACACCAAGGGACTGGACCATACCTACAAACACCAACCCAATCTCACACCATTTCATGAAAAGTAAATTAATTGATGGTTTGGATACTGTCACAAAATGCCCTTTCCCGATAGGAGCATGAATTCATTCTGTGACGGGAGCACAAAATGTGGGGTGGTGTGTGTGTGCGTGTGCGTGTGTGGGGGGGTGGGGGGGGGGTCTGTAGGGGTTATGGTTAGGGTTAGAAATAGTAAAATGAAACAAAAAAAAACTACATCACGAAAATGTGACTCATTTCATGATGGAAGCATGAAAACAAAGCCTAAGACTGTGTTGCAAACACACACAGGGACTGACTAACACAGGGACACATCAAACCACAAAGAAGCCGGGGTGAAAAGCACCTAACACAAAAACATAAATAATTACCAAACTTAAGATGTGTGCAGAGAAACTAAATAGGAACTCAAGACTGACTGAGGTATAGGAACAAAGGCTAAAGTATAAAATAAAGGAAAACCCTCAGCAAAGAAACCAATTAAACAAGATAAAACAAAACACCACAACAACAGTTAACCGACAGGACATAAGACAAGGACAGGGGACAGACCACAACAATTACTTTCTATAGACAAATATCTGCAGCTTTTCCAACCATCTACAAGTGTTTTCCACTCCATGAGCATCTAACAGCAGTGTGGAATTATTTAAAATATCCACATGGAAAATCTTTGTGGATCTCTGCAGTTGGGGTGAAAAGGATTTTAGACCCCTTTGTAATGTTATTTTGGGTCTTTGTGGCCCTTTTTTACCATGTTTCCCCCAGTAAACTTAAGCATTCTCTCTGTAATTTTTGTTTGTGCTGTGGTGGTTCTTTTCTGCACTCATATCCCAGACTCCCCACGCTGATGAGATGTGGTCTGTCAGCTCTTTGCTTTGCAACATGAAGTTTAAAACAAAGAACTTATGCCACTGTGTTTACTTTTGTTTGTCAGTAAAAGTGAACTGAATAATCAGGTTTGTGTGAGGCTTGTTAGTTATTTATTTATTTGGAGCAACTGATATTTTAGAGTCATGTTAAGATGTGGGTGTGTGACAAAACCAGTTCAAACAAAATTGTTAATGGATCCAACAGGCTTTATTTACTACAGTATCATGTGACATGAATTTTCTAGGCTTTGGAAAACCCTGGGCATGTACCCTGTAAAATGCATTGAGTGAATAAATACAGTGACTGTGGATAGTGCAAAAACAATAAGTGCTGTAATCTTGTAATTGGCCAAAATAAAGGGCATATTATGAGGACCTCTTCTATAGGCCCTGAGGCTCTGCTTATCCCTGCTATTCATCCTGGATGTTGCTTCTCCAGCCAAGGTCGGTATCCATTTACAGCTGGGTGGACTGAGACAATGTAGAATTTTACCTTGTCCAAGGGCACAAATAGATAACATGACCGTCTTAAAAAGAAAATACAAAATGTCAGAGAGCACATGGGAGACTCAAACTAAGATTTCATTGGTCTTCTAGTAACACAGTCCAAACTGAAGTCCACGACACATTAAATGGACTGCATTTATATAGCGCTTTTCCATCTGCATCAGACGCTCAAAGCGCTTTACACATCAATGCCTCACATTCACCCTGATGTCAGGCTGCTGCCATGCAAGGCGTCCACTACACACCAGGAGCAACTACGGGATTAAGGATGTTGCTTAAGGGCCCTTAGTGATTTTCCGATCAGGCTGGGATTTGAACCAAGGATTCTCTTAACCACTAGACCATCACCTCTAGACCATAACCTTCCCTGACTCGACCATCACCTCATTCAGTGACTTCAAAACCTTCATGTGCCCATCAGAAGTATAGCCAGAAATCACAAATAAGGTGTGCCTGTGGAATTTTAGGTGGCCTTGACCCAAAGCAGGAAATGATCAAAGGGAAAAAAAATAGCAGTTGTTACTCTGATTTTAAGATCTCTCATAAACCAGTCCTCGGAGCCCATTTGCACAGACTCGGTTTTACTTTGTTGAGAGATAAACTTGTTGGCAGCTGCAAAATATGAGTTATGGAGTTATCTACATTATACGTCTGTTCAAGTTACTGGCAACATGGTGGCTTAGTGGTTAGCACTGCTGCCTCACAGCAAGAAGGTTGTGGGATCGCTTCCCACCTGGAGCCTTTCAGTGTGGAGTTTGCATGTTCTTCCTGTGTTTGTGTGGGTTCCTTCCAGGTGCTCCGGCTTAACGCCCAGATCCAAAGACATGAAAGTTCAGTGAATTGGAAACTGTAAATTGAGTGTAGGAGTGTGTGAATGTGTTTGTCTGTCTATCTGTGCCACTGAAATAGACTGGCGTCCCTGTCCAGGGTATACCCCGCCTCACGCCCTCCCGCCTGACTGGTGGGTTAGGCTCCAGCCCCCGTTACCCTTAATTTTAGTAAGCGGATATCGAAAATGGATGGATGGATGTTTAACTTAATAATGTGAATTTCACACATGTAACAGTCATCTTGGTTTAAAATAAAGTGCATGCAGGTCTCAACAGCTCCAAAACAACAGTTGCAAGAAAATGCATCCCTGAATAGATTTTCTTCATCAGACACTTTAGGATCAAATAGAGTTATCCACATTGTAATTTGGTCTGTTTTAGGACAACACAGGGAACAGTCATCTTGACTAAAATTACAAATAAAATAAAAAGGGAGATGCTGATTTGGTCAGGATTAATGCAGCGCTCTGCTGCACAGTGCTTTGTCTTAGAAATCAAATCCAGTAATCTGTGCCTTTTTCACAATGTGAATTTCAAATATCAAATCACTTGGTTTGAAGAAGGAACTTCCATCACCTTTTTTGTTTGTGTTGTATAGTTAAAGCTTTTCCTGTTTGCAATTGTAGTTAAGAACTAGCAAAGTACCTGTCCTTCAGACGGTGAAGATGAGTGTACTGATCGTGAGTCACTGACCCAGGAAAGTGTGCAGCAGTATACTGAGACAATGTATTAGCTTCCAAAAGAAAGCTTTTAAAGCATTTTGAAGTAGCAGCTATAACAGACACCCTGAGCCCTTATTTAATGCTGCGTTTACACATAGGCAGGACGCGTTTCGAATGTCATATTTGCGTCATTCTTGGCACATTCCTGACATTGTTAACATAACTTAATGCATCTGAATAGGTTTCTTAATAATGCGTGTTGGTGCGCGATATTTGTGATTTTCGTGGAGCATGTTTTTGGCTGTCAACAAATCTTCCATGAATGTCATGCACCACCCTCATTTTGCCTCATGTCATGGAGGTCGCAACTGAGCGTGTTGCTCTGTCTTGATTAGTGGTGATCCTTAATAGAGTGTGACAACGTTCTTCTCTGACGTGCACACAGTTAAATCCTGCACCGCATTCAGTTTCATTTCTGCAGTATGAAGAAGGACAGTGACGCCAAGTTGGCTAAAAGTTTCGTTCCAATGCTCCTCAGCCCGCTTCTGCAGGTGTTCCACCTGCTGCTGTTGCGCCTGATGTTTGGGAAAACGAGCGAGACGAGAGCCGCATGGAGCCACACATCTGGCTCTCAGTCTCCTCCTTTCTGCACCACTCCATGGCACAGAGCCCAACTAAGCATGCAGTCACAAAGTTCTTCTGTTGTGGCTGTTGATTCAAAATTGGAGGGATCTGAATTGTTCAGCAACTGATGGTTGGATGAATATGGGGGTGTGTGTGGAGACAATTCACCTCATTCACAATGTGACAGAACTTAACGATGCATTGTTACATGCGATAGCGCACAACGCGGAACATTATTCGTGACCGTGCGTAATGGTTCCTGATAATTCGCCAGCAACACGTGCCGTTAATCATAACATGTGGTAATAGATTGCAGCAGTTCCTGAGGACACTTGGCGCCTCTGCCCCAAATCGTCACATTCGTGATCAGCGCCCAAGAATGTATACTTCGTGGCATTCGTGACATGCTGTCATTATGTGTAAACGCAGCATCAGGTTAAACTTAATCTTTTTTTAAGTCCTAATAATTATGAAATTACTGACTCTGTAGTGTAATGAAAATGGATCTAACTTTTATTTTTTTCTGATTATGTTATGAAGTTGTCAATAAAATTTATCTATCACAACACCAGGTGGCAGTAAAAGACATTTGCAGCATCAACAGCGCCACCTACTGTATACTGAAGTATGATGGGAATGAGATTATAATAAATTATAAGAATACACAAAATTCAAGGCAAGATTGGAAAGAAGGTGTAATAAAAACATGCTGACATTTGTTTACAATAATTAAAAGCAACTGTAAAAACTATAGTGTTTTTATGAATTTTTTGGAGGGGGCCTGCCTGAACCCTATTTTTGGCGTCAAAACGGGGCCCGTAGTGCCCGAATCATAATACCTGGCACAAATGTGATGGCAGATTAGGAATCTGTGGATGTTTTTGCCCTAGAAAACATCTTCAGATATTTTTTAATGATCTACCTTAATGAAATACGGACAACAAAATCAGTGACAATACACTGAATGTCAGACATGGAAACTGGATGGATTCATACTCGCCAGGCGAAAATGGCAACTGGTGGAAATTGGCGGGATATCACAGATCAGTGGTTCTAATTAACTGCACAATGTGGGCAAATAAGGGGATTTGTGAAAGAAACATGATGTGCGTCCATAACTACAGAGGATATGGGAAGATCGAGAGCATAGAGATGATGTGTGATGTGAGCAGATTCAGAGAAGCTTGAGGACCTCCAAATGGGACCTCCACACTTAGTATATAGATACAGCTTCTCGGTGCTAAAGGTGTGATTAGAGGTTTTGGAATGTTAGAATATTGGAATATTGAGGATAGCAGAGCAACATTTTGGTTAATAATAATGTATATTTTTTGTTATTACTTGGAATCCAGGGCTGTAATTTTTCCTGTTTTAGATTTTTATATTTACGTGTCCCCAGCTTCTCGAAGGAATGACCGTAATGAAACCTGCTTCCACATTATGACTTTATTTCTGGACATACATGACTCGAATGGTTTAAAACATATTTAAGATAAGAGAGATAAGATAAAACTTTATTGATCTCACAGAGGAGAAATTCACATGTTATGTCAGCTCTTAAAAACACAAGATGGGTGCAAGTAGAGGAAAATGTTCATCAACAGCGTGTGCAAAGATAAGCAATAATAATAATAATAATACTAGCAAAAGTACAATAAAATAAGAAAATGAAGTAGAAATAGAATATGTATATACGAGGTCTGTTAGAAAAGTATCCGACCTTATTATTTTTTTAAAAAACCATATGGATTTGAATCACGTGTGATTGCGTCAGACAAGCTTGAACCCTCGTACGCATGCGTGAGTTTTTTCATGCCTGTCGGTTGCGTCATTCGCCTGTGAGCAGGCTTGGAGTGAGGTGTGGTCCACCCCTCTCGTCTATTTTTTATTGCGAATAAATGTCTGAACAATTTGGAGCTTTGCTGCATCAATTTTTTTCCAGAAACTGTGAGAGACCTCCAGGTGGACACCGTTCGAAAAATTAATATGGCTTTCAGGGACGATTTTATGGGGATTAAACAGATTACTGGGTGTTACTGCCCCTTTAAGGACCGCCCAGAGCGCGCTCCCAGCCCCCATCGACAGCCTGACACCCCGCTGGAACAACCAGATCATTTCCAACGTGAAAGCTTTGTTGATCCGGGACCTCGTCTGACTTTCACAATAAGGCAGAAGATGTGGACATCAGCACTTTATCGGCACATTCCACCGTTACAGCAGTTTTTTTCATGGAAAAAGAAGCGGAGGGACGCGCCACCGTGCCTCTCATGGCGCGGCACAAAACCACCTCGGTGTTGGTCTCACAGGACGCCTTAAAAGTGGATTTCAGACGGCTGTCGGTTCCTTTTCAGTCGTGTGATTATCCGATTGTGATTGTGCATGAGCTGGACATGCCCCAACATGTACTGGAAGGCTTCATCATGGCGTTGCTTTGCGCCGAGCGGCTGCACCGCAACGCGCGGTGGAGCAGCTTCTCTTTCCATGACAAAAACTCCTGTAACAGTGAAATGTGCCGTTCATTTTTAAACTGGACGCTGTCTTGATCCGGTATGTCATCTGACTAGCACAGGAGCAAAGACGTGGACATCAGCACTTTTCCGGCACATTAAGACAGATGTGCGGAGGAGTTCCGCGCGTCGCGGTGCAGCCGCTCGGCGCAAAGCAACGCCGTGATGAAGCCTCACGGGACATGTTCTGGCATGTCCAGCTCATGCACAATCACAATCGGATATTCACACGACTGGAAAGCAACCGGAATCCATCTGAAATCCACCTGAAAGCTGTCCTGAGAGACCAACACCGAGGTGGTTTTGTCCGTGTAATGAACGGCTCCGTGGCGCGTCCCTCCGCTTTTCTTTCCATGAAAAAAACTCCTGTATCGGTGGAATGTGCCGGAAAAGTGCTGATGTCCACGTCTTTTCACAATTCCTGTGCTAGTCAGATGACATACCGGATCAAGACAGCGTCCAGTTTAAAAATGAATGGCACATTTCACTGTTACAGGAGTTTTTGTCATGGAAAGAGGTGCAGCCGCTCGGTGCAAAGCAACGCCGTGATGAAGCCTTCCAGGACATGTTGGGGCAGGTCCAGCTCATGCACAATCACAATCGGATAATCACATGACTGAAAAGCAACCGATAGCCGTCTGAAATCCACCTTTAAGCTGTCCTGAGAGACCAACACCGAGGTGGTCTTGTGCCGCGTCCCTCGGCTTCTTTTTCCATGAAAAAAACTCCTGTAACGGTGGAATGTGCCGATAAAGTGCTGATGTCCACATCTTCTGCCTTTTTGTGAAAGTCAGACGAGGTCCCGGATCAACAAAGCTTTCACGTTGGAAATGATCTGGTTGTTCCAGCGGGGTGTCAGCCTGTCAATGGGGGCTGGGAGCGCACCGCGCTCTCAGCAGTTGTGGGCCGTCCTTAAAGGGGCAGTAACACCCCGTAATTTGTTTAATCCCCATAAAATCGTCCCTGAAAGCCATATTAATTTTTCGAACGGTGTCCACCTGGAGGTCTCTCACAGTTTCTGGAAAAAAATTGATGCAGCAAAGCTCCAAATCGTTCAGACATTTATTCGCAATAAAAAATAGACGAGAGGGGTGGACCACACCTCACTCCAAGCCTGCTCACAGGCGAATGACGCAACCGACAGGCATGAAAAAACTCACGCATGCGCACGAGGGTTCAAGCTTGTCTGACGCATTCACACGTGATTCAAATCCATATGTTTTTTTTAAAAAAATAATAAGGTCGGATACTTTTCTAACAGATCTCGTGTGTATATATATATATATATATATACACACACACGCACAAATACACACATATATACATATTTATATATTAAATTATATATACAGTGAGGAAAATAAGTATTTGAACACCCTGCGATTTTGCAAGTTCTCCCACTTAGAAATCATGGAGGGGTCTGAAATTTTCATCTTAGGTGCATGTCCACTGTGAGAGACATAATCTAAAAAAACTCCGGAAATCACAACGTATGATTTTTTAATAATTTATTTGTATGTTACTGCTGCAAATAAGTATTTGAACACCTACCAACCAGCAAGAATTCTGGCTCATACAGACCTGTTCATTTTTCTTTAAGAAGCCCTCTTATTCTGCACTCTTTACCTGTATTAATTGCACCTGTTTGAACTTGTTCCCTGTATAAAAGACACCTGTTCACACACTCAATCAATCACACTCCAACCTGTCCACCATAGCCAAGACCAAAGAGCTGTCGAAGGACACCAAGGACAAAACTGTAGACCTGCACAAGGCTGGGATGGACTACTGGACAACAGGCAAGCAGCTTGGTAGAAGACAACAACTGTTATGATTATTTATTAGAAAGTGGAAGAAACACAAGATGGCTGTCAATCTCCCTCCGTCTGGGATTCCATGCAAGATCTCACTTTGTGGGGTAAGGATGATTCTGAGAAAGCTCAGAACTACACAGGAGGACCTGGTCAATGACCTGAAGAGAGCTGGGACCACAGTCACAAATATTACATTAGTAACACATGATGCTGTCATGGTGTAAAATCCTGCAGGGCAGCAAGGTCCCCCTGCTCAAGCCAGCACATGTCCAGGCTCATTTGAAGTTCACCATTGACCATCTGGATGATCCAGAGGAGGCATGGGAGAAGGTCATGTGGTCAGATGAGACCAGAATAGAGCTTTTTGGAATCAACTCCATTTACCATGTTTAGAGGATGAGAACAACCCCACGAAAACCATCCCAACCGTGAAGCATGGGGGTGGAAACATCATACTCTGGGGGTGCTCTTCTGCAAAGGGGACAGGACGACTGCACCGTATTGAAGGGAGGATGGATGGGGTCATGTATTGCGAGATTTTGGCAAACAACCTCCTTCCCTCAGTAAGAGCATTGAAGATGGGTCATGGCTGGGTCTTCCAGCATGACAATGACCCCAAACACATAGCCAGGGCAACTAAGGAGGGGCTCCGTAAGAACCATTTCAAGGTCCTGGAGTGGCCTGGCCAGTCTCCAGACCTGAACTCAATAGAAAATCTTTGGAGGGAGCTGAAACTCCAAACCTGAAAGATCTAGAGAAGATCTGTATGGAGGAGTGGACCAAAATCCCTGCTGCAGTGTGTGAAAACCTGGTGAAAAACTACAGGAAACGTTTGATCTGTATAATTGCAAACAAAGGCTACTGTACCAAATATTAACATTGATTTTCACAGGTGTTCAAATACTTATTTGCAGCAGTAACATACAAATAAATTATTAATAAAATCATACATTGTGATTTCCAGATTTTTTTTTAGATTATGTCTCTCACAGTGGACATGCACCTAAGATGAAAATTTCAGACCCCTCCATAATTTCTAAGTGGGAGAACTTGAAAAATCGCAGTTTGTTCAAATACTTATTTTTCTCACTGTATATATATCACACAAGTAAGGTCTAACCTTACCAACCCCTAGAGCAAGCACACAGGTGACAGTGGTAAGGAAAAACTCCCTTATGAGAATTTTTGCTCATGATCAAAATTTTGAACATGACAGCAGCTAAAATTTTTATGTGCCATCTTGAGATTTAGGTGTTCAATCCTTGACTTGTCTCAAGACATCTGGTTGTAAAACTGATGATTTGTATTGTAAATTTTTCAAAGGTTGACAATAAATGTGCCACATGTTTGTTTTTCGTGTATGATAAATTATGTAAAATATGCGAATACTCAATTTGCAATTCACAGTGATACATCATTTTGTTAAAACACAATGATCTGTATTCATGATGTACACACTGAGGGCTCTTTCCCAGTGTCCCCTGCTGCGTGGTCTTTGTTTTTATTGAAATAGAAAGACATTCTTAGTTGTTATATTATTCTGTTGATGATTTTGGAAAATGCATTTGGGGAGTCCCTGACACAGTCCACCAACACAGAGACGTTTGTGAAGTGGTGCTCAGTGGGACTTACCTCTTCACAAGAGTCTCTCTGAGCCTCAACCAAACAAAGAGCTATCAACACTCTCAGTTTATCACTGCCAGAATCATCCCAGAAGGTCCTGCTCCATATAGACCTCTTGTGAAGTTCACATTAATGCTGTCGTTCTCTTGCTCACAGCCATGTGGTTAAAGATGACTCATCCTTTCACACCACACGTAACAGTTCATTAGGTCACTCGCTTTGAGAACTGACAGCATTCTGCTCAGTTTTATTGGGCAGGAAGTAAAATATACCTTTTCAACTCTTCACCCTTCCTGCATCCTCAACACAAAACATTTCCTCTTATCCGGCCTTTTCTGTGCTTCCTTTCTCGTGGGAATGTACAGTACGACCTGAACAGACCACGTTTTTCCATATCTGTCTGTCTGCCTTTGCATCACAAGTTTGCCCCTTATAGTCATCTACTGTACATTAAGCACCAGTTTTCCTCAAGATACTTCATGGTGTCATATTTGAAAAGACCACTAGAAACTGGTTGTGCCGGTTTGACTTAGCATTCTGAACAAACGTCCTCTGTGGCTTCATGCATGAAAGAAACAGTCAGTTCTGGCTTTGACCTTTGACAAGTATTGTCTAGTAGATGTGGCCTTTGGTGCTCGACTTTACAGGGCTCTACACTTAGCCCTAGAGCTTACTTGCCATGCCTGGCAAGGTCGGGTCAGATCTACTTGCCGCATGGCAAGTTACCCAAATTAATTTACTCCTCTTCTTCTGTGCCCTCCTCTTGCCCCTTCCTCTTCCTGTCAGTTTAAGCCACGCCTCAATCGCACAGAACAAAGGAGGAAACGCCTTTTCACCTATAAATTTAACTGTTAATTTCTGTAATGTAACAGCAGCTACGGCGACTGGAAGATTTATTATTTTCATCAATGCTGTGCTTTTCAGACTTTTTCTCTTTGTTCAACTTTGTATTGAAATTTGAGACAGAGTGCAGTTGCACTTGCTTCTCACACACACACACACAGAGAGAGAGAGAGAGAGAGAGAGAGAGAGAGAGAGAGAGAGAGAGAGAGAGAGAGAGAGAGAGAGAGAGAGAGGCGGAGTGCTCTGGTCACAGACGGTTGAAGGAACTAGCAATCTGTTTTAAAAATTTACGCATCAGCATTCAACTTGAGCCAGAACTATCCGATAATCGGGTAACCTGCAGTAATAATGTGCTTTTAAAACATTTGTGCTGAATGCAGAGCTGTGTGCCTGTTCACTCCAACACCACACAGAGATGAGGTGAGGAGGAGCGTGCACGATTAGAGAATCGGGTTCATTTATCCTAAAACAGTCGATCAGAAAAACACTTCTGCTGCTGCAACAATATTACTGAAATATGTTGATTTTTGACCAGATTTCATTCACAATGTGGCTAAAAGTCAACTTGCCATGTCAGGCAGGTAAGGGGCATCAGCGGATGAGCGTTACCGTCGAGCCCTGCTTTACTGTAGTCATCCATAGATCTGTGACTTTACATTATTCAGGGTAATTCATTTATCCTTGTGGTTTAGATTTTGCTGTGACACAAATTGTCAAGTGTGTGTTCAGCTAATCGTGTGCAGTAATTTGTGATTGCGACATGTGGGCTCCTAACAAATTGTTAAAACGATTGATTCTCAAACTGGATGCACTACCCCTAACGTTGACCCATTATCCCATTAGGTATTCTATCCCCTGTCAGCATCTAAATTCTGTTTTGTCTGACTTTAAGTGCTGCCCTTGGGAGTAAAGAAGGGCATGTTCAGAGTGAGGAGAAAAATATGACAGCCATAGGTGATGGTGGTGGAAGATCTGTCAAGAGCTGTCACAACGTTAGCAGGCAGGTGTTGGCATAAATATACCAACAAGTTAGCATCTTTGGAACAAAAATAGCATGGAATGTCGGTGATCTTATTTTCAAAGAGGAAAAGTGAGTCATTAAGACGGCTCAAATTAATGGCCTTGGAGTGTTACAAAATAGGAAAAGAATTTCAAACTTGATCCCAATCTAGTTAAATTATTATGTTATCAGGCCGCGGCTATTTCATCCTGCAGTCATCTGTTTAAAAATAGCATTGAAGATGAGATGTGATCAGTGCCTGCTACTTCCTGTGTTTGTGCACAGCCTGTGAGTAAACCTGTCTGAGTAATAAAGCGCGTCTGTGCAGGGTGAATCACACTCTGCTCCTTACGCTGACCATCTGAAAATCTCACACTCACCATTCGACAGACTGATGCCATGTGTATCATGATATTATGTTGAGCAGCTTTGAAAGCCAGAAGAAAGAAAAACAGTACTGCAATTAGAAAGTAAAATTCTCCTTGTTCTACTTCATCCACTTGATTCTATATAATTTGTGGGCTCGCACATAGTCAGTTGTTGTAAGGGTAAGACGGAGCAGTCATCAGCGGGGAAAACCTCTGGTTCACAGTAAAAACTGGTTTTATTAAAGTGATGTCACTACAACAGTCAACATACTCAGAGATAGCCCATATAACAAAGCCATCCATGGAAAGAGGCAATGAGGATGGTTGAGGATACAGGTGAGGAGTCAGTCACAGGAAGTCAGTCTGTTAAACAACTGTGTCTGTGAGGGACACAGCAAGTGAATCATCCAGGGAAGTCAGCAGAGGGTCACTATGCAACTCGCAAACATGCCAAGTAGGCTGGAGAGTAAACGGCAGCCAAATCTCAGGTAACATGTTGAGGCAGTGTAGGTTGGCAACTGTTGGTCAAACACAGGATGAATGTGAGATAGCAGACATGGGTTTTCAATATGTAATGTCACAATGCTTTTTACTCTCCCATTTTTCTGCTGTCTCCAGACTCCAATGAACCAGGCATCCACACGTTCCCACTGTATATTCACATTGCACTTGTGTAGGCGAGAGCCAGGCTCAGCCACACTACAGCGCTCCAAACTCCACCTGGTTGACCTGGCTGGATCCGAAAGAGTTAGCAAAACTGGTGTGGATGGACGTCTCCTCACTGAGGCCAAGTACATCAATGTCTCTCTCCACTACTTGGAGCAGGTAACAACTTTTAGGTCTGAATTTTCCTAAAAATCATATCACATTTGAGCTCATATTAACAAACGATGTAAATAATGAAACTAAATCGATGTAAGAAATTTGATATTTGGCTATCTGAGGGTGTAGGGTGTGCTGATTGACCGTAGGGGCTCTGATAGGACAGTGTTACTGCTGTACTGTCCCATTGATCTGCCTATTTTGATCAGTTCTATAAAGCTGGTCATCCGGCTGAGATGTTAGGTATCTCTGATGCTAGTGTTCCTGTAGCTCAGGGGTGGCCAAGTTCGGTCCTCGAGAGCCACCTTCCTGACACTCTTAGTTGTCTCCCTGCTCCAACACACCTGAATCCAATGAAAGACTTGTTAGCAGACTTTTAATGAGCCTTTCATTGGATTCAGGTGTGTTGGAGCAGGGAGACAACTAAGAGTGTCAGGAAGGTGGCTCTCGAGGACCGAACTTGGCCACCCCTGCTGTAGCTGATTCCTGAGTCAAATGTGAAACAACAAATATAAATGTGAGATCGCAAAGGCAGTAAACCACCTGTGAGAGAGGAAAGCTCCAGGAGGTGTTTTGGAGCGGAATTCCTTCAGGTGCATTGAGATGCTACAAACAATCTTTGTTTCAATTGGGGAGACGGGTATAGTCCCTATGTGCCTGAATAAAAGACATGTTGTACCACGGAGTGGAAAACACGACCGCCTCAACTTTAGCAACTGCAGGTCTATTACACCACTTTTTCACAAGAAACTTGCTTTAAATGGTTATTCTTAACAGGATTTGGTCCCACTTGTGTTGGCACGCGGCAGTTGAAATAGTCTGGCTTCACACCCTGGAAGTCTGCCATCCTACCTCTGTGAATGCTTAATGAACACAAGCATGAGTATCTGCAGTGCTTCTTCAGAGCCTACGGTATTTTCCGTATTTATGTCACACTTGAGCATTAGTCGCATGTGTCCAAAAACGTGTCATGGAGAGGAAATTCATAAGTTAGTTGTGTTGGTGCTACTGCTTCATACAACAAGAAGTAAAATGGTCTATAAGTTGCATTGATTTTTTTACGCAAGACATTACTGCTTTATGCAACGAGAAGCAAAATGAATTTAATTGGTGCATCATTTATAACAGAAACACTCCATTAGCGAGCAGAAGCTAATGGGCAAATTGACATTATTATACGAGGCATGAAGAACTTGAGAGTCAGCTGCTTCTGAATAAATGTCATGAAGGAGTTAAATATGCACATTTTCCTCACTAAATGTAAATAAACTTTCTCATTGATTTCCGTATTTTCCAGTCATTCAAGTCCTGGTTTTTTACCCGAGGCCAACATATGGCCATCAGGTACTGCGAAGATCTGGCGTCCATCCATCTGTCTGTTTGTCTGTCCTTCTTCCGTCTGTCTGTGTTCAGCATAAGTCCAGTTCTGTTACTGCCACAGTCTTCAAATTGACAAGGAACATCCTTGGGACACAGACCTTGGATAAGTTTGAAGGTGGCTAACCTTGACATATTTTAAGAGGTATTTTAAGAGGTTAAAAAGTACCTAATTTTATGGCATGATCACACGGACGTTAGCGTGGTGACGTCACATGGAAACTCTGTTTCAGTTGTGTGTAAATGTAACCTCTTTGTCATATATTATGTAAAAGCTAGTGAGAAATAAACACTTTTAAAACTGAAAATGCTGTTTTTAGAACCTAATAATACCTTTGAAGTGATGTAAAAGACATTTAGCAGATGTTAGCATTCAGTTTAGTTTTTGAGTGGCGGGGGTGACAGCCAGAGTAGAGCTGCACTGTGATGGCACAGTCTGGTTGCTAGCTCAAACTCAATTTTTGGAAACTAATACTTAAACAACTGAAAATTATACAGAACACGATGTTCATACAGCCAAGGGTATTTTAGCATGGTGTTATTTTTACTAGTTTGGTCGGCCTTGCGACTTATACTCAGGTTCAACTTATATACCGAAAAACTATGAGTTTGTTATTCATAATAGTAATTTCAGTAACTATTTATATAGGACTTTCACAGAAATCAGAACACTAAACAGAATAAACTGCAATACTGAAAGAATAAATGATAAGAACTACTAATATAAAATACTACTAATACACTGTAATAGTAGTATATTAGTATCATAATAGTACTAATATAATAATAAGTACACTTCAGCAGTGCACAAAAATCCCAAATTAATGAGCTCATAATATTGAAAACAGATGCAACTTATACTCCAGTGTGACTTATGCATGTGTTATTCCTTTTCAAGAGGCCTTTTTTAACAGGTGTGACTTGTACTCTTGTGCAATTTATAATCTGAAAAATATTGAAAGTTTAGCTACAGATTGCCAGATGGTACATTTGAGATGCAAACCTAGATTTGATCTGTTTTGGTGAAAGAATATACTCACTATGAAACTCAGACTGGTGCAAAATGCACAATCTACTATTGTGCATTTTACACAGTAGTAGATTGTGTAAAATATATAACAATATATGTTTTTGAACTTTTAATATTTATTACACCTCAACAAGCCGCAACTGGCCATCATATAAATCTAAAATTAAATTTTGCTTGTTCAAATGTTCATCTTGCCTTTTATTTCAGTGAGGGGAAGTAATGTTTGTAGTTCTAGTTTAAAAATGCTAATGATGCGCGCGCGTGTGTGTTTGTGTGTCTGCCGTTTGGTTGTATGATTGATTGTGTGTGTGTATTTGGGTGTGAACTCCCACCCACCTTTGCTGTTGTGTGGGCCGCTGAAGAGGAGGTACTGCTGGCCCACCACCACTAGAGGGCGCCCTGCCTGGAGTGCGGGCTCCAGGCACCGGAGGGCGCTGCCGCCTTACAGGAGCAGCCAGGATGACAGCTGTCACCCATCACTGGAGACAGCTGATTCCAATCAACAGGGAGGTATATCAGCAGGACGGCATCTCCACCTCATTTGCCGAGATATCGCCTTATCAAAGAGGTAACAATCTCCGCCCAAACATACGAGTGACTAAAGTTGTAATTCTTGTTGATTATTTGTAGGACAGCTGACTACCGGACAACATTTGGATAAGTACTCACCTTCCTACACTTCTTGATTGTTGTTGACGAGAGGTGGAGGTGGACTCTCCACCCTCCGTGTTGCTGGGTGCAGCTGCATCCACACCTGACTGTTTCTGTTCCTTGCCAGCAGTACCGGATCCGACGAGCGGAGGCAGTGGCCACCTGGGAATTCGGGACTTGGCGGCTCCAGTATTCCCGGGGTTCGGTGGCAGAGGAAATCGGGTTGGTTCCGGTTCGACTTGGACAGACGTCTCCTATCGTCGAGCCTGCCCACACGACACCGTTGTAATTGAACTCAGACTCAATATTGTAATCGGTTGTGTTTGTTGTGCCTGTTTCGCAACAGTAAAAACAGTGTTATTTGACTCCTCCATTGTCCGTTCATTTGCGCCCCCTGTTGTGGGTCCGTGTTCCTACACTTTCACAACAGGATATCTCGGCCAGCGTCATGGATCCCGAGGGGCGTCAACCGGCTGTTGAACGGCCAATGGAAGACCAGGACGCGCAGGCGTCCTCGGGAGGGGTGATCGGTGAGTTGCAGCGGATCCTCACCGCTTTCACGACTCGGATGGATTTAATGACCGAGCAGAACGTCCTCCTGAACCGCAGGGTGGAGGCTCTCGCCGCACAAGTGGAAGCGCGCCCCCCGGGCGCCGCTGCGGCTCTCCCTCCCGTCGACCCTGTGCGTAACAGCGATGTTCCACTGGTCGTCCAACGACCCCACCCACCTTCCCCTGAAGCTTACATAAGCCCCCCAGAGCCGTACGGAGGCTGTGTGGAGACGTGCGCAGATTTTCTTATGCAGTGCTCGCTCGTCTTCGCACAGCGTCCCGTCATGTACGCGACTGATGCTAGCAAAGTAGCTTATGTAATAAACCTGCTTCGCGGTGAGGCACGCGCTTGGGCTACAGCGCTCTGGGAGCAGAATTCACGGCTCCTTCTGACATATGATGGGTTTGTAAGGGAGCTCAGAACCGTGTTCGATCACCCCAATAGAGGCGAAACCGCTTCAACCGTGCTACTGTCAATGAGACAGGGGCGTCGGAGCGCAGCTGCCTATGCAGTCGACTTCCGCATCGCGGCTGCGAGGTCCGGCTGGAATAGCACTGCACTCCACGCCACCTTTGTAAACGGACTGTCTTTGGTTCTTAAGGAGCACCTGGTGGCTAAGGACGAACCGCGGGATTGAGATGGGCTCATCGATCTTGTCATACGGTTAGACAACTGGTTAGAAGAACGTCGGCGGGAACGAGACGAAGGGCGTGGCCGGGCACGCGCCGTCCCTCTCCCTTCCGGTTCCGACCGCGCTCCGCCTTCCCCACGCTCCACGGCCCCTGCGCTCCGTGGGGCCACAGCTCCCCCTGCTGACGAAGCTATGGACACGAGTAGGGCAACATTTAGGGCACCAGATGCACAGAGGAGACGGGCCCACGGAGCTTGTTTTATTTGTGGTTCAATAGAGCACCATGTGAGAGACTGCCCCGAGCGGTTAAACTCCAACGCCCGCCCCTAGAGACTGGGCTAGGGGTGGGCCGAGACATTCACGTGGGACACACCCACATTGCCACATGACTCCCAGTTACGATCCTTTATGAGGGCTCAACCCTGAAGGCCCCAGCACTGGTGGACACGGGCTCTGAGGGGAATCTGTTGGACAGCAGATGGGCCAGGGAGATAGGGCTCCCCCTGGTGGCGCTTACCTCGCCTGTACAGGTTCGGGCACTAGATGGCTCCCTACTCCCTCCGATCACGCATATAAGACACCACCTGTAACTCTGGTGGTGTCAGGAAATCACCGGGAGGTGATCGAGTTTTTTGTGACTCAGGCCACCTCCCGTGTGGTTTTAGGGTTTCCCTGGATGTTGAAGCACAATCCCCGGATTGATTGGCCGTCCAGGGTAGTGGTTCAGTGGAGCGAGACCTGCCATGGGGTGTGTCTAGGTTCCTCGGTTCCTCCCGGCTCCCGAGCTAAGGAGGAGGTCAGAGTCCCGCCCAATCTGGGGACGGTGCCGGTGGAGTACCACGACCTTGTCGACGTGTTCAGCAAGGATCTGGCTCTCACTCTTCCCCCCCACCGTCCGTATGATTGTGCCATTGATTTGGTTCCGGGCAGTGAGTTCCCATCCAGTAGGCTGTACAACCTCTCACGGCCTGAGCGCGAATCAATGGAGACCTACAACCGGGACTCGTTAGCTGCCGGGTTGATCCGGAATTCCACCTCCCCGATGGGCGCAGGTTTCTTTTTTGTGGGTAAAAAAGACGGCGGACTTCGTCCATGCATTGATTATAGGGGGCTGAACGAGATCACGGTTCGCAACCGATACCCGTTGCCCCTGTTGGATTCAGTGTTCACACCCCTGCATGGAGCCCAAATTTTCACCAAGCTCGATCTTAGAAATGCGTACCACCTGGTTCGGATCCGGAAGGGAGACGAGTGGAAGACGGCATTTAACACCCCCTTAGGTCACTTTGAGTACCTGGTCATGCCGTTCGGTCTCACAAACGCTCCCGCAACATTCCAAGCGTTAGTTAATGATGTCTTGCGGGATTTCCTGCACCGGTTCGTCTTCGTATATCTAGACGATATACTCATCTTTTCTCCGGACCCTGAGACCCATGTCCAGCATGTACGTCAGGTCCTGCAGCGGTTGTTGGAGAACCGGCTGTTTGTGAAGGGCGAGAAGTGTGAGTTCCACCGCACGTCTTTGTCCTTCTTGGGGTTCATTATCTCCTCCAACTCAGTCGCTCCAGATCCGGCCAAGGTTGCGGCGGTGAGAGACTGGCCCCAACCCAAAAGCCGTAGGAAGTTGCAACAGTTCCTAGGCTTTGCTAATTTCTACAGGAGGTTCATTAAGGGCTATAGCCAGGTAGTTAGCCCCCTGACAGCCCTGACCTCACCAAAAGTCCCCTTCACCTGGTCGGATCGTTGCGAAGCCGCGTTCAAGGAGTTGAAACGGCGCTTCTCGTCTGCACCTGTTTTGGTGCAGCCCGATCCTAGTCGCCAGTTAGTGGTTGAAGTGGACGCCTCTGACTCAGGGATAGGAGCCGTGCTGTCCCAGAGCGGGAAGACCGATAAGGTCCTTCACCCGTGTGCCTATTTTTCCCGCAGGTTGACCCCAGCCGAACGGAACTATGACGTCGGCAATCGAGAGCTCCTTGCAGTGAAAGAGGCTCTTGAGGAGTGGAGACATCTGTTGGAGGGAACGTCCGTGCCATTCACGGTTTTCACTGACCACCGGAACCTGGAGTATATCAGGACCGCCAAGCGGCTGAATCCCAGGCAAGCCCGCTGGTCACTGTTCTTCGGCCGTTTTGACTTCCGGATCACCTACCGTCCCGGGACCAAAAATCAAAGATCGGATGCTTTGTCCCGGGTACATGAAGATGAGGTCAAAACGGAGTCGTCGGATCCCCCAGATCCCATCATCCCGGAGTCCGCTATCGTGGCCGCCCTCACCTGGGACGTGGAGAAGACCGTCCGGGAGGCCCTGACACGAGACCCGGACCCCGGAACCGGACCGAAGAACAAACTCTACGTCCCACCAGAAGCTAGGGCTGCAGTCCTGGACTTCTGTCACGGTTCTAAGCTCTCCTGCCATCCTGGGGTGCGTAAGACCGTGGCAGTCGTCCGGCAGCGCTTCTGGTGGGCGTCCCTAGAGGCCGACGTCCGGGGTTACATCCAGGCCTGCACCACCTGCGCCAGGGGCAAGGCCGATCACCGCAAGACCTCGGGTTTGCTACAGCCGCTGCCCGTCCCTCATCGCCCCTGGTCCCACATCGGCCTGGATTTTGTCACGGGTCTCCCGCCGTCCCAGGGAAACACCGTGGTCCTCACGATAGTGGACCGATTCTCCAAGGCGGCCCACTTCGTGGCCCTCCCGAAGCTACCAACGGCCCAGGAGACAGCGGACCTCCTAGTCCACCACGTCGTCCGTCTGCATGGGATACCATCAGACATCGTCTCCGATCGCGGTCCCCAGTTCTCCTCGCACGTTTGGAGGAGCTTTTGCCGGGAACTGGGGGCCACGGTCAGTCTCTCGTCCGGGTATCACCCCCAGACCAACGGACAAGCAGAACGGGCCAACCAAGAAATGGAGCAGACCCTACGCTGTGTGACAGCCGCGCACCCGACGGCCTGGAGTACCCACCTGGCCTGGATCGAGTACGCCCACAACAGTCAAGTGTCATCAGCCACCGGCCTCTCCCCTTTTGAGGTGTGATTGGGGTATCAGCCCCCGTTGTTTCCGGTGGTTGAGGGAGAGGTCGGTGTGCCCTCGGTCCAGGCCCACCTACGGAAGTGCCGTCGGGTGTGGCGTGCCGCCTGTTCTGCTTTGTTAAGGGCCCGGACGAGGGCGAAGAACCATTCAGACCGGCGGCGGTCGGTTGTGTTTGTTGTGCCTGTTTCGCAACAGTAAAAACAGTGTTATTTGACTCCTCCATTGTCCGTTCATTTGCGCCCCCTGTTGTGGGTCCTTGTTCCTACACTTTCACAACACTTTGCCTCTGGTTGGCTTACCATGAAGCTTTACTCTTAGCTACTCACTGTCATTTATGTGGTTGTCCCGCCCCTACCCCCCCACCACCACCAAAGAGCACACGCCCACAAACAGAGACAGTGGCGGAAGACATCGAACGCAGTACAGTTTTCACTCACAGTAACAGCAAAATGACACTTAACTAAACTCACTAAACCAGTTGAACTACAAAAACCAATTGAACTACAAAAACACAATAAACCAATAACACTAACAACTAACATGAACCACAATACAAACATTTAAAACCCTAAACTCCTATAGTGCATTGCAGCACAATGTCCATTGTTTACTGTTGTTAGCTAATATTGCTAATTTCTCCAAAAATATTTGTCCTGCCAACTTTCTGTTTTTGCAGCGTTCATCCTTCAACCATAATACATAATCATACCAAATGGCAAATGTCAACTCTCCCCAGTTTCTCTGTGATTGAAGCCGTATACACACGCACTCATACACGCACACAGAGGCCACTTGGCTTTTATAATACAGATTATTGCAACCCCATATTTCACACTTTGTTATAATCAGGAACTTTATATGTTATTCTTTACACCTGTCAGCCCTCATCACTGCTCTCTTTTTCTGTTGTTCTTCAGGTGATTATAACTTTGTCAGAGAAGAGCCGCTCACATATTCCTTATAGGAATTCCATGATGACATCTGTGCTGAGGGACAGTCTTGGGGGGAACTGCATGACCACAATGATTGCCAATATAGCCATTGATAAAAGGAACCTCAATGTTAGTATGAGCTGTTTAAGACCATGTTCTGATGCCCCTCAGTTGAGCAGAGCAGTGAAACTCTGTGAAGTTAAAGAGCATCTTTATTAGTTAGCTTTGTTAGTGGTGTGCATAAATACCAACCTGGTCACACGGCAAGTCGTGATTCAGCAGCACGAAATATACATTAATCTATTGGTTTGTGATATTGTGACGAAAAGTGCCTCATTTTCGGCACGGCAGCACTAATTCATTCCGTGATGGCTGCACGAAATTAAAAGTGAAGTGGGGGTCGGGTGGTTATGGTTAGGGTGGGGGGAAAGAGTAAGATTAGGTTATGGTTATGGTTAGGGTCGGGGGTAGGAGTAGGGTTAGGAATAGTGAGTTAAAAAAAAAAAACCTGTCACGAAAATGTGACTTATTTCGTCATGGGAGCATGAAAAAAAAAACAAAAAACGTGAGACTGGGCTGATAATACTGTATGTGCTCTTTTCACAGTGGAGGTGGGGGGTTGAAGTTTTCTTCCTCCTTACTCTATAGCATAGATGGATAGATAAAAAGTAGAAAGAGCGTCAGTTGGTAAATGGATTGAATAGAGAGGACTCCCACACAGCCAATGAATTCCAAATGAAAAGCATTATTTTCATTTTGAATTGAATTTTGAATTTTTGAATGAATTTATTCGGCACACGGACTCAACAATAACAATCTCACAAATCTCATAAATAGGACAATTTAACCGTGAACCCGTGTGACCGAAAGGGTGTGAGCAGAAGCAAAAGCTTATAAACGCTCACCCCTTTTACCACAAAAGTAAAATGTATACACACACATTTTATATTTAAAACCTGTATAGTATATTCAGTTTTTTTATTTCTGTTGTTTCAATTTTTAAGCATTTTAGAAATTCATTTAATTATTATGTCTCCCACACATTATATCTCCCTTCACAGATTCTCACCAAATTTGCACCACAGATAGATGTTAGGGCATATGAAGACTACACTGAATTTTGGAGGTGATTCGAATCGTCTAAAATTTCTGATTGCTCTTATTTCCATTGTGATACTTGTGAAATTATCATGTGACAAAATTGAGGGACTTGATTGAACATGTACAAATTGTAGATAAGACAATAGGATCTTAATAATTAATGTAAATAATAAATGTATATAGTTTGCACTGAAAATGATAAAGAAGACAATGCTCATACAACTGAGGGTATTTTAGCATTGAGTTCTATTTCTAAGTTAATTATTGATTAGGTTTGTTCATGCAGAAGAAAAGAAAACCTGGCATTTGGCTTTGTTGGAACAGGAATGTTTGGACGTCTGCCTTTAACAGACTTTTTTCTTCAGGAATCCATCTCTACATGTGGCTTTGCTCAGCGCGTGGCTCTCATCAAGAATGAGGCAATATTGAATAAAGAACTGGATCCTGCTCTGGTGAGGCACCCAGACATTCACACCACTTCTCCAGTCACTACAAATACCACAGCTGAGCCACACAATCATACCTCAAACGTTAAAGTTAATATGCTGTTTCTCTGCGGTCAGACCCTCCCCACTGCTTCCAGACCTTAAAATATTCATTAAATAAGTGAGAATTCAGCTCCTGTGTAAGTAGATGTGCTTAAGTGACCTGGTAAAACCTCCGACACTGATCGCGTTTTTCCAGTGTCAGATACTTACTTTGGGAGATTTATTTCCACCTTTTAACACGTTTTTTTTTTTTTAATCATCTTGTAGTTGCTGATATCCTCACAGGTCCTGTTTGCATCCTCTGTGTTTTACCGTGTTTACGTGCCTGCATTTCTGTTTTGGCATACTTTACCCAAATACATCACAGCCTGTTGTAGAATGATTCAGCTGCTGTCTGATGTGTATATTTATGTTACTCGCAAATAACATACTGACATTTTGGAGGAGAGTCTAGATGGAAGGATGAAAAGTTGACCCTCACTTTTTTGCATTCATTTAAAAGCATAAATAACCTTAATTCCTTTCAGTTATTTTTTAATGAGCATTACATTCCTGGAGAACACAAGCCTCTAAAGTGAAAAAACATTTGGAAGAGTGCACATGTCTTGTGCACTGTGGTGGGCACATTTCTTCTAAATCTTCGAAGATAACGTTTTTGTTCATGGATTAGCTGTTCATCTTACTTCAGTGGATGAACAAGCTGCTACAGTACATTTACGTATGTCTGCTCACATAATGGACATGAACAATAAAGTTTAATAGTGAAAAATGTTCTTAAACCCTAAAATCACATGTTTTGTTGCCTTTGGAGCTTATAGATAATTTGCACAAATGTAGTTTTTATTGATCATTCATTTGGCACTGTGCATGTTAACTTTTTGGTTGTGTAGTAATAATGTGAATGTGATACAAATCACCATTGTTTGACTGCATTTCGTATAAAAAGGGTATGCCAGTAGTTTTGACATGTGATATCATAGTGCATGATACTCATTCTGGATAACAAACCCAGAATATCTGCATCATTTTTTTGATATTTTCAAGCTGTTACAGGTTGATACCTTGCAATTTCGGTCATTTTATAGTGTTCAGTATTTCTGGTAATGTGCAGTCAGGCCAAAAAATATTCCAGTTTCCAAAACTGGATCTCTTCCAGAATCTATCTGTGTAAGTCTTACCAGTTTTGAGGCATTCAAAGTTATAGTTATTCCATCCATCCATTCATTTTTCTTCCGCTTTATCCGGAGTCGGGTCGCGGGGGCAGCAGCTCAAGCAAAGCCGCCCAGCCCTCCCGATCCACACACACCTCCCCCAGCTCCTCCGTGGGAACCCCAAGGCGTTCCCAAGCCAGCCGAGAGATATAGTCCCTCCAGCGTGTCCTGGGTCTTCCCCGGGGCCTCCTCCCAATGGGACGTGCCCGGAACACCTCTCCAGCGATGCGTCCAAGGAGCATTCGGAAAAGATGCCCGAGCCACCTCAACTGGCTCCTTTTCGACGTGGAGGAGCAGCGGCTCAACTCCGAGCTCCTACCGAGTGACCGAGCTCCTCCCCCTATCTCTAAGGGAGCGCCCAGCCACCCTGCGGAGGAAACTCATCTCGGCCGCTTGTACTCACGATCTCGTTCTTTCGGTCATGAGCCAAATCTCATGACCATAGGTGAGGATTGGAATGTAGATCGATCGGTAAATCGAGAGCTTTGCCCCCCTACTCAGCTCTCTCTTCACCACAATGGTCCGATACAGTGACCGCATCACTGCAGATGCTGCACCGATCCGTCTATCGATCTCACGCTCCATCCGTCCCTCACTCGTGAACAAGACCCCGATATACTTAAACTCCTTCACTTGAGGCAAGGACACTCCACCGACCTGAAGAGGAAAAAGCACCTTTTTCTGGTCGAGAACCATGGCCTCGGATTTGGAGGTGCTGATTTTCATGCCGGACGCTTCACACTCGGCTGCAAACTGCCCCAGTGCACGCTGAAGGTCCTGATTTGACGAAGCCAACAGAACCACATCGTCCGCAAACCGTAGAGACGAGATTCTGTGGTTCCCAAACTAGACCCCCTCTACACCCTGGCTGTGCCTAGAAATTCTGTCCATAAAAATAATGAACAAAACCGGTGACAAAGGGCAGCCCTGGCGGAGGCCAACGTGCACTGGAAACAGGTTTGACTTACTACCAGCAATGCGAACAAAGCTTCTGCTGTGGTCGTACAGGGACCGGATAGCCCTTAGCAAAGGACCCTGGACCCCGTACTCCCAGAGCACCCCCCACAGGGTGCCCGGAGGGACATGGTCGAACGCCTTCTCCAGATCCACAAAACACATATGGACTGGTTGGGCGAACTCCGATGAACACCCGATGGAGCGTGTAGAGCAGGTCCAGTGTTCCGCGACCAGGACGAAAACCAGACTGCTCCTCCTGAATCCGAGGTTCGACCATCGGTCGAATTCTCCTCTCCAGTACTCTGGAATAGACCTTACCGGGGAGGCTGAGGAGTGTGATCCCCCTATAGTTGGAACACACCCCTTTCTTAAACAGAGGGACCACCACCCCGGTCTGCCAATCCAGAGGTACTGTCCCAGATCGCCATGCGATGTTGCAGAGGCGTGTCAGCCAAGACAGCCCCACAACATCCAGAGACTTAAGGTACTCAGGATGGATTTCATCCACCCCAGGAGCCTTGCCACCAAGGAGCTTTCTAACCACCTCAGTGACTTCGGCCTGGGTAATGGATGAGTCCGCCTCTGAGTCCCCAGTCTCTTCTTCCTCTTCGGAAGATGTGACGATGGGATTGAGGAGATCCTCGAAGTATTCCTTCCACTGCCCGACAACATCCCCAGTCAGGGTCAACAGCTCCCCACCCGCACCGTAAACAGTGCTGGTGGAGAGCTGCTTCCGCCTCCTGAGGCGTCGGACGGTTTGCCAGAATCTCTTCGAGGCCGACCGATAGTCCTCCTCCATGGCCTCCCCAAACTCCTCTCAGACCCGGGTTTTTGCCTCTGCGACCGCACGGGCTGCGGCACACTTGGCCTGCCGGTACCTGTCAGCTACCTCCGGAGTCCCACCTACCAACAAAGATAAGTAGGACTCCTTCAGCTTGACGGCATCCCTTACTTCTGGCGTCCACCACTGGGTTTGGCACCAGAGACCTTGTGACCACAGCTACGAGCAGCCGCATCGACAATGGAGGTGGAGAACATGGTCCACTCGGACTCCATGTCTCCAACCTCCTCCGCGATCTGGGAGAAGCTCTCCCGGAGGTGGGAGTTGAAGACCTCGCTGACAGAGGATTCCGCCAGTCGTTCCCAGCAGACCCTCATGATATGTTTGGGCCTGCCAGGTCTGACCAGCTTCCTCCCCTCCCAGCGGATCCAACTCACCACCAGGTGGTGATCTGTCGACAGCTCTGCCCCTCTCTTCACTCGAGTGTCCAAGACACGTGAACGAAGGTCAGATGATACGACTACAAAGTTGATCATCGACCTCCGGCTCAGGGTGTCCTGGTGCCACGTGCACTTATGGACACCCTTGTGCTCGAACATGGTGTTCGTGATGGACAAACTGTGACTTTAACTGTTTGCCTGTGTTCATATATTTATGAAAAATAACTATAACTAGTCACAGTTAGTTATTTTTCATAACAAATATATGAACACAGGCAAACAGTTAAACTGAATTAGAAATAACTTAATGCCTTTAATGATGATAAGTGACTATTAAAAATTAAAGATGCCAAAGGGGGGGATACGTACCTTGCGTGCACCGATAATAAATCTGATAGACGACCAATTTAGAGTCACTGATTCACCTAATCTGCATGTCTATGAAAGTGGGAGGATGTGAACATGGGGAGAACATGCAGACTGCACACACAAAAGACTACGTGGGACGCGATCCCAGGACCAAGGGCAACTGGAGACACCATGCCGCCCAGGTTGCGATCACCTTCCTCAAACAATGCTGGACAGTTATGAAGTCAGTAATATAGAATTATAGACTTTTGATGAGGTGTACCCATGATTATGTGGACCTGGTCAGGATGGGGTTCACCGAGGCCTTCGCTGCACGTGAGGTGTACTCGGCTCTACCAGTGGTCAACTTGGCTCCTCCAGTGGTCAACTCGCCATGTGGTACAGCTCAGAAAGTGGCGAATGGGCCAATCAGAAGTTGGCAAAATCACATACCATGTAATAATAATGATAAAAACACATGAACCACAACAAAAATGATTTTTTTTTTTTTTGATAAATAGTCTTGAGATTGCTGTGGCATATTCACTTCAAGAGACATTTTGTTGATTATATTTCCACATACTATTACAGTTAAACCAGAAAACAAGGATAGGACCCAAAATCCATGGAGTCAGGATAAAGCCAAATAATTTGTGTGAGCAGAGGAATTAAATATTGCACAAATTCACAGAAGGAGACATGCTGACTTGACCAGAAAGATTGAAGGGTTAGGGTTAGTTCCTGCACCAGATGGCGGGTGAAACCCGAAACAGGACCAGGCAGCTGCGACAGACCTGACAGGTGGCTGGAACGCTGAAGGCACAAGAAACAGAGTTGTCAAAAACACAGGGAAAAGCAGAGTCACAATGAAAAATGGAAGGTGTCATTCACAGAGGACAAACTGGGGCCAGGTACCACACAGGCAGAGCTGAGTTCCTGGTGATTGTGGAGAGGCAGCACCGGGTTTATAACAGGTGGATTTGATTGCAATCAGGTGAGATGATCAGCTCCGTGATGCTGCTGCCTGGAAGCACAGAAAGGGAGGGGGAGCAGAGCAGACACCAAGGCAGCACAATGCATACATTCTATAAGACTGTAGAATGTAAGTGTGTATAGTATATGTACTGTGCACTATATTTGTGTTGTATTACTTGCATGTTAACATGCTTTAAATTCTGTGCAAGTGGACGTGAATGAGCGATTGTAGTTCTGGCAGATTAGTCCCAGACAGAGGGTTCCATCCTTCATTTTGTAAGTTTGCGGTGCTTGTCATGGCCTTCCTTACCACAGTGTGCCGTTAATGAGACCTCCAGGCTGTTGTCAAAACTTATAGGGAGATGTGCCTTTTTATCCACATCCTACCCAGATGAGCCAGATTTGCCTCAGGATCAACTGCTACTGTATTACCACTGCTAAAAGTTGGCCGGCCACTTGCAAACGCTGCAGAGGTATTTTTAAGAGAGTCTGCGGCTCGTGCAGTAATTGTGACGGTGTCTGGCTGGTTCCACTTGGGTCCGGCACAGTTACAGCTTCAGGCAAACCTAGACTATATGGGCAAACGTCTTGTCTCCAGTTATGGATTTTTGGTGTGTTTCTCATTTTGCCCGATGCTGCTGCTCCCACTTTATCTTCCCTGGGTTATAAAGAATGCAAAGCCAGCAGTGCAGTTTGCAGATTAGAATGATGTCATTCGTCTTGGGTTGGGATGACACTCAAATTCATTTTTGGCTTGCTGGTTCTAAAAACACACTGTCTGTGGGACTTGCCGGCGCTGCTCATTGATTTGATGCCCAGAGTTTGCTTTTCATACTTTTGTAGTCAGTATTTGGCCAAACTTTCAGGCCACACACTACCTTAATGGTCTTATACTGTAGCCTGCAGGCTGCAAAATGCAATTATTCAGTGCCTGAACAACAAGATGCAGTTCCAACATTTTACAGTTTTTGTACAATGAATGAACAGTGTGACCTGTGAATGAGCTACACTGACTGGCTACTTTATTAGGTACACCTGTTCAATTGCTTGTTAATGCAAATAGCTAATCAGCAAATCACATGGCAGGAACTCAGTCCATTTTGGCATGTAGACATGGTGAAAATGACTTTCTGAAGTTCAAACTAAGCATATGAATAAGGAAGAAAGGGGATTTAAGTGACTTTGAACATGGTTACTTAGTTGTTGGTGCCAGATGGGCTGGTCTGAGTATTTAAGAAACTGCTGATCTACTGGGATTTACTGCGATACTGTGATGTTCAGAAGTGAGTGCACTCGAGGCTTGTCTCCCTGCCTCGTCGGGTGTACTCACCCCCACCCCCACCTCCCCCCCAAAAAAATATTTTTGCAGATATGGGGTTTGCGATCAAGATTTCCTGAAGTAATTGATCCGTAAACTTTAATCCTTAAAGTACTTAAACTGACAGAAAATATATATCATGAATGATATTCACGCTTTGCGACTTAATGTTTGAGACCTGCGTTCATGTTTTGTGAAATATTTTATTCACAGTTTGCAGCAAAATGATTAACGGTTCACATGTTGGGAAAGTGAAGTACACGGACCCACGACAGGGGGCGTAATTGAACGGCCAATAGGAAGTCCGAATAAATAACAATTTATTCTGCAAATGTGCACAACAACCAAATATGCTTTTAGTCTGTCAATCAATCTACACAAAAGGTGACGCGTGGGCAGGCCCGAGGGTAGGAGACGCCTATCCAGAGAAGAGCCGGGACCCACGAGGTTCCACCGCCAACGGAGACCTGCAATACACCGGAGCCGCCAAGTCCTGAGTCCCCAGGTGGCCACTGCTTCCAGCTGTCAGATCCGGTACTGCTGGCAAGAACAGACACAGGTTAAAGGTGGGTGTGTGAACACCCAGCAAACAGTCAGCAAAAATACAGTTCCTTCCTGAGGGAAAAACCTCCACCTCCAAACACAGGAACTCAGAATACGTGCAGTGCCTTATGTAACACTTAATCAAGTCAGAAGTGAGGAGTGGAGACGCCAACTCCTCCAACTTCCACAAACTTGGCTACAAGCTGCAAGTGTACAAAAAGGTTTATGACTGCAAAAAGCTCTGCTGCAAAAACGCGTGCGTACGGCACAAAACGGCTGAGTAGTTTACCTGACGGGTAAGCTGATAACTCGACAGAGTTGTGATGTCTCTCCCAGGCTTTTATGGTATGTGATGATGATAAGGTGATGACTGACAGCTGTCAGCTCCGGGCTCCTGGTGCTCCTGAGAGGTGGCTGCGCCCTCTGGTGCCTGAAGCCCGACGTCAGGCAGGGCGCCCTCTGGTGGTGAGCCAGCAGTACCTCCTCTTCGGGCGGCCCACACAACAGGACCCAGGTGCCCGACCAGGCTTGTTGCGGTGTCGCTGGTAGAAATCATCCAGGAGGGCCGGATCCAGGATGAAGCTCCTCTTCACCCAGGAGCGCTCTTCGGGTCCGTACCCCTCCCAATCCACCAGATACTGATAACCCCGACCCCTCCGGCGAACATCAATGAGCCTGCGTACCGTCCATGCAGGCTCGCCGTCGATGATGTGGGCAGGAGGCAGCGCTGGTCCGGGGGTGCAGAGGTTGGATGTGTGGCTGGGCTTGATTTTGGAGACATGAAACACCGGGTGGATCCGCAGTGAATCTGGGAGTTTAAGCTTCACTGCGGCTGGACTGATGACTTTGATGATGGGAAAAGGTCCGATGTATCTGTCTGTCAGTTTTGGTGAGTCCATGTGCAGAGGGATGTTCTTAGTGGATAGCCAAACCTCCTGCCCGGGCTGGTAAGCGGGGGCCGGGGTGCGTCGGCGATCTGCATGGCTCTTCACCCTCGTCCGGGCTTTCAGAAGGGCAGAGCGGGCTGTTCGCCACACCCGACGGCACCTTCTGAGGTGGGCCTGGACCGAGGGGACCTCGACCTCTCCCTCCACAGCTGGAAACAATGGGGGCTGGTACCCCAAGCACACCTCGAAGGGGGAGAGGCCGCTCGCCGACGAGACTTGGCTGTTGTGGGCGTACTCGATCCAGGCCAGATGTTGACTCCAGGCCGTCGGGTGCGCGGAGGTCACACATCTCAGGGCCTGCTCCAGATCTTGATTAGCCCGCTCTGCTTGTCCATTTGTCTGTGGGTGGTACCCAGACGAGAGGCTCATGGTGGCCCCCAGTTTCCTACAGAAACTCCTCCAGACTTGCGAGGAGAACTGGGGACCATGGTCTGAGACGATGTTCGTGGGGATACCATGCAGACACATGACATGGTGGACCAGGAGGTCTGCAGTCTCCTGGGCCCTCGGGAGCTTCGGGAGGGCCACGAAGTGGGCCGCCTTGGAGAACCGGTCCACTATCGTCATGATGGCAGTCATTCCCTGGGATGCAGGGAGACCCGTGATGAAGTCCAGGCCTATATGGGACAAGGGGCTTCGAGGCACCGGCAACAGCTGGAGGAGTCCTCTCTCTTGTTGATGTACAGCCTTGCCCCTGGCGCAGGTGGTGCAGGTCCGGACATCGGCTTCCATTGACACCCAGCAGAATCGCTGCCTGACCACTGCCACGGTTCTTCGCACCCCTGGATGGCAGGAGAGCTTGGAACCATGACAGAAGTCCAGGACCGCAGCTCTTGCATCTGGTGGGATGTACAATCTGTTCGATGGTCCACCGCCGTGAACAGGGAGGCCCTGACAATGTTCTCCACGTCCCAGGTGAGGGTGGTGACGATAGCGGACTCCGGGATGATGGTGTCAGGTGGATCCGACAGCTCTGTTCCGACCTCCTCTTCATGCACCCGGGACAGTGCGTGAGACCATTGGTTTTTGGTCCCGGGGCGGTATGTGATCCGGAAGTCAAAACGTCCAAAGAACAGTGACCAACGGGCTTGCCTCGGGTTCAGACGCTTAGTGGTCCGGATGTACTCCAGGTTCCGATGGTCAGTGAAAACCGTGAATGGAACCATAGCTCGCTCTAACAAGTGTCTCCACTCCTCCAGGGCCTCTTTCACCGCCAGGAGCTCCCGGTTGCTGACGTCATAGCTCCATTCTGCCGGGGTCAACCTGTGGGAAAAATAGGAACAAGGGTGGAGAACCTTATCGGACTCCCTGCTCTGGGACAGCACGGCTCCTATCCCTGAGTCAGAGGCATCCACTTCAACAACAAACTGGCGGTTAGGATCGGGCTGCACCAGAACTGGCGCAGTCGAGAACCGGCGTTTCAATTCCCTAAACGTCATGGGGGCGTTAGTGAGGCCGAATGGCATGACCAGGTACTCAAAGTGACCTAACGGGGTGTTAAATGCCGTCTTCCATTCGTCTCCCTTCCGGATCCGAACCAGGTGATAAGCATTCCTAAGATCCAGTTTCGTAAATATTTTGGCTCCATGCAGGGGCATGAACACTGAATCCAATAGAGGCAACGGGTATCGGTTGCGAACCGTAATCTCGTTCAGCCCTCTATAATCAATGCATGGACGGAGTCCGCCGTCCTTCTTGCCCACAAAAAAGAAACCAGCACCTAACGGGGAGAAAGAATTCCGGATTAACCCGGCAGCTAAAGAGTCCCAGATGTAGGTCTCCATTGATTCGCGCTCAGGGCGTGAGAGATTGTACAGCCTACTGGATGGATACTCAGCGCCCAGAATCAAATCAATGGCACAATCATATGGTCGGTGCGGGGGAAGCGTGAGTGCCAGATCTCTGCTGAAAACGTCAGCAAGATCATGGTACTCAGCCGGCACCGCTGTAAGATTGGGGGGACTCGGACCTCCTCTTTAGCAGTCGCACCGGGTGGGACCGAGGATCTTAGACACTCCCGGTGCCAGGTTTCGCTCCATTGAGCCACAACCCCAGTCGGCCAATCGATCCGGGGATTGTGCTTCCTCATCCATGGATAACCCAAAATAATTCTGGAGGTAGAAGGTGTTACATAAAACACAATCTCCTCCCTGTGGTTTCCAGACACAACCAGTGTTAAGGGCTGTGTCTGTTGTGTTATTAATGGAAGAAGGGTGCCATCTAGTGCCCGTACCTTCAATGGTGAAGGAAGGGCCACTCGAGGGAGCCCTACTTCCTTAGCCCATCTGCTATCAAGCAGATTCCCCTCTGACCCCGTGTCGCTGAGTGCTGGGGCATGAAGGGTTAAATCCCCACAGAGGACCATAACTGGGACTCGTGCGGATTTTCGTGCTTTTCCCTCGTGAGTATTATGACTCACCCTTAGCCCAGTCTCTAAGAGCGAGTGTTGTCGTTTTGACTGCTTGGGGCAGTTTTTCTGCTTATGCTCACTCGAGCCGCAGTAAAAACACTCTCCACGTGCCAGCCTCCTTTGTCTGTCATTCAATCTCAATTCAGCCCTGCTTGTGTCCCTAACATCGTTAGCAGGGGGAGCTGTTGTCACACGGAACGCTCTGGCTTTGGAGCGGGGGGAGGACGGCGCTGCTTCAGACCCGGAAGGGAGAGGGACGGCGCGTGCCTGATCACACCCCTCGTCTCACTCCCGTCGACGTTCTTCTAATCTGTTGTCTAACCGTATAACCAGGTCGATAAGCCCGTCTAAATCCTGCGGCTGGTCCTTCGCCACCAGGTGCTCCTTTAGGGCCGGAGACAGCCCCCTTATAAAGGCGGTGCAGAGCACTACCGAATTCCAGCCGGCTCTCGCTGCCGCAACGCGGAAGTCGACTGAATACTCAGCGGCACTCCGGCGCCCCTGTCGGATTGACAGTAGCACATTAGAAGCGGTTTCGCCTCTGTAAGGATGATCAAACACCTGTCGAAACTCCCTGATAAACCCAGTGTACGTCGACAGGAGCCGTGAGTTCTGCTCCCAGAGCGCCGTAGCCCAGGCGCATGCCTTGCCTCGAAGCAAATTAATCACAAAAGCCACCCAGCTGTGGTCTGATGCGTACATCACGGGGCGTTGTGAAAAAATGAGCGCGCACTGCATCAGAAAGTCCACGCACGTTTCGACACAACCCCTGTACGGTTCCGGGGGGCTAATGTAAGCTTCAGGAGAAGGGGGGGGAGACCTTTGAACTACCACTGGATCATCATTATTTAGCAACAGGCCCGCAGGAGGGGTGGCTGCAGCCGTGTCTGACGCGCGCGCCTCTACCTGAGCGGTGAGAGCCTCCATCCTGTGGGTGAGGTGAATATCCTGCTCGGTTAACAGATCCAACCGAGCCATAAAGTTGGTGAGGATGCGCTGCAGCTCACCCAACTCACCTCCTGGTGGAGCCTGCGCACCTTGCATTTCCATTGGTGGTTCAGACGGTGGTAAACACCCCTTGGAGTCCATGACGTGGCCGAGTTATCCTGTTGGGAAAGTGAAGTACACGGACCCACGACAGGGGGCGTAAATGAACAGCCAATAGGAAGTCCAAATAAATAACAATTTATTCTGCAAATGTGCACAACAACCAAATATGCTTTTAGTCTGTCAATCAATCTACACAAAAGGTGACGCGTGGGCAGGTCCGAGGGTAGGAGACGCCTATCCAGAGAAGAGCCGGGACCCACGAGGTTCCACCGCCAGCGGAGACCTGCAATACACCGGAGCCACCAAGTCCTGAGTCCCCAGGTGGCCACTGCTTCCAGCTGTCAGATCCGGTACTGCTGGCAGGAACAGACACAGGTTAAAGGTGGGTGTGTATACACCCAGCAAACAGTCAGCAAAAATACAGTTCCTTCCTGAGGGAAAAACCTCCACCTCCAAACACAGGAACTCAGAGTACGTGCAGTGCCTTATGTAACACTTAATCAAGTCAGAAGTGAGGAGTGGAGACGCCAACTCCTCCAACTTCCACAAACTCGGCTACAAGCTGCAAGTGTACAAAAAGGTTTACGACTGCAAAAAGCTCTGCTGCAAAAACGCGTGCGTACGGCACAAAACGGCTGAGTTTTGTGTAGTAGTTTACCTGACGGGTAAGCTGATAACTCGGCAGAGTTGTGATGGCTCTCCCAGGCTTTTATGGTATGTGATGATGATGAGATGATGACTGACAGCTGTCAGCTCCGGGCTCCTGGTGCTCCTGAGAGGTGGCTGCGCCCTCTGGTGCCTGAAGCCCGACGTAAGGCAGGGCGCCCTCTGGTGGTGAGCCAGCAGTACCTCCTGTTTGGGCGGCCCACACAACATCACAAATATTAACGATTTGCCTAAATTTTCATTAATAGTTTGTGGATAATACATGATTTGCAGCGGATTCACGTTTTGGGGCTCAACAACCTTCTGCCACCTCACTGTTGTGTTCATTTTTCCAATAGCAGAAAATGTATGCAAATTAGAGTTTTTTGTTTTGTTTTTTTGTTGTTGTTGTTGTTGTTAATGTCATCAGTTTGGCTGTGCAGTGGCTTAATACACGGTTGTCCTGCAACAAGAAGGTTCTGGGATAACGTTCCACCTCATCATTTCTGTTCTGTGTGGGTTTCTCTTAGGGAACCTGTGAACTGCTGGCTCCTCTGAGGTCTCATCAAAGTAGCGTGTAGTTGCTGTGGAAAATGGGAATGGGAGTATTTCTTACTGCAGTGGTCTTGCGCAGTGCAGTTCTCTTCCAGAGTATAGAATGTTGACAGTGCATATGTTCCTGTTTTTGTCAAGGGAGATGAGGCTCTACCCTAATTTTAGTTGTAGCAGGAAAGTATGTCTTATTCTACGTAAAAAGGGCGCCCATAATAACACCATGTTTGTGAGTGGTGTAAGACATAATACATGCATTTGATGGATAATGTGTAGTTTCACTGGAGTAGTTTCAGTTTACTGTGGGTGGTTTTCTGCACAGGATAGTCATCTGTTGTGTATAATTTAAAGTTAAAATTGTGATTTGTGGCCCAATTTAATGTTTAGTGTCAATGTGTGGTAATTCCAATTGAAAGTTTTAGAGATAATTATTTTTCTCTGTGATAGACTTTTGGCCTGTCCAGGGTGAAACCCACCGCTCCCCAATGACGTTAGGATAGGCCCCAACTCTGCTGTGTTCCTTAACTGGAATAAGCAGGATAAAAAAAATAATCGATGTTTAGGTAAATGTGTCTAGCTGTTTTACCATATTGTTTTCATTTACTGTTACCTTAGTCACTTCAGTCTTGGTTTGGTTCTGTTTATCTCATTTCTCGTGTTCTGCTTTAGTTGGGCTTTTTCTGTGAAGTGTACTTTTGTCTCTGGTTTTGTTTTCAGTTTATCACTTATTTTTCTGTTCAGTCATTTTTGGCATTATCTGTTATTCTGTAGTCTGGGTTTGTTTTCTATTTAGTCTATAGGTTCTTTTAACATTTTGTTCTTGTTAGTTTTCATCCTTTAGCCATGGTCAGTTCCGTTCTAGTTTTGTCTTAGTCTTATTTTCTGGCTGGTCTGTCCACCTTAACATTTATTAGTTTTTGGGTTATTTCTTTCCGTCAACATGTTATGATGTTCAGTTGTTTTTTTTTCCTCTGTTTTCTTTCATCTCTGTCTCACTGCACTTGTCTGTATTTTGTCCTTTCTGTTTTTTCTTCATCAGGCTTATCTTTTGGTTTTTGCTGTTCAGTATTTTTGCACTTAGTCACGCCCACCTGAACTTTCCTGTTTCTTCTGTTTGCCACGCCGCCGCCCTGATTCTTCTGACACACCTGTTCTCACTTTCTGACACACCTGTTTTCACTCAAGCCTCGCCAGTTCGTTGATTTTCACAGTCCTCGTACCAGCCTTTTTCACTGACCCAGTTCTGTTTTGTGACCTTGTCTTGCTACTGCCCATGTACTTTGTCTGCCTGTGTAAAAGATCTAAGCCTGCCTTTCTGATGACGCCTTTGCCTGCCGGCTACCTGTACCTCTGCATCCTTGACTGTCTAACTGTGTACCGGATCCCAACTCGTTTTGACCGATAAAGCCTTTCAATTTCAACTCCACTGTCTGTGAGTTTTTGCATTTGGGTCCCACAACTTTCTGTGCCACATCACCTTGAGTTCATGTCAGTGCCATCCTCTCGTGATTGGATTGAACTTCAAACACTTGAAGTGGAACCCTGAACATGCATATGTGTATGTAAATATAAGAGCACTCATTACATTGTAAATCTTTGCTAAGACTAAAAATGTCCTACTCTTTTATTTTTTATTAACCCTTTGAAATGCAGTAGCTGCAGCCTTTTATCTGGACTGCACTGAAAGGAGAATTGGTAAATTAATGATATGATAAGTATAGTCAAAATAGGCAGTGTACAATTCTTCAATGGTGCGCTTAAATGCCTGTTTGCTTGGGATGAGTGCCATCTTCTATCGGGCAAGTGCACAGTCTTTTATTGTTTTGAGACTGTTGCAAGTTACTTTAAAATCTTAATCTTAAAAGACATGTAGGTTAGGTGAATTGGAAACTTTATAATTGTCCAGGTCTCTTTTGCAAAAGAGCTCTTAGTCTCAATGGGACTAACCTGGTTAAATCAAGATTAAATTAAATGAATGCCTTGGAAATATTACATGATACAAGAGGCATGGCAACATTGATTCTGTGTTGTCACACCATTAACACATGTCACTACTGCTGATAATTGATCACTTGATTTCTTTACTTCATTCAGTCCAAAACTGATACTGCATCCAGTGTTTGATTTCTTTGTAGTGAGTCTGCAGCAAAGTATACGCCGCTTAAAATTTGGCAATGTTCATATGAATCTTGTAACTAATTAAAGAAGATGACACAAATAGGAATGATTAATTAAAATTTACAGAACTGAACAGTCAGTACAGTATGAGTAATCCTAACTTTAGCAGCTAACATGGCTTTACAAACTGGCCTCAATAAAAACTGCCAGTGTATCCATACTGCAGTGTGGAAAAGTTTTTAGGTGGGTGTCATTGGCCTAGAAGGAGAGATAAACTACAGTCTACCTCAACACTATCAAATGCATCCTTCTTGGGAATTGAACCAGCTAAAAGAAAGGCTTGTCAATAAATGAACTACATTTCGATAACACTTCTCTATCTGATGCAGACTCACAAAGAGCTTTACAATGATTCCTCGCATCCATCTATTCTCTCACACACTCACGTCAGGGACAGTTCAAGTCAGACATGCCCTGGTGCTCTGAATTTCTTCATAATTTGAGAAAATTTATTTCCATTTTCATAGTTTCTCCCCTTTTTCAGGACCCAAATACAGAGACAGTTTTATGAAAAATTTAAAAGTAGCATGAGTATTCCAAAAATGTTTGCCTCACAGATGATCTTCAAATACACCTTGCAGGTGCAGTGGGAGTCAGAGCAATACCATCTCAGTTCACCCACCAAATTCAGAAGCAGGATCCTGATATGCTACACCGAAGCAGTCACACAGCCACCATGGCCACACTGGCTTTTTGAATCAGGATCCAAATAAGCAGATAGTTTTTAGAAATCATAATTGTTGGATGTACTGAATATTCCAAAAATGTTTACCTCATCAAAATACATAACCATAAAAATCTGTATTTGTATGGACTGGCCAGAGTTTCTGGAAGACCTGCTGACATCATAGGTCACATGGCTTGAGTCAGGTTTTGTTCAGAGGTTATGGAACCCAGCTGCGGTGCTGTGGTGGTACCAGTGTGGGCTTGGCTCTCTGAAATAGACTGCGGCAGATTCCACTGACCAATCACTGGTGGTCACCCTTTGAGGATACAGCTGGGAGTATTACATCAGACCGTGGCTTCCCAAAAAAAAGAGGGGGGAAAAAAAGGATATAGGGCGTGGATCTGGTGGCCATGGTAAGGTATTCAGTGTCAAAAAATATGACATGGGATTAAGGATGACATTTTTTCTTTGCAAATTGGCACCTGTCAAAATCACACAGCAAGTCTGTTTCTTCTCAAGAGTATCTTGACTTTATTGGTGTCTGACCAAATAAGTGGTTTGGATTTCTCCTTTGAAGTGATGCCTGCTAGAAGTGGCAGTGCCCCGTTGAATTAGATTATACCGTCTGACGTTTGATTTTGAGCTACATTTTTGTCCCTTGTAAACCCAGCACCTTTGTGTCAAGAGTGTCACAGTTTGGTGACAGCTGCCACTTTGTTGCATTAGTTCTTTGATGCAGAGACACTTCCAGCCTCACGGTTTGCTTTATGGATTTAGTGGAGTAGTCAGATCCAGTGGTGATAGGGTTTATAACGAAGAATGAACAGGATCATGTTGGGGGGACCCCAATGCTGCCTGAGTTTTGTGGTTTTATAAGTGCAGTCCCCACTCACGAACCCCCCAGCGCCCCCTTCTTCAGAGGACAACTTTATTTTTAGTGAATGATTAGCTTCAAATAAGACAATCTCCAAATATTACATTAACAAAAAAATTGGTGAATCCTCCACCAGTCCCATTTTGATGAGAAAATGCTTATGGAATTGGGGACTCACGTATAACAAAATATACAAAAGAGAGGCTAATAACACAAAACAAAGTGAGAGACAGACAAGCGACAGTACAGAGTGATATATGTATAGTAAGACAGTACAGAGAAGACTGACAGAGGACAGTTTAGTAAACGTGACCACTCACATGTTATTATAATCGTGTGGGTGAGCTGTGATGAAGCGGTTATGTTTGGGAATGCTGAGGTTTATCAAACACTGGCCAAGAACGATGGGAGCGATGGAATTATCGCGGCATATCCCTCCTTAGCATGGTCGGGAAAGTATTCACACGAGTAGTACTAAAGAGGCTCCAAGTACTTGCAGATTGAGTCTATCCTGAATTGCAGTGTGGCTTCTGTGCCAATAGATCCACCATAGACATGATTTACTCCCTCAAACAACTGCAGGAGAAACACAGGGAGCAAGGGCAGCACTCTTCATCGTCTTCATAGATCTCATGAAGGCCTTCGGCCTGGTCAGCAGGGAAGGACTTTTCAAAATCCTCCCAAAGATCGGATGTCCACCCAGGCTTTTCAGCATCATTAGATCCTTTCACAAAGGCATGAAAGGCACCGTCATCTTCGATGGCTCAACATCAGATACCTCCAACATACGGAGCGGAATGAAACAGGGCTGTGTATTGGCTCCCACCCTGTTCGTGATCTACTTCGCCGTGATGCTAAAACATGCATTTGGAACTGCAACCGAAGGAATGTATCTCCGAACAAGGACAGATGGAAAACTCTTCAACAACTTCAGACTAAAGGAAACACTAAAGCCCATCTGAGGACCCTGTGTGACTTCCTCTTTGCAGACGACGCAGCAGTAACCGCCCACTCAGCTACCACCATGTCCATACTGACAAAGAAAGCCTGGAACAATAGCAAGCTAACCGAGCACACAGAGATCCAGATTTACAGAGTCTGCATTGTGAGCACCCTCCTGTATGGCAGCTAGACCTGGACCTTGCATGCCCGACAGGAATGGATGCTCAATGCCTTCCACATGCGGTGCCTCAGATGCATCACATGGCAGGAAAAGGTTCCAAACAACACTGTTCTGGAAAGAGCGGGAAGCACCAGCATGTACGTGTTGTCGAAATAAAGACGGCCGCGCTGGCTTGGCCACATTGTGTGCATGGATGATGGACGGATGCCTAAAGACCTCTTGTACGGAGAACTTGTGCAGGGAAAACGTTCCACAGGCAGACCTTTGCTACGCTACAAAGATGTGTGCAAATGGGACCTAAAAGCCTCGAGCATCGACCAGAACAACTGGGAAGAAACAGCTCTAGAATGGTCAGCCTGGAGACAGACTGTGCACAAAGGTCTCTAGGTTCGAAGAGACACTGGCTCAGCATCATGAGGAAAAGAGAGCGAGAAGAAAGGCTGCAGGCCAAGCAGACAGACCAGCGACAGACTATCTGTGCTCTCTGCCGGGGACTGTCATTCCCGCATTGGCCTGTGCAGCTACACCCGACGTTGCACTCGAGTCAACACCCAGAGCCCAACTCCATAGTCTCTCGAGACTGAAGGATGCCTACCAGTTAAGGTGTAGTAAGTAGCATTGCCTTGTGTGTATGTTGTCAGCATTAATTTTTATAGAGCAATATGTGACATTCATGAGACTCAAGTGAATGATGATAAAGGGTGACAGCATGTCAGGTCACGACAACGCTCTGGCTGCCACACACAGCAGTTACATTTTAATTGAAAAAGCGCCCACGTTCAAACTGTAATTAAAGTGCACCCTTGCCAGCCGCTACTATGTAGTGAGTAAAGTGTAATGCTTTCTACATGACCTGAGAACCACGCGAACTGCGAAAATAAGGTCTCCAGTGAGCAGGTTGTGATGTAATATATAAGGTTAACCTTGTGTGTGTGTGTGTATTTGTTTGCACACATACACTTTCAACCAAGGGTTGAAAGTTTGGTGTTGACTGCTTAATTGCTGTGGCTGTGCATAGCCAACACACAGCGAACTGACATATGAGGTTGAAAGCTATGTTTTGGCTGGATTTAGGCATGATAAAAATGGGTTTCAGTTTTCTTCAAAGGCTGACATATGGTTCTTTTTGTTATTTTTTCCCCATTAAAATGTATTCTGACATTAGGTTGGTCCAGTGAGTGATGTGACAGGATTTGCTTGATTTCCAGTTCTGGAGGACTACGTTCTTAGACCCCCATCATACATAGCAAGAATATGTAGGAACCAGGCCGACTGAAACCGACACAGCAAAAATGGCCATAATCCAGACGCAGTCAGGAGGGAAAGAGGCGTATAGACTGTGGGCAGATCCCATCCAGACTGCACAGTTGCAGCCAAAGCGTATTTAGACAACAGTTAGATGACACAGGCTACTGTCAGATGGCAATGAGATCATAAATAAAGTGCTCAGACTGCCTGATGTCCAAACGTCTGGATGGCAAACATGGGACCTGCCAGTACTGGACATTGGAATACCACCAACATATGGACCAGACACACCATATGTGTCATAGCTGGCATTGGTGCTGTCATCTCATTCAGCCATGCAATCACATCTTTGCTCGTCATCTCTTTCCCAGCGCTCACTGACCTCACGGCAGAAGATCGTGCTGACAGTACGTCATGTGTGTCACACAGTAATGTGGCGAGCACAGCCAGCCCCTTTCACACTGGGCTGCCGTAGAGATGTGTAATGCAGCGTACCACATTATGGATCCAATATAAAATTATGGGGCAAACAAACAGGCAGGGATGCATCCAGAGTGAAGCAACTGGAGAACAGGTGATGTTCTCATGATGAAATAATCACTCAGCTGTGCACAGCGGCTGAACAAGCCACTGTTCATGCGCATATGTGCACATGCGGCACGCACGCTGCTGGCCAGCAGAGAGCCCAGGAGCTCCCCATGCAGAGTGCGCACACAAAAAGGCTGACAATGCACAAGAAAATGACAGAGTTCTGAAACCTGCTTCTATCACACAGAGGTGGAGGAAAAGATCATTGCTGAACGTTTTGCATCTTCACTGTCAGTGATCACCTGCTGGTGTACAGTCCTGCAAAATATCCATTTAGGTTTTTTTGATCATTATACCTGCATTGTCAGATTTTATTTATCCCACTGGACTCTTTTTGCTGCTGAACTTTGCTGGCAGTGGGTTAGGGTTAGCAAAGCAAACTCCATGACAGAATCTCTCTGTGTGCTACCCTTACCCGGTTTAGCCCACAAGCCAATGTGGTTTACTGGGGTGTGGCCATTGCCGTGTACAAGCAACTGCTTGGACCCATAGCCCTGTCACACTCGAACGACATTTGTGCAATTCGTGCTGCATTCAAATTGCACTCGAACGCCTCATACAGCGTTCCAACAGCAGTCAGCACATTCGTGTGTGGCTTGTGCTGGAAAACATAATGGGCCTCATGTATCAACGTTGCGTACGGCGATATTTGAGCGTATATGGGGTGTACGCCAAAACGGCTGTGCTACGTGGCATTTATCAATGTGGTCGTTGGCGTACGCTGCGCTGAAAATATACACCAGGTCGAGAGGTGGCGTAAATTATACACCAAAATGAACCAGCGCTGGAATCCACATAATAATGAAACTGATCAACATGATAAACAGTGCCATTATACAAATCAATGCATATGTTACATAAATAACACTTTCCTGATTATACTACATAATAATCAATACAAATCCCGCTTTTGCGGGATTGTTATGGAGCACGATCCATGGCTACAGCGGTGACTGCAAAGATAGCACTGCACGCCCTTTTCTCCAGACTTCGAGCCTGGAGCCAGAACAGCGCTGAGCTTAACTTCATGTGTGATCGTTTTAGACAATGAAATTGATAATAACAACTGTAGTTTCGTCATTCCCTTAATTCGCCCGTGCTGCAGCCAAGTTTTGTCGTCTCCATTCGGTTGTCACAATAAAATAAATACAGAAATACATTTAAAAAATAAAGAAATCTGACAGATTAGGCGTGTCTTATTAATTGAGCGAGCAAATATCCACATGTCAAGAATTATTGACATGTGAAAAGAGAATACAGTGGTCCCTCGCTATAACACCGTTCACCTGTGGCGTATTTAGTCCAATTTTGCATACCCCTTTTTTTTTTTTTTTTTTTTTTTTTTTTTTTTTTTTACACTGTTCTGTGTTCTGCGTATCTGTTTATAAGAATCTTGTTGCCCAGAAGAGAAAAGAGCGCCAACAACTACTCATAACTGTGTTTGTCACACGGAAACACACACCTGCTGCAGCCAGGTGTGAGTGGAAAAAGGCGCAGCGTCAGGACGCAGAGGAGCGATCTGTGACATACTGGTCAGTCACTATTAATAATTTCTTATGTGTCCGACCTCGTTCGTTGATCGTTAAAATTAATTTGTTAGTTCTAAAAGCCATCATAATTATTTATAGGAAAACGTTCTATTTTTTATTTCTCAAATAAATGTTTGGGCCTGACAACAGTTTGGTATTATTTTCCTACTAAGGTTTGAACTTTGAGAGTGTTTACACATGAGAGAAAAGTGAGAAAATGTTCATGCCTGATTGAGAAAGTGTATAAACTGTGTAGTGAGGGGTTTTACAGCTTTGAAACATCTATAATAATTGTAAAAAATAACGCTGACTACGTCGCGGTTTCGCGTATTTCGGGCTATTTTTTAGAACGTAACTCCAGTGATTAATGAGGGACCACTGTAACACTTTATTGATTATATACTACAAAACAATTGATACGACGGCCGCTTTTGACGCTCTATTGGCACGCGTCGTGATTGGTGGAGTTCTTTTTCATTGCCGTCTTCCCGACTTCCATGTCGTAAAATGAGGGTGTGTCTGAAGCGGAGTCTGAATATTTATGGGCGTGTTTATTATGATTACGATAGTTTCCACCCGCTGCATTTATCAAGATCACGTCAGGCATACGCCAGAAATGGGCAGGTGCGCACTGCTTGATACATGTCACGGTGACTTTGGTGTATTTCAAGTTTACACTGTAAATTTACGCCACAAGTGCGCAACATTGATACATGAGGCCCAATGAATGGCAGTGGAGTCAGTCGTACTGCATCCATACTGCTGTAGGAATGGTCAGTCAAACATCATTCGTGCAAGTCGACCTGCAGCACGAATTGCATGAATGCCATACGAAGTGAGTCAAACTACATTCATGCAAGTCGTGCTACATTCCAGGTACATTCAAATTCCCCGCAGAGTACATTTAACAACCCAAGACTGTGCAGATCTATGATGAAGCAATCCCAGGACCTTCTTGCTGTGAGGCAACAGTGCTAACCACTAAGCCACCTTGCCTCCAAGACCTACATAATAGTCCAAACTGATGAAGTGAAGATGGAAATAAAAACTTTACAAAATCAAAATCTAAGGAAAACTGATAAGTGAAATTTGGAAAGGTACATGTGTCCATCTCATGACTTGTCTAAGAAAACTGAAAGGCATGATTTACTTGTGTTGCTGTAACTGTTAGGGCCTTCATAGCAAAGGGGATGAATACATAAGCATGGACCACTTATTGTTTTATTAAGGGTGTGGTAACATTTTTATTATTTATTTATTTTAATAAGTTCCCACCCAAATTTAATTTGATCATTTTGGACTCTTTTGTGTATGTCCACTGCATAAGAACCAAATAAAAATCCTTTTATTTTACACGTTGTAATGCAAAACAAAACAAAAATAGGGAAAATGCCAAAGGTGGGTGAATATGTTTGCAGAGCACTGTTTGTATTGATGTGTGTGTGTGTGTGTGTGTGTGTAGAGATCTCTAACATGCCTTTTTGTGAATTTCAGTTAATAGCACATTTGAAGAGAGAGATCCAGTCTTTGAAGGACGAGCTTTCCATGTTGACAGGAAAGCAAAGAAATGATCTGCTAACTGCGGAAGAGATCCAAAAGTATGTCACCTCCTCTTCTTTGATTTCTTGTTCATCTGTTCACTGCCTGTTCATCCGTTTACTCCCGATGCCTGATGTCAAATCTCATTTTGTCACATATGTGTGCAAGCTTTATCACAAATGTCAGAAAAACCAGCCCCCTAATCTCGCCATCAAAGTGATGTTATGAGTTGTGCTGTGATCTCCAGATTTAGTGATGCAGATAACGGAGGCCACAAACTCAGCTCTGACTTCCAGCTTTAGTTTAGAATGTTCCAGTGGAGTATTTCTGACTGCATGATGATGACGTGTAGACCTCTTCTGAATCGATCCAAAATGTCCAAGAATCGATTTTTAAAAGGCATTTTTTAAAACATTTTCTTGCTTACTCGCTGTGTGTACTGTTTGTCAAGCAACGGTCTCTGTACTACAGCGTCCCCGTGAGGGGAGGGTCCGGCGTGCTTCAAACATTCGTGAGCTGCAGCTTAGCATGGCAGTCGAAGAGCTAATTCAGCCAGCACCGTCTATGTTGAAGGCAAATGTTTGGGCGCATTTTGGATTTTATTATTTGCTGAGTAAGAAGGAGCTTGACATGACTTATGCAGTGTGCAAAATCTGCAAAAGTACTTCGGAAACACTTCAAATCCGCAAGCCCACATGCTACGCCATCACCCGGAGCTAAAAGAAGGGGAGCAGCTAAACTGCCAGCCAACTCTGAACGAGCAAAGATAAGTAAATTTACATCTTTAGAATCACTTGATTAACCTTGTAAAGCTGAATTTTCTTAAACATAAACATTTTTAAGTAATATAACTATTTCTCAGAGCTCTTTGAATTGAAAATCGATTCTGAATCAAATCGTCACCCCAAGAATCGGAATCGAATTGAATCGTGAGTTGTTGTAAGATTCACATCCCTACTAATTACCTCTAATTAGCTTAGTGCTGTTTGTCTTTTAGCAGGTTAACACAAAAAGCTAATGCACCAATTTTCTTAATTGTTGGTGGAAGGGTAGAGCATGGGACAAGGAAGAACTCCTTAACCTTTTGAAGTGAATCCCACTAAAGGAGTGGATAGGGGTGTTTTTTTTTTTCTTTTGAGAGAGGGCATTTTTCAGCTTTCTTCTTTGACCGATACCAACCTTTCTACCAACTTTTAAGGAAATCAGTTGGGTTGATTTAGCGTCATCCTGCTAAAAGGCAACCTAACAAGCAGCACTGAAAATACAACCTTCTTGATGAAGGTAAAAATTAGGCAGAAAGTATGTAGAGGACTAATATCGAAGAACAAATGAAATTTGGTTTGATGTCTGAGGTGTATGCTCTCTGAATGCTGTTCTAGATTATAATTGTATAGCTCAAAACACAGACTCTTCAGCAGATACAGAACATTTTCTGACTCTTTGGTGTTAAGTCATTGTCTCCATAATTATGCTTGTGAGGCCTCATTTAGTGAAGCTAAATGTTTCCAGAAGATCTTGAGTCTTTTACTGCTGCTCCTGGTCTCAAATGAAGGACGAAGTTGTTTGGGGTCATAGTTGATTCTAAAGGTTCCCTCGAGTTCTTGGTCCATCTTCTCTCCTGTATTGATGTTCTTACTGCTTGGTGGTGCCCTCAGTCTGCCTTTTTATTATTTCCTGTCTACACATGTTGGTGATCCTACATTTCCCCGTTTGTGGTCAGACTTGCTCAGGGACCTTAATGATGTCTTGTGGCCACATTCAGTGACATGCTGACATTTTTCTTGCTGGTTTATGCGTTAAAGCACAACCACTGTGCAGTGATTGTAAGTGCAGGAGCCTGGCTGATTTGTTGTCACATTTCCAAATGCACATACTATATATCCTCACTTTTATCTGAACTTTCCTCAAGTCTGTTCAGCTGTTCTGCCTTTAGCATTAATGAATACAAGCTTAAGTCGTTTCAGTCTGGCAAACCATTTTTATGATATTTTCTATATTTCGTTATTGAAAGGGTGGTAGTTTGTTTTTTGTTTTTTTCCCCTCCTCACAAATATTGCATATGGCTTTGACGAGTGTTCTCTGAAATATTAAGTACTTATGATTCACGGGGAGGGGGTTGTGAAACAAGACTTTACAATTGTTTTTAAGTTCTTCATGTTAAGGGTAGCGTGTTTCCACACTGTCCAGCTTACAGAGAAAAGCTAAGCCACACATCACTGCCTACATTGGGTCCATCTGAATGGTTTTTCACTGGCTGTTTCCAGAGTTTGAAAAACTAATGGATTATCATTTAGTAGTGATAGGTTATTCATAAACTGACACATTGTAGCTGAAGACAGTGTTAAGGAAAAAACCTCAAGTCAGAAAATGCTGGGATAGTACAGAAACTGAAATTAACAATGACAACAATAAGTGGTGATCCTTACATTTACTTTGACTTCAGTTTCATTGCACAGTATGAGCCCAAGATACTTCATGTTTTGTGTGGTCAGCTTCATTCCATTTGTTAATATACATCCATTTCTACATGTCAGGCCTGCAGCACAGTCCAAAAAAAGTTGGGGTGGCAGAAAATTAGGGCAAGTAATAGCATTAAATAAAATGATCATCGTATTTCAAACAGGTGATGTCAGTAGGTGATTGTAATCATAATTTGATACAAAAACAGTATCCACGAAAGGCTGAGTCTTTAAGGATGAAATATAGGGAGAGGATCTCCAGTTAGCTGACAAATGATTGAGAAAATGATTGAAATGTCTAAAAACAATGTTCCTCAAGGAAAGATTGGAAGGGATTTTCAGATTTCTCCCTCTACAGTGAGTAATGTCATTAAACGATTCAGCAAATCTGGAGGAATTTCAGTGTGTGAAGGGCAACAGACTAGACCACTTACCACCATTTTTTTTCATGAAGCGGCACTTTTGAGCAGAAGTTGGTATCCGCTGTTTTTGGGTGGAATAAACTTTCCAGAATCTTGGAAAAATGGATACCAACCTCAAATAAAAAAAAAAAAAAAAAAAAAAAAAAAAATTGGAAAAACATACTTAGAAATTAGTCATGTGAATCTCATCACTGACAATGATTCGATACACACTTTAATACACTACCAGCGATACAATATATATAGCAATACGATTCACCCCTGTTCCTAATTCAATTTGATATGTATTTGATGGCGATTCAGTTCCTCACAATGTGATACGATTTGGTGTGATATGATGTGATTCAACATGATACAAAGAAATTATACAAAAAAATTAAATAAAAAATAGGAAAAAATAGAAGCTGCAGTTCAGTATGGTACTATGGTATACTTCTGATTCCAGTTCTATTAGAGGCAGAGGATTTGTTTTACTGCTTATAAGCAGCAAATTTACCAGATTCAACATTATGGAACAGGAATCGGTTCCCTCTTATGTGGAACCTGTTTCATCACAGTCAGAACTCAAACAGTAAACAGTAAGACAACATCACTCTCAATGAGTGACAACCTATCGTATACGATGGCTGGGACCAAACTTTACTAAATTATAAATAACTTTTTAATGATATGAGATAGAAACGTACTTTTTTGCTGAAAAGTTAACTCCGCAGACTTTCCATGCATGACGGCCATCTTTGTACTCCTCATAGAAGCTGTGTGATGACGTGCGCAATGTGAGTGTCCAATAGGAATTGGTTCACCGTCACATGGTTTTCCAAAATCCAATCATAGGGCAGATTTACCTCACGTGATAAACCAAAGATCGTTTTCAGGAGTGATATCTTACTAGGTGGCCCATTTGAATAGCCCCCTAACTCCTCCAATGCACCCTGCACCATTATGCACAGCGAAACTGAAAGTAGACGGAGAGCCTCACATGACAATCTCACATGCTGAAACAAAGAGTGTGTAACTATCAGGATTGCTCCACTAGTTTGTATTTGAATGTTACTGGATTACTCTGTGGCTCTCTCCCTCTGGCTTAAAGCACTGTTTACCATATCAGTGAGGTGAGGGAGAGGGGCCGCTCCGCAGACTGGAGCATAAACGCATAGACCACTTTGTATATATTGTTCAAAATGTGCATTTGTGTTTATTGTTCGAACTTTTTTGTTGTACAGTCTTTCAAACAAGTCCTCAAATTGCCTTTATAAAGTGTCAAAACAGTTGTTTATTATAGTTTGCTGTGTGTTTTGAATAAATGTGTGTGGAAAATTATTTTTTGCTTTAGTTTTTCCTTTGTTATTTTTGATTGTAAACCTTTATTACACTTATAAAACACAACAAAAGCATATATATTATGAAAGAACAGGTTGTCCTGACAAAAAGAGACATAAAACTTGATTGTGGGATGCAGGGAGAGCTGTTAACAGCCATAATATAATTATGCCAGGCGAATGAACTGTCCAAAAAATGCCCTCGGACCCCAGAGGGTTAAAGTGAGTCAGTCATTGATAGAGTACCGCCTTTTACTTTTCTCACCAGAGTTTTGCTGGAGCACGGTTTACAGTCTGCCTCCGAGTTAGGGGGAGCAGCGGTGGCCCCATGGTTTAGCAGCACGGCATTCTTTACAAACGACCTGCGTCTTGTGAAGTTTCCCATCTTTTTTAAAACAGCCAAAGGATCTCCAAACACATGATTTAAATGTTTTAGATGCATCAAAAATCTCCAGCCGCTCGCAGATCTCCATTTTGTTGTGGTAGAAATGTGCTTTCTGGCTTCCGCCCATGTTCAAAACAAAATGTGAAGCAGGGATGGTGCTTTCAGTGTGCAAGCATGCAGGTTAACCTTTTATAAAGCCACTTTTCATGAATTCTGTCTAGACTACATGGGCGCAAGGTTAAGATGAACACGTGTGATCACTGATCCCTCAGACAACACTGCATCAAGAACTATCATTCATCAATAACTGATATAACCACATGAGCAAGGGTTTAGGGTCTTCGATGGTATGAGGTTGTGTCAGTGCTCTTGACAGAAGTATTTTATAATGTACTTATGTACAGTGAGATTTTATAGCAACATGTGCATTGTCAACAACACAATCCAAAACCACATTCTGCACACATTACAAAGGCATGGCTGTGGAAGAAGATGCGAGAACTGGAGTGGAATTACTGAGCTCATGACCGGGCCTAGGGGTGAACTAAGACATAACATAAAGGTGACTCCCCCACTCCCCACTCCCAAGGATGACCAAACACCAAGATCTGCAGCCCAAAATATATAGAGGTTTATTAATCTTAAATAAAAATTCAGGGTGAGAAAAATGCCAAAATAAACAAAACAAACTTCCAAAATCCCTGTTGTTACCTAGTGCTCAAATAAAACGACAAAACAACAGTGGTCTTACCTGAACTCCTAATCAAGAAACAGGAGAAAACTGTCAAAATAACATGGCTTCTTACCCCTACTAACAAAAAGTGTTGGACTGCTTTACAAAAACATTTACAATATTTACAAAGAAAAGAAGACAAAAAAAAAAATTTAACAAAAAAAAGCCAAGTGTCATCTGACATACACATAGGTTGGAAGCAGGAAGAGAGTGGCGCCATGGAGATTGGTTTCAGCCTTCCTTATAAGTTGGGGCCTTCATTGCTGCACCAATCAGCCGGTGCTGTCTGTACAAGCTCACCTGAGGTGAGAGACTTACACAGCTCACAAAATAAACAGCACCTCACCTAGGTGGGGAGGGTAAATACACTTATATGCCACAAACAGAACCACATATGACCTCAGGGTCATAACAATGGGAATTAAGTTACCTTAAGATAGGATTGCACCTGAAACACTTCATCTCTTGTAGTAGGGCTGTTCATGTTATATAGTGAAAAAATATAAGTTGCGAGAGACTTCGGGCCACATGTTGTTTTTGTTCCACTTGGGGTTTATAGGTGCAGACCAAATTTGAACTCAATCAGATAAGATTTATAGCTCCCCCAGAGTGACACATTTTCCTCTCCCTCCACTAGGAAGACAACGTCACCCTAACGGGAGAAGACTCTGATGCCATTATTTTTCTTTTACAGGTACATGTGATGGCTTCTAATTGCAAAAAGTGGTGGTTGATTGGTCACCCAGAGGAGAGAATATTACTGGAATTACTGGATTGCTACATTGCTTGTTTGGGGACAATTGCTGCTTTGTAGGGCATGCCTAAACAATGTCTGATTACAGTAAAATTTGGCACAGATCTTTTATTTTATTAGTGGATCAAGCACAACATGTGGCCCAAAAGATTTTGTAACATTTGACTTTTTGAACAGGTCTAGCTTACATCCTCCACGCCAAAACGTCTTTTACGTTTTGTGAGAAAGAATGAAAACATTAGAAAGTGGTAAATCTACTACTTTTTCTGGAATGTGTTGAAGGCCTTAAATGCAGGAATGGATGTACATTAACTATTGAAATTAAGCTGATAAAAAAAGTTAAATATCTTTGGTTCATAGAGTCTGCAGTGAAATGAAAATCAAACTAAATATAAGAATAACATGTTTATTTATGGTCTTGTTTATAATTTGCATTTCTTTACTGTCCTAACCTTTTCTGATTTGGGGTTGTAGTTTTGTTAAACCAATCCCACATTTTCAACATAAGAAGCATTTAAGAAATACAGATCCCAGCTTACCACATAGAATGTGTCTTTGAAGCATTGGTGGATTATTATGAAAAAGTGTATGTGTGTGTCTTCAGGTCTGAAGAGCTAGTCCGGGCCTTTCTGGATGATCCTGATCCTGAGGCGACACTGTCATTGGGCCCAGACATGAGAAAAATCCATTACTGTTTTTCCCTCCTGAAGGTACTGTAGTAAAAGATTCTCTTTTCTTTCACTACTTCAGTATAATTAAAAGGCTTCATGTGGTCACTGTGTGTGGGCTTAATGAAAAAGAAGATGCTGTCAGCACAGGATGCATATGTTTGTTCGGGTCATATCGGAGTCTAAGTTGTTGTGACAGTCATTTCGGTGCATCATCTTGGTGACCAGCTGACATTCACATCTTTTAAATAGTTCCCCCTGCTGGTCTATCAAGGGAGTTGCAAAGCAAAGTCTCCTTTCTTGTTTCTCCATGCCCTGGTAGAAGGATCGAAAAGATTTTTGTGAATTGTCCAGTATATCCATGTATGCTGACATACATAGATATATAACCCCTCAGTTAATTCAAAATGGTGCAGCTAGAGTGCTGACAGGGACTAGAAGGAGAGAGCATATTTCACCCATATTGGCCTCTCTTTATTGGCTCCCTGTTAATTCCAGAATAGAATTTAAAATTCTTCTTCTTACTTATAAGGTTTTTAATAATCAGGTCCCATCTTATCATAGGGACCTCATAGTACCATATCACCCCAATAGAGCGCTTCGCTCTCAGACTGCAGGCTTACTTGTAGTTCCTAGGGTTTGTAAGAGTAGAATGGGAGGCAGAGCCTTCAGCTTTCAGGCTCCTCTCCTGTGGAACCAGCTCCCAATTCGGATCAGGGAGACAGACACCCTCTCTACTTTTAAGATTAGGCTTAAAACATTCCTTTTTGCTAAAGCTTATAGTTAGGGCTGGATCAGGTGACCCTGAACCATCCCTTAGTTATGCTGCTATAGACTTAGACTGCTGGGGGGTTTCCCATGATGCACTGAGTGTTTCTTTTTATTCACCTCTTTTTACTCTGTATGCACCACTCTGCATTTAATCATTAGTGATTGATCTCTGCTCTCTTCCACAGCATGTCTTTTTCCTGATTCTCTCCCCTCAGCCCCAACCAGTCCCAGCAGAAGACTGCCCCTCCCTGAGCCTGGTTCTGCTGGTGGTTTCTTCCTGTTAAAAGGGAGTTTTTCCTTGCTCATAGGGGGTCGTTTTGACCGTTGGGGTTTTTCTGTAATTATTGTATGGCTTTTGCCTTACAATATAAAGCATCTTGGGGCAACTGTTTGTTGTGATTTGGCGCTATATAAATAAAATTGACTTGATTTGATTTGACACAAATCAAATACTCACGCTGAATGACTCAGAGATTCTCCTCATGGGAGATAATGGCTCAGTCCTCCTTCAGGATGAGCTGGAACTATGTTTGGTCCTGGATGGTAGATGTTTTCTTCATGGATTTATGTTTAATGGAAGATGAGGCTTTTTTTGGGGGGGGGGGGGGGTGTTGGCCTCTGCCAATGGTTTTATCCCCATGTTTGCTTGAAAGATTTGGACAAGGTCATTGTGGCCCATTTTCTACTGGACCTGAACCAGGATATGCGTTTCAGAAGTCAAAAGAAATAAATAAATAACGACACACATTAGCCATTTAGGAATTCTAGCTATTTTTTGTACATAGTTCCTCTTTCATAGCCTTCATGCATTTGGACAAACTGCTAAATATCAGCAGTATTTTTACTACACATAACTAACATGCAGCTGTGATGGTCCCATCACATCTCAGGAGTGAAGCACACTCAGTGGATTAGTACTCAGCTGGGAAACAGCTTGAGAGGACGTGGGGCTTTGTGTGTTTCTCCATGTACAACTTGCATCAGGAAGGGCATCCAGCTTAAAACATGTGCCAAATCCCAATGCAGATCTGTACTGTTAATACACATGATCACTTTTACAGCCTGTTTTCTTTTCACAGTTCAGGTAATGGAGACACAAACATTTCCAAGTAACTGAATATGTCTTGGACTTCATTTACATTAATCACGAAGAAATTCAAACCATATGGTAAATCTGTCTGGAGCAGGCAGTTCACAAAAACTGAGAGACTGTGCAAGAAGTGTAGTGAGGGAAGCCACCAAAACACACATCAACCTGAAATGGAGTTGCAGGCTTCTTTGTCTGTGATTTGTTCCACTTTTGTCTGTTGCATGACCAGTTGTGTAGCTTTGTGGTAGAGTTGAGCAGAGTGGAGTTGAAGGACATTGCTGCTCTAAGGTAAGTAACACTTGCTTAGTACTTTCTCACCAAACAGTAGAGTTCATCACAATGTTTCCCCCAACAGCTGATCACACTCTCCCTGTTTACAGTCCTCTCCAGAAGTATTGCAACAGCAAGGCCAGTTAATTTGTTTTTGCTGTACCTTCAGGATATTTAAATTTGAAAAGATGGATGTATGAATAAGTTCAGAATGCCACCTTTTATTTGTGGTATTTACATCTGGATGTGTTCAACAACTTGCTCCTTTGGTGTGACGCTGCTTAAATTTTGTATAAGCAAAAATAGTACAACAGGTAAGAATTGACATAAATAACATTTCATATTTGCTTTTATATCCCTTCCTTGCAAAAACTACATCAATCCTGTGACACTTTTGACATGAGCAAACTATTGGTTTCTTGTTTTATTCTGCTTTTGTACCAGACTTTTTTTTTTTACTGTTTGTCTGCTAGCAGGACTATGCATAAACTGCTGATCCCATTTTAGAAATACAGTCATATTGTGGGGTATGGGCAATTGAGCAACCCATTCATTTTTACAGCAGACTGATTACGAAGTGAGATTGGGGAATTTTTTCCCCCATGTTCTTTAACATGTGAAAAAATGATTTAGCAGAGTTCCATCAATTTATCAGAAATTAATAAAACCAACATTAAAGTGAGACATTTCATCAATATATTTAATTTGGCGCATATCCCTATAACAATCCAGAATTTATTGATCAAAATTAGAATTTTAAGGGTTGCATTTATGTTGGGTAAGTAACACACTGGGCAAGAAACCCTGTGTCTGTGTTTTTCCCTCATATTATGTGAGGATGCAAACGTTATATTTATTTCTGATGGATTGGACACAACCTTGCAATAGACTGCATCCTGGCCAGGGTGTACCCCATCTTTCACCCTCTGACTGCTGGGATATGCTCCGGCCCCCTGTGATCCTTAATTGGAATAAGTGGGTAGAGAACGTGAATGAATGAATGAATGGACACAACTAAATGATAAAGATCAACGATTTTGTTGTGAACACTCAATCATAAATATTATGTTTGTATCCTCACAAGCTATGTAAATAAATTAATAAAAAAAAAAACAGAATTGGAGGTTTCTTACATTTTGTGAACTTACACTCACCCGGTATAAATGAGGAAGTCAACTTTCAGATCAGTGCTCTTGTTGCACCAAAGGAATTCCAGTTGTGTTAATGCCCGATGATAGACTTGGCCACTCTGAAACCTTCCACTTGTTGTCCCAGAGGGAGTCTGCTCTTCAGTTGTGGTTTGTTTTGGTCATTATGTTGCTGCCTGAGGAATTTCTTCTTGATTAAGTTTGTCTGAATATGTTCCTGTAGACTTCTTAATTCATTCTGCTGCTACATCATTTACATCATCAATAACCACAGCTGAAAGTGTTCCAGAAGCAGCCATACAAGAACAAGACGTGATACTACCTCTGACGTGTTTCACAGATGGGGTTTTAGGTTTTGGATCAGGAGCAGACCTTTCCTTCACTTTGGTTAAGGTTAATCTTTGTCTCATCAGTTCATAAAGCTTCCAGGATTGTTGTGGCTCAGCTCAGTACTTTTTTGCAAATTCCGGTCTGGTTTTCTGATCTTTACTGCTGATATGCGGTTTGCAGCTTGTGGTTTGGCCACTATATGTCTGCTCTGAATGTCTTCTTTGAACAGTGGATTGTGATACTTTCACCCCTTACCCTGTGGCGCATGTTGGTGATATCACTGAAAGTTGGTTTGGGGGCTTTTTTTTGTTTACCTCCACAGTGTTTCAGTCATCAGTTCTTGTTTTCCTTGATCGACCCATTCATTGTCTGTTGCTCAGTACACCCAGTGGCTCATTTATCTTTTGGAACATTCCAAATTGTAGAGTTGACTGTGCCCAATGTTTTGTCAGCTTACTTTTCTTTCTCGGACAGCTCCCTGGGCTTCATGTTGGCTTTTCCTTTTTTAGCAACACCTGCACTCTTCATCACTGAAACAAAAGGCTTAAGGCCAAAGTACACATTTAGAACTATTTACACAAGCAATCTGACAGGACACACCTAGGAAACACCAGTTAGTCACATGTTCCAAGATTTTTGTGAAATTAAAATCTCTGCCACAAAAAGAGCTATATTCAGTGTAAGGCTGGATAATATAGCTGTGTTAAAGTCTCTGCCAGCATGACACGTCATGATGTAAATCAGGGCTGGGCAACTTGTTCCAGAAAGGGCCAAGAGGGTGCAGGTTTTCTTTGCAACCACTGACTCCACCAGGTGATTTCACTGATTAATATCACTTTGAGCAGATGGAATCAGTTAATCAGTGTTCTCAGTGTTCCTCTGTTTGTCCAGTTCACCTCCACACAGCCCTCCCTGTGGGGAGGAATCAAAGGGATGGCACTCATGGCTGATGGGTTAAGGTACATACAGTAGTGTTCAGAATAATAGTAGTGCTATGTGACTAAAAAGATTAATCCAGGTTTTGAGTATATTTCTTATTGTTACATGGGAAACAAGGTACCAGTAGATTCAGTAGATTCTCACAAGTCCAACAAGACCAAGTATTCATGATATGCACACTCTTAAGGCTATGAAATTGGGCTATTAGTAAAAAAAAAAAAGTAGAAAAGGGGGTGTTCACAATAATAGTTGTGTGGCATTCAGTCAGTGAGTTCGTCAATTTTGTGGAACAAACAGGTGTGAATCAGGTGTCCCCTATTTAAGGATGAAGCCAGCACCTGTTGAAGAACAGCGTAGTTTGATTAAAAAGTTGATTGGAGAGGGGAAAACTTATACACAGGTGCAAAAAATTATAGGCTGTTCATCTACAGTGATCTCCAATGCTTTAAAATGGACAAAAAAAAAACAGAGACGCATGGAAGAAAATGGAGAACAACCATCAAAATGGATAGAAGAATAACCAGAATGACAAAGGCTCACCCATTGATCAGCTCCAGGATGATCAAAAACAATCTGGAGTTACCTGTAAGTGCTGTGACAGTTAGAAGACGCCTGTGTGAAGCTAATTTATTTGCAAGAATCCCCCGAAAAGTCCCTCTATTAAATAAAAGATGTGCAGAAGAGGTTACAGTTTGCCAAAGAACACATCAACTGGCCTAAAGAGAAATGGAGGAATATTTTGTGGACTGATGAGAGTAAAATTGTTCTTTTTGGGTCCAAGGGCCGCAGACAGTTTGTGAGATGACCCCCAAACTCTGAATTCAAGCCACAGTTCACAGTGAAGACAGTGAAGCATGGTGGTGCAAGCATCATGATATGGGCATGTTTCTCCTACTATGGTGTTGGGCCTATATATCGCATACCAGGTATCATGGATCAGTTTGGATATGTCAAAATACTTGAAGAGGTCATGTTGCCTTATGCTGAAGAGGACATGCCCTTGAAATGGGTGTTTCAACAAGACAATGACCCCAAGCACACTAGTCAATGAGCAAAATCTTAGTTCCAAACCAACAAAATTAATGCCTCGCAGATGTGAAGAAATCATGAAAAACTGTGGTTATACAACTAAATACTAGTTTAGTGATTCACAGGAATGCTAAAAAAGCAGTTTGAACATAATAGTTTTGAGTTTGTAGCAACAACAGCAGATGCTACTATTATTGTGAACACCCCCTTTTCTACTTTTTTTTTTTACTAATAGCCCAATTTCATAGCCTTAAGAGTGTGCATATCATGAATGCTTGGTCTTGTTGGATTTGTGCGAATCTACTGAATCTACTGGTACCTTGTTTCCCATGTAACAATAAGAAATATACTCAAAACCTGGATTAATCTTTTTAGTCACATAGCACTAGTACAACCCCTGGCAATAATTATGGAATCACCGGCCTCAGAGGATGTTCATTCAGTTGTTTAATTTTGTAGAAAAAAAGCAGATCACAGACATGAAACAAAACTAACATCATTTCAAATGGCAACTTTCTGGCTTTAAGAAACACTATAAGAAATCAGGAAAAAAAATTGTGGCAGTCAGTAACGGTTAGTTTTTTTAGACCAAGCAGAGGGAAAAATATGGAATCACTCAATTCTGAGGAATAAATTATGGAATCACACTGTAAATTTTCATCCCCAAAACTAACACCTGCATCAAATCAGATCTGCTTGTTAGTCTGCATCTAAAAAGGAGTGATCACACCTTGGAGAGCTGTTGCACCAAGTGGACTCCAACACGAGAGATGTCAATTGAAACAAAGGAAAGGATTATCAAACTCTTAAAAGAGGGTAAATCATCACGCAATGTTGCAAAAGATGTTGGTTGTTCACAGTCAGCTGTGTCTAAACTAAGGACCAAATACAAACAACATGGGAAGGTTTTTAAAGGCAAACACAGTGGTAGACCAAGGAAGACATCAAAGCGTCAAGACAGAAAACTTAAAGCAATATGTCTCAAAAATCGAAAATGCACAACAAAACAAATGAGGAACGAATAGGAGGAAACTGGAGTCAACGTCTGTGACTGAACTGTAAGAAACTGCCTAAAGGAAATGGGATTTACATACAGAAAAGCTAAACGAAAGCCATCATTAACACCTAAACAGAAAAAACCAAGGTTACAATGGGCTAAGGAAAAGCAATTGTGGACTGTGGATGACTGGATGAAAGTCATATTCAGTGATGAATCTCGAATCTGCATTGGGCATGGTGATGATGCTGGAACTTTTGTTTGGTGCCGTTCCAATGAGATTTATAAAGATACACAAGTTTACATTGATATTTTGGACACTTTTCTTATCCCATCAATTGAAAGGATGTTTGGGGATGATGAAATCATTTTTCAAGATGATAATGCATCTTGCCATAGAGCAAAACCTGTGAAAACATTCCTTGCAAAAAGACACATAGGGTCAGTGTCATGGCCTGCAAATAGTCCGGATCTTAATCCAATTGAAAATCTTTGGTGGAAGTTGAAGAAAATGGTCCATGACAAGGCTCCAACCTGCAAAGCTGATCTGGCAACAGCAATCAGAGAAAGTTGGAGCCAGATTGATGAAGAGTACTGTTTGTCACTCATTAAGTCCATGCCTCAGAGACTGCAAGCTGTTATAAAAGCCAGAGGCGGTGCAACAAAATACTAGTGATGTGTTGGAGCGTTCTTTTGTTTTTTCATGATTCCATAATTTTTCCTCAGAATTGAGTGATTCCATATTTTTTTCCCTCTGCTTGGTCTAAAAAAGTAACCGTTTCTGACGGCCACAATTTTTTTCCTGATTTCTTATAGTGTTTCTTAAAGCCAGTTAGTTTTGTGTCATGTCTGTGATCTGCTTTTTTTCTACAAAATTAAACAACTGAATGAACATCCTCCGAGGCCAGTGATTCCAGAATTTTTGCCAGGGGTTGTTATTCTGAACACTACTGTACTACCTACTACAGAAAACAATTTGTGACATCCCCAAGTTTGAGTCTCAGCCTGGATAGCTGTCCTGCCTGTCTCTCCACATCTCTCTCTGTAATAAAAACTGAAAAATGCCCCCCAAAATAAAGAAAAAACTCTCTCTCTCTCTCTCTCTCTCTCTCGCGTCTCTCTCTCTCTCTCTCTCTCTCTCTCTCTCTCTCTCTCTCTCTCTCTCTCTCTATATATATATATATATATATATACAATTTGTTATTTTTAAACTAATCACTAAAACAAGCTTATGTGTAGTATAAGCATGTTTAGTACTTAGTTGGCACCTTAATACTTAGTGTTTTTGTTAGTTTTTTCAAAATGTCTTTTTGTGCAGTGCATCTTAGTGCTGTGTTCTTAAAATACCACAGAGTTGTTGTGGCAGAGTTTAGTCCTGCTATTATTTGCTCTGAATTGCAAACCCTTTCTTGTGAAGGACAACAGAAACATGGCATGTTTGATTATACCTCATCTTCAGACACATTTTCCAACACGCCCATGGCTACATAGATAAGCTCAAGTACATTTGGTATAGAATGGGCACTGGCCATGAAAATGAAAACTGTGTCAGGTGGAAACTAGCAGTGACACTTGCATTGCATCATGCAGCACTTTGCACATGGTGGAAGATGGCACCCATTGTATCTGTGTGTTCACTATTGCTAAAAAAGTGAAAATGGATCTACAAATATTTTAAGAGCCATCCACATTAAATTTTCTTAATGGATGGGGAGAAAACTATAATTAAATGTTAATTTTTTTAATCAATAAAAAATTGAATCACTTTATTGTGTGTGTGTGTGTGTGTGAGCGAGAGAGAGAGAGAGAGAGATGCTGATAGAAATCTATAGTTTTGATCCTAGCTACACCAAATATATATAGAAAGATAATTAAATAATACCACAATATTAAGGAGAGAGCATATACGAGGTCTGTTAGAAAAGTATCCGACCTTTTTATTTTTTGCAAAAACCATATGGATTTGAATCACGTGTGATTGCATCAGCCAAGCTTGAACCTTCGTGCGCATGCGTGAGTTTTTTCACGCCTGTCGGTTGCGTCATTCACCTGCGAGCAGGCTTTGTGTGAGCAGTGGTCCACCCCTCTCGTCGGATTTTTATTGCGAATAAAATGTCTGAACGATTTGGAGCTTTGCTGCATCAAATTTTTCCAGAAACTGTGAGAGACCTCCAGGTGAACACCATTCGGAAAATTCAGATGGCTTTCAGAGACGATTTTATGGGGATTACACAGATTAAGGAGTGCTCCAGCCGGTTTAAAGACCGCCCACAGCGTCTGAGAGCGCGGCGCACTCCGAGCGCCGATCGACAGGCTGAAACCCCACTAAAACAACCAGATCATTTCCAAAGTGAAGGCTTTGTTGATCCAGGACGTCGTCTGACTTCCACAGAAATTGCAGAAGACGTGGACATCAGCACTTTTTCGGCACATTGAGACAGACGTGCGGAGAAATTAGCACATCGGGACGGAGCCGCATGGCGCAAAGCAACGCCGTGATGAAGCCTCACAGGACAAGTCCTGGCATGTCCAGCTCATTCACAATTTCTCGGATAGTCACACGACTGAAAAGCCACCGAAAGCCGTCTGAAAGCCATCTGAAAGCCATCCTGTGAGACCAACACGGAGGTGCTTTTGTCCGCGCCATGAGCGGCTCTGTGGCGCATCCCTCCGCTTGTCTTTCCATGACAAAAACTCCTGTAACAGTGGAATGTGCTGAAAAAGGTGTGATGTCCACGTCTTCTGCCATTACTGTGGAAGTCAGACGACGTCCCGGATCAACAAAGCCTTCACTTTGGAAATGATCTGGTATCAGCGGGGTTTCAGCCTGTCGATCGGCGCTCGGAGTGCGCCGCGCTCTCAGACGCTGTGGGCGGTCTTTAAACCGGCTGGAGCACTCCTTAATCTTTGTAATCCCCATAAAATCGTCTCTGAAAGCCATCTGAATTTTCCGAATGGTGTCCACCTGGAGGTCTCTCTCAGTTTCTGGAAAAAAATTGATGCAGCAAAGCTCCAAATCATTCAGACATTTATTCGCAATAAAAATCCGACAAGAGGGGTGGACCACTGCTCACACAAAGCCAGCTCACAGGCGAATGACGCAACCGACAGGCGTGAAAAAACTCACGCAAGCACACAAAGGTTCAAGCTTGGCTGATGCAATCACACGTGATTCAAATCCATATGGTTTTTGCAAAAAATAAAAAGGTCGGATACTTTTCTAACAGACCTTGTGTATATATATATATATATATAATGTGTATGTGTGTGTGTGTATGTGTGTGTGTACTGGAGGTGACATTAACACAGCACTCCATCACTATGAAAAGGCTGTCAACCAAAGAGGGAGCATTACTCTGAATATATCTTTACAAAAAGCTCGATGAAACATCTGCAGTTGGACAAAATTGAGTTTGAATGTTTTTATCCAAGGTTCTTCTAAATGTAAGGTCTCAGGTGTAACCTGCATCATAGTGCCGTGTCCTACATGTAGGCTTCCTGGTCTGAGTACACATTTTTACAGAAATTGCAGTGGAAAAACTTTGTATTTACTTTTTCCCCCTCGAATAGCACAGAAAGAAGTATTTCAAGAAGAATACTTAATAAGAAGTATCATTCAGCATCATCCTAATTTTTTTTTTTCTTTTGGAAAATGTCACATGTATTATAGATTGTTTTTTCCTTATTCCACATTGTCAAACAACAGCTGATGGGCCCCACTGCTGCTAAGTGAGCATGGGGAAAACACAGAAACACTCATGCACAGGCCTGTTTGTGGACTTTTGTTTGCTCGGAGCAGCCACCAGAAGCGGTTCCAGATCCCACTTCAACGTCTGTTTATCTCTCCCTCATTTTGTTATGATCCACAAGCACTGCCCACTCTTCAGTTTACATTCTTCTCAGCATCACCCCAGTCACACTCCAGTGGTTATATAGGAATCTGGATCTGGTTTAAATTTTCATTCTTTTGTTTTTTTTTTCCTTCTTCTCGTGTTTTGCTGTACTCAGCTCTCTGCTTGGCTTGCTGAAGTGGCGACATGACAACAGTACGGCGTATATGGAAACTATTCACGGCGCTTCACTTTTTCCACATTTTGTTATGTTACAGCCTTATTCAAAAATGGAGTAAATTTTTTTCCCTCAAAATTCCACTCACAACACCCCATAATGACAACATGAATAGTTGTTTTTTGTGCAAATTTATTAAAAATAAAAAACTAGGAAATCACGCTTACTTAAGTATTCCTGTTCCGGAGCACAGCGGTGTTTTGCTGTATCTGTTAGCTGTTTAATCTGCGCAGTTAGATTGATCTAGTTAACTAGATAACGATTTGTTTCACAGCGTAATCTTCACGTGCCTTAACTAAAGCACTCCCTCTGCTGAATCACCTCTAAATTATTTACACATTATTCACTTTGTGTGTTTTTAAGAATCCGCTAGCTTAGCGCAGCTACTAGCTCTTAGCTGGTTTAGCATGGCGGCTTCTCCTGTCTCTCTCGCACTTCTCTGCTCTGGGTGTGAAATGTTTAGTTATTCCTCGGCCTCCTTTAGCAGTAATGGTACTTGTAATAAGTGTAGCTTATTCGTAGCTTTGGAGGCCAGGCTGGGCAAATTGGAGACTCGGCTCCGCACCTTGGAAAATCCGACAGCTAGCCAGGCCCCTGTAGTCGGTGCGGACCAAGGTAGCTTAGCCGCCGTTAGTTCCCCTCCGGCAGATCCCGAGCAGCCAGGAAAGCAGGCCGACTGGGTGACTGTGAGGAGGAAGCATAGTTCTAAACAGAAGCCCTGTGTACACCAATAACCCGTTCACATTTCTAACCGTTTTTCTCCACTCGGCGACACACCCGCCGAGGAACAAACTCTGGTTATTGGCGACTCTGTTTTGAGAAATGTGAAGTTAGCGACACCAGCAACCATAGTCAATTGTCTTCCGGGGGCCAGAGCAGGCGACATTGAAGGAAATTTGAAACTGCTGGCTAAGGCTAATCGTAAATTTGGTAAGATTGTAATTCACGTCGGCAGTAATGACACCCGGTTACGCCAATCGGAGGTCACTAAAATTAACATTGAATCAGTGTGTAACTTTGCAAAAACAATGTCGGACTCTGTAGTTTTCTCTGGGCCCCTCCCCAATCGGACCGGGAGTGACATGTTTAGCCGCATGTTTTCCTTGAATTGCTGGCTGTCTGAGTGGTGTCCAAAAAATGAGGTGGGCTTCATAGATAATTGGCAAAGCTTCTGGGGAAAACCTGGTCTTGTTAGGAGAGACGGCATCCATCCCACTTTGGATGGAGCAGCTCTCATTTCTAGAAATCTGGCCAATTTTCTTAAATCCTCCAAACCGTGACTATCCAGGGTTGGGACCAGGAAGCAGAGTTGTAGTCTTACACACCTCTCTGCAGCTTCTCTCCCCCTGCCATCCCCTCATTACCCCATCCCCGTAGAGACGGTGCCTGCTCCCAGACCACCAATAACCAGCAAAAATCTATTTAAGCATAAAAATTCAAAAAGAAAAAAATAATATAGCACCTTCAACTCCACCACAGACTAAAACAGTTAAATGTGGTCCATTAAACATTAGAACTCTCTCTTCTAAGTCCCTGTTAGTAAATGATATAATAATTGATCAACATATTGATTTATTCTGCCTTACAGAAACCTGGTTACAGCAGGATGAATATGTTAGTTTAAATGAGTCAACACCCCCGAGTCACACTAACTGTCAGAACGCTCGTAGCACGGGCCGAGATGGAGGATTAGCAGCAATCTTCCACTCCAGCTTATTAATTAATCAAAAACCCAGACAGAGCTTTAATTCATTTGAAAGCTTGACTCTTAGTCTTGTCCATCCAAATTGGAAGTCCCAAAAACCAGTTTTATTTGTTGTTATCTATCGTCCACCTGGTCGTTACTGTGAGTTTCTCTGTGAATTTTCGGACCTTTTGTCTGACTTAGTGCTTAGCTCAGATAAGATAATTATATTGGGCGATTTTAACATCCACACAGATGCTGAGAATGACAGCCTCAACACTGCATTTAATCTATTGTTAGACTCGATTGGCTTTGCTCAAAATGTAAATGAGTCCACCCACCACTTTAATCATACCTTAGATCTTGTTCTGACTTATGGTATGGAAAGTGAAGACTTAACAGTATTCCCTGAAAACTCCCTTCTGTCTGATCATTTCTTAATAACATTTACATTTACTCTGATGGACTACCCAGCAGTGGGGAATAAGTTTCATTACACTAGAAGTCTTTCAGAAAGCGCTGTAACTAGGTTTAAGGATATGATTCCTTCTTTATGTTCTCCAATGCCATATACCAACACAGGGCAGAGTAGCTACCTAAACTCTGTGAGTGAGATAGATTATCTCGTCAATAGTTTTATATCCTCTTTGAGGACAACTTTGGATGCTGTAGCTCCTCTGAAAAAGAGAACCTTAAATCAGAAGTGCCTGACTCCGTGGTATAACTCACAAACTTGCAGCTTAAAGCAGATAACCCGTAAGTTGGAGAGGAAATGGCGTCTCACTAATTTAGAAGATCTTCACTTAGCCTGGAAAAAGAGTCTGTTGCTCTATAAAAAAGCCCTCCGTAAAGCTAGGACATCTTACTACTCATCACTAATTGAAGAAAATAAGAACAACCCCAGGTTTCTTTTCAGCACTGTAGCCAGGCTGACAAAGAGTCAGAGCTCTATTGAGCCGAGTATTCCTTTAACTTTAACTAGTAATGACTTCATGACTTTCTTTGCTAATAAAATTTTAACTATTAGAGAAAAAATTACTCATAACCATCCCAAAGACATATCGTTATCTTTGGCTGCGTTCAGTGATGCCGGTATTTGGTTAGACTCTTTCTCTCTGATTGTTCTGTCTGAGTTATTTTCATTAGTTACTTCCTCCAAACCATCAACATGTCTATTAGACCCCATTCCTACCAGGCTGCTCAAGGAAGCCCTACCTTTAATTAATGCTTCGGTCTTAAATATGATCAATCTATCTTTATTAGTTGGCTATGTACCACAGGCTTTTAAGGTGGCAGTAATTAAACCATTACTTAAAAAGCCATCACTTGACCCAGCTATCTTAGCTAATTATAGGCCAATCTCCAACCTTCCTTTTCTCTCAAAAATTCTTGAAAGGGTAGTTGTAAAATAGCTAACTGATCATCTGCAGAGGAATGGTCTATTTGAAGAGTTTCAGTCAAGGTTTAGAATTCATCATAGTACAGAAACAGCATTAGTGAAGGTTACAAATGATCTTCTTATGGCCTCAGACAGTGGACTCATCTCTGTACTTGTTCTGTTAGACCTTAGTGCTGCTTTTGATACTGTTTACCATAAAATTTTATTACAGAGATTAGAGCATGCTATAGGTATTAAAGGCACTGCACTGGTATGAATCATATTTATCTAATAGATTACAATTTGTTCATGTAAACGGGGAATCGTCTTCACAGACTAAGGTTAATTATGGAGTTCCACAAGGTTCTGTTAGGACCAATTTTATTCACTTTATACATGCTTCCCTTAGGCAGTATTATTAGACAGCATTGCTTAAATTTTCACTGTTATGCAGATGATACCCAGCTTTATCTATCCATGAAGCCAGAGGACACACACCAATTAGCTAAACTGCAGGATTGTCTTACAGACATAAAGACATGGATGACCTCTAATTTCCTGCTTTTAAACTCAGATAAAACTGAAGTTATTGTACTTGGCCCCACAAATCTTAGAAACATGGTGTCTAACCAGATCCCTACTCTGGATGGCATTACCCTGACCTCTAGTAATACTGTGACAAATCTTGGAGTCATTTTTGATCAGGATATGTCATTCAATGCGCATATTAAACAAATATGTAAGTCTGCTTTTTTGCATTTGCGCAGTATCTCTAAAATTAGAAAGGTCTTGTCTCAGAGTGATGCTGAAAAACTAATTCATGCATTTATTTCCTCTAGGCTGGACTACTGTAATTCATTATTATCAGGTTGTCCTAAAAGTTCCCTGAAAAGCCTTCAGTTAATTCAAAATGCTGCAGCTAGAGTACTGACAGGGACTAGAAGGAGAGAGCATATTTCACCCATATTGGCTTCTCTTCATTGGCTTCCTGTTAATTCTAGAATAGAATGTAAAATTCTTCTTCTTATAAGGTTTTGAATAATCAGGTCCCATCTTATCTTAGGGACCTCATAGTACCATATCACACCAATAGAGCGCTTCCCTCTCAGACTGCAGGCTTACTTGTAGTTCCTAGGTTTTTTTAAGAGTAGAATGAGAGGCAGAGCCTTCAGCTTTCAGGCTCCTCTCCTCTAGAACCAGCTCCCAATTCGGATCAGGGAGACAGACACCCTCTCTACTTTTAAGATTAGGCTTAAAACTTTCCTTTTTGCTAAAGCTTATAGTTAGGGCTGGATCAGGTGACCCTGAACCATCCCTTAGTTATGCTGCTATAGACTTAGACTGCTGGGGGGTTCCCATGATGCACTGTGTGTTTCTTTCTCTTTTTGCTCTGTATGCACCACTCTGCATTTAATCATTAGTGACTGATCTCTGCTCCCCTCCACAGCATGTCTTTTTCCTGATTCTCTCCCTCAGCCCCAACCAGTCCCAGCAGAAGACTGCCCCTCCCTGAGCCTGGTTCTGCTGGAGGTTTCTTCCTGTTAAAAGGGAGTTTTTCCTTCCCACTGTCGCCAAGTGCTTGCTCACAGGGGGTCATTTTGACCGTTGGGGTTTTTCCGTAATTATTGTATGGCTTTGCCTTGCAATATAAAGCACCTTGGGGCAACTGTTTGTTGTGATTTAGCGCTATATAAATAAAATTGATTTGATTTGATTCTGCTGAAAAACATCCCCACAGCATGATGCTGCCACCACCATGCTTCACTGTAGGGATGGTTCCTGGTTTCCTCCAAACATGACTCCAGAGAGGTCAATCTTTGACTCATCAGACCAGAGAATTTTGTTTCTCATGGTCTGAGAGTCCTTTAGGTGCCTTTTGGAAAACTTCAGGTGGGCTGCCATGTGCCTTTTACTCAGGAGTGGCTTCCGTCTGGCTTCTCTACCATACAGGCCTGATTGGTGGATTGCTGCAGAGATGGTTGTCCTTCTGGAAGGTTCTCTTCTCGCCACAGAGGAATGCTCGAGCTCTGACAGAGTGACCATCGGGTTCTTGGTCACCTCCTTGACTAAGGCTTTTTTAGGACGAGTCCTGGTGGATCCAAACTTTTTCCATTTACGGATGTTGGAGGCCACTGTGCTCACTGGGACCTTCAAACCTGCAGAAATGTTTCTGTTCCCTTCTCCAGATTTGTGACTTGAGAGAATGCTGTCTCAGATGTCTACAGACAATTCCTTTGACTTCATGCTTGGTTTGTGCTCTGACTGTCAACTGTGGGACCTTATATGTAGACAGGTGTGTGTCTTTCCAAATCACGTCCAATTAACTGAATTTACTCCAGGTGGACTCCAATTAAGCTGTAGAAAAACATCTCAAGGATGATCAGTGGAAACAGAAGGCAATTTTGAGCTTCATGTGTGATTTCTTTGTTTATTTTATTTTTAATAAATTTGCTAAAATCTCAAAAAAAAAAAACTTTTTTCACATTGTCGTTATGGGGTATTGTGTGTAGAATCTTGAGGGGGAAAAGGCATTTCATCCATTTCAGAATAAGGCTGTAACATAACAAAATGTGAAAATGTGGATAAAGTGAATCGCTGTGAATGCTTTCCAGATGCGCTATATCTTGGTTGTCTACAGCTGTGTGCGGAACCATTGTCGACCTGGACGTACAGGGTGAACTCAATGAAATCAAGCTATCTTTTATTTTATTTTGCATTGCAGTGTCAGGGTTCGAAATTTTGTCTGGTTTTATTTTTTTGGTCTGCATTGTTATTTCTTTTTGGTTCATTGCTTTTCTGTGTGTTCATTCTTGCTGGGTTTTTCTGGTTGGGTCTGTCTCTATCTCTCTTGTCTGTCCCTGGGTTCTTTGTTGTTGGCGTCTCTCTTTCTCTCTCTGGCTACACCCTTGTTCTGGTGCCTTCCATGCCCACCTTTTCCTGACTTTATGCTCATCACCTGGGTTATATAAGGGTCAGTGGGTGTAGTAGTTCCTCGCCAGATTGATGCACCTTGTGCCTTTTCTCCAGCTCTGCACTTTGTGTTCCATAGTCCTGCCTGCCTTGTTCTGTTCCTGAACTCCTGCCTGTTTGAACGACCACACTTTAGCCTGACGATTTTTGTACTGTGTGTTTTTTGGATTGCCTTCTCATGTACCGACCTCTGCTATCCACACCAGTAAAGCCTTTTACTAATCACAGTTGTTTGTTTGAGCCTTGCATTTGTGTCCAACCATTTTTGACCAACCCGCTTGTCATGCAGTGAGTACAAAATAAAACTCCAGCATCTTTTCTAAAACGTTTTAAGCCAATGTCCATATTAAAGTTTGTTTATTGTAAATCGCCAGTTTTTCTTTGATGCTTACAGATAATGATCCGGGACAAACGTGATGGTAAGGGCAATGATGGCGAGGTGTCCCCAACAGCAACAAGAGCAGAAGAAGTTCAAGATGTGTCCAGTTCAGTAGAACAGACCAAACTCAAGGATATGCTTAAACAACGTGATGATGAGATCAGTATCCTTTAATATAGCTGGGGACAAATGATTTCAATTTCACTTCAGTGATATTTTTCCTAATAGTGTACTCCTGTTCAGTTTATGTCCATACTGTCACTGCATTTTGGACAATGTACCAAGGATCAAACAGTAAAAATGTCCTACCGTTAATACAGTGTTATTTCCAGGATAAATCAACTAGTACTTAGTGTTTGTGAGAGTGTACTTTTACTGTGTGTGTATGTGCGTGCATGTGCGGACAAGATAGACAACTGAATGGATTTCCTTCAAATCTGGTGGGAATAGTACTTGGATAGACTTCTAGAGATGATCAGATTCTGAAGTAGTTTGGTTAAAGATCAATGTCAAGGAAAACATGGTCAGGAAAAGCCTTTTTCTTTTTGCACATCTCATTAGGTTTTGCAGTATTTGGTCAAAGGTCAAAGAAAACATGATCAGACAAACACCTTTTCTGTATATCTCAACAACAAAGAGGCCTAGATGGCTCAAATATAGTAGGAATGTTATTTGGATAGATGTCCAGAGGTGATTAGAGTTTGTGACAGTTTGGTCAGAGGTCAAGGAAAACAGTCATTTTCTATACCTGCTTTCTCCAGTCAAAGGTCACAGGGAAGCTGGAGCCTATCCCAGCAGCCACTGGGTGAGAGGTCAGGTACATCCCAGACAAGCCACCTGTCCATCGCAGGGCTCAAAGAAAATATAAGAAAAACACCTTTTAAGTGTACCCGAAGAACCTGAAGCCTAGATGGATGATCTAAAGCATATATTGAACAGCAAAATATTTGTGATGGATATTTGTGATTGACTGATATGAATGACTTTAAAATAAAAATGAAGTCACTGAGAAATCATATGATGAAGTCATGTCTTGGCTCAAAATACCATGGCAGACGTACATATACAACCCCTGGCAAAAATTATGGAATCACCGGCCTCAGAGGATGTTCATTCAGTTGTTTAATTTTGTAGAAAAAAAGCAGATCACAGACATGACACAAAACTAAAGTCATTTCAAATGGCAACTTTCTGGCTTTAAGAAACACTATGTTGTGAAAGTGTCGTGACACGGACCCACAACAGGGGGCGTAAATGAACGGACAATGGATAAGCCAAAAGTAACAATTTAATGTTGTGAATCACACAACGACGTACAGACAATAACAATATAGTGACTGTCAATCATACACCAGGTGACGTGTGGGCAGGCTCGACGATAGAAGACGCCTGGCGAGAGAAGGAGCCGGATCCACACAGCTTCTACTGCCAATGGAGCTGAAGAACACCGGAGCCGCCAAGCCCTGCGCCCCAGGTGGCCGCTGTCTTCAGCAGTCAGACCCGGTACTGCTGGCAGAGAACAGAGACAGTCCTGATGAGTGTGAGGTCGCACACTCAGTAATCCCCCAGTCTGTATTCAGTAAGGAGGGAGCACCTCCACCTCCAAACACACACTCGTGCAGCTCCTGTCTAACCACTTATCTGGTTGGGGTGTGAAGCGAAGCCGTCGCTGATCACACCAAACGCCAATCCCACAGATTAGGACACACCACAGGAAAACGGCTGCAAAGAAGTTCAGATTATTACTCAATGTTTTGAGTCAGCAGAGAAAGTTACCTGAATGGTAGTTGATTTCTCGGCGGGGAGGTGGAGTTGCAGTCCGGCCTTTATGGTGGTGGTGATGAGTAGTGGAGACAGCTGTCACACATCATCCATACCAGCTGTCACTCCTGGTCGCTCCGACGCTCTCTCATGCTTGAAGCCCGCACTTCAAGCAGGGCGCCATCTTGTGGTGGTGGGCCAGCAGTACCTCCTCTTCGGCGGCCCACACAACACACTATAAGAAATCAAGAAAAAAAGATTGTGGCAGTCAGTAACGGTTACTTTTTTAGACCAAGCAGAGGAAAAAAATATGGACTCACTCAATTCTGAGGAAAAAATTATGGAATCACCCTGTAAATTTTCATCCCCCAAATTAACACCTGCATCAAATCAGATCTGCTCATTGACATTGACCCTATGCCATGACATTGACCCTATGTGTCTTTTTGCAAGGAATGTTTTTCACAGTTTTTGCTCTATGGCAAGATGCATTATCATCTTGAAAAATGATTTCATCATCCCCAAACATCCTTTCAATTGTCCAAAATATCAACATAAACTTGTGCATTTATTGATGATGTAATGACAGCCATCTCCCCAGTGCCTTTACCTGACATGCAGCCCCATATCATCAATGACTGTGGAAGTTTACATGTTCTCTTCAGGCAGTCGTCTTTATAAATCTCATTGGAAAGGCACCAAACAAAAGTTCCAGCATCATCACCTTGCCCAATGCAGATTCGAGATTCATCACTGAATATGACTTTCATCCAGTCATCCACAGTCCACAATTGCTTTTCCTTAGCCCATTGTAACCTTGTTTTTTTCTGTTTAGGTGTTAATGATGCCTTTTGTTTAGCTTTTCTGTATGTAAATCCCATTTCCTTTAGGCGGTTTCTTACAGTTCGGTCACAGACGGTGACGCCAATTTCCTCCCATTCGTTCCTCATTTGTTTTGTTGTACATTTTTCGATTTTTGAGACATATTGCGTTAAGTTTTCTGTCTTGACGCTTTGATGTCTTCCTTGGTCTACCAGTATGTTTGCCTTTAACAACCTTCCCATGTTGTTTGTATTTGGTCCAGAGTTTAGACACAGCTGACTGTGAACAACCAACATCTTTTGCAGCATTGCGTGATGATTTACTCTCTTTTAAGAGTTTGATAATCCTCTCCTTTGTTTCAATTGACATCTCTCGTGTTGGAGCCATGATTCATGTCAGTCCACTTGGTGCAACAGCTCTCCAAGGTGTGTTCACTCCTTTTTCGATGCAGACTAACGAGCAGATCTGATATGATGCAGGTGTTAGTTTTGGGAATGAAAATTTACAGGGTGATTCCATAATTTTTTCCTCAGAATTGAGTGATTCCATATTTTTTTCCTCTGCTTGGTCTAAAAAAGTAACCGTTACTGACTGCCACAATCTTTTTTTCTTGATTTCTTATAGTGTTTCTTAAAGCCAGAAAGTTGGCATTTGAAATGACTTTAGTTTTGTGTCATGTCTGTGATCTGCTTTTTTTCTACAAAATTAAACAACTGAATGAACATCCTTCGAGGCCGGTGATTCCATAATTTTTGCCAGGGGTTGTATTTACTTGTAAATTTGTATGGTGGTGTGCAGAGCGCATGGCGTATGCATCAGCATTCTGATGACCTTCATTCTATTTGAGTTGCTTCAAATTCTTCTTAAGCAGTACAGTAGCATGAAAAACACAGCTTCAATCAAATTTGTAAAAAATGTGTCCAATCTAAATCAGTCAAAACCTTTGAACGTAAAATCAACAGAAAAAAAGGTATTTATGCTAAAGTAAATGTCTCTTTATTACTCCAAATTACAGTGTTTCTACAAACATATGCTTTATGACAAGTAAGCAACATCAATCCATCAGCAGTGCCTCAGAAAACATTTGATTGTTGTTACAGTGGCTCTGCACAGATAGAGCTTCACCTAATGACTGCACATGCTCATAATTGCTATTAATCATAATTATGGTATTTGTGTTTAAATATGATATTTCTAATGGCTTTGTGGGATTATTCTTTCCTCAGTTCCATTTGCTGTGGCTTGCCATTAGATCACAGCACATTAGTCGGAAAATTGAGATGGCTGCTTGATCATTTTGCCACAAAAACCACAGCTCTCCAAAATAAATAGCATACCATCATGCAGATATTTGACTATTGTATTTCTTGGCACGAACAAATCCTCTCTCATCCATTGTGGATTTTTTCTTTTAAAATCACAGTACAATAGTGTATACATGTGGTAAATACGCTGGACAACGCTGTTGTACATGCTTAAAACCACTTGCTCTTTCAATGATTGTTCTTTATTTGTTCACTTCAAAGAGACAAGTACAGCAACTAAAAGTGCATCAGCCAAAAACTGACACTCCAGAATGTAACAATATATAATTTAGGTAGTCCAAGTGTTCAGGAGTGACATCATTTTCCAAGGCAAACGGCTTGCTAATCACCGTGCACACAGAGAGTAGTTAGTGTGTCCCTCTTGCTCCGTTATGACGGTGCTCGTTAAAATGTGGTTTCTGTTGTCAGGCTGATTGATGTGGGCTCTCCACAGTGTTAGTTATGAGAGAATTCCCTTCAAACAAAAGGATGTACGCACTGCCCTGTGTTCCCATGTGTGGTTGACACTGCATGAGAGTGGCACACCTGAGTCTAATCCAGGGAATGTGAAAACAGTTTTACACCAAAAATCTGATGTACAGTAAAAGGGTTCAGCACTGTGTTTTTAAAGAAACACTATCAAAGCTAAATTTGTGACTGGAGGATTTCCAGCGTAATCCACTGCCTGGTAGAGTAAATCTAGCTGATGAAGAAGAAAGAGTTGCATTTTCCCCAACATGAGTGCCACCACTGAGGTGCCCTTAAGCAAAGCTTTCAAGTCTCATCTGCTCCATTGGAGCTGGTTAGTGGGCAAGAGTTCAGGCAGTTCATTTGTAATGTGACCTCTGTGTACCCAGTAAAGGGGTTAGTGGTGTGACAGGAAGTAGTGCACCAATCATCAGTTAAAAAAAAATCCTTATCTGAAATGTTGAGTCTGATTTGGAACATGCAGCATCAAATGTTACGCTGTAATTTGGCTTCTGTACACCAACACTAGTGAGTTGAAATTAAACAGATGCACTTTCAGACTTTAATTCAAATGGTATCACAAATATTACATTAACCATATAGGAATTGCTGTCATTTTTGTACACAGTGCCTCCAGTGGACATATAAAGGATATTTTATTACAAATCTCACTTTACATCCAGTTTCCTTCAGACAAGTTTGTGGATGGAAGTTTTTCCAGTCACTGATTCATGCACTTGCTTCCAGTTCAAGACCATCTGTGCCCACTCGCTGTATCGTGTGGCATTCTGTCTGGAAGGACAGTTGGTGTAAAACGTGTGCAAAGTCAACATGCTGACCCATATCGCATCCGCTGTGGCATGTGGGGACCCTGAGTGAAAAGGGAAAATCCAACTGAGCAAGAAGGAGCAACAGACATATTTAATGTATAAATGGTCAGTTTGATGCTGGAATTTCAGCTACATCCAACTGGATTATGTACATGTTGTAATCAGACATAATGGGTTCAGCATGTGGTGGTGGAATGCAAGTTCTACAAGAGGGAAAGAAATCAGGTGACACACTTAAAGGATTAAAGTCTAGCCTCACACGGAAGAATCTCCTTGGAGGCGCACTGGGCCAGACCTGTAGCCAACTATTGAAGCTAACTTTTGAAGTTACTTGTCAATATTTTTTTTTTTCGTTTTGTTGACTGCAAACATTCTGTTGTATTCTCCAGTCGAGCACGTGGCAGTAAAGCACCAGCAAGCTGGTTTGCTAACTGCACTTAAGCTAAGAAATCAAAGAATTCGAATGTAGTTTGTGCCTGGAGTGATCGTCGACTTAATGCCATCGCTGCACAGTTACGCCACTACACAGCAGTTCATTTCAGAGCTGGCATATACAGTATATTCTGTTGGGGAAGTGTCGTGACACGGACCCACAGCAGGGGACGTTAATGAAGGGACAGTGGAATAGCCAAAAAGTAACAATTTAATGTTGTGAAGGTGCACAACGTAATACAGACAGATACAAATATGCGTTATACCAATCCGACAAAAAAGGTGACGTGTGGCAGGCTCGAAGATAGGAGACGTCCGGCGAGAGAAAAGCCGGAACCCACACAAGCCTCACCGCCAACGGACCTGAAGAACACCGGAGCCGCCAAGCCCTGCGCCCCAGGTGGCCACTGTCTTCAGCAGTCAGACCCGGTACTGCTGGCAGAAAACAGAAACAGTTCTGGATGAGTGTGAGTTCGCACACTCAGTAATCCCACAGTCAGTATTTAGTTAGGAGGGAGCACCTCCACCTCCAATCACACACTCGTACAGCTCCTGTTTCACCACTTATCTGGTTTGGGGTGTGAGGCGAAGCCGTCGCAGATCACACCAAATGCCAATCCCACAGATAAGGACACACCAGAAAAACGGCTGCAAAGAAGTTCAGATTAATACTCAATGTGTTGAGTCAGCAGAGAAAATTACCTGTAAGGTAGACGATTTCTCGGCGAGGAGGTGGAGTTGCAGTCCGGTCTTTATAGTGGTGGTGATGGGTGACAGCTGGTGTTGATAGATGACAGCTGTCACCTCCAGCGGCTCCGACGCCCTCTCGTGCTTGGAGCCCGCACTCCAAGCAGGGCGCCATCTGGTGGTGGTGGGCCAGCAGTACCTCCTCTTCAGCGGCCCACACAACAGGACCCCCCTCTCAACGGGCGCCTCCTGGCGCCCGACCAGGTTTATCCGGGTGCCGGGTGTAGAAGTCGGCCAGGAGGGCCGGGTCCAGGATGAAGCTCCTTTTCACCCAGGAGCGTTCCTCGGGACCATACCCCTCCCAGTCCACCAGATACTGGAAGCCCCGACCCTTGCGACGGACGTCCAGAAGCCGACGCACGGTCCACGCCGGCTCCCCGTCGATGATCCGGGCAGGGGGCGGCGCAGGTCCAGGGGTGCAGAGCGGTGAGGTGTGGTATGGTTTAATCCGTGACACATGAAAAACAGGATGGATCCGCAGTGAAGCTGGCAGCCGTAGCTTCGGGCCGATATATCTGTCTTTTCAGTTTCTGTGATTCCACTTGAAGTGGGATGTCCTTCGTTGACAACCATACCTCCTGCCCAGGCTGGTATGCAGGGGCCGGGGAACGCCGGCGGTCTGCATGGGCCTTGGCCCTCGTACGGGCCTTCAACAGGGCAGAACGGGCGGTCCGCCACACCCGGCAGCACCTCCTGAGGTGGGCCTGCACCGAGGGCACACCGACCTCACCCTCCACAAGTGGGAACAATGGGGGCTGGTACCCCAAACACACCTCGAACGGGGAGAGGCCGGTGGCAGACGACACTTGGCTGTTGTGGGCGTACTCGATCCAGGCCAGATGGGTGCTCCAGGCCGTCGGGTGCGCGGAGGTAACGCAACGGAGGGCCTGCTCCAACTCCTGGTTGGCCCGCTCTGCCTGTCCGTTCGTCTGGGGGTGATACCCGGACGAGAGACTCACGGTGGCCCCCAGTTCCTTGCAAAAACTCCTCCAAACCTGAGAGGAGAACTGAGGGCCACAGTCTGAGACGATGTCCGCTGGTATCCCATGAACCCACGACGTGGTGGACCAGGAGGTCTGCTGTCTCCTGGGCCGTAGGGAGCTTCGGGAGGGCCACGAAGTGGGCCGCCTTGGAGAACCGGTCCACTATCGTCAAGATGGTGGTGTGGCCCTGGGACGGCGGGAGGCCCGTGACAAAGTCCAGGCCGATGTGGGACCAGGGGCGATGAGGCACCAGTAGGGGTCGGAGGAGTCCTGAGGTCCTCTTGTGGTCCGCCTTGCCCCTGGCACAGGTGGTGCAGGCCTGGACGTAGTCCCGGACGTCGGCTTCCATAGACGCCCACCAGAAGCGCTGCTGGACTACTGCCATGGTCCTGCGCACTCCGGGATGACAGGAGAGCTTGGACCCATGGCAGAAGTCCAAAACTGCAGCTCTGGCCTCTGGTGGGACGTACATCTTGTTCTTCGGGCCGGTCCCCAGGTCTGGGTTCCGTGTCAGGGCCTCCCGGACGGTCTTCTCCACATTCCAGGTGAGGGTGGCCACGACAGTGGACTCGGGGATGATGGTCTCTGGGGGGTCTGACAGCTCGGCCTTGGCTTCCTCTTCATGCACCCGGGACAGTGCATCCGACCGTTGGTTCTTGGTCCCGGGGCGGTACGGAAGTCATCTGATCTGGAAGTCAAAGCGCCCGAAGAACAGTGACCAGCGGGCTTGCCTGGGGTTCAGCCGCTTGGCGGTCCGGATGTACTCCAGGTTCCGATGGTCCGTGAAAACCGTGAAGGGCACCATCGCTCCCTCCAACAGGTGTCTCCACTCCTCAAGAGCCTCCTTCACCGCCAAGAGTTCCCGATTGCCGACGTCATAATTCCTCTCAGCCGGGGTCAACCTGCGGGAAACATAGGCACAAGGGTGGAGGACCTTATTGGACTCCCCGCTCTGGGACAGCACGGCTCCTATCCCTGAGTCAGAGGCATCCACTTCCACTGTGAACTGGCGAGTAGGATCGGGCTGCACCAGAACTGGTGCAGTCGAGAACCGGCGTTTCAACTCCCTAAACGCGGCTTTGCACCTATCCGACCAGGTGAAGGGGACTTTAGTGGAGGTCAGGGCTGTCAGGGGGCTAACTACCTGACTGTAGCCCTTAAGGAACCTCCTGTAGAAATTTGCAAAGCCGAGGAACTGTTGCAGTTTCCTACGGCTTGTTGGCTGGGGCCAATCTCTCACCGCCGCAACCTTGGCCGGATCAGGGGCGACGGAGTTGGAGGAGATTATGAACCCCAGGAAGGACAAAGAAGTGCGGTGGAATCCGCACTTCTCGCCCTTCACAAACAGCCGGTTCTCCAACAACCGCTGTAGGACCTGACGTACATGCTTAACATGAGTCTCAGGGTCTGGAGAAAAGATGAGGATGTCGTCTAGATACACGAAGACAAACCGGTGCAGGAAGTCCCGCAAGCTTGGAACGTCGCAGGGGCGTTTGTGAGGCCGAACGGCATGACCAGGTACTCAAAGTGACCTAAGGGGGTGTTAAATGCCGTCTTCCACTCGTCTCCCTTCTGGATCCGAACCAGGTGGTACGCATTCCTAAGATCGAGTTTGGTGAATATTTGGGCTCCATGCAGGGGCGTGAACACCGAATCCAACAGAGGTAACGGGTATCGGTTGCGAACCGTGATCTCGTTCAGCCCTCTATAATCGATGCATGGACGGAGTCCGCCGTCCTTTTTACCCACAAAAAAGAAACCAGCACCCATCGGGGAGGTGGAGTTCCGGATCAACCTGGCAGCTAACGAGTCCCGGATGTAGGTCTCCATTGATTCGCGTTCCGGACGTGAGAGGTTGTACAGCCTGCTGGACGGGTACTCAGCGCTCGGAATCAAATCGATGGCACAATCGTACGGTCGGTGCGGGGGAAGGGCGAGTGCCAGATCTTTGCTGAAGACGTCAGCAAGATCGTGGTACTCACATGGCACTGCCGTCAGATTGGGCGGGACTTTGACCTCCTCCTTAGCTATCTCACCGGGTGGAACCGAGGATCCTAAACACTCCCGGTGGCAGGTTTCGCTCCACTGCGTCACAACCCCAGACGGCCAATCAATCCGGGGATTGTGTTTCAACACCCATGGAAAACCCAAAATCACTCGGGAGGTAGAAGGTGTTACAAAAAACACAATCTCCTCCCTGTGATTCCCAGACACCACCAAGGTCACTGGCTGTGTCTGGTGTGTGATTAATGGAAGAAGAGTGCCATCTAGTGCTCGTACCTTCACAGGGGAAGGCAGAGCCACCAGAGGGAGCCCTACTTCCTTTGCCCATCTGCTGTCCAGCAGATTCCCTTCCGACCCCGTGTCTACAAGTGCTGGGGCGTGAAGGGTTAAATCCTCACAAAGGATTGTGACTGGGATTCGTGCTGATTTTCGGGGTTCCCCCGCGTGCGTGTTATGGCCCACCCTTAGCCCAGTTTCTAAGGACTGGCATTGTAGTTTGACCGTTTGGGACAGTTCCTCTATATGTGACCTTTAGACCCACAGAAAAAACACTCCCCGCGGGCCTGCCTCCCTTGTCTGTCCTTTGATTTCATTTTGGCCCTGCTCGTGTCCATAGCTTCGTCAGCAGGGGGAGCTGTAGCCACATGGGGCCCTCTGGCTGTGGAGCGTGGGGACGACGGCACCCTTTCGGACCCGGAAGGAAGAGGGACGGCCCGTGCCCGGTCACGCCCCCCACCCTGCTCCCAACGGTGTTCCTCTAACCGGTTGTCTAAGCGTATAACCAGGTCGACAAGCCCGTCAAAATCCCGCGGTTCCTCCTTAGCCAGCAGGTGCTCCTTCAGGACCGGAGACAGCCCGTTTATGAAGGCGGCGCGGAGTGCAACGGTATTCCAGCCGGACCTCGCAGCCGCGATGCGGAAGTCGACTGCATACTCGGCTGCACTCCGGCTCCCCTGTTGCATTGACAGTAGCACGCTCGAAGCGGTCTCGCCTCTGTTGGGATGATCAAACACCTGTTTGAACTCCCTTACAAACCCAGCGTATGACGTTAGGAGCCGTGAGTTCTGCTCCCAAAGCGCCGTAGCCCAGGCGCGTGCCTCTCCTCGAAGCAAATTGATGACATAAGCCACCCGGCTAGCGTCTGACGCGTACATGACGGGACGCTGTGCAAAGACGAGCGAGCACTGCATTAGGAAGTCCGCGCACGTCTCAACACAACCTCCGTACGGCTCCGGAGGGCTTATGTATGCTTCAGGGGATGGTGGGGGGGGTCGTTGAACGACCAGTGGAACGTTTGTGTCTGACAAAGGACCAGCAGAAGGAGGTGCTGCAGCAGCGGCTTGATCGCGCGCCTCCACCCTGGCGGTGAGAGCCTCCATCCTCCGATTGAGGATAACGTTCTGCTCGGTGACCAGATCCAACCGAGCAGTGAAAGCGGTCAGTATTTGCTGCAGCTCCCCTAACACGCCTCCTGCTGGCGCCTGTGCACCTTGCTCTCCCATTGGCCGTTCAGGCTCGAGTTGATGCACCTCGGGATCCATGACGCTGGCCGAGAAATCCTGTTGGGGAAGTGTCGTGACACGGACCCACAACAGGGGGCGTTAATGAAGGGACAATGGAATAGCCAAAAAGTAACAATTTAATGTTGTGAAGGTGCACAACGTAATACAGACAGATACAAATATGCGTTATACCAATCCGACAAAAAAGGTGACGTGTGGCAGGCTCGAAGATGGGAGACGTCTGGCGAGAGAAAAGCCGGAACCCACACAAGCCTCACCGCCAACGGACCTGAAGAACACCGGAGCCGCTAAGCCCTGCGACCCAGGTGGCCACTGTCTTCAGCAGTCAGACCCGGTACTGCTGGCAGAAAACAGAAACAGTTCTGGATGAGTGTGAGTTCGCACACTCAGTAATCCCACAGTCAGTATTTAGTTAGGAGGGAGCACCTCCACCTCCAATCACACACTCGTACAGCTCCTGTTTCACCACTTATCTCGTTTGGGGTGTGAGGCGAAGCCGTCGCAGATCACACCAAACGCCAATCCCACAGATAAGGACACACCAGAAAAACGTCTGCAAAGAAGTTCAGATTAATACTCAATGTGTTGAGTCAGCAGAGAAAATTACCTGTAAGGTAGACGATTTCTCAGCGAGGAGGTGGAGTTGCAGTCCGGTCTTTATAGTGGTGGTGATGGGTGACAGCTTTTGTTGATAGATGACAGCTGTCACCTCCAGCAGCTCCGACGCCCTCTTGTGCTTGGAGGCCGCACTCCAAGCAGGGCGCCATCTGGTGGTGGTGGCCAGCAGTACCTCCTCTTCAGCGGCCCACACAACAATATTCCCCTTCAAACACACCAGACCACCACTAAAATGTTCCATGGACTGTGTTCTTCAACTGATCTTGCCATACAGAAAAAATTGAAATACTTGTTGTAAAAGTATGATCTGAGTATGTCAACGCTTTGCAGGTATAAATGCCAGATACAAAGGTCCCATTTCCCCCATTTGCTTCCTACTTTTCTAATGAGTGAAAATTGCTACAATGTGGAGAAAATTACCACAAATCGAAAATGTGGAAAGTTGTAATTATTTTCCAGGTGAACTGAAAGGAATTCTATGAGCTAGCTTGAAAGAAAAAAGTTACAGCATCGTGAAAAGTGTTGCTGTTCTCCATTCTGTTACGTAATTATGGCCACAGTCCTCTTTGCCCACATCCATGTTGCTTTGAGTTTTGTGAAGGCCAAATATTTCTGTATTCATATTTATGATCTGCAAGAAATATATGATAAGCTAGTAGGGGGATTGGGTTGTAACAGCACCTACACAGCCAGAGCTCCCAAGTATTAGCGTAACCACTATTTGTTGCAGTAGGTTTTACTCGAAGCTGACCGTCCAGGTAAAATTTTAGAGGAGATGTCACCATGACCGGATATCAGCTGGATCTGATAGGTTACACTCAACTTGTACAATTTTCATATGGCTTGTTTTTTGAAGAGTTACACAAGGATTTTCAGCATTTTAGACCAACCTTTACCATCTCCTACTGTGTTGACACAAACAGTGACAGTGTACGTCCTTGCCTTTGCTGTCTTTTGGACAGTTCCTGCCTTTTAGTCTAAATGTTTTGAAGGCAGAGAAGTATTCAGGAAAACAGTCTCGGTCTGTATATTGTTGAGGTAATTGACCCTGAACTTGGATAATAATACAATAACATGCTGACAGATATTCGCCCTCGTCTAACTCTGGTGAATATCTGTCATTTTGGGCGACTGGGCGTGAACAGAGGGACTTAGAAAATGCATACTGCATGACAACAGCGTGTTATTTGCATTATTATCACTTTTTACTGAGATACACAACACGTAACGCGTACATAAAAAGTTGGCTCACTTAACTTTTGTCGTGTCGGATGGCACGCGTGCTGCTGTCCAAATTCAGCAGTGCATCCTCATCAAGCTGGCTGCTTTAGCTGCTGTTCATTGTCGTACTATCCATGAGAAAATCATCCGGAATATCCATATTGGGACCAAAACACACTTCTTTGTCTTCTTTTCCTCTGCAGACAGTTTTTTTTTTTTTTTTCCCCTCTGCGGACAGTTCTTGGGCTGCGCGCTATGAAGTAATTTCTTTACGCACAGCGGGCAGGTATAGCCAGGTAGCGTCGACATAAATCTACAATGCCAGCCTAGCAACACCCCAGTAAAGTGATAATAATGTCCAGCATCCAAGCAAACTGATGATTTATAAAAACAGTTACTTGGGTATCATGATCCACTTAACCACTACACCCATTCATTTCATCTTGATACAGTGTATCTGGAAAGTATTTACAGCGCTTCACTTTTTCCACATTTTGTTATGTTACAACTTCAACCGCTTTCACACTGAGCCTGCATGCAGTTGCACTGTGCTGTGTATCGAGTATGCCGGAAAATATTTATGGTACACCCAGATTTGGCATAGTACTTATGTAGGGTGGCATACAATGCGTATTATTACGTTTGTAGGATTGCTTACAGTTGTGTATGGTTGCTTATTGTATGCTTACTGTCATATATGTACCCTTGCCGCTATAAACCTAGTTTTCTGCTTCTCAGTCCATTCCTGTGTGCTGTCCAAAACACATCGCTGCTCTTGGAATTACACTGGACAGTTGTAATAACACAAGAAGAAGATGATCATGAGGTTGTTTAAGTCCTCCCCAAAAAGTTGCAATTCTCCAACATCTGGATGTCCTCGTAACACTAAAGCCCCTTTCACACCGAGCTTGCATACAGTTGCGTTGTGATGCGTATGGAGTATGCTGGAAAGTTGCTCAGCTTTGGCGTAGTCCCTGTGTAGGCTGTTGTGTGATTGTGTTCCTAGTCTTGCTTTCAGTTGCTTACTGCCACGTATGTAGCCCTCGCTGTTATTTTTCTGCCTCTCGCGCTCCACTCCTACCTACTTTTTTTTTTTTTGACGCGGTGCATTAACAGCACTCACATGTCCAGATATACAGTCGGCACAAGCTGCTGCCACGTCACAGCTGTATTGTTGCAGGCAAGGAGAGAGAGAGAGAGAGAGAGACCGCCACATTTCAAGCCCTCATCAATGATGTCCTGCGGGACTTCCTCAATCGCTTTGTGTTTGTTTACCTGCATGTTCCTCATCTTTTCTCAGAATCCGTCTGAACACATTCAACATATTCGCCTGGTGCTCACACCATTGTTAAATTTGTTAAAGCTGAGAAATGTGTCTTCTATCAACCATCCGTGTCTTTCTTAGGATTCGTGTTTCAGCAGAATCAAATCAAACCAGATTCCTCTAAGATCTCTGCCGTAGTGGAGTGACCGACCCCCACAACAGTTCACCTTCAGCAGTTCTTATGTTTTGCTAATTTCTGTCGTAGGTTTATTTGCAACTTCAGCCAGGTAGCTGCTCCCCTCCACAAGGTCACATATTCCAAGACGGTGTTTAGCTGGACCCCTGCCGCCGACCAGGCTTTTCAGACCTTAAAACATAGATTCACTACTGCACCAGCCCTTATTCAACCCGACACAGATCGGCAATTCATCACGGAGGTCAATGCTTCCAACACCGGGCTCGGAGCTATCCTCTCCCAGCGGGATGAGGTTAATAAACACCTGCACCCATGTTCTTTCTTTTTGTGACGTCTGACTCCTGCTGTGCATAATTATGACGTTGGTAACTGATAACTCCTAGCTGTGAAGGAGGCACTGGAGCCTGGAGGCACTGTTTAGACGGCACCTCGGTTCTGTTCATTGTTTGGACTGATCACAAGAACCTTGCTTATATTGACGGGGACTAGAAGGAGAGAGCATATCTCACCCATATTGGCCTCTCTTCATTGGCTTCCTGTTAATTCTAGAATAGAATTTAAAATTCTTCTTCTTACTTATAAGGTTTTGAATAATCAGGTCCCATCTTATCTTAGGGACCTCGTAGTACCATATCACCCCAATAGAGCGCTTCGCTCTCAGACTGCAGGCTTACTTGTAGTTCCTAGGGTTTGTAAGAGTAGAATGGGAGGCAGAGCCTTCAGCTTTCAGGCTCCTCTCCTATGGAACCAGCTCCCAATTCAGATCAGGGAGACAGACACCCTCTCTACTTTTAAGATTAGGTTTAAAACTTTCCTTTTTGCTAAAGCTTATAGTTAGGGCTGGATCAGGTGACCCTGAACCATCCCTTAGTTATGAAGCTATAGACGTAGACTGCTGGGGAGTTCCCATGATGCACTGTTTCTTTCTCTTTTTGCTCTGTATGCACCACTCTGCATTTAATCATTAGTGATCGATCTCTGCTCCCCTCCACAGCATGTCTTTTTCCTGGTTCTCTCCCTCAGCCCCAACCAGTCCCAGCAGAAGACTGCCCCTCCCTGAGCCTGGTTCTGCTGGAGGTTTCTTCCTGTTAAAAGGGAGTTTTTCCTTCCCACTGTAGCCAAGTGCTTGCTCACAGGGGGTCGTTTTGACCGTTGGGGTTTTACATAATTATTGTATGGCCTTGCCTTACAATGTAAAGCGCCTTGGGGCAACTGTTTGTTGTGATTTGGCGCTATATAAAAAAAATTGATTGATTGATATTCAATCAGCTATTCGCCTTAATTCTTGACAGGACAGCTGGTTACTCTTTTTTGGATGATTTAACTATTCATTGACTTATAGGCCAGGTATCAAGAACACCAAACCGGACACTCTTTACTGACAGTTCACACTGTTTGCTCTTGGCTCTGCCAATAAATCACTCTGGTTTTTGGTTACACACCTCTCATTATCTCTCTGTCTGCAATTTTGGGTTTACCAGTAGAACATAACCCAACACCATGATCCCTGCTGTGATAAATAGGCCTGACACCCTATATGAGAAGCATCCCCATATCATGATGCTTGCCCACCAGGCTTCACTGTCTTCACAGTGGACTGTGGCTTGAATTCAGCTTTTGGGGGTCATCTGACAAATTGTGTGTGGCTCCTAGAGCCAAAAAGAACAGTCTTACTTTCATCAGTCCACACAATATTGCTCCGTTTCTCTTTAGTCCAATAAATGTGTTCTTTGGAAAATTGTATCCTCTTCAGTACACATTTTTTCAACAATGGGACTTTGTGGGGGCTTCTTGCCCACAGCTTGTCTTCACATAGGCTTCTTCTAACTGTTACAGTACTCACAGATATCTTTAGAATTTCTTTCATCACTCTGGAACTGATCATTGGCTGAGTCTTTGCCATTCTAGCTATTCTTCAAACCATTTGAAGGGTGGTTTTCAGTTTTCTTTCATGTCTTTCTGGTTTTGTTACCATTTTAAGAGCAGGTAACTGAGAACAGGGCTGTGAAAACTCCGCAAATCTACATATTTCATCATGGGGGGGGGGGGGGGGGGGGGGGCGGTGTTAGTGATGTACTCTTTAATCATGAACATCACTGAGTTTTTAAAATGCTTATCGCAAAGCGTTCCATTTTTTTATGACATCGTGTAAGTTTTATAAGTCCGCGGACACTGATCTGCGTGTTACAGGTACAAATCTGTTTCCTCGGATCCGCGGAGTTTCGCGGAGGAAAAATGCCACTCAAAGCATAGCTGTTACGACAGTTGTCGTAAAGCAGGACTGGTTGGTTGCTGCGGCGACGCTGTGTGGCTCCTGTGCGACACTTAAGCTAAACTTAGCATGTGGACATCCCAAACTTTTAGAGCTTTCAGATTTTTAAAAGAAGATTTGTGCAGCATATCTGTGTCAGAGACCGACGTTGCACAGAGAGATGATGGCGAGAAAGACTGTTTGAAAAAGTCTGATAAGGACAAGAATCTGTGGAATTGTTGCTGGCTTCATCAACACACCAGAAAGATAAAAGAAATGGGAAAAGTGAACTGTGGCCTCTCAGGAAAACACTGTAAGAATTTTTCTCTCCCTGGAAAATAAACATTCTGCTGTTCAAACAGGATTTTACACAAGATTATGTGACTTTTTTCACTAATCTAGACTTTCTTTCATTCTAAAAAAAGACATTGTGGTTTTGAATAGATTTAGGCTGCATGAATTTACACAAGAATATGTGACTTTTTACTATAAGGTATGTTATTGATATTTTACCATGATTTTCCAAATATTCTACAAGCTTTAGCTGTGGTTTTTGAAATGCTGTAACAGTCTTTTCAGTCTTCATGAATTTCATGTAGTTTAATTGTTCTGAGTTAATCAGTGGTGTCAAAAGTACACACATTTGTTACTTAAGTAGAAGTACAGATACTACAGTTTAAAAACACTCTGGTAAAAGTTGAAGTATCAACTTGACCTCTTTACTCAAGTAAAAGTGAAAAAGTATGTGCTCCAAAACCTACTTAAAGTATAAAAGTATAAAGTAACCTTTAAAAAAAAAAAAAAAAAAAGGTAGATGCCACTATATGAATTGAAAGCTTAATTTAAAAACTGATTCGTTCTACATGTGGCCCAAAACCCAAAATTACCCCCCAACACCACCTGCATGAAAATGTTTCAATTCTAGAAGCTCTGAAATGCAATCTGGGACTATTCCAGACAATAAACTGCAGTGAGTGCAGCATCCATTTAGTGAAGGAAAAAAAAAAAACAACTACTTTCCTTATTCAAATTCATTCCAGTAGTATTCTGCTCTTACTAGGATGCAGTAGTTTTCTAGTTTGGCAGATAGTTCTGGAGGAAATCACTGAAGAAATTAACACATTGAAAATATGGTTTGACTGAAACAAATTGTCATTAAATAAGACAGGGATGAAGTGGAGGTGTAAGAGTCACTAGGTGTTCACAGGAAACATTTATTTATGTATGTATGTATTTATTTATTTATGTATGTTCATTGTTAGTTGCTTTTATATTTTCTGTTGTGTTTCTATTCAGGTTCTTTTTGTCTCTTTCTCTAAAATTGTATATAATAATCATTAGATTATTAATATATAAACAAAAATAAATTTAAGAAATATTACAATTTGAAAACAAATGCACCCGAACGTGATGAGAGCTGCTTAATGCTAACTTTTAACATTAAAAATGCCATAGACATGCTAACGCGTTAGCGTCGCTTCCGTTTTTAAGTTATAAAATACATCTATCAACTGTTTCAGAAGACCATAACAGGTCGGTTTAACATAGAAAAGGTAAATAATACTCACAGAAGTATGCTCTTTAGGGTTTTAGCGGGGGAAATTTAAGCAAAAGAAAGAAAGAATAAACGAAGCAATAGGTCGAAGCATTGCTTCGATCTGCTAACCACTGCTTGGATTGGTTCACAGCAAAGCCATGCTGCAGAAAAGTTGATTACAGGCGCACATGACGTGAAATATATATATATAAACATTAAACTGAAGCCAAGAGTAACGAGGCTGTTTGTTTTAAAAATGTAAGGAATAGAAAGTACAGATACTTGTGTGAAAATGTAATGAGTAGAAGTCAGAAGTAGGCAGAAAAATAAAAAGGAGTAAAGTATAGATACCTAAAAAGTGTACTTAAGTACAGTAACGAAGTATTTGTACTTCGTTACGTGACACCTCTGGAGTTAATGCATAATTTGGTTTACAGTTAAAAGGAAAAATCATTCCAGGTCCTACTTCCAGGTCATATTCTGTTATTTCAACATCATCATTGACAGGTCAAATAAAAGTTTCAATGTAGGATCATTTAAATATAAACTAATTTTGAAATTTGTTCTTCCAGGAGATGCTGAAAAGTGTCATTAGATGACAACTTAATTCTGGGGCCCCACAAGGCCCTAGACACCGGCTCCTGGGGAGCTGCACCCCCCTGCAAATTTTCCTCGGATTTCACAGTTTTCATTTCACAGAGAAAACCGGCAAAGAGGTGGAAAGTAGGCGTCGGCAGATCTTAATGAAACTTTTCACACATGCTAATTTTGATGGAAAATGGCATATTCTGCAGTCTTTTCAAAAAATTCATTTTGGTTGCCATAGAAGTGGACTATGTTGCAAAAAGGCCAAACCCTGCCATTGTGGACATTCAAGTGGTTGCATTTTTAGCATTTTCTGGATGCAGCATATACAAGGTTTGGTTTGATTCACAAGTAAAATATAAATATCAAAGAAATGGTCAAATGTAGCAGTTTTCACTACAGTGTAACACACATCAACACCTTATGTTCTAATTCAGAGATAGGTGTTTTATACCATGATGTTTACAACAAATATAGAAATGGGCAAAATACAAAATATTGGCAATTTTTCTTGCTGATTGTCAGTGAGCAGACCATGATTGGTTATTCTAGTTATATAAATGTGGAAGGTCCACATCTCAGGTTAACATTCATTGAAAAAAATCTTAATGACATCTTGAAGAAAATAGTTTCCCCCAGTTTTCAAAAATAGCAAAATTGACTAAAAAGAGAAAAGTTGGCTTGACACCCATATATCTTTGTATCATCCATAGACCCTGATATCATACCACATTTAAAGTGTGACACCTGTAGACAATGCTAATATATTTACAACTTGTTGCCTTTTACATTAAGTGCCAATACATATCACACAAATGTAGACATACATTGAAGAGATGGGAAATTGAGTAAAAATTATGAAAATGATGGATTAGATTAGACCCCAGAAAATCTGTGGCTCATTTGTACACCTGTCATAATATCACATTTAAAGGGTGACCTCTGTAGATCATACTACTGTCTTAACAGTTATTGCCCTTCAAATTAAGTGGCAATATATGTCAGACAAATATGGCCGATTGTTTTGAGGAACAGAAAACTGCTTGAAAAAGTAAAGACGGTCAAATTGATCTGACCCGTGAAAATATGCAGATCATCCATGGGCCCTGTCATCATGTCACATTAAAAGAATGACCCCTGTAGGCCATGTTGGTATTTTTAAAAGTTGCTGCCTCTTAAATTAAGCGGCACTACATGTCAGATGAATAAGGTCTGAATTGAAGATGTTGTGAAAAGTGAATGCACGGACCCATGCCAGGGGGCGTAAATGAACGGTCAGTAGAGATTCCAAATAAATACAATTTATTCTGCAAATGTGCACAAAACTGAAATATGCTTTTTACTCTGTCAATCCAAAAACGGTGACGCGTGGGCAGGCCAGAGGGTAGGAGACGCCTATCCAGAGAAGAGCCGGGACCCACGAAGTTCCACCGCCAACAGAGACCTGCAATACACCAGAGCCGCCAAGTCCCGAATCCCCAGGTGGCCACCGCTCCAGCTGTCAGACCCGGTACTGCTGGCAGGAACAAACACAGGTTAAGGTGGGTGTGTGTACACCCAGCAAACAGTCAGTAACTCACAGAAATCCTCCTGGAGGAAATAATCCAGATACTCCCAGAGTGCAGAAGAAAACTGGAGAACGTGCAGTGTCAATGGTTATACTCAGTAAGTCAGAAGTGAGGAGTGGAGACGCCAACTCCTCCAACTTCCACAAACTCAGCTACAAGTTGCAAGTATAAGTCACAACTGCAAAGACTTCAGTAACAATGAATGTGTGAACGGCACAAAACGGCTGAGTAGTTTTACCTGAAAGGTAAGCAGATAACTTGGCAGAGTTATGGTGTCTCTCCCAGGCTTTTATGGGTGGTGTGATGATGATGAATGACAGCTGACAGTTCTGGTGCACCTGGTGATCCCACCCAGCCACTGCGCCCTCTAGTGCCTGAAACCCGCCAACAGGCAGGGCACCCTCTGGTGGTGAGCCAGCAGTACCTCCTCTTCGGCGGCCCACACAACAGGACCCCCCCCCAACAGGCGCCTCCTGGGCCCGACCCAGCTTGTCGGGGTGTCGCTGGTAGAAGTCCGCCAGGAGGGCAGGATCCAAGATTAAGCTCCTCTTCACCCAGGAGCGTTCTTCTGGTCCGTAACCCTCCCAGTCCACCAGATGTTGGTACCCCCGACCCCTCTGACGAACATCGAGGAGCTTATGGACTGTCCAAGCAAGCTTGCCGTCGATGATTCGAGCAGGATGCGGCACCGGTCTGGGGGTGCAGAGGTCTGAGGTGTGGTATGGTTTTACTTTCGACACATGAAACACCGGATGGATCCGCAGTGAAGCGGGGAGTTTGAGCTTCACTGCAGCAGAGCTGATGACCTTCAGGATGGGAAACGGTCCGATGTAACGGTCGGTGAGTTTGGGTGAGTCCGTGTGCGGAGGAATGTTCTTCGTTGAAAGCCAAACCTTCTGCCCAGGCTGGTAAGCTGGGGCCGGGGCTCGTCGGTGATCTGCATGGTCCTTCGCCCATGTCCGGGCTCTCAAGAGAGCAGAGCGGACGGTTTTCCACACCCGACGGCATCTCCTGAGGTGGGCCTGGACCGAGGGGACCTTGACCTCTCCCTCCACGGCCGGAAATAATGGGGGCTGGTACCCCAAACACACTTCAAAAGGGGAGAGGCCGGTCGCAGACGCTGTTGTGGGCGTACTTGATCCAGGCCAGATGTTGACTCCAGGCCGTCGGGTGCGCAGAGGTAACACACCTCAAGGCCTGTTCCAGATCCTGATTAGCCCGCTCTGCTTGGCCGTTGGTCTGGGGGTGGTACCCGGACGACAGGCTCGCTGTGGCCCCCAGTTCCCTACAGAAACTCCTCCAGACTTGCCAGGAGAACTGAGGACCACGATCCGAGACGATATCCGTTGGGATACCATGCAGACGCACAACGTGGTGGACCAGGAGGTCTGCAGTCTCCTGGGCCGTCGGGAGCTTCGGGAGGGCCACGAAGTGGGCCGCCTTGGAAAACCGGTCCACTATCGTCAGGATGGTGGTCATTCCCTGGGACGCAGGGAGGCCCGTGACGAAGTCCAGGCCGATGTGGGACCAGGGGCGATGAGGCAATGGTAGCGGCTGGAGGAGTCCTCTTTCGGGTTGGTGGACGGCCTTGCCCATGGCACAGGTGGTACAGGCCCGGACGTAATCCCAGGTGTTGGCTTCGACTAATGCCCACTAGAACCGCTGCTGGACCACTGCCATGATTCTTCGCACCCCAGGATGGCAGCAGAGCTTGGAACCATGACAGAAGCCCAATACTGCAGTCCGTGCGTCTGGTGGGACGTACAGCCTGTTAGGTGGTCCACCTCCGGGATCCGGATGTCACGTCAGGGCCTACCTGACTATTTTCTCCACGTCCCACATGAGGGTGGCGACGATAGTGGACTCTGTCAGGATGGTATCAGGTGGATCCGACAGCTTTGTTTTAACTTCCTCTTCGTGCACCCGGGACAGAGCGTCAGATCTGTGGTTTTTGGTCCCAGGGCCATAGTTGATCCTGAAGTTAAAACGTCCGAAAAACAATGACCAACAGGCTTGCCTGTGGTTCAGACGCTTAGTGGTCTGGATGTACTCCAGGTTCCGATGGTCAGTGAGAACCACAAATGGGACCACAGCTCCCTCCAACAGATGTCTCCACTCCTCGAGGGCCTCTTTCACCGCCAGGAGTTCCCGATTGCCAACGTCATAGTTCCGCTCAGCGGGGGTTAACCTGCGGGAGAAGTAGGCACAAGGGTGGAGAATATTATTGGACTCCCTGCTCTGGGACAGCACGGCTCCTATCCCTGAGTCAGAGGCATCCACTTCAACAATAAACTGGCGGTTTGGATCGGGCTGCACCAGAACTGGTGCAGTCGAAAACTGGTGTTTCAACTCCCTAAATGCGGCTTCGCACTGATCCAACCAGGTGAAGGGGACTTTTGTGGAGGTCAGGGCTGTAAGGGGCCAACAACCTGACTATAGCCCTTAATGAACCTCCTGTTTAACAGCTTCACCGGGTGGCACCGAGGATCTTAAACACTCCCGGTGGCAGGTTTCGCTCCATTGAGCCACAACCCCAGACGGCCAATCGATCCGGGGATTGTGCTTCACCATCCATGGAAAACCCAAAATAATTCTGGAGGTAGAAGGTGTTACATAAAACACAATCTCCTCCCTGTGATTGCCAGAGACAACCAAAGTTAAAGGCTGTGTCTGGTGTGTGATTTCTGGAAGAAGAGTGGCATCCAGTGCCTTCAATGGTGAAGGAACGGCCACCAGAGGGAGCCCTACTTCCTTAGCCCACCTACTGTCTAGTAGGTTCCCTTCTGACCCCGTGTCAATCAGTGCTCCGGCGGTAACTCCCTGATAAACCAAGTATATGTCGAGAGGAGCCGTGAGTCCTGCTCCCAGAGCGCCGTAGCCCAGGCGCGTGCCTCGCCTCGAAGCAAATTTATAACATAAGCCACCCGGCTGTGGTCTGACGCGTACATCACGGGGCAAAGACGAGCGAGCACTGCATCAGGAAGTCCGCACACGTCTCGACACAACCCCCGTGCGGTTCCGGGGGGCTAATGTATGCTTCAGGGGGGGGGGGGGGTCCGTTGAATGACCACTGGATTTTCCTTGTTTTGTGACAGGTCCGCAGGAGGAGTGGCCACAGCCGCGTCTTGTGCGCGCGCCTCCACCTGAGCGGTGAGAGCCTCCATCCTACAGTTGAGGTGTATATTCTGTTCGGTTAATAAATCAAAACCGAGCAGTGAGGATGGTGAGAATATGCTGCAACTCACCCAACGCACCTCCTGCTGGAGCCTGCGCACCTTGCATCTCCATTGGTTGTTCACTCGGTGGTATACGCCCCTCTGAGTCCATGACATGGCCGATTTATCCTGTTGTGAAAAGTGAATGCACGGACCCGCGCCAGGGGGCGTAAATGAATGGTCAATAGAGATTCCAAATAAATACAATTTATTCTGCAAATGTGCACAAAACTCAAATATGCTTTTTAGTCTGTCAATCCAAAAACGGTGACACGTGGGCAGGCCGAGGGTAGGAGACGCCTATCCAGAGAAGAGCCACGAAGTTCCACTGCCAACAGAGACCTGCAATACACCAGAGCCGCCAAGTCCCGAATCCCCAGGTGGCCACCGCTCCAGCTGTCAGACCCGGTACTGCTGGCAGGAACAAACACAGGTTAAGGTGGGTGTGTGTACACCCAGCAAACAGTCAGTAACTCACAGAAATCCTCCTGGAGGAAATAATCCAGATACTCCCAGAGTGCAGAGGAAAACTGGAGAACGTGCAATGTCAATGGTTATACTCAGTAAGTCAGAAGTGAGGAGTGGAGACGCTAACTCCTCCAACTTCCACAAACTCGGCTACAAGCTGCAAGTATAAATCACAACTGCAAAGACTTCAGTAACAATGAATGTGCGAACGGCACAAAACGGCTGAGTAGTTTTACCTGAAAGGTAAGCAGATAACTCAGCAGAGTTATGGTGTCTCTCCCAGGCTTTTATGGGTGGTGTGATGATGATGAATGACAGCTGACAGTTCCGGTGCACCTGGTGATCCCACCCAGCCACTGCGCCCTCTAGTGCCTGAAACCCGCCAACAGGCAGGGCGCCCTCTGGTGGTGAGTCAGCAGTACCTCCTCTTCGGCGGCCCACACAACAGAAGAAACGGGAAACTGAAAATGGTGGATTTTATTAGACCACTGAAAATCTGCGTATCATCTGTACATATTGTCAATATATCACATTTAAAGGGTGACCTCTGTAGATCGTACTACTTTCTTAAAAGTTGTTGCACTTCAAATTAGGTAGCAATTTGTGTCAATCAAATATATAATGGCAGATTTTGCAAGAATGGAAAATATAATGGAAACATGAAAATGGTAAATAGAAATGAAGAAGCTTCACTGGAACTATGACACATTTTATTTATGGGACTTTCAAATAATACACCTGCTCCGTCTCCATCACCTCACTTCTGCAACTGACTGCTCTGCTGTCACAACCTTATATGCTCGCTAGCCTAGCGCCCCTGCAGGTGGCCTTTGTCACTGCAGGAACAGAATACTCCAAACACTACAAAAACCTTCAAAATATATTTTATGAAACAGTGATGCAGGAGCTACAGAAACAGTAATGTCTTCTGTAACATCTGGCTTCTCTCGGTAATGTAGAATTGTCAGATTTACTTTTTGGCAGTTGGGGAAAAAAAAAACACTACATGGATGGTTTCACTGGAAGCCGTTCTTGGAGACCGTTGGTTTCTTTGTGTTTTGGTTCCTGCCGGCTTCTTCTTTGTGTTGGCTGATGGGAATGTAAAATTGTCCAGCTCCTGCAAAAATATGTCCATTCATCATCCAAAATAATGACACTTGGACTGTTTTCGAGTAAACTTCTCAAAGTATCTGCAGACCACCACAGGTTCTGACTTGCCAGAATTAGATGTCTGCTAATCTCATGAGAGGAACATGTTTGAATGAAGGACCAAAGTGTTGACTCTAAAGTACTGGTTGTTATTTGGCCATCAGCACACTCCCATTTCTAGTAGAAAAGCAGACAGACAGAGCAGGAGCTTAATGAATATTTTATGAGGCTTTAATGTTTTATTCATATAAGTAAAACATTTCCTGAAATTCTTTATGTCTGTGACAAGCGTTGATTTCATGCTTCTTTTTTTGTCAGCACAGCTTTTCCAAGGGATTGTACTTTATGCATTTGTAACTACTGTGATGGTCATCTGAAGCAATTGATGAAACAGAACAGTACTTTGGAGTTTACGGTCAGTTGTCATGTTGCATGTTAACAGCGTGAACATGTTGTCAGTCATTCTTGGCCTTTGGTGCATCTTCTGTATCAGTTCACTTGCACTTTGTCACTCACAAGGGCACATGCATACTTACAAACTCACCTCATCTGTTGGCAGAGATGTTGTGGAATCTTGGCAGGGTCTATTGTGGGATCCTCTTCTCTGCATTGAGTCATGCCAAACCGCGACATCTCCCGAGCCTGTCAGGTCAAGCACTGAGCTCGCCAGCATTCTGCCATTATGAAAATCCCAGAATTGTCCTGTTGCCTTGGGGAATCAGACTTTATGTCATTCGCATAGTGGTTATTGTGAAAGTATTTCAGATAAAATGACTATCTTGTAATCCTTCTTGTGTTTTTAATCCTGAAAGTGCATGCCTATTTTTTTTCCCAAACATGAAATCCAAGTCTGCAGCAAGACGTTTCATAAGATTATCAATATAAAAACCACCAACTGATCTCTCACTCCGACCAGAGTGATGAGAAACCTGAGTTCAGTGAATTTATATAAAGCCAAATCACAACAAAGCTGCCTCAAGAAGTTTCACATGGGTAAGGTCTGACCTTACCACCACCCGAGCAAGCACACACCAGACTCAGAGGGGTGACCCACTGCTTAGGCCATTCTAATAATAACAGAGACAAGAAAAACAAAAACAACAAAAATATTCATTTAAAAAAATGAATAGGGTGCAGATGGCACCATGAAGTCAGAGACCTTTCGGCTGGTTCCTTGTTTTCGTTTGAGGTTGCCACAGTAGATTAGAGGTGGATCTGCATGTTGTTCCAGTGAAGTCCAAGTTCTCAAAACTTGTGATGATCATCATGTTGCTGCGATTGGCAATGCTGTCTGCACGTTGTGGGTAGCTCCCCATCCAATCGATCAGCATGCAACTATGTACAGGGATGAATCTTTGCTGTTTTATGAAGATGGAAGAAAGCAGTCCTCGTGATTTTTCTAATGTGCATATCAAAGGACAGTGAGGGATCAAACATCACCCCAAGGTTCCTCACTTTATCACTGTGATGTATAACACACAAATCTAGGTTTAACATTAGCTGTTCAAACTGATGTCTATGCCTTGCAGGACCAATGACCATGATTCAGTCTCGTCCGAATTTAAAAGCACAAATTTCTAGATCTTATTTGGTTGTGATTGATGACCAAGTGTCCTTCTCTGACCACATCGTCTCTGTCTCTCTGTTGTGCCAGTTCACACTATTGAACATAAGCAAAATTAGGCAGTATCCAACTAAGTATGTCAGGCCGGGGTTAAATCTTGCCTCAACTACTGTAATGTCGTTGTAACAGGTCTCTTGACCTGCACAGGGAAGCCCTTAGAGATGATCCAGAAAGTGGTGGTACATATATACGTTTTCATCAACCTGCAAAGGCACGTTAACCCTGATTCTTATTAAACTCCATTGGCCACCTATTGCTTGCTGCGTCAAATTAATACTTGCGTACAAAGTGACTACTGGGTAGTGATGCGCAGGTCAGGATTTTATTTAACACCCTCACTCACCTGAACCACAAAAATATGTGATAATCTACGACCCGTGGAGGGGGTGGGGACAATGGGTTGTAACATACAACCCCTGGCAAAAATTATGGAATCACCGGCCTCGGAGGATGTTCATTCAGTTGTTTAATTTTGTAGAAAAAAAGCAGATCACAGACATTGTTGGGGAAGTGTCGTGACACGGACCCACAACAGGGGGCGTTAATGAAGGGACAATGGAATAGCCAAAAAGTAACAATTTAATGTTGTGAAGGTGCACAACGTAATACAGACAGATACAAATATGCGTTATATCAATCCGACAAAAAGTGACGTGTGGCAGGCTCGAAAAAAGGAGACGTCCGGTGCAAGAAGAGCCGGATCCCACACAACCCTCACCACCAGCGGACCTGAAGAACACCGGAGCCGCCAAGCCCTGCGCCCCAGGTGGCCACTGTCTTCAGCAGTCAGACCCGGTACTGCTGGCAGAAAACAGAAACAGTTCTGGATGAGTGTGAGTTCGCACACTCAGTAATCCCACAGTCTGTACACAGTTAGGAGGGAGAACCTCCACCTCCAATCACACACTCGTGCAGCTCCTGAGATAACCACTTATCTGGGTGGGGTGGGAGGCGAAGCCGTCGCAGTCCACACCAAACGCCAACTCAGCAGACAGGGTATCCGTCCCAGGAAAACGGCTGCAAAAAGAGATCAGACTAATACTCGAATTAAGGTTCAGCAGAGAAGTAATTACCTGTATGGTAGAAGATTTCTCGGCGAGGAGGTGGAGTTGCAGTCCGGTCTTTGTAGTGGTGGTGATGGCTGACAGCTGGTGTTGATAGGTGACAGCTGTCACCTCCAGCGGCTCCGACGCCCTCTCGTGCTTGGAGCCCACACTCCAAGCAGGGCGCCATCTGGTGGTGGTGGGCCAGCAGTACCTCCTCTTCAGTGGCCCACACAACAGGACCCCCCTCTCAACGGGCGCCTCCTGGCGCCCGACCAGGTTTATCCGGGTGCTGGGCGTAGAAGTCGGCCAGGAGGGCCGGGTCCAGGATGAAGCTCCTTTTCACCCAGGAGCGTTCCTCGGGGCCATACACCTCCCAGTCCACCAGATACTGGAAGCCCCGACCCTTGCGACGGACCCATGGCAGAAGTCCAAAACCGCAGCTCTGGCCTCTGGTGGGACATACATCTTGTTCTTCGGGCCGGTTCCCGGGTCCGGGTTTCGTGTCAGGGCCTCCCGGACGGTCTTCTCCACGTCCCAGGTGAGAGTGGCCACGACAGTGGACTCGGGGATGATGGTCTCTGGGGGGTCTGACAGCTCGGCCTTGGCTTCCTCTTCATGCACCCGGGACAGTGGATCCGACCGTTGGTTCTTGGTCCCGGGGCGGTATGTAATCTGGAAGTCAAAGCGCCCGAAGAACAGTGACCAGCGGGCTTGCCTGGGGTTCAACCGCTTGGCGGTCCGGATGTACTCCAGGTTCCGATGGTCCGTGAAAACCGTGAAGGGCACCGTCGCTCCCTCCAACAGGTGTCTCCACTCTTCAAGATCCTCCTTCACCGCCAAGAGTTCCTGATTGCCGACGTCATAATTCCTCTCAGCCGGGGTCAACCTGCGGGAAAAATAGGCACAAGGGTGGAGGACCTTATCGGACTCCCCGCTCTGGGACAGCACGGCTCCTATCCCTGAGTCAGAGGCATCCACTTCCACTGTGAACTGGCGAGTAGGATCGGGCTGCACCAGAACTGGTGCAGTCAAGAACCGGCGTTTCAACTCCCTAAACGTGGCTTCGCACCGATCTGACCAGGTGAAGGGGACTTTTGTGGAGGTCAGGGCTGTCAGCGGGCTAACTACCTGACTGTAGCCCTTAATGAACCTCCTGTAGAAGTTCGCAAAACCAAGGAACTGTTGCAGCTTCCTACAGCTTGTTGGGTGGGGCCAATCTCTCACCGCCGCAACCTTGGCCGGATCAGGGGCGACGGAGTTGGAGGAGATTATGAACCCCAGGAAGGACAAAGAAGTGCGGTGGAACTCGCACTTCTCGCCCTTCACAAACAGCCGGTTCTCCAACAACCGCTGTAGGACCTGACGTACATGCTTGACATGAGTCTCAGGGTCCGGAGAAAAGATGAGGATGTCGTCTAGATACATGAAGACAAACCGGTGCAGGAAGTCCCGCAAGACGTCATTAACCAATGCTTGGAACGTCGCGGGGGCGTTTGTGAGGCCGAACGGCATGACCAGGTACTCAAAGTGACCTAAGGGGGTGTTAAATGCCGTCTTCCACTCGTCTCCCTTCTGGATCCGAACCAGGTGGTACGCATTCCTAAGATCGAGTTTGGTGAATATTTGGGCTCCATGCAGGGGCGTGAACACCGAATCCAACAGAGGTAACGGGTATCGGTTGCGAACCGTGATCTCGTTCAGCCCTCTGTAATCGATGCATGGACAGAGTCCGCCGTCCTTCTTACCCACAAAAAAGAAACCCGCACCCATCGGGGAGGTGGAGTTCCGGATCAACCCGACAGCTAAGGAGTCCCGGATGTAGGTCTCCATTGATTCGCGTTCCGGACGTGAGAAGTTGTACAGCCTGCTGGACGGGTACTCAGCGCCCGGAATCAAATCGATGGCGCAATCGTACGGTCGGTGCGGGGGAAGGGCGAGTGCCAGATCTTTGCTGAAGACGTCAGCAAGATTGTGGTACTCACATGGCACCGCCGTCAGATTGGGGGGGACTTTGACCTCCTCCTTAGCTGTCTCACCGGGTGGAACCAAGGATCCTAAACACTCCCGGTGGCAGGTTTCGCTCCACTGCGTCACAACCCCAAACGGCCAATCAATCCGGGGATTGTGTTTCAACACCCATGGAAAACCCAAAATCACTCGGGAGGTAGAAGGTGTTACATAAAACACAATCTCCTCCCTGTGATTCCCAGACACCACCAAAGTCACTGGCTGTGTCTGGTGTATGATTAATGGAAGAAGAGTGCCATCTAGTGCTCGTACCTTCACAGGGGAAGGCAGAGCCACCAGAGGGAGCCCTACTTCCTTTGCCCATCTGCTGTCCAGCAGATTCCCTTCCGACCCCGTGTCTACAAGTGCTGGGGCGTGAAGGGTTAAATCCTCACCAAGGATTGTGACTGGGATTCGTGCTGATTTTCGGGATTTCCCCCGCGTGCGTGTTATGGCCCACCCTTAGCCCAGTTTCTAAGGACGGGCGTTGTAGTTTGACCGTTTGGGACAGTTCCTCTGTATGTGACCACTAGACCCACAGAAAAAACACTCCTCGCGGGCCTGCCTCCTTTGTCTGTCCTTTGATTTTATTTTGGCCCTGCTCGTGTCCATAGCTTCGTCAGCAGGGGGAGCTGTAGCCACACGGGGCCCTCTGGCTGTGGAGCGTGGGGACGACGGCACCCTTTCGGACCCGGAAGGAAGAGGGACGGCCCGTGCCTGGTCACGCCCCCCGCCCTGCTCCCGACGGTGTTCCTCTAACCGGTTGTCTAAGCGTATAACCAGGTCGACAAGTCCGTCAAAATCCTGCAGTTCCTCCTTAGCCAGCAGATGCTCCTTCAAGACCGGAGACAGCCCGTTTATAAAGGCAGCGCAGAGTGCAACGGTATTCCAGCCGGACCTCGCAGCCGCGATGCGGAAGTCGACTGCATACTCGGCTGCACTCCGGCGCCCCTGTCGCATTGACAGTAGCACGCTCGAAACGGTCTCGCCTCTGTTGTGATGATCAAAGGACCAGCAGGAGGAGGTGCTGCAGTAGCGCCTTGATCACGCGCCTCCACCCTGGCGGTGAGAGCCTCCATCCTCCGATTGAGGATAACGTTCTGCTCGGTTACCAGATCCAACCGAGCAGTGAAAGTGGTCAGTATTTGCTGCAGCTCCCCTAACACTCCTCCTGCTGGCGCCTGTGCACCTCGCTCTTCCATCGGCCGTTCAGGCTCGAGTTGATGCCCCTCGGGATCCATGACGCTGGCCGAGAAATCCTGTTGGGGAAGTGTCGTGACACGGACCCACAACAGGGGGCGTTAATGAAGGGACAATGGAATAGCCAAAAAGTAACAATTTAATGTTGTGAAGGTGCACAACGTAATACAGACAGATACAAATATGCGTTATATCAATCCGACAAAAGGTGACGTGTGGCAGGCTCCAAGATAGGAGATGTCCGGTACGAGAAGAGCCGGATCCCACACAGCCCTCACCACCAACGGACCTGAAGAACACCGGAGCCGCCAAGCCCTGCGCCCCAGGTGGCCACTGTCTTCAGCAGTCAGACCCGGTACTGCTGGCAGAAAACAGAAACAGTTCTGGATGAGTGTGAGTTCGCACACTCAGTAATCCCACAGTCTGTACACAGTTAGGAGGGAGAACCTCCACCTCCAATCACACACTCGTGCAGCTCCTGAGATAACCACTTATCTGGGTGGGGTGGGAGGCGAAGCCGTCGCAGTCCACACCAAACGCCAACTCAGCAGACAGGGTATCCGTCCCAGGAAAACGGCTGCAAAAAGAGATCAGACTAATACTCGAATTAAGGTTCAGCAGAGAAGTAATTACCTGTATGGTAGAAAATTTCTCGGCAAGGAGGTGGAGTTGCAGTCCAGTCTTTGTAGTGGTGGTGATGGGTGACAGCTGGTGTTGATAGGTGACAGCTGTCACCTCCAGCGGCTCCGACACCCTCTCGTGCTTGGAGCCCGCACTCCAAGCAGGGCGCCATCTGGTGGTGGTGGGCCAGCAGTACCTCCTCTTCAGCGGCCCACACAACAGACATGACACAAAACTAAAGTCATTTCAAATGGCAACTTTCTGGCTTTAAGAAACACTATAAGAAATCACGAAAAAAATTGTGGCAGTCAGTAACGGTTACTTTTTTAGACCAAGCAGAGGGAAAAAAATATGGAATCACTCAATTCTGAGGAAAAAATCATGGAATCATGAAAAACAAAAGAAGGCTCCAACACATCACTAGTATTTTGTTGCACCACCTCTGGCTTTTATAACAGCTTGCAGTCTCTGAGGCATGGACTTAATGAGTGACAAACAGTACTCTTCATCAATCTGGCTCCAACTTTCTCTGATTGCTGTTGCCAGATCAGCTTTGCAGGTTGGAGTCTTGTCATGGACCCTTTTCTTCAACTTTCACCAAAGATTTTCAATTGGATTAAGATCCGGACTATTTGCAGGCCATGACATTGACCCTATGTGTCTTTTTGCAAGGAATGTGTTATGTTTCGGACGCAGTCGGAGCACCGACCCAGCGTTTGAAAGGACCCAGCATAAAATAAGCAGAGCACGGTTCAAAGGATAACAGAATTTAATAAACATAACAGTGAGATGCAGTGCTAAACAACTAAAAAAGTCCGCGGTCTGGTGAGGTGGAAACACGTCGCGCTCTTAACAGCGCAAACGGTCCGGAGCCACAGCAGTTCGGACCCAGGGACCCTGCCGACACCCCCCAGGTGGCCGCGACAAACCGAGTCTGTGAAGAAAGAAAACATGAGGTGAGTCCAACTCCACACAGAGAGACACAACTGAAAGGTGCACGCAATCAGCAAACACTTCCTGGCTTAAATCTATACATCAGCTTCTCACCCTGCAGGCACGGAACAACTCAGTTCAAATCTCCACTGCAGCAGAAGCTGATTAGACAATTAGCATAACGTGACAGCTCAATAACACAAGGTGTGAGGGACACCAGATCCACTGTCATTACTTCATAAAAGTCACCAAAACCAAATTACCTCAGGAAGTGTGCTGAAGAGCATGACACCTCACCCAATCCTCCTTCACAGACTGTGGCGTCAAACCTGGAGCAGTCTCTGCGTCCGTGATGGTGAGATTGTTCTCCTGACGTCGATCATGTTCTTGCTTGCCTCTACTGGTGGTTGGCTCTCACTGCAGTATTGTATCACTTCCTGTTCCGGAGCACAGCGGTGTTTTTCTGTATCTGTTAGCTGTTTAATCTGCGCAGTTAGATTGATCTAGTTATCTAGATTACGATTTGTTTCCCAGTGTAATCTTTATGTGCCTTAACTAAAGCACTCCTTCTGCTGAATCACCTCTAAATTATTTACACATTATTCACTTTGCGTGTTTTTAGGAATCCGCTAGCTTAGCGTAGCTACTAGCTCTTAGCCGATTTAGCATGGCGGCTTCTCCTGTCTCTCCCGCACTTTTCTGCTGTGGGTGTGAGATGTTTAGTTATTCCTCAGCCTCCTTTAGCAGTAATGGTACTTGTAATAAGTGTAGCTTATTCGTAGCTTTGGAGGCCAGGCTGGGCGAATTGGAGACTCGGCTCCGCACCGTGGAAAATTCTACAGCTAGCCAGGCCCCTGTAGTCGGTGCGGACCAAGGTAGCTTAGCCGCCGTTAGTTACCCCCTGGCAGATCCCGAGCAGCCGGGAAAGCAGGCCGACTGGGTGACTGTGAGGAGGAAGCGTAGCCCTAAACAGAAGCCCCGTGTACACCGCCAACCCGTTCACATCTCTAACCGTTTTTCCCCACTCGACGACACACCCGCCGAGGATCAAACTCTGGTTATTGGCGACTCTGTTTTGAGAAATGTGAAGTTAGCGACACCAGCAACCATAGTCAATTGTCTTCCGGGGGCCAGAGCAGGCGACATTGAAGGAAATTTGAAACTGCTGGCTAAGGCTAAGCGTAGATTTGGTAAGATTGTAATTCACGTCGGCAGTAATGACACCCGGTTACGCCAATCGGAGGTCACTAAAATTAACATTAAATCGGTGTGTAACTTTGCAAAAACAATGTCGGACTCTGTAGTTTTCTCTGGGCCCCTCCCCAATCGGACCGGGAGTGACATGTTTAGTCGCATGTTCTCCTTGAATTGCTGGCTGTCTGAGTGGTGTCCAAAAAATGAGGTGGGCTTCATAGATAATTGGCAAAGCTTCTGGGGAAAACCTGGTCTTGTTAGGAGAGATGGCATCCATCCCACTTTGGATGGAGCAGCTCTCATTTCTAGAAATCTGGCCAATTTTCTTAAATCCTCCAAACCGTGACTATCCAGGGTTGGGACCAGGAAGCAGAGTTGTAGTCTTACACACCTCTCTGCAGCTTCTCTCTCCCTGCCATCCCCTCATTACCCCATCCCCGTAGAGACGGTGCCTGCTCCCAGACTACCAATAACCAGCAAAAATCTATTTAAGCATAAAAATTCAAAAAGAAAAAATAATATAGCACCTTCAACTGCACCACAGACTAAAACAGTTAAATGTGGTCTATTAAACATTAGGTCTCTCTCTTCTAAGTCCCTGTTGGTAAATGATATAATAATTGATCAACATATTGATTTATTCTGCCTAACAGAAACCTGGTTACAGCAGGATGAGTATGTTAGTTTAAATGAGTCAACACCCCCGAGTCACACTAACTGTCAGAATGCTCGTAGCACGGGCCGGGGCGGAGGATTAGCAGCAATCTTCCATCCCAGCTTATTAATTAATCAAAAACCCAGACAGAGCTTTAATTCATTTGAAAGCTTGTCTCTTAGTCTTGTCCATCCAAATTGGAAGTCCCAAAAACCAGTTTTATTTGTTATTATCTATCGTCCACCTGGTCGTTACTGTGAGTTTCTCTGTGAATTTTCAGACCTTTTGTCTGACTTAGTGCTTAGCTCAGATAAGATAATTATAGTAGCCGATTTTAACATCCACACAGATGCTGAGAATGACAGCCTCAACACTGCATTTAATCTATTATTAGACTCTATTGGCTTTGCTCAAAAAGTAAATGAGTCCACCCACCACTTTAATCATATCTTAGATCTTGTTCTGACTTATGGTATGGAAATAGAAGACTTAACAGTATTCCCTGAAAACTCCCTTCTGTCTGATCATTTCTTAATAACATTTACATTTACTCTGATGGACTACCCAGCAGTGGGGAATAAGTTTCATTACACTAGAAGTCTTTCAGAAAGCGCTGTAACTAGGTTTAAGGATATGATTCCTTCTTTATGTTCTCTAATGCCATATACCAACACAGTGCAGAGTAGCTACCTAAACTCTGTAAGTGAGATAGAGTATCTCGTCAATAGTTTTACATCCTCATTGAAGACAACTTTGGATGCTGTAGCTCCTCTGAAAAAGAGCTTTAAATCAGAAGTGTCTGACTCCGTGGTATAACTCACAAACTCGTAGCTTAAAGCAGATAACCCGTAAGTTGGAGAGGAAATGGCGTCTCACTAATTTAGAAGATCTTCACTTAGCCTGGAAAAAGAGTCTGTTGCTCTATAAAAAAGCCCTCCATAAAGCTAGGACATCTTTCTACTCATCACTAATTGAAGAAAATAAGAACAACCCCAGGTTTCTTTTCAGCACTGTAGCCAGGCTGACAAAGAGTCAGAGCTCTATTGAGCTGAGTATTCCATTAACTTTAACTAGTAATGACTTCATGACTTTCTTTGCTAACAAAATTTTAACTATTAGAGAAAAAATTACTCATAACCATCCCAAAGACGTATCGTTATCTTTGGCTGCTTTCAGTGATGCCGGTATTTGGTTAGACTCTTTCTCTCCGATTGTTCTGTCTGAGTTATTTTCATTAGTTACTTCATCCAAACCATCAACATGTTTATTAGACCCCATTCCTACCAGGCTACTCAAGGAAGCCCTACCATTATTTAATGCTTCGATCTTAAATATGATCAGTCTATCTTTGTTAGTTGGCTATGTACCACAGGCTTTTAAGGTGGCAGTAATTAAACCATTACTTAAAAAGCCATCACTTGACCCAGCTATCTTAGCTAATTATACGCCAATCTCCAACCTTCCTTTTCTCTCAAAAATTCTTGAAAGGGTAGTTGTAAAACAGCTAACTGATCATCTGCAGAGGAATGGTCTATTTGAAGAGTTTCAGTCAGGTTTTAGAATTCATCATAGTACAGAAACAGCATTAGTGAAGGTTACAAATGATCTTCTTATGGCCTCGGACAGTGGACTCATCTCTGTGCTTGTTCTGTTAGACGTCAGTGCTGCTTTTGATACTGTTGACCATAAAATTTTATTACAGAGATTAGAGCATGCCATAGGTATTAAAGGCACTGTGCTGCGGTGGTTTGAATCATATTTGTCTAATAGATTACAATTTGTTCATGTAAATGGGGAATCTTCTTCACAGACTAAAGGTAATTATGGAGTTCCACAAGGTTCTGTGCTAGGACCAATTTTATTCACTTTATACATGCTTCCCTTAGGCAGTATTATTAGACGGTATTGCTTAAATTTTCATTGTTACGCAGGTGATACCCAGCTTTATCTATCCATGAAGCCAGAGGACACACACCAATTAGCTAAACTGCAGGATTGTCTTACAGACATAAAGACATGGATGACCTCTAATTTCCTGCTTTTAAACTCAGATAAAACTGAAGTTATTGTACTTGGCCCCACAAATCTTAGAAACATGGTGTCTAACCAGATCCTTACTCTGGATGGCATTACCCTGACCTCTAGTAATACTGTGAGAAATCTTGGAGTCATTTTTGATCAGGATATGTCATTCAAAGCGCATATTAAACAAATATGTAGGACTGCTTTTTTGCATTTACGCAATATCTCTAAAATCAGAAAGGTCTTGTCTCAGAGTGATGCTGAAAAACTAATTCATGCATTTATTTCCTCTAGGCTGGACTATTGTAATTCATTATTATCAGGTTGTCCTAAAAGTTCCCTAAAAAGCCTTCAGTTAATTCAAAATGCTGCAGCTAGAGTACTGACGGGGACTAGAAGGAGAGAGCATATCTCACCCATATTGGCCTCTCTTCATTGGCTTCCTGTTAATTCTAGAATATAATTTAAAATTCTTCTTCTTACTTATAAGGTTTTGAATAATCAGGTCCCATCTTATCTTAGGGACCTCGTAGTACCATATCACCCCAATAGAGCGCTTCGCTCTCAGACTGCAGGCTTACTTGTAGTTCCTAGGGTTTGTAAGAGTAGAATGGGAGGCAGAGCCTTCAGCTTTCAGGCTCCTCTCCTGTGGAACCAGTTCCCAATTCAGATCAGGGAGACAGACACCCTCTCTACTTTTAAGATTAGGCTTAAAACTTTCCTTTTTGCTAAAGCTTATAGTTAGGGCTGGATCAGGTGACCCTGAACCATCCCTTAGTTATGCTGCTATAGACGTAGACTGCTGGGGGGTTCCCATGATGCACTGTTTCTTTCTCTTTTTGCTCTGTATGCACCACTCTGCATTTAATCATTAGTGATCGATCTCTGCTCTCTTCCACAGCATGTCTTTTTCCTGGTTCTCTCCCTCAGCCCCAACCAGTCCCAGCAGAAGACTGCCCCTCCCTGAGCCTGGTTCTGCTGGAGGTTTCTTCCTGTTAAAAGGGAGTTTTTCCTTCCCACTGTAGCCAAGTGCTTGCTCACAGGGGGTCGTTTTGACCGTTGGGGTTTTACATAATTATTGTATGGCCTTGCCTTACAATATAAAGCGCCTTGGGGCAACTGTTTGTTGTGATTTGGCGCTATATAAAAAAATTGATTGATTGATTGATCTCACACGTCTGCTCACAAGGTCGGGTCTCTGGCAATCACACACTGTGCATTCAAGGTTTAAATGCAGCAATCTCTGATCAAGACAAAATACACCACAGCTGTGAGTCCTGATGACCTGCATGTGAAAACAAGCCTCAGGTGTTCAGGGTGAGGTCCTAATGCTCAGCCACTCAGTCCTGAATGCATACCACCTGGTGGGAGAAACATAAAACAAAAACCAAGCCAGCCAAACACCCCAGCCCACAACAGAATGTTTTCACAGTTTTTGCTCTATGACAAGATGCATTATCATCTTGAAAAATGATTTCATCATCCCCAAACATCCTTTCAATTGATGGGATAAGAAAAGTGTCCAAAATATCAACGTAAACTTGTGCATTTATTGATGATGTAATGACAGCCATCTCCCCAGTGCCTTTACCTGACATGCAGCCCCATATCATCAATGACTGTGGAAATTTACATGTTCTCTTCAGGCAGTCATCTTTATAAATCTCATTGGAACGGCACCAAACAAAAGTTCCAGCATCATCACCTTGTCCAATGCAGATTTGAGATTCATCACTGAATGTGACTTTCATCCAGTCATCCACAGTCCACGACTGCTTTTCCTTAGCCCATTGTAACCTTGTTTTTTTCTGTTTAGGTGTTAATGATGGCTTTCGTTTAGCTTTTCTGTATGTAAATCCCATTTCCTTTAGACGGTTTCTTACAGTTCGGTCACAGACGTTGACTCCATGTTCCTCCCATTCATTTCCCACTTATTTTGTTGTGCATTTTCGATTTTTGAGACATATTGCTTTAAGTTTTCTGTCTTGATGCTTTGATGTCTTCCTTGCTCTACCAGTATGTTTGCCTTTAACAACCTTCCCATGTTGTTTGTATTTGGTCCAGAGTTTAGACACAGCTGACTGTGAACAACCAACAGCTTTTGCAACATTGCGTGATGATTTACCCTCTTTTAAGAGTTTGATAATCCTCTCCTTTGTTTCAATTGACATCTCTCGTGTTGGAGCCATGATTCATGTCAGTCCACTTGGTGCAACAGCTCTCCAAGGTGTAATCACTCCTTTTTAGTTGCAGACTAACGAGCAGATCTGATTTGATGCAGTTGTTAGTTTTGGGGATGAAAATTTACAGGGTGATTCCATAATTTATTCCTCAGAATTGAGTGAGTCCATATTTTTTCCCTCTGCTTGGTCTAAAAAAGTAACCGTTACTGACTGCCACAATTTTTTTTCTTGATTTCTTATAGTGTTTCTTAAAGCCAGAAAGTTGCCATTTGAAATGACTTTAGTTTTGTGTCATGTCTGTGATCTGCTTTTTTTCTACAAAATTAAACAACTGAATGAACATCCTCTGAGGCCGGTGATTCCATAATTATTGCCAGGGGTTGTATTTACTCAGCAAAGTAACTGACGTTATTTTTCAAGTTCTATTTGCTATTACATTTTATAACATCTTAACTGATTGAAGAATAAAAACAGTATATATAGTATTTGGTATTTATTTGAACTCAATAGATTGCAGCCTGTTAAGAAAACACAAATGTAAACTTGTGTAAAAAGAAACAAAGGAAAATCTGGCCTTTAAGTTGTGCAAATCTCTGTAACTCTATATTCCGCCTACTGCACAGTAAACAGAACACTATCCTTAAATATTCCATAAAGTAACAATATTAAATATTGAAAATAATTCAAGTACAAAACCCAATACCCAAAAATGTAAACTTGGGTAAAAAGACCAAAAGGAAAATGTTGCCTTTAACTAGTGCAATTCTCCATACCTGTATACCATTGGGCAATCATGTGCCATAAAGGGCCGAGACACTGCAGGTTTTATGTGCAACCAATCACCTCAGCAGGTGATTTCATTAATGATCATGTGTCTCAGCAGGTGATTTCATTGACAGCCAGGTGTTTATGTTCAGAGCAGAAGCTCATCACCAACCCACCTGCTGAGGTGATTGGTTGCACGGAAAACCTGCAGTGTCTCGGCCCTCGATGCCCACCCCTGCATTACACAATAAACAGAACACTATGCAACTCTTAAATATTCCGTACAGTAACAAAGTTAAATATTGCCAATAAATAATGTTCACACATTTTGCATTCAAGTACAAAAGCCAGTAACCAAAAATGTAAACTTGGGTAATAAGAAACAAAGGAAAATCTGGCCTTTAATTAGTGCAATTCTCTGTATCTGTATAATACTGCACAATAAACAGAGCAATAACTAACTCTTAAATATTCAGTAAAGTAATAAAAATTAAATATTGAAAATAAATAATATTCAGTTAGTCACACACTTTGCAATCAAGTGCAAAACTAAGACACACAAATGTAAACTTGGGTAAAAAGAAACAAAGGAAGACCTGGCCATTAAGTAATGCAAATCTCTGTACCTGTATATTATTGCACAATAAACACTATGCAACTCTGTATGTAGATTAAAATGTTCGTTGTCAGTGAAAATGAACATTACATTAAGTAAGGATTAAACAATGAGAAGCCATGCATTATATGGTTTGAATGCACGACGCAAAGCGGAGCTAACACACAAATATTTATTTAAGTTAACAGAACTTGATAAAAATGCATAAGTACTTGGGACTATTTTATGCCAGTCTCAAGATATTTTCATCCTTGGTTCTCTTCTTCTTTCCTGTCTTCATTCTTTATTTTGGCCAAAAATATTAAAATTCACTTGGAAATCCATGTTTTATCGCATTTCTGTCATTCACCTGTCAAAACACAGCTGATCTGCACCAACTGATTTGCGCGTTGCTGTGGTGACGACCAGAGCGGAGTGATATTACTCTGACTTAACTCGCCGAGCTACGTGTGCGTATACACAAAAATAATGCACGCCAGTTAGACATGTAATTCTCACTGACCATGGTATCACCTATACTAAAACACTCCTCTCATCTAACGACTAAACCAGCAGTTGTAACTTAGGAGGAGAAGCGTTTCAAATCTTTTATCAGACAGTCTGTTCCTCTTCGGAGAGAAGACAAGCTTGCCCTCGCTGAACAGTCTCTCAACAGGTGCACTAGATGGAGTAGAAGCATTGTAACGTAGTGAAATTATCTTGATGAGAGGAAATCCACACAGAGAGTTGAAGTTTTGTGCTGAAGATCTAAAATAGTCTGCCACCTGGTTTTCTACTGAAGAGGAGGTGTCCTCCTCAACCTCCTCAAAGGAAAATAAATCGTTCTCTTTGGCTGAATCTGTGTGATGTGAAGATATGCTGGTGCCTGGTATCATGCTGGATGGTCAGGAATGGCAGGACACAAATGCACGGCTCAAGCAGACAGCTCTGGTTTTCAGAAGACTTTATGATTGTGGTTTGCAGAGGTCGGTACACGAGTAAGCAGTCCAGAAAAAAACAACAGTACAAAAATCATCAGGCAAGCAAGTGTGGTCAAAGCAACAGGGAGGAGGTCAGGTACACACAAGGAGGCAGGCAAGACTATGGAACGCAGATACAGAGCTGGAATGAAGGCACAGGGCACGACAAACTGGCGAGAGACAAACAACCTCAGTGAGCTTATATCACCCCAGGTGGCAATCAGCAAATCAGAAACAGGTGTGCAAGGAAAGCACCAGAACCAGGGCGTGGCCAGAGAGAGAGAGACAGAGACAGACAACCCCAAGCAGAAAAACCCAGCAAGAGAATAAACAAACCAGGCCCAATGAAATACTGCAAATCTGGTTTTGATAGCCTGAAACAATAAGAATAATCACATTAATGTGAGTACTACAGCAATGCTCACTTAATAAATAATCAAATATTCAGTTCAAGTTCTTACTGTGACTATGGCGTCAGGAAGATCCCTCAGTATTTGTAGGCCACTTGTAAGGGCTTCTGTCTTCAGTATTAATGTCTCTATTGCTGGTAGGAGTGTACCATAAAAACAGTTGTCTTCTCCCTGGGGCCCCTTACAGTTGCTTCATCGCAGTACAGTACCCCTTTAAACACTGGTGTTCCCTTTCTGTTATCACTGTCAGTCCTAATTTGGAGGAGATGGTGTTGAGGTCTACCATGGATATTTCAGAGATTCGAGCCAGGGCATCATAGAAGGAATTCCATCCTGTTGTACAAGGTACAAGCAGCTTTTTTGACACCAACTGTTTCAGTAGCCAAAGTTGATTGACTTGTCTTGTTCCAAAGGGCTGTACATTTGGCAGTAGCACTTCTGTAAATAGCCTTTGTTGCAGGATTTGACAGCAGACACTTGTCAATATCTGTGCACAAAATCAGGTTTAGTGTGTGTGATGCACATCTCTTGGGGGGCAAAGTGATCACAACATTACCATCATTATCATCAGTTGCATGTAGAGCATCATTAATGTCTGTAAATGCCGCCTCTTAAATGCTTTAACAAAATTAGAGCCATTGTCAGTCACTGTTGCTGAGATTTTGTGTGTTATCCCATATGTTGTGTGTATATTGTCAAGCTCAACTGCAATGGCGTCATGAGTATGATGTCCCTTAAACCGTCTGCAGGCAAGAGCCACTTTCTCTCTTTGTATGTTATTTGGACTGATCCACTGTGGCGTCACACCCATGAAACTTCTATTGCGGGCAGTCCAGATGTCTGCTGTGGTTGAAATGTACTCCATTTCCTCAAATGGCTTTTAAGCTCAATATTCATTTTTCGTATTCACTGTCTATGAATTTAGCAAAAGTGTTTCGGCATGGGGCAACCCCCCTCCCCCCCCCCCATATTGGTATTTACACCAGTACATACACATACACATTCTTGCCTCTAATTTCAATGAGTGAGAAGTCGCCACCTTTGGATTTCCCTGGCTTGTCGCCATTGTCGCCTTCTTGTCGTGTTTGGCACTCAGAGCGTGCAGTGAGACAGCGTGAGCAGGGCATGATCCGCCCACCTAGCCAATCATCATCACATTTGCAACGGCGTCATCATCCCCACCCCATGCTCTCTCCAGGCAGCTGATGTGTGGCCAAAACCTAACACCTTGCGCTTCATTCAACAAATTGTAGTAACGCGCCACTTCAGATTCTCAGTAACGGAAACGGTGTTGGAACGATGGGAAAAGTAATTAATTAGATTACTCATTACTGAAAAAATAACACCATTAGTAACGGCGTTATACTCTAACGCCGTTATTACCAACACTGCTTATGTGTGTGTAAAGATGGCATTAATTGTTATGCTGAAGTCTGCTTTTAATTGTAACTATAGTATTAACTGTTCTGCTGAATTCCTCCTTTGAACTGTAGCTTGATTGTGATTTTTCTCTTATAAGTTGCTGAATTAATGTCACAATGTTGAGTTCTTTAATAGAAGACTGAAAATATATCTTATTCCATTAACTGTGTGAATAACAAGGATGTTAAACTCCTTTTTATTGTTGTTGTCTGTACTAAGTTCTGTACTTTCCCAAAAACTGTTCCCCCTCCCTACTCCTTTTTGTCCCCGTCTTATTCTCTGATAATTCATCTGTCCTATCTTTGACAAGAATTCCAGGGGCAATGTTGTGAACATTGTAAAGCACATCGGGACATGCAGTGATTTAGGGTAAACAAATAAAACTAAAAACAGCTAAATTTCTTTATGAATGTTTACCATTTGAAACATCTGAGAGAGCAGCATCATATCCTGAGATTAATATTCAGGTTCACACACTCAGTTATTTGACTGTCACATTCTGAAGCACGTGTTGCCTTTGGTCTTTGGCTATGTGTGTGGAAATTAGAAACAGTTCATTATTAATCTGGTCATACTACCCAAAGAAAAGAAACAATTCCTTTAACACAGTCTCAACAGGTATTCTTGTAAAGGTGCTAAAGAAGGAGAAAAAAAGGGCTGAGGATGCTACCACTCAGCTCGCCAAAATCACCCGTGGCCAGAGCCTGGCATCCCAGAGTGCCGTGAGGTTGCCCACACGTCCTCAGATGAGAGCAGAAAGCTCCAACACGTCCCCCACTGACCAGGATGAACACACTACACAGCAAAGAAAAAGAGGTACAAGAGGGCAAGACGGGAAAATCAAATACAGTAGTGTTCAGAATAATAGTAGTTCTATGTGACTAAAAAGATTAATCCAGGTTTTGAGTATATTTCTTATTGTTACATGGGAAACAAGGTACCAGTAGATTCAATAGATTCTCATAAATCCAACAAGACCAAGCATTCATGATATACACACTCTTAAGGCTATGAAATTGGGCTATTAGTAAAAAAAAGTAGAAAAGGGGGTGTTCACAATAATAGTAGTGTGGCATTCAGTCAGTGAGTTTGTCAGTTTTGTGGAACAAACAGGTGTTAATCAGGTGTCCCCTGTTAAGGATGAAGCCAGCACCTGTTGAACATGCTTTTCTCTTTGAAAGCCTGAGGAAAATGGGACGTTCAAAACATTGTTCAGAAGAACAGCATAGTTTGATTAAAAAGTTGATTGGAGAGGGGAAAACCTATATGCAGGTGCAAAAATTATAGGCTGTTCATCTACAATGATCTCCAAAGCTTTAAAATGGACAAAAAAAACAGATGCGTGGAAGAAAACGGAAAACAACCATCAAAATGGATAGAAAGTGGCAAAGGCTCACCCATTGATCAGCTCCAGGATGATCAAAGACAGTCTGAAGATACCTGTAAGTGCTGTGACAGTTAGAAGACGCCTGTGTGAAGCTAATTTATTTGCAAGAATCCGCCACAAAGTCCCTCTGTTAAATAAAAGACGTGCAGAGAGGTTACAGTTTGCCAAAGAACACATCAACTGGCCTAAAAAGAAATGGAGGAATATTTTGTGGACTGATGAGAGTAAAATTGTTCTTTTTGGGTCCAAGGGCTGAAGACAGTTTGTGAGACGACCCCCAAACTCTGAATTCAAGCCACAGTTCACAGTGAAGACAGTGAAGCATGGCAACCTCTGTTTTAATGAAGACTTTTGAGCGTCTAGTGTTGGACTGTATTAAAAGTCAAATACCAGTGTCTGTGGACCCGCTCCAATTTGCTTACAGACGCAACAGGAGTGTCAAAGATGCCATCTCCTTCACGCTGAACTCTGTGTATAAGCACTTGGACAAAGGAAAATCTTATGTCTGTATGCTTTTCATAGACTACAGCTTTGCTTTTAATTCTCTTGTTCCAGTGCAGCTCATTCACAAATTGAAAACTCTTGGCTTATGTGATGCCATTTGCAAGTGGATTTTAAACTTTTTAACTGGTAGACCACAGAGGGTTAAAATTAACAACTGTTTTTCAAATGTACTTCTTGTGAATACAGGTTCTCCGCAAGGATGTAAGTCCTCTGCTCTACACTTTGTACACATATGATTGTGTTGCGTCTTTTCCCAATAATATGATCATTAAATATGCAGATGATACTACTATTATTGGTCTTGTTAATTCAGATGGTGATGACTCTAACTATCGGTCAGAGGTTCAGTATGTAGTCCAGTGGAGTGAACAAAATCATTTAGTTCTTAATACTTCCAAAACAAATGAACTGATTATTGATTTTGGGAAAAGCAATGTTCACTTGCCTATTATTATTAACAACACAGAGGTACAGAGGGTTGACAGTGTGAAATTTCGTGGTGTGACCCTTTCTAATGATTTGAGCTGGCATGCTAACACTCAAGCTATTGCCAAAAAGTCCAGACAGCGGCTCTATTTTCTACGTAAACTTAAGGAGTTTACTCTAAATAAGCACATTCTTTTAAATTTTTATCACTGTGCTGTTGGAAGTCTCCTTATAAACTGTATTTCTGTATGGTTTGGAAATCTTACATGTAAAGAAAAAAAAGTTTTAAACAGAGTGGTGCGTTCTGCTCGCAGGGTAATAGGCTGTGAGCTGCCAGCCCTGGAGGACATTTTTAAAAGCAGGCTTCTTTCGCGGGCATTACTGATCATTAATGACCCCACCCATCCTGCTAAGAATATATTTGAGCTTCTTCCTTCTGGGAGATGCTATCGTTCTATTAAATGCACCAGATCTCGCCATGTAAACAGCTTCTTTCCACAAGTTGTGATGGCTTTGAACTGTGCACACTGACTGACAAGCACTTTACTATTTTTATTATCTCTTATTGCTCTTATGCTTTTATTGTGGCAAGTGTTATCTATTTATTCATTTTTTATTTATTATGTCTTTGTGTCCATGTTTTTAAAATGTATGTTTATGCACACTAAGCTCTTGCAACGTTTTTCCAATGTAGTTTTACTGCAAATGGCAAATAAACTGAACTGAACTGAACTGGTGCAAGCATCATGATATGGGCATGTTTCTCCTACTATGGTGTTGGGCCTATATATCGCATACCAGGTATCATGGATCAGTTTGGATATGTCATAATACTTGAAGAGGTCATGTTGCCTTATGCTGAAGAGGACATGCCCTTGAAATGGGTGTTTCAACAAGACAATGACCCCAAGCACACTAGTAAACCAGCAAAATCTTGGTTCCAAACCAACACAATTAATGCCTCACAGATGTGAAGAAATCATGAAAAACTGTGGTTATACAACTAAATACTAGTTTAGTGATTCACAGGATTGCTAAAAAAAGCAGTTTGAACATAATAGTTTTGAGTTTGTTGTTGTGGCTGGCGTGCCTGGCTGGCTTTTGTGTGTCTTTTGTTTCTGTCTTTTGGTTTTCCTCCCAGGTGGTGCGCATTTGGGACTGAGTGGCTGTGTAGCTGAGTTTATCAGGACCTCACCCTGATCACCTGAGGCTGATCACCTGCGGCTCGTCAGGACTCACAGCTGTGGTGCATCTACATGGATTGGAACATGGTGGCATTTAAGACTGGAGTACACAGTGTGTATTTGCCAGAGACTCGACCTTGTGACCAGACGGGTGAGATCGTCGTCTCAAGAGCCATCTCATCATCAGTGGATGCAGAGAACGTCCAGGTTTGATGCATGGTCTGTGAAAGAGGAGGGGGTGAGGTCTCACGCTCGTCAGCACACTTCCTGAGGTACGTTAGATTTTGTGACTAACATTTATACAGTCAGTAAATGTGGTGTCCCTCACACCTTATTATATTGAGCTGTATGTTGGTCGTTTAAATCAGCTTCCACTGCAGTGGAGTTTTGTGAACAGGGTGTTCTATGCCTGCAGGGTGGGAAGCTGATTTGCAATTAAGCCAGGAAGTGTTTGCTGTTTGTACACCTTTGAGTGGTCTCTCTGTGTGTTGAGTGTGGACTCACATAATGATTTCTTCTTTCACAGACTCGGTTTGTCGCGGCCACCTGGGGGGTGTCGGCGGGGTCCTTGGGTCCGAACTGGTTCTGGCTCCGGACCGTTAGCGTTGCTGGGAGCGCACCGCAATCCACCACGCCAGACCGCGCACTTTTATATTTTTCACATCACTGTTATGTTTATTAAACTCTGTTATTCTTTGTACCGTGCTCTGCTTATTTCATACTGGGTCCTTCAAACGCTGGTCGGTTCTCCGGGCTGCGTCCGACACATAACATTTGTAGCGTCAACAGCAGATGCTACTATTATTGTGAACACCCCCTTTTCTACTTTTTTTTACTAATAGCCCAATTTCATAGCTTTAAGAGTGTGCATATCATGAATGCTTGGTCTTGTTGGATTTGTGAGAATCTACTGAATCTACTGGTACCTTGTTTCCCATGTAACAATAAGAAATATACTCAGAACCTGGATTAATCTTTTTAGTCACATAACACTACTATTATTCTGAACACTACTATGTTATTCCTGACACTACATAAGCAGGGCTTAAAATGTGAGTGAGTGAATCATTCTGACGGCTGCACAGTGGGTTTGTGGTTAGTCCTGTTGCCTCACAGCAAGAAGCTTGTGGGATCGCTTCCCACCTGCCAACTTTCTGTGTGGAGTTTGCATGTTCTCCCCATGGGTTTCCTCCCGGTGCTCCGGCTTCTTCACACATCACAGGTGAATTGGAAACTTTAAATTGACTATGTGTGGGTGTGAATGTGTTTGTTTGTCTGTATTTGGCTCAGTCTTATTCCAAAATGAAATAAATTAATTTTTCTCCCCCTCAAAATTTTGTGTTGGGGGGTGGAGCCATCACTCTGGCACACCATATGTGTGTTGCTTGGCAACTCCACAGTCGTGGGGACACTCAGACAAATTCCACAGCCAGCTCAAAAGTGATTGCGTGCTCACTATTTTCATGCTGACAGCGCGAATGGCCACACATTTTCTGAGTGTCAGGCAAACGGTGTGGGTTGTTCGTGTGTGTCACCTGGAATTTGGCCGACACCTGCCGCGAGACGGATTGAATAGGCTCTCACAGCCGCTAGTGTGCGCGAATAGTTGTAGCGACGGGTGTCCGAGGCATTAGAGGCAGCTCCGATTTTTCACGACTGGCATGCAATTCCTCCGTTGTGCGTTGGTTGGCTTCAGTGGTGTTATGTGTGCAGGGGCCCTAAGACTCACAACACAAACAGAAAAAGGTAAAATCCTCACATGCTCAAAAGCTCACACTTATCAATAAAATATTTGTAACTGACTGGAATAAGTGACTTCATGATGAAGACACAATATTTTTAAAATGAAGAAAAAAAATATAATTGCAGATATAACAGTTTTAATAAGACAGATTTCACCGTTTGAACCAGAGGGGGGAAAACTAGTGATGGTTAAAAATGCAATGTTCAAGAAATGGAATCAGACTGACCCATTGGTTCAGGAAAAGTTGTTCTGGATAATTTGGAGCAACTTGCCACAGTGGCAACTAATGGACAATCGTATGTGTCGTTTGCAAAGAGGTGATGCAATGTGATGTGATTCTCTTGGATCTAGTTTCTAGGTTTTTCTTTGTTTTTTGTTTCCCCCCAGGCTTTTATATTGATACAGCTTTGTGTTTTTGGTGAGATGCATGAGATTGTTCGTGATGTTTAACAGCTTGGCACTGTGCACTGCTTCACACCAGATGGAAGATGGGGCTCTTTATTACTGCAGCCAGACAACATGGCCTACATATTATTTAGTAAAACTGCACCGATTCAGTGCTTGACTATTACAATTACTAGACAATTATTAATTATTTTCAGTGTGTCTCTCTCTCTCTCTCTCTCTTAAGATTTTTTTATTTTTTTCATCTTTTTAAGTATTCAAATTCTCTGATTCTTAACTAGATTCTTTGCTACTGTCTGGCTGTATGCCAAATATCTGGGTTGTGGACAAAATAAGACATTTGAAGGCATCATCTGGAAAAATTTTGTGACATTTTATGGACCAAAAAAAAAAAAAAAAAACTATTAATCGGTTGACTAATTCCCATTAGTAGAGAACAAAATGAAACAAATTTTCTATATCAAACACAATAATGACCAAATCTGTTTTGTTTTTTGTTAGTTTTTTGTTTTGTTTTGGGGTTTTTCCAGACAGACAGTTTCAACCATAAGTGGTGAAATACCAAATCTCAGCCAAGTGCATTTAGACCTTGTTTTTCATGCTTTATCATCCTAAATGTATGGAGTTTGAGTTTAATCCATGTGTCATTAGCCCACTGCTACTTATACTAGATATATTCAGATTTTCTGGACATGCCAATGTAGATCTTTCCATTATTTATTTAGAAATGCCTCACCAAAATACAATTATAGAAATGCATCTATTGACCAAGTGTTGGGAAAGTGTAGTGACACGGACCCACAACAGGGGGCGTAAATGAACGGACAATAGATGAGCCAAAAATACAACACTTTACTGTTGTGAAATGTGCACAACGAGAATACAGACAAACATAGAATTTGGATCACAATCAAAATATACAAGATGATGTGTGGGTAGGCTCGAGGATAGGAGACGTCCGTCCCGAGTGGAACCGGATCCCACACTATTTCCACTGCCACCGAACCCGAAGGATACTGGAGCCGCCAAGTCCTGAGTCCCCAGGTGGTCACCGTCTCCAACTGTAGGATCTGGTACTGCTGGCAGAAAGCAGAAGAACAGATGTAATGAGTGTGTGAAAACACACCCAGTAAACAGTCAGCAAGTTCTTCTTTCCAGGTGGGAACAACACCTCCACCTCCAACACAGTAATATTACGTGCAGCGCCTGATAACTTATCCCAATTTGGCGTGAGGAGCAAAGTCCGTCGTCTTCCTCACAATCCCCAAATCCCAGCCTCCAGCTGCAGCTAGTAATCAGGAACGCCTGCAAAGAATCTAAACAATTGTGCGTTTGGCACCAGAAAACGGCTGAGAGTTTTACCTTAGAGGTAGAAGATATCTCGGCGACGAGGTGGAGATGTCGTCCGGCTTTTGTGTGTGTGGGTGATGACCTGGTGATCGGTGACAGCTGTCATAGTTGATGAGTGACAGCTGTCACCCCGGCTGTTCCTGTGAGGCGGCAGCGCCCTCTCATGCCCGAAGCCCGCACTTCAGGCAGGGCGCCCTTTGGTAGTGGGCCAGCAGTACCTCCTCTTCAGCGGCCCACACAACAGGACCCCCCCCTCAACGGGCACCTCCTGGCGCCCGACCCGACTTGTCAGGATGGCGATGGTAGAAATCGTCCAGGAGGGCCGGATCCAGGATGAAGCTCCTCTTCACCCAGGAGTGTTCTTCGGGTCCATAACCCCCCAGTCCACCAAGTACTGGAAACTCCGGCCCTTCCGGCAGACGTCCAGGAGCCGACGCACAGTCCAAGCCGGCTCCCTGTCGATGATCCGGGCAGGAGGCGGTGCCGGTCCGGGAGCACAGAGGGGTGAGGTGTGATATGGTTTCACTCTGGAGACATGAAAAACCGGGTGGATCCGCAGTGAAGCTGGGAGCTGGAGCTTCACTGCGGCAGGACTGATGACCTTGAGGACCTTAAATGGTCCAATGTATCTGTCTTTGAGTTTTGGGGAGTCCACTTGTAGAGGAACGTCTTTTGTGGAAAGCATACCTCCTGCCCAGGCTGGTATGCAGGGGTCAGGGAACGCCGGCGATCTGCATGGGCTTTGGCCCTCATCCGGGCTTTCAACAAGGCAGAACGGGTGGTGCGCCACACCCGACGGCACCTCCGCAGGTGGGCCTGGACCGAGGGTACACCGACCTCTCCCTCCACCACAGGAAACAATGGGGGCTGGTACCCCAGACACACCTCAAACGGGGAGAGGCCGGTGGCAGAGGACACCTGGCTGTTATGCGTGTACTCGATCCAGGCCAGATGTTCACTCCAGGCCATCGGGTGCGCGGACGTCACACAGCGCAGGCCTTGCTCCAGTTCTTGGTTGGCCCGTTCTGCCTGTCCGTTGGTCTGCGGGTGATACCCGGACGAGAGGCTCACGGTGGCCCCCAGTTCTCGGCAGAAACTCCTCCAGACTTGAGAGGAGAACTGGGGACCTCGATCCAAGAAGATGTCCACGGGTATCCCATGCAGACGCACGACGTGGTGGACCAGGAGGTCTGTTGTCTCCTGGACCGTAGGGAGCTTTGGGAGGGCCACGAAGTGGGCCGCCTTGGAGAATCGGTCCACTATCGTGAGGATGGTAGTCATGTCCCGGGACGGCGGGAGGCCCGTGACGAAGTCCAGGCCGATGTGGGACCAGGGGCGATGGGGCACAGGTAACGGCTGGAGGAGTCCCTGTGCCCGTTGGTGGTCAGCTTTTCCCCTGGCGCAGGTGGTGCAGGCCTGGACATAGTCCCGGACGTCGGCTTCCATGGACGCCCACCAGAAGCGCTGCCGGACCACTGCCACGGTCCTTCGCACCCCTGGATGGCAGGAGAGTTTGGAACCATGACAGAAGTCCAGGACGGTAGCTCTGGCCTCTGGTGGGACGTAGAGGCGGTTCTTCAGTCCGTTACCTGGGTCCGGGTTCCATGCCAGGGCCTCCCAGATGGTCTTCTCCACGTCCCAGGTGAAGGTGGCCACGATAGTGGACTCGGGTAGGATGGATTCCGGCGGATCCGACAGCTCAGTTTTGAGTTTGACTTCGTGAACCCGGGACAGGGCATCCGATCTTTGGTTCTTGGTCCCGGGGCGGTAGGTGATCCGGAAGTCAAAACGCCCGAAGAACAATGACCAGCGGGCTTGCCTGGGGTTCAGCCGCTTGGCGGCCCTGATATACTCCAGGTTCCGGTGGTCCGTGAAAACCGTAAATGGCACCGCGGCTCCCTCTAACAGATGTCTCCACTCCTCAAGAGCCTCTTTCACCGCGAGGAGTTCCTGATTGCCCACGTCATAGTTCCGCTCAGCTGGGGTCAACCTGCGTGAAAAATAGGCACAAGGATGGAGAATCTGATCGGACTCCCCGCTCTGGGACAGCACGGCTCCTATCCCTGAGTCCGAGGCATCCACTTCTACCACAAACTGACGGCTAGGATCGGGCTGCACCAGAACTGGTGTAGTTGAAAACCGGCATTTCAACTCCGTAAACGCGGCCTCGCACCGATTCGACCAGGTAAATGGTACTTTGGAGGAGGTCAGAGCTGTTAGGGGGCTAACTACCTGACTGTAGCCCTTAATGAACCTCCTGTAGAAATTCGCAAAGCCGAGGAACTGTTGCAGCTTCCTACGGCTTGTCGATTGGGGCCAGTCTCTCACCGCCGCAACCTTGACCGGATCAGGGGCGACGGAGTTGGAGGAGATTATGAACCCCAGGAAGGACAAAGAAGTGCAGTGGAACTCGCACTTCTCGCCCTTTACAAACAGCCGGTTCTCCAACAACCGCTGCAGGACCTGACGTACATGCTGGACATGGGTCTCAGGATCCGGGGAAAAGATGAGAATATCGTCTAGGTATACGAAGACAAATCAGTGCAGGAAGTCCCGCAAGACGTCGTTTACCAAAGCTTGGAACGTCACGGGGGCGTTAGTGAGGCCGAACGGCATGACCAGGTACTCAAAGTGACCTAATGGGGTGTTAAATGCCGTGTTCCACTCGTCTCCTTTCCGGATCTGAACCAGGTGATACGCATTCCTAAGATCTAATTTGGTGAAAATTTGGGCTCCATGCAGGGGCGTGAACACTGAATCCAACAGGGGCAATGGGTATCGATTGCGAACCATAATCTCATTCAGCCCCCTGTAATCAATGCATGGACGGAGTCCGCCGTCTTTCTTGCCCACAAAAAAGAAACCAGCACCCATCGGGGAGGTGGAGTTCCGGATCAGCCCGGCAGCTAACAAGTCCCGGATGTAGGTCTCCATTGATTCGCGCTCAGGACGTGAGAGGTTGTACAGCCTGCTGGACGGGTACTCAACGCCCGGGATCAAATCAATGGCACAATCGTACGGACAGTGCGGGGGAAGGGTGAGTGCCAGATCTTTGCTGAAAACGTCAGCAAGATCGTGGTACTCGATCGGCAGATCGGGGTGGACTTTAACCTCCTCATTAACAGCCGAACCAGGGGGAACCGAGGATCCTAAACACTCCCTGTGGCAGGTTTCGCTCCACTGAGCCACAACCCCAGACGGCCAATCAATCCGGGGATTGTGTTTAATCATCCATGGGAAGCCAAAATCACATGGGAGGTAGAAGGAGTCACATAAAACTCAATCTCCTCCCGATGATTCCCAGACACTACCAAAGTTACTGGCAGTGTCTTGTGTGTGATTAAAGGGAGAAGGGTGCCATCTAGGGCCCACACCTTCAATGGTGAAGGGAGCGCCATTAGAGGGAGCCCTACTTCCCTTGCCCATCTGCTGTCCAGCAGATTCCCTTCTGACCCCGTGTCCACCAGTGCTGGGGCCTGAAGGGTTAGATCCCCACTCAGGATCGTAACTGGGAGACGTGCAGATATGCGTGTATGTCCCACGTGAATGTTACGACCCGCCCTTAGCCCAGTCTCTAAAGGCGAGTGTTGTTGTTTTGGCCGTTTGAGGCAGTTTTTCTGTATATGCTCTTTTGAGCTGCAGAGAAAACAGTCCCCGCGGGCTAGCCTCCTCATTCTGTCATCTGCTCTCCTTTTGGCCCTGCTCGTCTCCCTAACAACGTCAGCAGGGGGAGCTGTAGCCACACGGAGCGCTGAGGCTGTGGAGCATGGGGAGTGCGGAACCTTTTCGGACCCGGAAGAGAGAGGGACGGCGCGTGCCCAGCCACGTCCTTCGTTTCGCTCCCGACAGCGTTGTTCTAACGGATTGTCTAATCGTATGACTAGATCAATAAGCCTGTCCAAATCCCGTGGCTCGTCCTTAGCCACCAGATGCTCCTTTAGGACCAGAGACAGTCCATTTACAAAGGCGGCGCGGAGTGCAACGTTATTCCAGCCGGACCTCGCAGCCGCGATGCGGAAGTCGACTGCATACTCGCCTGCACTCCGACGCCCCTGTCTCAGAGACAGCAGCACCATTGAAGCGGTCTCGCCTCTATGTGGGTGATCGAACACCAGTCTGAACTCCCTCACAAACTCAGTATACACCGTTAGGAGCCGTGCATTGTGCTCCCAAAGCGCCGTAGCCCAGGCGCGTGCCTCACCTCGAAGCAAATTAATTACATAAGCCACCCGACTGGAGTCTGACGCGTACATCACGGGACGCTGTGCAAAGACGAGTGAACACTGCATTAAGAAGTCCGCTCACATCTCTACACAACCTCTGTACGATTCCGGGGGACTTATGTATGCTTCAGGGGACGGTGGGGGGGTTCGTTGAACGATCAGTGGAATGTCTGTATTCGGCACCAGGACAGCAGGAGGAGGAGCTGCAGCCGCGCCCTGTGCGCGCGCTTCCACCTCCGCGGTGAGAGCCTCCATCCTGCGATTGAGTATATTGCTCTGCTCGGTCACTACGTCCATCTGAGCAGTGAAGGCGGTTAAGATGCACTGCAACTCACCTAACACGCCTCCTGCTGGCGCCTGTGCACCCTGCTCTTCCATTGGCTGTTCAACAGATGGTTGACGCCCCTCGGAATCCATGACATTGGCCGAGATATCCTGTTGGGAAAGTGTAGTGACACGGACCCACAACAGGGGGCGTAAATGAACACTTTACTGTTGTGAAATGTGCACAACGAGAATACAGACAAACATAGAATTTGGATCACAATCAAAATATATGTAATGAGTGTGTGAAACCACACCCAGTAAACAGTCAGCAAGTTCTTCTTTCCAGGTGGAACAACACCTCCACCTCCAACACAGTAATATTACGTGCAGCGCCTGATAACTTATCCCAATTTGGGCGTGAGGAGCGAAGTCCGTCGTCTTCCTCACGATCCCCAAATCCCAGCCTCCAGCTGCAGATAGTAATCAGGAACGCCTGCAAAGAATCTAAACAATTGTGCGTCTGGCACCAGAAAACGGCTGAGAGTTTTACCTTAGAGGTAGACGATATCTCGGCGACGAGGTGGAGATGTCGTCCGGCTTTTGTGTGTGGGTGATGACCTGGTGATTGGTGACAGCTGTCATAGTTGATGAGTGACAGCTGTCACCCCGGCTGTTCCTGTGAGGCGGCAGCGCCCTCTCGTGCCTGAAGCCCGCACTTCAGGCAGGGCGCCCTTTGGTAGTGGGCCAGCAGTACCTCCTCTTCAGCGGCCCACACAACACCAAGAGCAAGTCATTTGTTTATCCCATATAAATATCTTTTTGGTCTTTGGTCTTGTGTTTTTCTATAACAGTGAATCTCTTGTGGTAACCAGTCCATGTGTCCTACTGTAGCTGACTTTGAGGCATTTCGTTATGCACCAAGAAAGTAACTTATGAAACCAAAACCCAGCTGAGTAATCCAGCACAGGATACACGCAAGCCACAACCAGGCGAAATGTGTGTTGGCTTCCCATGGCCTTCTCCAGATTCAACACTGAGGCAACTGTGTTCTGTTTCATGCTCAGACAAATGGACCGTATGTCCAAAATGTCATAACTGACTCTCCCACACAATGTAAGTGATACTTCTCGTCTTAGTCTCCAGACGTATTCACTTGTTTGATACACAGCCTTTCCAGGTGTACCCAAGGACCCTCCAGACATCTAGTTTTCACCTTAGGTCATGACTTAGCATCCAAGTCTCACAACCATACAGTAAGACAGGAAGCACCAGGACCTTAACCACTTGGACCTTCACTGTCTTCCAAAGATATTGAGATTGCTAAGCACTTCTCTCCAGTCATTTCATGACTCCATGAGCTCTTCCCAGGTGTCTCTTAATCTCAAAGCCTGGTGATCCACTGACATGATTGTTACTGCTAAGACAGGTGAAGATCTCTGTAAGGTCAACACATTTGCTGCGTACAGTAACTTAAAATGGCAAGGGAGTCATTGAAGGCCTGGATCCTAGTCTAGAGTGTTGCAAACTCAGACACTCAGACTCATCGCTCATTCGCTGAAGTGCTGCAATCAGAGCGTCCATCGATTCCGCAAAGATCACAGAATCATCAAATCTCCAATGCACCCCCTGATGTCCCAGTTCTCCCTCTACTACCTCATTTCTAAACAATGTCATCAGTGGGATCCCACGTATTCAGGAGTTTCCTTTAAGAGGTCACTGAAGTGGCCAGACATAGTTGTGTCAGCAGAGTGGGATTAGACTGTGCAGTATATTAAACCTATCATTTGTTATTGATAAAAGTCTGGGGAGTTTAAAACCCAGTATTTATTGGAATGTGAAGTGGAGACCAGGGGCTATGTGTATGTGAATATAAACACACAAGACACTATTCAGACAGGATGACGATAACAAACCTGGAACAAGTAAAAAAAAGCTAACTTCACTTACAGTCAAAAGCAATGCCTTCTGTATATCAAAGGAAAAATCATTGAAATATAGTGGAAAAAATGACCAGGACATCATAGACAAGATATCATCTGTTAATGTGTCACTGTTGTGGTCAGAAGCTGAGTTTAAGAGTCAAAGATATCATGCATTCAGATATCTTCTGTAGCCAGCACCAAGTATTTATTTGGCTTTCCTGTTGAATTTGGGTTGAGTGGAGGCATTAAGTGATAAACCTGAGCCCTTGTAACAAGGATGGTCATACCCACCAGGAGTTGGGGTATGAGCCAGAAACTCATCAAACTGAGCCAGTACCTCAGTGTGTGCTAACCACAGAGCCCTCATCGTCTTCAGAATTTCTGAGTAATAGTACCCAGTGTGGCAATAAGGCAAGCAAAGGAATAATTGCAAACAGTGTCTCTGAAAGAAGATCCTCCTAAAAACAAGCACATGTTTGAGTTGAGTCCAGCTGAAATTAGTGAGTGAATCCATCATGGAGAGAATGGTCAGTGAGGAGCAGCGTGATGCACTGCTGTGGAATAATGCTTTATAAAAACACTGATAAATGATGTGCCATAAGAAAGTATTAGTCTCTAAGAATGGCATGTGTTCTACTGTGGAACAACTTTGATGTGGGTTGTCTCACCGGATAATTTGTTTCTACCTGGCTCCACAAGTCCTCATTTATTTCTTTGATTTCTTGAGATTGATGGTTTCCATGGAATCCTGTAGCAGTTACTCCCTGGAAATTGTTCTTTCTTTATTCTAGTAAATCCTTTTCCATGTTTTTAACGTGTCATAATATTTGCTGTTCTCCAGCCACACAGAAAATGACATTTTAATGTTTGACCAATTATCTAGAATTATCATAGACATTACATTGCTAGGGACCATTTTCTAAAAGTTAAGCACGTTTTTCTAAACCTTTCCTGGCTTCCATTGACTGGCTTGTCTATGTCTTTCCACACTGTAGCATGTTGTACATCCATCGTGACAATGTTTACTTTTGTATTAGTGTTGTGACACTTTGTGGTGATTCTTGTGTCCGGTTTTGATGAGGTTGTGGCAGTTTCTTGCAACATTGCTGTGGTCTAGTTTTGCTGTTGTGACTGGCAGTGTCCTTGTAGTGTTGTGACTACATGGTGCTCAGTGCACCTTTTGAGCTCAGTGGCCAAGGACCATCACGAACTGCGCTTCATGCATTGGTTTATAAATCTTGACAATACCCCACTCGAGACTTATGGCAACTTATACAAAAATGTCTACACTAAGGTCTTCTTCAGATTCATCTGGCAAAACCTGTCTAATTTCAGCTAATTTTGCTCAGCAGTACATGCTGTACCTTTTCATTTATGATCTGATATGATGTATTGTCATGATCGGTTGATTTTGTCAACCGAAGTTGCTTCCCTCAAGATACAACACACTCATTTTTACTGTGGTCAACTCTTTCTCTAAATGGTCCATTTCATTCCCTTGTGAAAACTGCCTTCTCCCAAAGAAAACGCTGAAGCTCTGGCTCAAAATGTTTTCCACCAGCATGAACTCCCCAGAGATATGGTCTCTGATTGGGGTCCTCAGTGTTTTTCTAAATTTAGGATTTAGTTCTGCAGGTGGATTTAGTTCTGCAGGTGGATCAGTTCAGTCAAATACGCCTACAGAACATAGTGCTGAGATGTTTCCTGGCCAGGCAGCCCTCATTGTAGAATAACAGTTTGGTTTAGGTTGACTACATTCTGGAATGGCCATCTCAGTCCCCAGACCTGAATATTGTTGAAAAGCTGTGGTGTGATTTTAAGTGGGCTGTCCATGCTCGGAAACCAACAAACCTGACTGAACTGGAGATGTTTTGTAAAAAAGAATTATCCAAAATACCTTCAGCCAGAATCCAGACTCTCATCGGAAGCTATGGGAAGCATTTAGAGGCTCTTATTTCTGCAAAAGGAGGATCTATTAAATATTGATGTATTTTTCTATTGGGGTGCCCACATTTATGCACATTTAAATAATTATTGCACACTTTCTGTGAATACTAGAAACTTCATTTCAGTTATCAAATATCAGTGTGTTCATCTGCTACATGATATATTTAACTGAACTTGCTGATCCAAACAACCAGTGATTTATAACGGAAAATCATGGAAATCATCAGCCCAAACGTTTACATACAACTGTATATATATTGCACTTGGATGCCAATTAAACAACTGCAAATTATAAAGAAGACAGTGCTCATACTGTATGGCCGAGAGTATTTTAGCATTGTTTTATATTTTAAAGGTCCATCATTGTTTATGCTGCATCAATGAACCTTGAGGTCTTGCTGTCCAATAACAGCCTTTTGCACTCTGTGGCAGGGAATAAGAAACAAATGAAGGTAATCATATATGCCCATTCCTCAAGGCAGTGGAAGACAAAAAATAGGCCCTTAGATTATCACCATATTGAGAGCATAGCTGCAGAGTTCGTGCCACAGACTACTATTCCTGTTTATACAGGCCCCAAGAATTTATAAATGAAAAAAACACAGTCAAACCAGAATCTGTCCTTCATTATTATGTTTTAATTTATCACAACTGCACAGCCAAACAAGCTGAAAAGTAGCATTTGTTGTGTGGGCCGCTGAAGAGGAGGTACTGCTGGCCCACCACCACCAGAGGGCGCCCTGCTTGGAGTGCGGGCTCCAAGCACGAGAGGGCGCCAGACCCAGAAGAAGTGACAGCTGTCACTCATCCTCTGCACCAGCTGTCACTCGTTATCATCACTACCATAAAAGCCGGACTGCAACTCCACCTCCCCACCGAGAAATCGACTACCAGTACCAAGGTACACTTCTCTGCTGTGATTATTGCGAATAATAATCTGATCTGTTTTGCAGCTGTTTTTCCTGTTGGTATTCCTTATCTGGGATTTTGGCGTTTGGTGTGACTGCGACAGCTTCGCCTCACACCCCAAAACTGATAAGTGGTTGACCAGAGCTGCACGAGTGTTGTGGGATTTGGAGGTGGAGGTGCTCCCTCCCAACTGTGTTTGGACTGTAAATTACTGAGTGTGCAGACTCACACTCATACATCATCTTTCTGTTTTCTGCCAGCAGTACCAGGGTCGACAGCCGAAGACAGAGGCCACCTGGGGACTCGGGACTTGGCGGCTCCGGTGTTCTTCAGACCGTTGGTGGTGGAGGCCGTGTGGGACGCGGCTTCTCTCTCGTCGGGCGTCTTCTATCTTCGAGCCTGCCCACACGTCACCTGGTGTTTATTGACTGTGAGAATTACGACACATTTCGTTGTGTATTATCACAACATTAAATTGTTACCTTTTGGCTTACTCATTGTCCGTTCATTTTGCGCCCCCTGTTGTGGGTCCGTGCTACGACACCTTCACAACAGCATTTTGTACATTATCTGAGTAAATGATCACTGGTTCTGTTTATTCGGTATCAATTAACACTAAATACACATCTGAGTATTACTGAGAAACATCAAGTAATTATGACAATGTTGGATTTTGCATGTTGGAAAAATACAGTACATTCTTGAGAAAAATCTGAACAAATCACTTCACTAACTGCAAATAAGTGATGTCACTCTTGGTGTGGATACAGTGACCATAGTCAGGTACGAAGTATTTCAACAGTGTCACAGTTTTTGTCATTTTGCCTCTGCACTGCCACCTCAATGCAACGGCCAACATGTGCTTGTAGCTTCACTTCAAGGGGTTTGACAAAATTTAGAATGCACCATTAGTGATTATAGCCATTTTATACACAGTCCATCCATTTTCAGAGGCCATAAGTAATTGGACAAATTAAATATAAGTATTATTTTTTTATTAGAAATGATCACATTTATAGCCAGGAAAGGCCAACAGAAGACATGCTACAAGCACAAATCTGCCCCTGTCATAATATAATGAACAGTTAAAGGTTAAAGCGTTGTCCACAGTGATATGACCGTATCATAATATAGGTAATAAAGTAACACAACAGGCAATTGGAGAAGAGCCACATCCACATCATGCTCCTTGCAGCAGTGCAACGATCTGTGGTTTCATGCATGATTTGTACGAAGGCTAACTTGAGTTGCCCAAGACACCCGTACTGTACATTAACTGGTAGAGGGGCATATATGAGGACAGGACTCCTTGCAGAAAATGCATTTTTCTTTCATTGTTTCTGCCATGGTTCTCGACCGGAAAAAGGTGCTTTGCCCTCTTCAGGTCGGTGGAGTGTTGTTGCCTCAAGTGGAGGAGTTTAAGTATCTCGGGGTCTTGTTCACGAGTGAGGGACGGATGGAGCGTGAGATTGATAGATGGATCGGTGCAGCATCTGCAGTGATGCGGTCGCTGTATCGGACCGTTGTGGTGAAGAGAGAGCTGAGTAGGGGGGCAAAGCTCTTGATTTACCGATCGATCTACGTTCCGATCCTCACCTATGGTCATGAGATTTGGCTCATGACCGAAAGAACGAGATCGCGAGTACAAGCGGCCGAGATGAGTTTCCTCCGCAGGGTGGCTGGGCGCTCCATTAGAGATAGGGTGAGGAGCTCGGTCACTCGGGAGGAGCTCGGAGTCGAGGCCGCTGCTCCTCCACGTCGAAAGGAGTCAGTTGAGGTGGCTCGGGCATCTTTTCCGGATGCCCCCTGGACGCCTCGCTGGAGAGGTGTTCCGGGCACGTCCCACTGGGAGGAGGCCCCGGGAAGACCCAGGACACGCTGGAGGGACTACATCTCTCGGCTGGCTTGGGAACGCCTTGGGGTTCCCCCGGAGGAGCTGGAGGAGGTGTGTGGATCGGGAGGTCTGGGTGGCTTTGCTTGAGCTGCTGCCCCCGTGACCTGACCTCCGGATAAAGCGGAAGAAAATGGATGGATGGATGGATGGATGGATGGATGTTCTGTTTTGTTTTTTTTTTGCTTGCTGCTGTTCTTGTTTCAGCAATGGATCATCAGCCTCCTCCTTAGTGAAATTCAGTTATAGAAGTATGATTTTTATGATCTGCATATTTCAGAGGGGCACTTAATAAACTACAGGATTTGCAGACACACAATGTTTGAGCTCCGACTTCATGTAACACAGCTCCGTTTCACCAAAAGACAGGCTCATATCACAGTTACAACATACGGTGCATCTGGAAGTATTCACAGCACTTCACTTTTTCAACATTTTGTTATGTTACAGCCGTATTCCAAAATGAATGAAATTCATTTTTTCCCTCAAAATTCTACACACAGTACCCCAGAATGACATTGTAAGTTTTTTGTTTTGTTTTGTTTTTAGATTTTTGCACAATTTATTAAAAATTTTTTTTAAAAACCTAAGAAATCTTATGTGCATAAGTATTCACAGCCTTTGCCATGAAGCTCAAAACTGAGCTCAGGTGCATCCTGTTTCCACTGATCATCCTTAAGGGGCCCTTCACACATAGTGCAAATTTGGTCAATTTGCGCATGAAGCAGGATGTGTGCAAAATGTGTAAAATCGTAGCTGCCCTCATACGCCTGTTGCTACATCTATTTGCGCACACCAGTGGCTGAAAGACAGTGTGCACTGTGCGAACCCATCGATCCTCTTGCGGCAGGTGTTGGCCAAATTCCAGGTGACACACACAAACATCTAACACGCTCGTTTGGCACTTAGGAAATGTGGGGCCATTCGCACTATTAATATGACAACTGTCAGCAGACAATCACTGTCATACTGGCAGTGAAATTTGTCTAAGTGCCCCACGAGTGTGGCTTGGTGTGTGCAATAAACTGACAGGAGGTTGTGGCCATTGACAGAAGCAGTTTTGGAGATCTGTTGATCCGGACATCCCAGCTGGACAACATGTTCTGTGTTTGGACAGACATGGACTAACAACTGCCACTGTGATGCACGTGTGTCTGCTTGCTGTTATCACGTGGACATAAATAAAAACACATATTGCTTGCCGATGGGCTGCAGTGAGCGTGCACTGCAGCCCATTGACCGGCTGCCCCCAGGTTGAAACGGACCATCAGATCATAACATGCAGCGGGCGATCTGACTGTCGCATCACCCACGTCAGCTCTGTTCCACATGACGCGGCAGGACACACGCGCGGGCTGGCTGATCACGAGCCAGCAGATATTGTCATGATCAGAGCACACTGCTTCTCATTCATGTTCATTTCATGACTGTACGTCAGTGACCATGGGTCATCTACAGAGCAACAGATGGATCATATTTGTATTGCCCGCTTGATAAATGCAGTGTTTTTATATGGTGCGTGGTTTTAGTTTTTTTTTTATATGTCCATGTCCTTTCTGATATCAGGGAGTTTCCCACAGCTTTCACAGGACAGCAATGGTAGTTCAGTGGTAAAGTTTCTGACTGAAAATCAGAGCTTTTGGAAGGCGTGGGTTTGATTCCCGTGGGTGGCAATGTAATTTTTTTTTTATTTCAACCACATCGCGTAGCTGCTGTGAAAAGCTACTGTGTTCCTCGTGTGCATGGAACTGTCACAGTATGTATTTTTATTTATTTTTTTTCTTCACAGCAGCTGCATGATGTGGTTACACATTGCGCAGCTGCTGGCACTGTGTTCCCACGTGCAAGAACCATTGCACCGGCATCGTGCACGCTTCCCCATCAGTGCAATGTTTTGTGGTTCGCTCATACGAGCTCTACCACCATGAGTCACCCTGGAGTTGTACGTATTTGCACTATGTGTGAAGGGGCCCTAAGATTCTTTCTATGGCTGAGGTCCCAGTGAGCACAGTGGCCTCCATCATCCGTAAATGGAAGAAGGTTTAGATCTACCAGGAGTCTTCCCAGAGCTGGCTGCCATCTGAACTGAGCAATCAGGGGAGAAGGACCTTAGTCAGGGAAGTGACCAAGACCCTGATGGTCACTCTGTCAGAGCTCCAGCATTCCTCTGTGGAGTGAGGAGAACCTTCCATAAAGACAACCATCTCTGCAGCATCCATCAATCAGGCCTGTATGGTAGAGTGACCAGACAGAAGCCACTCCTTTGTAAAAGGCACATGGCAGCCCGCCTGGAGTTTGCCAAAAGGCACCTGAAGGACTCTCAGTCCATGAGAACAAAATTCTCTGGTCTGATGAGACAAGGAATGGTGCCATACTTCGAACAAAGCATCATGGTGGTAGCATCATGCTGTGGGGATTGTTTATCAGTGGGAGGAACTGAGAGACTATCATGGTTGAGGGAAAGATGAATGCATCAATGTACAGAGGCATCAATGTACAAAGACATCCTGGACGAAAACCTGCTCCAGAGTGCTCTTGACCTCAGACTGGGGCAACAGTTTCATCTTTCAGCAGGACATGACCCAAAGCCACACAGCCAAGATATCAAAGGAGTGGCTTCAGGACAACTCTGTGAATGTCCTTGAGTGGCCCAGCCAGAGCCCAGACCTGAGTCTGATTGAACATCTCTGGAGAGATCTGAAAATGGCTGTGCACTGACGCTCCCCATCCAACATGATGGAGCTTGAGAGGTGCAGCAAAGAGGAATGGACAAAACTGCCCAAAGATTTTACATGTGATTTCTTAGTTTTTTGTTTTTAATAAATTTGCAAAAACTTAAAAAAAAAACAACTTCATCATTTTGTCATTATGGGGTGTTGTGAGTAGAATTTTGAGAGAAAAATATGAGTTTTCTCCATTTTGGAACAAGACTGTAACACAAAATATGGAAAAAGTGAAGTGCTGTGAATACTTTCCGGATGCACTGTATGCTTAGGCAAGTTGTTTGTTTGTCTTTTGGCTGCCTATAGTTGCTCGTGACCAACACACCGAATCCGTATTGCAATTTCTCACAGATTTTATGCTGGATGCCCTTCCTGACAGAACTCCAGCTCAACATGGAGAAACAGATTTTATTGTTTTGGCAGTGATGTGCTGGATAGTACATAACATCACATTACAAGAGCAGCATGTTTTTTTACTCATCTTTAAAAATATATTAATCCAACCTCACTCAGAAGCTGGGGTTTAAATCAAATCAAATCAATTTTATTTTATAGCGCCAAATCACAACAAACAGTTGCCCCAAGGCGCTTTATATTGTAAGGCAATTATAAGGCAAGGTTTAGAGACCTTTGCTGAGTTCCTGATTAGGAAATTGGACTTCTGGTGGTGTTCTTTTTTTTTCCTTTTAGGAAATTGGAAATTCCAAGTGCCCATCTGCATTGAGTTTACAAAACATTAGATGTGTTTGTGCTGGATAACAGGATCGTTTCTGACTATTTTGGCGTCCTTTTTCACCTGCATCTCTTCACCCTTGAATCCCAAATACTCATACACAAATTCAGTATATTCATCACGTGTGATTGGTGGCACAGTATGTTATCTTAAGCCTACTGAAGCTAAAGTAAATATAAGAATAGCTCACTCTTATTTTAAATTCTGTTTGTACTGGGTTTCTTGGAATTTACCAGTCACAAAAACAGGTTTCTGTTATTTAAGCATAAGCCAATGACAATCTGAAAGCCTGAGCACCATCAGTTTTTGTAATATATTACATTCAAAACAGCAGTATGGTGTAGTTAAAAATATTTCACATTCTAACTTCTGTTAGTAGCGGTGTCAGACATTTTTCTTTTGCGAAAATAACGGAACAGTAAGGTCGTATTTTGTACCCCTTGTATTTAATTTCTGCTAAAATTTGTTGAAGCAGCAAGAATAGTCATGACACATTCCTTCCCTGTAAAACATCTGTGGTTGTCAGCACTTGAAGCATGGAAAAGAAAAATTAGGAAAGTTGGCTAAAGGTATATGTGATCTCATTACCCCACAAATTATGTTCGGCCAACATAATATGATGTCATATCACTCCGAGATATTTGTGGAATGCTGCTTTACAAGAGTCAAATGGAGTGCATTTCCCTCAAGAAACGCTCAAGCTGATTTGTTGAGGTTGGCTGTTGTAACGTGCGCCTGCGAGATGCCTACTGGTTTCAATCAGGGTTTTCCAAAAGGAGCGAAGTAGCATTCCTGTCTGTCTCACTGTTAATCTCACATAATCACTGTCTTGTGTATGTCTGTGGTTTAGAGCAGCTATGTCACAAAGGTCCAAAATATTTTCATAAATTCATTAGAAATGACTGTAAAACGTTGGAATTTCCCTCCCACTGAACTTCTGCAGAGTAAAGCAGGTCTGTAATCAGAGTTGTAGTGCCTTGATGCTCGGCTTTGGCCTTCAAATGGTCAAATGCCTATTTTCCCAGGTCTTAGCCTTTTTGGGGCACATGGAGTTTTTCTTGTAGAGGACACCGTGTACAACGTTGTGCAACACATTATCTCTCTGGAGAGTACTGACTAGGGAAATACATTTCAAGATAGATGTGTTTGACATAACAATTTTGTCTCAGAAGTTATAGATACATTTTAAGCTACGTAGTATGTGGACGACACCATTTTTGGAGCTTTGCTTCTGTCTTTATCCTCCAAGTTGTCTGAAGAAAACTGACTGCAAAATTGATTACTTTTCCACAGTGATCCTGGCCTTGTCATTGGATGGCTGATGTATAAAAATGGCTGTAATTCCTAAATACTTAATGTGATATTTTTGTTAAAACCCTTAAGTTAAAGGTAAAGTCTACAGTACAAGCAAGGATCCAAAATTACAAGAAATGTGTTGCTGTCTGAAAGAAGCGCCACCCTGACTTTATTAGAAACACTTCAGGCATCATCAAACACAACTTGGAAGATTAGAGATTTAATCTGATGTATTTATAGCACATTTCAAATACAATCTAGGTACCTAAACAATCTGTACAATGCAGAATACTACTTTTCCTGCACTCTAAAAATGAACCGCTGTCTCCAACAAGAAAAAAAATGATGTAACAATTTGTATAGGTTTTCTTTAAGTTATTTCAATTTAGGGCCCTGTACCACTAGTGTTTAGGGGGATTTGCGTATGGATTGCGCACAGAATTGGCCCATATTCGCCAAATATCCGTGTAACATGCTTGTATGAGTTGGCCGTCATCCGAACACGCCCGTGATCATCCGGAGAGGCATGCATGTCCGCCAGGATTTTTGAGTAGCTCAAAAATCTGGATGCGGATAACATCCGCCTTACATACTCCATACATACACAATACATACTCACTCTATGTGCTGTACATCTGCCATTAACCGCTGATATCCGCAACTGACTGGGATTTGCAGCTTGGCAGCGGACCAGGACAGTGTGTAAAACAGATATATATCGTGCCCATCATGTCCACATCACAAACTAAAATATGATGTAGCGAATGCATACAGATTGGCCACGAATAAAGCGTATCTGCTTTGCAGCTGATTTGTGGACAATCTGTGAATGCATAACAAACACGTAAACCCAGAGTACTATATGTGGCAGAAAGCGACATACCTGCCAGTCAGTGACAGTCCGGCTGTGTAGATCCACAAAGACGTAATAGCTGCTGCAATCCAGGACTTTTATTTAACACTAACAAAAGGAGAGTCTGTTTTCTGTGACACTCTCAAAAAAAAAAAAAAAAAAAAAAACACGGTCTCACACCCTGAGCGGCTTCCCCCCTCCCGCTCCCCAAACTCATGAACAGTTAACCCTCGCATGACAAAATGAACATTAACTCTGTGATCAACTTGTCCAAGTCCAGCAAATGCTCCAGAGCCTGTGTTGTTGGTGTGAATAGTGATGCCGAAACGAGCTAGTGCGCTTATTTTATGGCCGCAATGCAGATGCTGTGCATGCGCAACATGTGCGCTCGCTCCTTTTGGCATCACTATTGCAGCCATTTTCACCATTTATGTTGCGGATGAAAACAAACGCCCACAATTTGTATACTCAATTCATGTGCAATTAATCCTCTCCCCAGTGGGACAGGGCCCTTAACTAGAGAAGTCTTGTGGCATTAACTCAGTTGAAGTTTCTTTTTTAGAGTGTAGAAACAGCTCCTGCCCTGAAGTTATTTTCATGATATTCTTTGTTTTTATTAATCTCTACTTATTTATGTCTTGGCCTTGATTACATGACTGTAATGTCTTATACAATTAGTTCAGAGATGATTTGTTTCACAGTACAACAGGACAGTATTTTTTCCATATATAGTTTCGTTGTGATTGAGTATATGCAGATCATCAGGTGCACTGTGTCTGCTCTGTACTAAGTACTGGGACTTTCTTGACAAACGGCATCATTACTCACATCTGCATCTTTTGGTTTGTTGGATTCTTAGCAACATTACTCAAAAACTGATGAAATGGTTTCTTTTGAAATTTGGTGAACAGGTTCAGCCTGACCTGAAATGTAATAATTGCAGTTAGTGTTGTGTGGGCCGCCAGAAGAGGAGGTACTGCTGGCCCACCACCAGAGGGCGCCCTGTCTGGAGTGCGGGCTCCAGGCACCAGAGGGCGCAGCCGCCTCACAGGAGCAGCCAGGGTGACAGCTGTCACGCATCACCTGCAACAGCTGTTACCAATCATCTGATCGGCAGGAGTATATCAGCAGGACGACATCTCCACCTCTTTGCCGAGATATCGTTCTACCTGGAAGGTAACGTACCTCAGCTGTCTGCTTGACAATATCCTTTGTGACTTTTGTGCATTATCTTTTGGACTGTTTTTCCAACGAGAGGTGGAGGTAGCTTTCCTGCCGTGCTGATTCCTGGGTGCAAAAGCATCCTCATTCACTTGCTTTTTGTTCCTTGCCAGCAGTACCAGATCCGACACACGGAGGCAGTGGCCACCTGGGAGTTCGGGACTTGGCAGCTCCAGTATTCCCGGGGTCTGGTGGCGGAGGAAATCGTGTGGTTCCGGTTCTGCTTTGGACAGGCGTCTCCTATCTTCGAGCCTGCCCACACGACACCTTGTGAATTGACTATTGTCTATTGTTGCAATCTGTTGTATTTGTTGTGCACATTCACAACAGTAAAGTGTTGTTATTTGACCTATTCCATTGTCCGTTCATTTGCGCCCCCTGTTGTGGGTCCGTGTACCTACACTTTCCCAAGTTAGGTCCATATGTATCTGGACACAGATTCCCAATGCAGGAATGACAAGCCTGTTTGTGTTTGTTATAATTGGCTGCTGTGTTGTTGCATATCGAGGTGTGAGTTATTTCCTCTTGAATTAAATTTACAAGGCAGCGGATAAAAGTCTTTGGGCACTATTTTACACTCAGCACCCAGCGTAGTGCATGTGGCATTGTTAGTTGCCCTGAACTGAAACCCAGGACTAAAGTCACTGCAACCACATAATATTAATATGTCTGTGTATCATGAATGCTGTTGGCAAAAAAAAGCCTCACCCCTCCTCTAGCGTTCTCTCTCTCTCTCTCTCTCTCTCTCTCTCTCATAGGCAGGTGACATTATATGCATAAATTGCATGAAAAAGTGAAAACAACACATAAATAAGAGTAAGCACTCATGACAAAAATAACACAACATGCTTGGACGTCACCATGTTGACCATGATGGTCTAGTGGTTAAAGCGTTGGGATTGAGACCAGAGGATCCTTGGTTCAAATCCCAGCCTGACCAGAAAATCACTAAGGGCCCTTGGGCAAGATCCTTAATCCCCAAGTGTAGTGAGTACCTCGTATGGCAGCACATCGGGGTGAATGTGAGGCATTAGTTGTAAAGCGCTTTGAGTGTCTGATGTAGATGGAAATGTAAATGCAGTCTGTTTACCATTTACCATTCAATGTATGATTGGACAAAGAGGCGGAGCGTGGACAAGACCTGGTGGGACAAATGAGCTCAGATTCAAAGACAGTGAAGCAATGACAAACCGGTGAACTTTTGTTCAGGTGGTTTACGTAACGGATGATTCGAATGTGGATTATAAAATGTATGATATATAGTTTCATACGTATTGTCAAAAAAAGCAGATTACAGACATAAGCCTCATTTCTGTCATATGCAGTTAGTCAATTATACAATTAGTCCATTGTTCGATTCCATTTTATTTGACTGGATTTTATATTTGTACTAGGGTCTATACTGGATCACGATATTCTCAACGTACCAGTATAATATGTTCGGGATGTGTACCGGTAATCCCATCCCCGTATTTTCGATGCATCAGCATTGGATGCTGCATCCCATTAGTCCACTGTTTGTTTTTTGCAGCGCCCCAGATTTGGGAAAAAATTAGTTGGCATCATCTCGCTGTGTCTCACCGTGCAGCGGCAACGCAATGAACAAGAGCAACACATCACATCAGCAGCGAGTTTTACAAACATACTGTATTTACTGTTTTTCTTTCAAAATCTGTGCAAACTGAAGCTAGAATGGCATGTCTTCTTTTTGAATAAATTCCTTTTCTCTTCCACTCCACAATAAAGCTATAGCTAAAAGTTGATGAGTTAATAGTGAAAGTCAATCAAATGTTGGACCCATTGCTGTTTTTTTTTTTTTTTTTTTAGTTTCTCTTGTTAACAAACAGTAAATTTTATAACTGCTACAGTGTGTATGTGCATTTTTCATCACTCTGGTTCCACTTTGGTCCACAGCATTTTAAATTGTGTGTGTTGGGCCTTGTAGTCCATGAGCCAATAGTCAATTTTGACCTAATCAGTTCTATTTAAGGCAGAGGTCTCAAACTGGTTCCAGAAAGGGCCGAGAGGGTGCAGGCTTTCTGTGCAACCACCCACTCCAGCAGGTGATTTCACTGATTAACATCACTTTGAGCAGGTGGAATCAGTTAATCAGTGAAATCACCTGCTGGAGTGGGTGGTTGCACAGAAAGCCTGCACCCTCTCGGCCCTTTCTGGAACCAGTTTGAGACCTCTGATTTAAGGGGACTAAACTACACTTACAGTCCAGCCTCAGTGGACCATGACCTACACAAAAATGTATTGTGGCATCTCAGGCTGGTAGCAGTAGCCAAGTGGAGGTCAATGAAGAATCAAACAGGAGTCAAAATTTTAAAATGCTCCATTCATATTGAAAGTATACTACATTATTGTCTGATCATAGCGATTCCAAAAAGGTGTAGTTGGTGCTATGGGGGAAAAAACAGCAAAAATTATTTTTTTCCATTTGTACAGGGGTCAAAAGATAAAGTTGCTCTGATTTTGATTAAACAAAGTGATACAAAGTATTGGTTTTAACGGGATAAAAGGAATAGTTTTGACTGTGTTGAATGTTTGGTCTCCAAAGTAAGGTCCAACAATGTCGACGTCCATTGGATTGCATGACATATGTTACCCCGTAATTTGATAATTATGCATAAAAGATGGTGTCGACTATTCCTTTTTAAAACTCTATTAACTCAACTAATAATTTGCGTCACCTTTTACAGAAATTGGAGCAACTTTAACTTTAGACCCCTGTACAAACTGAAACTGACCTTTGCAACTATTTTTACTTCTTTTTTTCTGTACAACATTCAGATGGTCCAAAGTGTACCTTTTTGGAGATACACTGAAGCTGGATTGTAAGTGCAGTTTAGTCCTCTTAAGTGGTGCTGACAACCTGGTTGGTCCGTGGACTACTGGGCCATTTTGGATGAGATCCTAATAAAATTAGATTTTTTTTTTTAAGCAGTTGCTGCTCATTTTTGCATGTCCAGGTTTGGACAGGTGCACTATTGGTGTATTTTACTTTATTTCCAAGATATCAACCCTTGAAGAGCTCTTGTACAAATTATCAGACAAGATACATGTCACAAACATAAATTAATGTCAAGTGTCCAGAGTAAATGATCAGAACTCTGAATCACCTCACATCAGCTGTGAATGCAATCACGTTAAAAGTTTGGTAGCTTTTGATTTCAAGGATGCTGCATATAGCTTCATTCTGGAACATTAGGGTTTTGTCTTTATGTTGTTTTTCTGTTTTGTTTGTGTTTTTTCCTGGGTGCTGTTGTCATTGTCATTTTTCCACTCAGGTCCACAGTTATCAATGGGAAAGCGAGAAGCCTTTGAAATTTTCAGAAGGGACCATGAGAGCAGTCAAACTATACAAGACAATAATAACCTGCTCAAACAGAGGTTAGTGACAAACTAAACTTTACACAAAAGTGTGATTTTTCTTTTTCCTTTTTGTTCTTTTTGACCATTTAGTTTTTTCATCCAGATGGCAAATTTGCTGCAAGTGCTAATTATAGAAAACTTTCCTATAACCCAGTTATTTTCCAGGGACTTTTGTATATAACAGGACATTTTTGTGAGGAAATTGTTGGAGAATTGAAACCACATGCGTGAAACCACACATATCTGTGAATGCAGCATGTTTGCGGAACACAAGTTTGATTCTTAGTCAATAATGGGAAAATGTAACCAACAGAAAAACCTTAAAGGTCATGAGATTGATCGTTTTGGAATAATTTATAGAAATATTTTTGAAAAACCTTTCTGTGTAAGAGATGTAAAAAATGAAAGAAAGAATCAGATCTTTTACATGAAAATGTAATGTGTGCACGTTGATGTAGATGATCATCCCACTAAGTTTCCTGATTTGCTGAAACCTTTGAGTTAGTGGTCAAACCTTTCCAGCCTTGTTCTGTCCTGTCATGACTAAATAACATCCAGACAAATGAGGGACCAGTTTTGAGAGTGGAGAAGGTTCTGGTGAAGGGCAGCGCTGACAGAGTTAAATAAAATGAAATCATCTCTGATGCCTTTGATTGTCTTTATCCAGTAGTTTTAAAGAATCCATTAATACTTCCATTCCTTTGAACAGGACAGCCGAGGCCAGAAAATATGGAGAACAACTCAAAGCGTCCATAACCAGACTCAGTAAGTTATCTCAACAAATGCTGTATTCTCAATTCACATTTTGCATTCAAGTACAAAAGCCAGTACCAAAAATGTAAACTTGGGTAATAAGAACAAAGGAAAATCTGGCCTTTAATTAGTGCAATTCTCTGTATCTGTATAATACTGCACAATAAACAGAGCAATAACTAACTCTTAAATATTCAGTAAAGTAATAAAAATTAAATATTGAAAATAAATAATATTCAGTTAGTCACACACTTTGCAATCAAGTGCAAAACTAAGACACACAATGTAAACTTGGGTAAAAAGAAACAAAGGAAGACCTGGCCATTAAGTAATGCAAATCTCTGTACCTGTATATTATTGCACAATAAACACTATGCAACTCTGTATGTAGATTAAAATGTTCGTTGTCAGTGAAAATGAACATTACATTAAGTAAGGATTAAACAATGAGAAGCCATGCATTATATGGTTTGAATGCACGACGCAAAGCGGAGCTAACACACAAATATTTATTTAAGTTAACAGAACTTGATAAAAATGCATAAGTACTTGGGACTATTTTATGCCAGTCTCAAGATATTTTCATCCTTGGTTCTCTTCTTCTTTCCTGTCTTCATTCTTTATTTTGGCCAAAAATATTAAAATTCACTTGGAAATCCATGTTTTATATCGCATTTCTGTCATTCACCTGTCAAAACACAGCTGATCTGCACCAACTGATTTGCGCGTTGCTGTGGTGACGACCAGAGCGGAGTGATATTACTCTGACTTAACTCGCCGAGCTACGTGTGCGTATACACAAAAATAATGCACGCCAGTTAGACATGTAATTCTCACTGACCATGGTATCACCTATACTAAAACACTCCTCTCATCTAACGACTAAACCAGCAGTTGTAACTTAGGAGGAGAAGCGTTTCAAATCTTTTATCAGACAGTCTGTTCCTCTTCGGAGAGAAGACAAGCTTGCCCTCGCTGAACAGTCTCTCAACAGGTGCACTAGATGGAGTAGAAGCATTGTAACGTAGTGAAATTATCTTGATGAGAGGAAATCCACACAGAGAGTTGAAGTTTTGTGCTGAAGATCTAAAATAGTCTGCCACCTGGTTTTCTACTGAAGAGGAGGTGTCCTCCTCAACCTCCTCAAAGGAAAATAAATCGTTCTCTTTGGCTGAATCTGTGTGATGTGAAGATATGCTGGTGCCTGGTATCATGCTGGATGGTCAGGAATGGCAGGACACAAATGCACGGCTCAAGCAGACAGCTCTGGTTTTCAGAAGACTTTATGATTGTGGTTTGCAGAGGTCGGTACACGAGTAAGCAGTCCAGAAAAAAACAACAGTACAAAAATCATCAGGCAAGCAAGTGTGGTCAAAGCAACAGGGAGGAGGTCAGGTACACACAAGGAGGCAGGCAAGACTATGGAACGCAGATACAGAGCTGGAATGAAGGCACAGGGCACGACAAACTGGCGAGAGACAAACAACCTCAGTGAGCTTATATCACCCCAGGTGGCAATCAGCAAATCAGAAACAGGTGTGCAAGGAAAGCACCAGAACCAGGGCGTGGCCAGAGAGAGAGAGACAGAGACAGACAACCCCAAGCAGAAAAACCCAGCAAGAGAATAAACAAACCAGGCCCAATGAAATACTGCAAATCTGGTTTTGATAGCCTGAAACAATAAGAATAATCACATTAATGTGAGTACTACAGCAATGCTCACTTAATAAATAATCAAATATTCAGTTCAAGTTCTTACTGTGACTATGGCGTCAGGAAGATCCCTCAGTATTTGTAGGCCACTTGTAAGGGCTTCTGTCTTCAGTATTAATGTCTCTATTGCTGGTAGGAGTGTACCATAAAAACAGTTGTCTTCTCCCTGGGGCCCCTTACAGTTGCTTCATCGCAGTACAGTACCCCTTTAAACACTGGTGTTCCCTTTCTGTTATCACTGTCATTCCTAATTTGGAGGAGATGGTGTTAGGTCTACCATGGATATTTCAGAGATTCGAGCCAGGGCATCATAGAAGGAATTTCCATCCTGTTGTACAAGGACAAGCAGCTTTTTTGACACCAACTGTTTCAGGTAGCCAAAGTTGATTGACTTGTCTTGTTCCAAAGGGCTGTACATTTGGCAGTAGCACTTCTGTAAATAGCCTTGTTTGCAGGATTTGACAGCAAACACTTGTCAATATCTGTGCACAAAATCAGGTTTAGTGTGTGTGATGCACATCTCTTGGGGGGCAAAGTGATCACGAACATTACCATCAGTTATCAGCAGTTGCATGGAGAGCATCATTAATGTCTGTAAATGCCCCTCTTAAAGGCTTTAACAAAAGTTAGAGCCATTGTCAGTCACTGTTGCTGAGATTTTGTGTGTTATCCCATATGTTGTGTGTATATTGTCAAGCTCAACTGCAATGGCGTCATGAGTAATGATGTCCCTTAAACCGTCTGCAGGCAAGAGCCACTTTCCTCTCTTGTATGTTATTTGGACTGATCCACTGTGGCGTCACACCCATGAAACTTCTATTGCGGGCAGTCCAGATGTCTGCTGTGGTTGAAATGTACTCCATTTCCTCAAATGGCTTTTAAGCTCAATATTCATTTTTCGTATTCACTGTCTATGAATTTAGCAAAAGTGTTTCGGCATGGGGCACCCCCCTCCCCCCCCCCCCCATATTGGTATTTACACCAGTACATACACATACACATTCTTGCCTCTAATTTCAATGAGTGAGAAGTCGCCACCTTTGGATTTCCCTGGCTTGTCGCCATTGTCGCCTCTTGTCGTGTTTGGCACTCAGAGCGTGCAGTGAGACAGCGTGAGCAGGGCATGATCCGCCCACCTAGCCAATCATCATCACATTTGCAACGGCGTCATCATCATCCCACCCCATGCTCTCTCCAGGCAGCTGATGTGTGGCCAAAACCTAACACCTTGCGCTTCATTCAACAAATTGTAGTAACGCGCCACTTCGATTCTCAGTAACGGAAACGGTGTTGGAACGATGGGAAAAGTAATTAATTAGATTACTCATTACTGAAAAAATAACACCATTAGTAACGGCGTTATACTCTAACGCCGTTATTACCAACACTGCTTATGTGTGTGTAAAGATGGCATTAATTGTTATGCTGAAGTCTGCTTTTAATTGTAACTATAGTATTAACTGTTCTGCTGAATTCCTCCTTTGAACTGTAGCTTGATTGTGATTTTTCTCTTATAAGATTGCTGAATTAATGTCACAATGTTGAGTTCTTTAATAGAAGACTGAAAATATATCTTATTCCATTAACTGTGTGAATAACAAGGATGTTAAACTCCTTTTATTGTTGTTGTCTGTACTAAGTTCTGTACTTTCCCAAAAACTGTTCCCCCTCCCTACTCCTTTTTGGGTCCCCGTCTTATTCTCTGATAATTCATCGGTCCTATCTTTGACAAGAATTCCAGGGGCAATGTTGGTGAACATTGTAAAGCCATCGGGACAGGCAGTGATTTAGGGTAAACAAATAAAACTAAAAACAGCTAAATTTCTTATGAATGTTTACCATTTGAAACATCTGAGAGAGCAGCATCATATCCTGAGATTAATATTCAGGTTCACACACTCAGTTATTTGACTGGCACATTCTGAAGGCACGTGTTGCCTTTGGTCTTTGGCTATGTGTTGGAAATTAGAAACAGTTCATTATTAATCTGGTCATACTACCCAAAGAAAAGAAACAATTCCTTTAACACAGTCTCAACAGGTATTCTTGTAAAGGTGCGAAAGAAGGAGAAAAAAAGGGCTGAGGATGCTACCAGACTCAGCTCGCCAAAATCACCCGTGGCCAGAGCCTGGCATCCCAGAGTGCCGTAGTTGCCCACACGTCCTCAGATGAGAGCAGAAAGCTCCAACACGTCCCCCACTGACCAGGATGAACACACTACACAGCAAAGAAAAAGAGGTACAAGAGGGCAAGACGGGAAAATCAAATACAGTAGTGTTCAGAATAATAGTAGTTCTATGTGACTAAAAAGATTAATCCAGGTTTTGAGTATATTTCTTATTGTTACTATGGGAAACAAGGTACCAGTAGATTCAATAGATTCTCATAAATCCAACAAGACCAAGCATTCATGATATACACACTCTTAAGGCTATGAAATTGGGCTATTAGTAAAAAAAAGTAGAAAAGGGGGTGTTCACAATAATAGTAGTGTGGCATTCAGTCAGTGAGTGTTGTCAGTTTTGTGGAACAAACAGGTGTTAATCAGGTGTCCCCTGTTAAGGATGAAGCCAGCACCTGTTGAACAGGCTTTTCTCTTTGAAAGCCTGAGGAAAATGGGACGTTCAAAACATTGTTCAGAAGAACAGCATAGTTTGATTAAAAGTTGATTGGAGAGGGGAAAACCTATATGCAGGTGCAAAAATTATAGGCTGTTCATCTACAATGATCTCCAAAGCTTTAAAAATGGACAAAAAAAACAGATGCGTGGAAGAAAACGGAAACAACCATCAAAATGGATAGAAAGTGGCAAAGGGCTCACCCATTGATCAGCTCCAGGATGATCAAAGACAGTCTGAAGATACCTGTAAGTGCTGTGACAGTTAGAAGAACGCCTGTGTGAAGCTAATTTATTTGCAAGAAATCCGCCACAAAGTCCCTCTGTTAAATAAAAGACGTGCAGAGAGGTTACAGTTTGCCAAAGAACACATCAACTGGCCTAAAAAGAAATGGAGGAATATTTTGTGGACTGATGAGAGTAAAATTGTTCTTTTTGGGTCCAAGGGCTGAAGACAGTTTGTGAGACGACCCCCAAACTCTGAATTCAAGCCACAGTTCACAGTGAAGACAGTGAAGCATGGCAACCTCTGTTTTAATGAGACTTTTGAGCGTCTAGTGTTGGACTGTATTAAAAGTCAAATACCAGTGTCTGTGGACCCGCTCCAATTTGCTTACAGACGCAACAGGAGTGTCAAAGATGCCATCTCCTTCACGCTGAACTCTGTGTATAAGCACTTGGACAAAGGAAAATCTTATGTCTGTATGCTTTTCATAGACTACAGCTTTGCTTTTAATTCTCTTGTTCCAGTGCAGCTCATTCACAAATTGAAAACTCTTGGCTTATGTGATGCCATTTGCAAGTGGATTTTAAACTTTTTAACTGGTAGACCACAGAGGGTTAAAATTAACAACTGTTTTTCAAATGTACTTCTTGTGAATACAGGTTCTCCGCAAGGATGTAAGTCCTCTGCTCTACACTTTGTACACATATGATTGTGTTGCGTCTTTTCCCAATAATATGATCATTAAATATGCAGATGATACTACTATTATTGGTCTTGTTAATTCAGATGGTGATGACTCTAACTATCGGTCAGAGGTTCAGTATGTAGTCCAGTGGAGTGAACAAAATCATTTAGTTCTTAATACTTCCAAAACAAATGAACTGATTATTGATTTTGGGAAAAGCAATGTTCACTTGCCTATTATTATTAACAACACAGAGGTACAGAGGGTTGACAGTGTGAAATTTCGTGGTGTGACCCTTTCTAATGATTTGAGCTGGCATGCTAACACTCAAGCTATTGCCAAAAAGTCCAGACAGCGGCTCTATTTTCTACGTAAACTTAAGGAGTTTACTCTAAATAAGCACATTCTTTTAAATTTTTATCACTGTGCTGTTGGAAGTCTCCTTATAAACTGTATTTCTGTATGGTTTGGAAATCTTACATGTAAAGAAAAAAAAGTTTTAAACAGAGTGGTGCGTTCTGCTCGCAGGGTAATAGGCTGTGAGCTGCCAGCCCTGGAGGACATTTTTAAAAGCAGGCTTCTTTCGCGGGCATTACTGATCATTAATGACCCCACCCATCCTGCTAAGAATATATTTGAGCTTCTTCCTTCTGGGAGATGCTATCGTTCTATTAAATGCACCAGATCTCGCCATGTAAACAGCTTCTTTCCACAAGTTGTGATGGCTTTGAACTGTGCACACTGACTGACAAGCACTTTACTATTTTTATTATCTCTTATTGCTCTTATGCTTTTATTGTGGCAAGTGTTATCTATTTATTCATTTTTTATTTATTATGTCTTTGTGTCCATGTTTTTAAAATGTATGTTTATGCACACTAAGCTCTTGCAACGTTTTTCCAATGTAGTTTTACTGCAAATGGCAAATAAACTGAACTGAACTGAACTGGTGCAAGCATCATGATATGGGCATGTTTCTCCTACTATGGTGTTGGGCCTATATATCGCATACCAGGTATCATGGATCAGTTTGGATATGTCATAATACTTGAAGAGGTCATGTTGCCTTATGCTGAAGAGGACATGCCCTTGAAATGGGTGTTTCAACAAGACAATGACCCCAAGCACACTAGTAAACCAGCAAAATCTTGGTTCCAAACCAACACAATTAATGCCTCACAGATGTGAAGAAATCATGAAAAACTGTGGTTATACAACTAAATACTAGTTTAGTGATTCACAGGATTGCTAAAAAAAGCAGTTTGAACATAATAGTTTTGAGTTTGTTGTTGTGGCTGGCGTGCCTGGCTGGCTTTTGTGTGTCTTTTGTTTCTGTCTTTTGGTTTTCCTCCCAGGTGGTGCGCATTTGGGACTGAGTGGCTGTGTAGCTGAGTTTATCAGGACCTCACCCTGATCACCTGAGGCTGATCACCTGCGGCTCGTCAGGACTCACAGCTGTGGTGCATCTACATGGATTGGAACATGGTGGCATTTAAGACTGGAGTACACAGTGTGTATTTGCCAGAGACTCGACCTTGTGACCAGACGGGTGAGATCGTCGTCTCAAGAGCCATCTCATCATCAGTGGATGCAGAGAACGTCCAGGTTTGATGCATGGTCTGTGAAAGAGGAGGGGGTGAGGTCTCACGCTCGTCAGCACACTTCCTGAGGTACGTTAGATTTTGTGACTAACATTTATACAGTCAGTAAATGTGGTGTCCCTCACACCTTATTATATTGAGCTGTATGTTGGTCGTTTAAATCAGCTTCCACTGCAGTGGAGTTTTGTGAACAGGGTGTTCTATGCCTGCAGGGTGGGAAGCTGATTTGCAATTAAGCCAGGAAGTGTTTGCTGTTTGTACACCTTTGAGTGGTCTCTCTGTGTGTTGAGTGTGGACTCACATAATGATTTCTTCTTTCACAGACTCGGTTTGTCGCGGCCACCTGGGGGGTGTCGGCGGGGTCCTTGGGTCCGAACTGGTTCTGGCTCCGGACCGTTAGCGTTGCTGGGAGCGCACCGCAATCCACCACGCCAGACCGCGCACTTTTATATTTTTCACATCACTGTTATGTTTATTAAACTCTGTTATTCTTTGTACCGTGCTCTGCTTATTTCATACTGGGTCCTTCAAACGCTGGTCGGTTCTCCGGGCTGCGTCCGACACATAACATTTGTAGCGTCAACAGCAGATGCTACTATTATTGTGAACACCCCCTTTTCTACTTTTTTTACTAATAGCCCAATTTCATAGCTTTAAGAGTGTGCATATCATGAATGCTTGGTCTTGTTGGATTTGTGAGAATCTACTGAATCTACTGGTACCTTGTTTCCCATGTAACAATAAGAAATATACTCAGAACCTGGATTAATCTTTTTAGTCACATAACACTACTATTATTCTGAACACTACTATGTTATTCCTGACACTACATAAGCAGGGCTTAAAATGTGAGTGAGTGAATCATTCTGACGGCTGCACAGTGGGTTTGTGGTTAGTCCTGTTGCCTCACAGCAAGAAGCTTGTGGGATCGCTTCCCACCTGCCAACTTTCTGTGTGGAGTTTGCATGTTCTCCCCATGGGTTTCCTCCCGGTGCTCCGGCTTCTTCACACATCACAGGTGAATTGGAAACTTTAAATTGACTATGTGTGGGTGTGAATGTGTTTGTTTGTCTGTATTTGGCTCAGTCTTATTCCAAAATGAAATAAATTAATTTTTCTCCCCCTCAAAATTTTGTGTTGGGGGGTGGAGCCATCACTCTGGCACACCATATGTGTGTTGCTTGGCAACTCCACAGTCGTGGGGACACTCAGACAAATTCCACAGCCAGCTCAAAAGTGATTGCGTGCTCACTATTTTCATGCTGACAGCGCGAATGGCCACACATTTTCTGAGTGTCAGGCAAACGGTGTGGGTTGTTCGTGTGTGTCACCTGGAATTTGGCCGACACCTGCCGCGAGACGGATTGAATAGGCTCTCACAGCCGCTAGTGTGCGCGAATAGTTGTAGCGACGGGTGTCCGAGGCATTAGAGGCAGCTCCGATTTTTCACGACTGGCATGCAATTCCTCCGTTGTGCGTTGGTTGGCTTCAGTGGTGTTATGTGTGCAGGGGCCCTAAGACTCACAACACAAACAGAAAAAGGTAAAATCCTCACATGCTCAAAAGCTCACACTTATCAATAAAATATTTGTAACTGACTGGAATAAGTGACTTCATGATGAAGACACAATATTTTTAAAATGAAGAAAAAAATATAATTGCAGATATAACAGTTTTAATAAGACAGATTTCACCGTTTGAACCAGAGGGGGGAAAACTAGTGATGGTTAAAAATGCAATGTTCAAGAAATGGAATCAGACTGACCCATTGGTTCAGGAAAAGTTGTTCTGGATAATTTGGAGCAACTTGCCACAGTGGCAACTAATGGACAATCGTATGTGTCGTTTGCAAAGAGGTGATGCAATGTGATGTGATTCTCTTGGATCTAGTTTCTAGGTTTTTCTTTGTTTTTTGTTTCCCCCCAGGCTTTTATATTGATACAGCTTTGTGTTTTTGGTGAGATGCATGAGATTGTTCGTGATGTTTAACAGCTTGGCACTGTGCACTGCTTCACACCAGATGGAAGATGGGGCTCTTTATTACTGCAGCCAGACAACATGGCCTACATATTATTTAGTAAAACTGCACCGATTCAGTGCTTGACTATTACAATTACTAGACAATTATTAATTATTTTCAGTGTGTCTCTCTCTCTCTCTCTCTCTTAAGATTTTTTTTATTTTTTTCATCTTTTTAAGTATTCAAATTCTCTGATTCTTAACTAGATTCTTTGCTACTGTCTGGCTGTATGCCAAATATCTGGGTTGTGGACAAAATAAGACATTTGAAGGCATCATCTGGAAAAATTTTGTGACATTTTATGGACCAAAAAAAAAAAAAAAAACTATTAATCGGTTGACTAATTCCCATTAGTAGAGAACAAAATGAAACAAATTTTCTATATCAAACACAATAATGACCAAATCTGTTTTGTTTTTTGTTAGTTTTTTGTTTTGTTTTGGGGTTTTTCCAGACAGACAGTTTCAACCATAAGTGGTGAAATACCAAATCTCAGCCAAGTGCATTTAGACCTTGTTTTTCATGCTTTATCATCCTAAATGTATGGAGTTTGAGTTTAATCCATGTGTCATTAGCCCACTGCTACTTATACTAGATATATTCAGATTTTCTGGACATGCCAATGTAGATCTTTCCATTATTTATTTAGAAATGCCTCACCAAAATACAATTATAGAAATGCATCTATTGACCAAGTGTTGGGAAAGTGTAGTGACACGGACCCACAACAGGGGGCGTAAATGAACGGACAATAGATGAGCCAAAAATACAACACTTTACTGTTGTGAAATGTGCACAACGAGAATACAGACAAACATAGAATTTGGATCACAATCAAAATATACAAGATGATGTGTGGGTAGGCTCGAGGATAGGAGACGTCCGTCCCGAGTGGAACCGGATCCCACACTATTTCCACTGCCACCGAACCCGAAGGATACTGGAGCCGCCAAGTCCTGAGTCCCCAGGTGGTCACCGTCTCCAACTGTAGGATCTGGTACTGCTGGCAGAAAGCAGAAGAACAGATGTAATGAGTGTGTGAAAACACACCCAGTAAACAGTCAGCAAGTTCTTCTTTCCAGGTGGGAACAACACCTCCACCTCCAACACAGTAATATTACGTGCAGCGCCTGATAACTTATCCCAATTTGGCGTGAGGAGCAAAGTCCGTCGTCTTCCTCACAATCCCCAAATCCCAGCCTCCAGCTGCAGCTAGTAATCAGGAACGCCTGCAAAGAATCTAAACAATTGTGCGTTTGGCACCAGAAAACGGCTGAGAGTTTTACCTTAGAGGTAGAAGATATCTCGGCGACGAGGTGGAGATGTCGTCCGGCTTTTGTGTGTGTGGGTGATGACCTGGTGATCGGTGACAGCTGTCATAGTTGATGAGTGACAGCTGTCACCCCGGCTGTTCCTGTGAGGCGGCAGCGCCCTCTCATGCCCGAAGCCCGCACTTCAGGCAGGGCGCCCTTTGGTAGTGGGCCAGCAGTACCTCCTCTTCAGCGGCCCACACAACAGGACCCCCCCCTCAACGGCACCTCCTGGCGCCCGACCCGACTTGTCAGGATGGCGATGGTAGAAATCGTCCAGGAGGGCCGGATCCAGGATGAAGCTCCTCTTCACCCAGGAGTGTTCTTCGGGTCCATAACCCCCAGTCCACCAAGTACTGGAAACTCCGGCCCTTCCGGCAGACGTCCAGGAGCCGACGCACAGTCCAAGCCGGCTCCCTGTCGATGATCCGGGCAGGAGGCGGTGCCGGTCCGGGAGCACAGAGGGGTGAGGTGTGATATGGTTTCACTCTGGAGACATGAAAAACCGGGTGGATCCGCAGTGAAGCTGGGAGCTGGAGCTTCACTGCGGCAGGACTGATGACCTTGAGGACCTTAAATGGTCCAATGTATCTGTCTTTGAGTTTTGGGGAGTCCACTTGTAGAGGAACGTCTTTTGTGGAAAGCATACCTCCTGCCCAGGCTGGTATGCAGGGGTCAGGGAACGCCGGCGATCTGCATGGGCTTTGGCCCTCATCCGGGCTTTCAACAAGGCAGAACGGGTGGTGCGCCACACCCGACGGCACCTCCGCAGGTGGGCCTGGACCGAGGGTACACCGACCTCTCCCTCCACCACAGGAAACAATGGGGGCTGGTACCCCAACACACTCAAACGGGGAGAGGCCGGTGGCAGAGGACACCTGGCTGTTAGCGTGTACTCGATCCAGGCCAGATGTTCACGTCCAGGCCATCGGGTGCGCGGACGTCACACAGCGCAGGCCTTGCTCCAGTTCTTGGTTGGCCCGTTCTGCCTGTCCGTTGGTCTGCGGGTGATACCCGGACGAGAGGCTCACGGTGGCCCCAGTTCTCGGCAGAAACTCCTCCAGACTTGAGAGGAGAACTGGGGACCTCGATCCAAGAAGATGTCCACGGGTATCCCATGCAGACGCACGACGTGGTGGACCAGGAGGTCTGTTGTCTCCTGGACCGTAGGGAGCTTTGGGAGGGCCACGAAGTGGGCCGCCTTGGAGAATCGGTCCACTATCGTGAGGATGGTAGTCATGTCCCGGGACGGCGGGAGGCCCGTGACGAAGTCCAGGCCGATGTGGGACCAGGGGCGATGGGGCACAGGTAACGGCTGGAGGAGTCCCTGTGCCCGTTGGTGGTCAGCTTTTCCCCTGGCGCAGGTGGTGCAGGCCTGGACATAGTCCCGGACGTCGGCTTCCATGGACGCCCACCAGAAGCGCTGCCGGACCACTGCCACGGTCCTTCGCACCCCTGGATGGCAGGAGAGTTTGGAACCATGACAGAAGTCCAGGACGGTAGCTCTGGCCTCTGGTGGGACGTAGAGGCGGTTCTTCAGTCCGTTACCTGGGTCCGGGTTCCATGCCAGGGCCTCCCAGATGGTCTTCTCCACGTCCCAGGTGAAGGTGGCCACGATAGTGGACTCGGGTAGGATGGATTCCGGCGGATCCGACAGCTCAGTTTTGAGTTTGACTTCGTGAACCCGGGACAGGGCATCCGATCTTTGGTTCTTGGTCCCGGGGCGGTAGGTGATCCGGAAGTCAAAACGCCCCGAAGAACAATGACCAGCGGGCTTGCCTGGGGTTCAGGGCCGCTTGGCGGCCCTGATATACTCCAGGTTCCGGTGGTCCGTGAAAACCGTAAATGGCACCGCGGCTCCCTCTAACAGATGTCTCCACTCCTCAAGAGCCTCTTTCACCGCGAGGAGTTCCTGATTGCCCACGTCATAGTTCCGCTCAGCTGGGGTCAACCTGCGTGAAAAATAGCACAAGGATGGAGAATCTGATCGGACTCCCCGCTCTGGGACAGCACGGCTCCTATCCCTGAGTCCGAGGCATCCACTTCTACCACAAACTGACGGCTAGGATCGGGCTGCACCAGAACTGGTGTAGTTGAAAACCGGCATTTCAACTCCGTAAACGCGGCCTCGCACCGATTCGACCAGGTAAATGGTACTTTGGAGGAGGTCAGAGCTGTTAGGGGGCTAACTACCTGACTGTAGCCCTTAATGAACCTCCTGTAGAAATTCGCAAAGCCGAGGAACTGTTGCAGCTTCCTACGGCTTGTCGATTGGGGCCAGTCTCTCACCGCCGCAACCTTGACCGGATCAGGGGCGACGGAGTTGGAGGAGATTATGAACCCCAGGAAGGACAAAGAAGTGCAGTGGAACTCGCACTTCTCGCCCTTTACAAACAGCCGGTTCTCCAACAACCGCTGCAGGACCTGACGTACATGCTGGACATGGTCTCAGGATCCGGGGAAAAGATGAGAATATCGTCTAGGTATACGAAGACAAATCAGTGCAGGAAGTCCCGCAAGACGTCGTTTACCAAAGCTTGGAACGTCACGGGGGCGTTAGTGAGGCCGAACGGCATGACCAGGTACTCAAAGTGACCTAATGGGGTGTTAAATGCCGTGTTCCACTCGTCTCCTTTCCGGATCTGAACCAGGTGATACGCATTCCTAAGATCTAATTTGGTGAAAATTTGGGCTCCATGCAGGGGCGTGAACACTGAATCCAACAGGGGCAATGGGTATCGATTGCGAACCATAATCTCATTCAGCCCCTGTAATCAATGCATGGACGGAGTCCGCCGTCTTTCTTGCCCACAAAAAGAAAACCAGCACCCATCGGGGAGGTGGAGTTCCGGATCAGCCCGGCAGCTAACAAGTCCCGGATGTAGGTCTCCATTGATTCGCGCTCAGGACGTGAGAGGTTGTACAGCCTGCTGGACGGGTACTCAACGCCCGGGATCAAATCAATGGCACAATCGTACGGACAGTGCGGGGGAAGGGTGAGTGCCAGATCTTTGCTGAAAACGTCAGCAAGATCGTGGTACTCGATCGGCAGATCGGGGTGGACTTTAACCTCCTCATTAACAGCCGAACCAGGGGGAACCGAGGATCCTAAACACTCCTGTGGCAGGTTTCGCTCCACTGAGCCACAACCCCAGACGGCCAATCAATCCGGGGATTGTGTTTAATCATCCATGGGAAGCCAAAATCACATGGGAGGTAGAAGGAGTCACATAAAACTCAATCTCCTCCCGATGATTCCCAGACACTACCAAAGTTACTGGCAGTGTCTTGTGTGTGATTAAAGGGAGAAGGGTGCCATCTAGGGCCCACACCTTCAATGGTGAAGGGAGCGCATTAGAGGGAGCCCTACTTCCCTTGCCCATCTGCTGTCCAGCAGATTCCCTTCTGACCCCGTGTCCACCAGTGCTGGGGCCTGAAGGGTTAGATCCCCACTCAGGATCGTAACTGGGAGACGTGCAGATATGCGTGTATGTCCCACGTGAATGTTACGACCCGCCCTTAGCCCAGTCTCTAAAGGCGAGTGTTGTTGTTTTGGCCGTTTGAGGCAGTTTTTCTGTATATGCTCTTTTGAGCTGCAGAGAAAACAGTCCCCGCGGGCTAGCCTCCTCATTCTGTCATCTGCTCTCCTTTTGGCCCTGCTCGTCTCCCTAACAACGTCAGCAGGGGGAGCTGTAGCCACACGGAGCGCTGAGGCTGTGGAGCATGGGGAAGTGCGGAAACCTTTTCGGACCCGGAAGAGAGAGGGACGGCGCGTGCCCAGCCACGTCCTTCGTTTCGCTCCCGACAGCGTTGTTCTAACGGATTGTCTAATCGTATGACTAGATCAATAAGCCTGTCCAAATCCCGTGGCTCGTCCTTAGCCACCAGATGCTCCTTTAGGACCAGAGACAGTCCATTTACAAAGGCGGCGCGGAGTGCAACGTTATTCCAGCCGGACCTCGCAGCCGCGATGCGGAAGTCGACTGCATACTCGCCTGCACTCCGACGCCCCTGTCTCAGAGACAGCAGCACCATTGAAGCGGTCTCGCCTCTATGTGGGTGATCGAACACCAGTCTGAACTCCCTCACAAACTCAGTATACACCGTTAGGAGCCGTGCATTGTGCTCCCAAAGCGCCGTAGCCCAGGCGCGTGCCTCACCTCGAAGCAAATTAATTACATAAGCCACCCGACTGGAGTCTGACGCGTACATCACGGGACGCTGTGCAAAGACGAGTGAACACTGCATTAAGAAGTCCGCTCACATCTCTACACAACCTCTGTACGATTCCGGGGGACTTATGTATGCTTCAGGGGACGGTGGGGGGGTTCGTTGAACGATCAGTGGAATGTCTGTATTCGGCACCAGGACAGCAGGAGGAGGAGCTGCAGCCGCGCCCTGTGCGCGCGCTTCCACCTCCGCGGTGAGAGCCTCCATCCTGCGATTGAGTATATTGCTCTGCTCGGTCACTACGTCCATCTGAGCAGTGAAGGCGGTTAAGATGCACTGCAACTCACCTAACACGCCTCCTGCTGGCGCCTGTGCACCCTGCTCTTCCATTGGCTGTTCAACAGATGGTTGACGCCCCTCGGAATCCATGACATTGGCCGAGATATCCTGTTGGGAAAGTGTAGTGACACGGACCCACAACAGGGGGCGTAAATGAACACTTTACTGTTGTGAAATGTGCACAACGAGAATACAGACAAACATAGAATTTGGATCACAATCAAAATATATGTAATGAGTGTGTGAAACCACACCCAGTAAACAGTCAGCAAGTTCTTCTTTCCAGGTGGGAACAACACCTCCACCTCCAACACAGTAATATTACGTGCAGCGCCTGATAACTTATCCCAATTTGGCGTGAGGAGCGAAGTCCGTCGTCTTCCTCACGATCCCCAAATCCCAGCCTCCAGCTGCAGATAGTAATCAGGAACGCCTGCAAAGAATCTAAACAATTGTGCGTCTGGCACCAGAAAACGGCTGAGAGTTTTACCTTAGAGGTAGACGATATCTCGGCGACGAGGTGGAGATGTCGTCCGGCTTTTGTGTGTGGGTGATGACCTGGTGATTGGTGACAGCTGTCATAGTTGATGAGTGACAGCTGTCACCCCGGCTGTTCCTGTGAGGCGGCAGCGCCCTCTCGTGCCTGAAGCCCGCACTTCAGGCAGGGCGCCCTTTGGTAGTGGGCCAGCAGTACCTCCTCTTCAGCGGCCCACACAACACCAAGAGCAAGTCATTTGTTTATCCCATATAAATATCTTTTTTGGTCTTTGGTCTTGTGTTTTTCTATAACAGTGAATCTCTTGTGGTAACCAGTCCATGTGTCCTACTGTAGCTGACTTTGAGGCATTTCGTTATGCACCAAGAAAGTAACTTATGAAACCAAAACCCAGCTGAGTAATCCAGCACAGGATACACGCAAGCCACAACCAGGCGAAATGTGTGTTGGCTTCCCATGGCCTTCTCCAGATTCAACACTGAGGCAACTGTGTTCTGTTTCATGCTCAGACAATGGGACCGTATGTCCAAAATGTCATAACTGACTCTCCCACACAATGTAAGTGATACTTCTCGTCTTAGTCTCCAGACGTATTCACTTGTTTGATACACAGCCTTTCCAGGTGTACCCAAGGACCCTCCAGACATCTAGTTTTCACCTTAGGTCATGACTTAGCATCCAAGTCTCACAACCATACAGTAAGACAGGAAGCACCAGGACCTTAACCACTTGGACCTTCACTGTCTTCCAAAGATATTGAGATTGCTAAGCACTTCTCTCCAGTCATTTCATGACTCCATGAGCTCTTCCCAGGTGTCTCTTAATCTCAAAGCCTGGTGATCCACTGACATGATTGTTACTGCTAAGACAGGTGAAGATCTCTGTAAGGTCAACACATTTGCTGCGTACAGTAACTTAAAATGGCAAGGGAGTCATGAAGGCCTGGATCCTAGTCTAGAGTGTTGCAAACTCAGACACTCAGACTCATCGCTCATTCGCTGAAGTGCTGCAATCAGAGCGTCCATCGATTCCGCAAGATCACAGAATCATCAAATCTCCAATGCACCCCCTGATGTCCCAGTTCTCCCTCTACTACCTCATTTCTAAACAATGTCATCAGTGGGATCCCACGTATTCAGGAGTTTCCTTTAAGAGGTCACTGAAGTGGCCAGACATAGTTGTGTCAGCAGAGTGGGATTAGACTGTGCAGTATATTAAACCTATCATTTGTTATTGATAAAAGTCTGGGGAGTTTAAAACCCAGTATTTATTGGAATGTGAAGTGGAGACCAGGGGCTATGTGTATGTGAATATAAACACACAAGACACTATTCAGACAGGATGACGATAACAAACCTGGAACAAGTAAAAAAAGCTAACTTCACTTACAGTCAAAAGCAATGCCTTCTGTATATCAAAGGAAAAATCATTGAAATATAGTGGAAAAAATGACCAGGACATCATAGACAAGATATCATCTGTTAATGTGTCACTGTTGTGGTCAGAAGCTGAGTTTAAGAGTCAAAGATATCATGCATTCAGATATCTTCTGTAGCCAGCACCAAGTATTTATTTGGCTTTCCTGTTGAATTTGGGTTGAGTGGAGCATTAAGTGATAAACCTGAGCCCTTGTAACAAGGATGGTCATACCCACCAGGAGTTGGGGTATGAGCCAGAAACTCATCAAACTGAGCCAGTACCTCAGTGTGTGCTAACCACAGAGCCCTCATCGTCTTCAGAATTTCTGAGTAATAGTACCCAGTGTGGCAATAAGGCAAGCAAAGGAATAATTGCAAACAGTGTCTCTGAAAGAAGATCCTCCTAAAAACAAGCACATGTTTGAGTTGAGTCCAGCTGAAATTAGTGAGTGAATCCATCATGGAGAGAATGGTCAGTGAGGAGCAGCGTGATGCACTGCTGTGGAATAATGCTTTATAAAAACACTGATAAATGATGTGCCATAAAGAAAGTATTAGTCTCTAAGAATGGCATGTGTTCTACTGTGGAACAACTTTGATGTGGGTTGTCTCACCGGATAATTTGTTTCTACCTGGCTCCACAAGTCCTCATTTATTTCTTTGATTTCTTGAGATTGATGGTTTCCATGGAATCCTGTAGCAGTTACTCCCTGGAAATTGTTCTTTCTTTATTCTAGTAAATCCTTTTCCATGTTTTTAACGTGTCATAATATTTGCTGTTCTCCAGCCACACAGAAAATGACATTTTAATGTTTGACCAATTATCTAGAATTATCATAGACATTACATTGCTAGGGACCATTTTCTAAAAGTTAAGCACGTTTTTCTAAACCTTTCCTGGCTTCCATTGACTGGCTTTGTCTATGTCTTTCCACACTGTAGCATGTTGTACATCCATCGTGACAATGTTTACTTTTTGTATTAGTGTTGTGACACTTTGTGGTGATTCTTGTGTCCGGTTTTGATGAGGTTGTGGCAGTTTCTTGCAACATTGCTGTGGTCTAGTTTTGCTGTTGTGACTGGCAGTGTCCTTGTAGTGTTGTGACTACATGGTGCTCAGTGCACCTTTTGAGCTCAGTGGCCAAGGACCATCACGAACTGCGCTTCATGCATTGGTTTATAAATCTTGACAATACCCCACTCGAGACTTATGGCAACTTATACAAAAATGTCTACACTAAGGTCTTCTTCAGATTCATCTGGCAAAACCTGTCTAATTTCAGCTAATTTTGCTCAGCAGTACATGCTGTACCTTTTCATTTATGATCTGAATAGATGTATTGTCATGATCGGTTGATTTTGTCAACCGAAGTTGCTTCCCTCAAGATACAACACACTCATTTTTACTGTGGTCAACTCTTTCTCTAAAATGGTCCATTTCATTCCCTTGTGAAAACTGCCTTCTCCCAAAGAAAACGCTGAAGCTCTGGCTCAAAATGTTTTCCACCAGCATGAACTCCCCAGAGATATGGTCTCTGATTGGGGTCCTCAGTGTTTTTCTAAATTTAGGATTTAGTTCTGCAGGTGGATTTAGTTCTGCAGGTGGATCAGTTCAGTCAAATACGCCTACAGAACATAGTGCTGAGATGTTTCCTGGCCAGGCAGCCCTCATTGTAGAATAACAGTTTGGTTTAGGTTGACTACATTCTGGAATGGCCATCTCAGTCCCCAGACCTGAATATTGTTGAAAAGCTGTGGTGTGATTTTAAGTGGGCTGTCCATGCTCGGAAACCAACAAACCTGACTGAACTGGAGATGTTTTGTAAAAAAGAATTATCCAAAATACCTTCAGCCAGAATCCAGACTCTCATCGGAAGCTATGGGAAGCATTTAGAGGCTCTTATTTCTGCAAAAGGAGGATCTATTAAATATTGATGTATTTTTTCTATTGGGGTGCCCACATTTATGCACATTTAAATAATTATTGCACACTTTCTGTGAATACTAGAAACTTCATTTCAGTTATCAAATATCAGTGTGTTCATCTGCTACATGATATATTTAACTGAACTTGCTGATCCAAACAACCAGTGATTTATAACGGAAAATCATGGAAATCATCAGCCCAAACGTTTACATACAACTGTATATATATTGCACTTGGATGCCAATTAAACAACTGCAAATTATAAAGAAGACAGTGCTCATACTGTATGGCCGAGAGTATTTTAGCATTGTTTTATATTTTAAAGGTCCATCATTGTTTATGCTGCATCAATGAACCTTGAGGTCTTGCTGTCCAATAACAGCCTTTTGCACTCTGTGGCAGGGAATAAGAAACAAATGAAGGTAATCATATATGCCCATTCCTCAAGGCAGTGGAAGACAAAAAATAGGCCCTTAGATTATCACCATATTGAGAGCATAGCTGCAGAGTTCGTGCCACAGACTACTATTCCTGTTTATACAGGCCCCAAGAATTTATAAATGAAAAAACACAGTCAAACCAAGAATCTGTCCTTCATTATTATGTTTTAATTTATCACAACTGCACAGCCAAACAAGCTGAAAAGTAGCATTTGTTGTGTGGGCCGCTGAAGAGGAGGTACTGCTGGCCCACCACCACCAGAGGGCGCCCTGCTTGGAGTGCGGGCTCCAAGCACGAGAGGGCGCCAGACCCAGAAGAAGTGACAGCTGTCACTCATCCTCTGCACCAGCTGTCACTCGTTATCATCACTACCATAAAAGCCGGACTGCAACTCCACCTCCCCACCGAGAAATCGACTACCAGTACCAAGGTACACTTCTCTGCTGTGATTATTGCGAATAATAATCTGATCTGTTTTGCAGCTGTTTTTCCTGTTGGTATTCCTTATCTGGGATTTTTGGCGTTTGGTGTGACTGCGACAGCTTCGCCTCACACCCCAAAACTGATAAGTGGTTGACCAGGAGCTGCACGAGTGTGTGGGATTTGGAGGTGGAGGTGCTCCCTCCCAACTGTGTTTGGACTGTAAATTACTGAGTGTGCAGACTCACACTCATACATCATCTTTCTGTTTTCTGCCAGCAGTACCAGGGTCGACAGCCGAAGACAGAGGCCACCTGGGGACTCGGGACTTGGCGGCTCCGGTGTTCTTCAGACCGTTGGTGGTGGAGGCCGTGTGGGACGCGGCTTCTCTCTCGTCGGGCGTCTTCTATCTTCGAGCCTGCCCACACGTCACCTGGTGTTTATTGACTGTGAGAATTACGACACATTTCGTTGTGTATTATCACAACATTAAATTGTTACCTTTTGGCTTACTCATTGTCCGTTCATTTGCGCCCCCTGTTGTGGGTCCGTGCTACGACACCTTCACAACAGCATTTTGTACATTATCTGAGTAAATGATCACTGGTTCTGTTTATTCGGTATCAATTAACACTAAATACACATCTGAGTATTACTGAGAAACATCAAGTAATTATGACAATGTTGGATTTTGCATGTTGGAAAAATACAGTACATTCTTGAGAAAAATCTGAACAAATCACTTCACTAACTGCAAATAAAGTGATGTCACTCTTGGTGTGGATACAGTGACCATAGTCAGGTACAGAAGTATTTCAACAGTGTCACAGTTTTTGTCATTTTGCCTCTGCACTGCCACCTCAATGCAACGGCCAACATGTGCTTGTAGCTTCACTTCAAGGGGTTTGACAAAATTTAGAATGCACCATTTAGTGATTATAGCCATTTTTATACACAGTCCATCCATTTTCAGAGGCCATAAGTAATTGGACAAATTAAATATAAGTATTATTTTTTTATTAGAAATGATCACATTTATAGCCAGGAAAGGCCAACAGAAGACATGCTACAAGCACAAATCTGCCCCTGTCATAATATAATGAACAGTTAAAGGTTAAAGCGTTGTCCACAGTGATATGACCGTATCATAATATAGGTAATAAAGTAACACAACAGGCAATTGGAGAAGAGCCACATCCACATCATGCTCCTTGCAGCAGTGCAACGATCTGTGGTTTCATGCATGATTTGTACGAAGGCTAACTTGAGTTGCCCAAGACACCCGTACTGTACATTAACTGGTAGAGGGGCATATATGAGGACAGGACTCCTTGCAGAAAATGCATTTTTCTTTCATTGTTTCTGCCATGGTTCTCGACCGGAAAAAGGTGCTTTGCCCTCTTCAGGTCGGTGGAGTGTTGTTGCCTCAAGTGGAGGAGTTTAAGTATCTCGGGGTCTTGTTCACGAGTGAGGGACGGATGGAGCGTGAGATTGATAGATGGATCGGTGCAGCATCTGCAGTGATGCGGTCGCTGTATCGGACCGTTGTGGTGAAGAGAGAGCTGAGTAGGGGGGCAAAGCTCTTGATTTACCGATCGATCTACGTTCCGATCCTCACCTATGGTCATGAGATTTGGCTCATGACCGAAAGAACGAGATCGCGAGTACAAGCGGCCGAGATGAGTTTCCTCCGCAGGGTGGCTGGGCGCTCCATTAGAGATAGGGTGAGGAGCTCGGTCACTCGGGAGGAGCTCGGAGTCGAGCCGCTGCTCCTCCACGTCGAAAGGAGTCAGTTGAGGTGGCTCGGGCATCTTTTCCGGATGCCCCCTGGACGCCTCGCTGGAGAGGTGTTCCGGGCACGTCCCACTGGGAGGAGGCCCCGGGGAAGACCCAGGACACGCTGGAGGGACTACATCTCTCGGCTGGCTTGGGAACGCCTTGGGGTTCCCCCGGAGGAGCTGGAGGAGGTGTGTGGATCGGGAGGTCTGGGTGGCTTTGCTTGAGCTGCTGCCCCCGTGACCTGACTCCGGATAAAGCGGAAGAAAATGGATGGATGGATGGATGGATGGATGGATGTTTCTGTTTTGTTTTTTTTTTGCTTGCTGCTGTTCTTGTTTCAGCAATGGATCATCAGCCTCCTCCTTAGTGAAATTCATTATAGAAGTATGATTTTTATGATCTGCATATTTCAGAGGGTGCACTTATAAACTACAGGATTTGCAGACACACAATGTTTGAGCTCCGACTCATGTAACACAGCTCCGTTTCACCAAAAGACAGGCTCATATCACAGTTACAACATACGGTGCATCTGGAAAGTATTCACAGCACTTCACTTTTTCAACATTTTGTTATGTTACAGCCGTATTCCAAAATGAATGAAATTCATTTTTTCCCTCAAAATTCTACACACAGTACCCCAGAATGACATTGTAAAGTTTTTTGTTTTGTTTTGTTTTTAGATTTTTGCAAATTTATTAAAAATTTTTTTTTAAAACCTAAGAAATCTTATGTGCATAAGTATTCACAGCCTTTGCCATGAAGCTCAAAACTGAGCTCAGGTGCATCCTGTTTCCACTGATCATCCTTAAGGGCCCCTTCACACATAGTGCAAATTTGGTCAATTTGCGCATGAAGCAGGAATTGTGTGCAAAATGTGTAAAATCGTAGCTGCCTCATACGCCTGTTGCTACATCTATTTGCGCACACCAGTGGCTGAAAGACAGTGTGCACTGTGCGAACCCATCGATCCCTCTTGCGGCAGGTGTTGGCCAAATTCCAGGTGACACACACAAACATCTAACACCGCTCGTTTGGCACTTAGGAAATGTGTGGCCATTCGCACTATTAATATGACAACTGTCAGCAGACAATCACTGTCATACTGGCAGTGAAATTTGTCTAAGTGCCCCACGAGTGTGGCTTTGGTGTGTGCAATAAACTGACAGGAGGTGTGGCCATTGACAGAAGCAGTTTTGGAGATCTGTTGATCCGGACATCCCAGCTGGACAACATGTTCTGTGTTTGGACAGACATGGACTAACAACTGCCCACTGTGATGCACGTGTGTCTGCTTGCTGTTATCACGTGGACATAAATAAAAACACATATTGCTTGCCGATGGGCTGCAGTGAGCGTGCACTGCAGCCCATTGACCGGCTGCCCCCAGGTTGAAACGGACCATCAGATCATAACATGCAGCGGGCGATCTGACTGTCGCATCACCCACGTCAGCTCTGTTCCACATGACGCGGCAGGACACACGCGCGGGCTGGCTGATCACGAGCCAGCAGATATTGTCATGATCAGAGCACACTGCTTCTCATTCATGTCATTTCATGACTGTACGTCAGTGACCATGGGTCATCTACAGAGCAACAGATGGATCATATTTGTATTGCCCGCTTGATAAATGCAGTGTTTTTATATGGTGCGTGGTTTTAGTTTTTTTTTTATATGTCCATGTCCTTTCTGATATCAGGGAGTTTCCCACAGCTTTCACAGGACAGCAATGGTAGTTCAGTGGTAAAGTTTCTGACTGAAAATCAGAGCTTTTGGAAGGCGTGGGTTTGATTCCCGTGGGTGGCAATGTAATTTTTTTTTTATTTTCAACCACATCGCGTAGCTGCTGTGAAAAGCTACTGTGTTCTCGTGTGCATGGAACTGTCACAGTATGTATTTTTTATTTATTTTTTTTCTTCACAGCAGCTGCATGATGTGGTTACACATTGCGCAGCTGCTGGCACTGTGTTCCCACGTGCAAGAACCATTGCACCGGCATCGTGCACGCTTCCCCATCAGTGCAATGTTTTGTGGTTCGCTCATACGAGCTCTACCACCATGAGTCACCCTGGAGTTGTACGTATTTGCACTATGTGTGAAGGGGCCCTAAGATCTTTCTATGGCTGAGGTCCCAGTGAGCACAGTGGCCTCCATCATCCGTAAATGGAAGAAGTTTAGATCTACCAGGAGTCTTCCCAGAGCTGGCTGCCCATCTGAACTGAGCAATCAGGGGAGAAGGACCTTAGTCAGGGAAGTGACCAAGACCCTGATGGTCACTCTGTCAGAGCTCCAGCATTCCTCTGTGGAGTGAGGAGAACCTTCCATAAAGACAACCATCTCTGCAGCATCCATCAATCAGGCCTGTATGGTAGAGTGACCAGACAGAAGCCACTCCTTTGTAAAAGGCACATGGCAGCCCGCCTGGAGTTTGCCAAAAGGCACCTGAAGGACTCTCAGTCCATGAGAAACAAAATTCTCTGGTCTGATGAGACAAGGAATGGTGCCATACTTCGAACAAAGCATCATGGTGGTAGCATCATGCTGTGGGGATGTTTATCAGTGGGAGGAACTGAGAGACTATCATGGTTGAGGGAAAGATGAATGCATCAATGTACAGAGGCATCAATGTACAAAGACATCCTGGACGAAAACCTGCTCCAGAGTGCTCTTGACCTCAGACTGGGGCAACAGTTCATCTTTCAGCAGGACAATGACCCAAAGCACACAGCCAAGATATCAAAGGAGTGGCTTCAGGACAACTCTGTGAATGTCCTTGAGTGGCCCAGCCAGAGCCCAGACCTGAGTCTGATTGAACATCTCTGGAGAGATCTGAAAATGGCTGTGCACTGACGCTCCCCATCCAACATGATGGAGCTTGAGAGGTGCAGCAAAGAGGAATGGACAAAACTGCCCAAAGATTTACATGTGATTTCTTAGTTTTTTGTTTTTAATAAATTTGCAAAAACTTAAAAAAAAAAACAACTTCATCATTTTGTCATTATGGGGTGTTGTGAGTAGAATTTTGAGAGAAAAATATGAGTTTTCTCCATTTTGGAACAAGACTGTAACACAAAATATGGAAAAAGTGAAGTGCTGTGAATACTTTCCGGATGCACTGTATGCTTAGGCAAGTTGTTGTTTGTCTTTTGGCTGCCTATAGTTGCTCGTGACCAACACACCGAATCCGTATTGCAATTTCTCACAGATTTTATGCTGGATGCCCTTCCTGACAGAACTCCAGCTCAACATGGAGAAACAGATTTTATTGTTTTGGCAGTGATGTGCTGGATAGTACATAACATCACATTACAAGAGCAGCATGTTTTTTTACTCATCTTTAAAAATAATATTAATCCAACCTCACTCAGAAGCTGGGGTTTAAATCAAATCAAATCAATTTTATTTATATAGCGCCAAATCACAACAAACAGTTGCCCCAAGGCGCTTTATATTGTAAGGCAATTATAAGGCAAGGTTTAGAGACCTTTGCTGAGTTCCTGATTAGGAAATTGGACTTCTGGTGGTGTTATCTTTTATTTTTCCTTTTAGGAAATTGGAAATTCCAAGTGCCCATCTGCATTGAGTTTACAAAACATTAGATGTGTTTGTGCTGGATAACAGGATCGTTTCTGACTATTTTGGCGTCCTTTTTCACCTGCATCTCTTCACCCTTGAATCCCAAATACTCATACACAAATTCAGTATATTCATCACGTGTGATTGGTGGCACAGTATGTTATCTTAAGCCTACTGAAGCTAAAGTAAATATAAGAATAGCTCACTCTTATTTTAAATTCTGTTTGTACTGGGTTTCTTGGAATTTACCAGTCACAAAAACAGGTTTCTGTTATTTAAGCATAAGCCAATGACAATCTGAAAGCCTGAGCACCATCAGTTTTTGTAATATATTACATTCAAAACAGCAGTATGGTGTAGTTAAAAATATTTCACATTCTAACTTCTGTAGTAGTAGCGGTGTCAGACATTTTTCTTTTGCGAAAATAACGGAACAGTAAGGTCGTATTTTGTACCCCTTGTATTTAATTTCTGCTAAAATTTGTTGAAGCAGCAAGAATAGTCATGACACATTCCTTCCCTGTAAAACATCTGTGGTTTGTCAGCACTTGAAGCATGGAAAAGAAAAATTAGGAAAGTTGGCTAAAGGTATATGTGATCTCATTACCCCACAAATTATGTTCGGCCAACATAATATGATGTCATATCACTCCGAGATATTTGTGGAATGCTGCTTTACAAGAGTCAAATGGAGTGCATTTCCCTCAAGAAACGCTCAAGCTGATTTGTTGAGGTTGGCTGTTGTAACGTGCGCCTGCGAGATGCCTACTGGTTTCAATCAGGGTTTTCCAAAAGGAGCGAAGTAGCATTCCTGTCTGTCTCACTGTTAATCTCACATAATCACTGTCTTGTGTATGTCTGTGGTTTAGAGCAGCTATGTCACAAAGGTCCAAAATATTTTCATAAATTCATTAGAAATGACTGTAAAACGTTGGAATTTCCCTCCCACTGAACTTCTGCAGAGTAAAGCAGGTCTGTAATCAGAGTTGTAGTGCCTTGATGCTCGGCTTTGGCCTTCAAATGGTCAAATGCCTATTTTCCCAGGTCTTAGCCTTTTTGGGGCACATGGAGTTTTTCTTGTAGAGGACACCGTGTACAACGTTGTGCAACACATTATCTCTCTGGAGAGTACTGACTAGGGAAATACATTTCAAGATAGATGTGTTTGACATAACAATTTTGTCTCAGAAGTTATAGATACATTTTAAGCTACGTAGTATGTGGACGACACCATTTTTGGAGCTTTGCTTCTGTCTTTATCCTCCAAGTTGTCTGAAGAAAACTGACTGCAAAATTGATTACTTTTCCACAGTGATCCTGGCCTTGTCATTGGATGGCTGATGTATAAAAATGGCTGTAATTCCTAAATACTTAATGTGATATTTTTGTTAAAACCCTTAAGTTAAAGGTAAAGTCTACAGTACAAGCAAGGATCCAAAATTACAAGAAATGTGTTGCTGTCTGAAAGAAGCGCCACCCTGACTTTATTAGAAACACTTCAGGCATCATCAAACACAACTTGGAAGATTAGAGATTTAATCTGATGTATTTATAGCACATTTCAAATACAATCTAGGTACCTAAACAATCTGTACAATGCAGAATACTACTTTTCCTGCACTCTAAAAAATGAACCGCTGTCTCCAACAAGAAAAAAAATGATGTAACAATTTGTATAGGTTTTCTTTAAGTTATTTCAATTTAGGGCCCTGTACCACTAGTGTTTAGGGGGATTTGCGTATGGATTGCGCACAGAATTGGCCCATATTCGCCAAATATCCGTGTAACATGCTTGTATGAGTTGGCCGTCATCCGAACACGCCCGTGATCATCCGGAGAGGCATGCATGTCCGCCAGGATTTTTGAGTAGCTCAAAAATCTGGATGCGGATAACATCCGCCTTACATACTCCATACATACACAATACATACTCACTCTATGTGCTGTACATCTGCCATTAACCGCTGATATCCGCAACTGACTGGGATTTGCAGCTTGGCAGCGGACCAGGACAGTGTGTAAAACAGATATATATCGTGCCCATCATGTCCACATCACAAACTAAAATATGATGTAGCGAATGCATACAGATTGGCCACGAATAAAGCGTATCTGCTTTGCAGCTGATTTGTGGACAATCTGTGAATGCATAACAAACACGTAAACCCAGAGTACTATATGTGGCAGAAAGCGACATACCTGCCAGTCAGTGACAGTCCGGCTGTGTAGATCCACAAAGACGTAATAGCTGCTGCAATCCAGGACTTTTATTTAACACTAACAAAAGGAAGAGTCTGTTTTCTGTGACACTCTCAAAAAAAAAAAAAAAAAAAAAAAAAACACGGTCTCACACCCTGAGCGGCTTCCCCCCTCCCGCTCCCCAAACTCATGAACAGTTAACCCTCGCATGACAAAATGAACATTAACTCTGTGATCAACTTGTCCAAGTCCAGCAAATGCTCCAGAGCCTGTGTTGTTGGTGTGAATAGTGATGCCGAAACGAGCTAGTGCGCTTATTTTATGGCCGCAATGCAGATGCTGTGCATGCGCAACATGTGCGCTCGCTCCTTTTGGCATCACTATTGCAGCCATTTTCACCATTTATGTTGCGGATGAAAACAAACGCCCACAATTTGTATACTCAATTCATGTGCAATTAATCCTCTCCCCAGTGGGACAGGGCCCTTAACTAGAGAAGTCTTGTGGCATTAACTCAGTTGAAGTTTCTTTTTTAGAGTGTAGAAACAGCTCCTGCCCTGAAGTTATTTTCATGATATTCTTTGTTTTTATTAATCTCTACTTATTTATGTCTTGGCCTTGATTACATGACTGTAATGTCTTATACAATTAGTTCAGAGATGATTTGTTTCACAGTACAACAGGACAGTATTTTTTCCATATATAGTTTCGTTGTGATTGAGTATATGCAGATCATCAGGTGCACTGTGTCTGCTCTGTACTAAGTACTGGGACTTTCTTGACAAACGGCATCATTACTCACATCTGCATCTTTTGGTTTGTTGGATTCTTAGCAACATTACTCAAAAACTGATGAAATGGTTTCTTTTGAAATTTGGTGAACAGGTTCAGCCTGACCTGAAATGTAATAATTGCAGTTAGTGTTGTGTGGGCCGCCAGAAGAGGAGGTACTGCTGGCCCACCACCAGAGGGCGCCCTGTCTGGAGTGCGGGCTCCAGGCACCAGAGGGCGCAGCCGCCTCACAGGAGCAGCCAGGGTGACAGCTGTCACGCATCACCTGCAACAGCTGTTACCAATCATCTGATCGGCAGGAGTATATCAGCAGGACGACATCTCCACCTCTTTGCCGAGATATCGTTCTACCTGGAAGGTAACGTACCTCAGCTGTCTGCTTGACAATATCCTTTGTGACTTTTGTGCATTATCTTTTGGACTGTTTTTCCAACGAGAGGTGGAGGTAGCTTTCCTGCCGTGCTGATTCCTGGGTGCAAAAGCATCCTCATTCACTTGCTTTTTGTTCCTTGCCAGCAGTACCAGATCCGACACACGGAGGCAGTGGCCACCTGGGAGTTCGGGACTTGGCAGCTCCAGTATTCCCGGGGTCTGGTGGCGGAGGAAATCGTGTGGTTCCGGTTCTGCTTTGGACAGGCGTCTCCTATCTTCGAGCCTGCCCACACGACACCTTGTGAATTGACTATTGTCTATTGTTGCAATCTGTTGTATTTGTTGTGCACATTCACAACAGTAAAGTGTTGTTATTTGACCTATTCCATTGTCCGTTCATTTGCGCCCCCTGTTGTGGGTCCGTGTACCTACACTTTCCCAACAGTTAGGTCCATATGTATCTGGACACAGATTCCCAATGCAGGAATGACAAGCCTGTTTGTGTTTGTTATAATTGGCTGCTGTGTTGTTGCATATCGAGGTGTGAGTTATTTCCTCTTGAATTAAATTTACAAGGCAGCGGATAAAAGTCTTTGGGCACTATTTTACACTCAGCACCCAGCGTAGTGCATGTGGCATTGTTAGTTGCCCTGAACTGAAACCCAGGACTAAAGTCACTGCAACCACATAATATTAATATGTCTGTGTATCATGAATGCTGTTGGCAAAAAAAAGCCTCACCCCTCCTCTAGCGTTCTCTCTCTCTCTCTCTCTCTCTCTCTCTCTCTCATAGGCAGGTGACATTATATGCATAAATTGCATGAAAAAGTGAAAACAACACATAAATAAGAGTAAGCACTCATGACAAAAATAAGACACAACATGCTTGGACGTCACCATGTTGACCATGATGGTCTAGTGGTTAAAGCGTTGGGATTGAGACCAGAGGATCCTTGGTTCAAATCCCAGCCTGACCAGAAAATCACTAAGGGCCCTTGGGCAAGATCCTTAATCCCCAAGTGTAGTGAGTACCTCGTATGGCAGCACATCGGGGTGAATGTGAGGCATTAGTTGTAAAGCGCTTTGAGTGTCTGATGTAGATGGAAATGTAAATGCAGTCTGTTTACCATTTACCATTCAATGTATGATTGGACAAAGAGGCGGAGCGTGGACAAGACCTGGTGGGACAAATGAGCTCAGATTCAAAGACAAGTGAAGCAATGACAAACCGGTGAACTTTTGTTCAGGTGGTTTACGTAACGGATGATTCGAATGTGGATTATAAAATGTATGATATATAGTTTCATACGTATTGTCAAAAAAAAGCAGATTACAGACATAAGCCTCATTTCTGTCATATGCAGTTAGTCAATTATACAATTAGTCCATTGTTCGATTCCATTTTATTTGACTGGATTTTATATTTGTACTAGGGGTCTATACTGGATCACGATATTCTCAACGTACCAGTATAATATGTTCGGGATGTGTACCGGTAATCCCATCCCCGTATTTTCGATGCATCAGCATTGGATGCTGCATCCCATTAGTCCACTGTTTGTTTTTTGCAGCGCCCCAGATTTGGGAAAAAAATTAGTTGGCATCATCTCGCTGTGTCTCACCGTGCAGCGGCAACGCAATGAACAAGAGCAACACATCACATCAGCAGCGAGTTTTACAAACATACTGTATTTACTGTTTTTCTTTCAAAATCTGTGCAAACTGAAGCTAGAATGGCATGTCTTCTTTTTGAATAAATTCCTTTTCTCTTCCACTCCACAATAAAGCTATAGCTAAAAGTTGATGAGTTAATAGTGAAAGTCAATCAAATGTTGGACCCATTGCTGTTTTTTTTTTTGTTTTTTTTAGTTTCTCTTGTTAACAAACAGTAAATTTTATAACTGCTACAGTGTGTATGTGCATTTTTCATCACTCTGGTTCCACTTTGGTCCACAGCATTTTAAATTGTGTGTGTTGGGCCTTGTAGTCCATGAGCCAATAGTCAATTTTGACCTAATCAGTTCTATTTAAGGCAGAGGTCTCAAACTGGTTCCAGAAAGGGCCGAGAGGGTGCAGGCTTTCTGTGCAACCACCCACTCCAGCAGGTGATTTCACTGATTAACATCACTTTGAGCAGGTGGAATCAGTTAATCAGTGAAATCACCTGCTGGAGTGGGTGGTTGCACAGAAAGCCTGCACCCTCTCGGCCCTTTCTGGAACCAGTTTGAGACCTCTGATTTAAGGGGACTAAACTACACTTACAGTCCAGCCTCAGTGGACCATGACCTACACAAAAATGTATTGTGGCATCTCAGGCTGGTAGCAGTAGCCAAGTGGAGGTCAATGAAGAATCAAACAGGAGTCAAAATTTTAAAATGCTCCATTCATATTGAAAGTATACTACATTATTGTCTGATCATAGCGATTCCAAAAAGGTGTAGTTGGTGCTATGGGGGAAAAAACAGCAAAAATTATTTTTTTCCATTTGTACAGGGGTCAAAAGATAAAGTTGCTCTGATTTTGATTAAACAAAGTGATACAAAGTATTGGTTGAGTTAACGGGATGAATAAAAGGAATAGTTTTGACTGTGTTGAATGTTTGGTCTCCAAAGTAAAGGTCCAACAATGTCGACGTCCATTGGATTGCATGACATATGTTACCCCGTAATTTGATAATTATGCATAAAAGATGGTGTCGACTATTCCTTTTTAAAACTCTATTAACTCAACTAATAATTTGCGTCACCTTTTACAGAAATTGGAGCAACTTTAACTTTAGACCCCTGTACAAACTGAAACTGACCTTTGCAACTATTTTTACTTCTTTTTTTCTGTACAACATTCAGATGGTCCAAAGTGTACCTTTTTGGAGATACACTGAAGCTGGATTGTAAGTGCAGTTTAGTCCTCTTAAGTGGTGCTGACAACCTGGTTGGTCCGTGGACTACTGGGCCATTTTGGATGAGATCCTAATAAAATTAGATTTTTTTTTTTAAGCAGTTGCTGCTCATTTTTGCATGTCCAGGTTTGGACAGGTGCACTATTGGTGTATTTTACTTTATTTCCAAGATATCAACCCTTGAAGAGCTCTTGTACAAATTATCAGACAAGATACATGTCACAAACATAAATTAATGTCAAGTGTCCAGAGTAAATGATCAGAACTCTGAATCACCTCACATCAGCTGTGAATGCAATCACGTTAAAAGTTTGGTAGCTTTTGATTTCAAGGATGCTGCATATAGCTTCATTCTGGAACATTAGGGTTTTGTCTTTATGTTGTTTTTCTGTTTTGTTTGTGTTTTTTCCTGGGTGCTGTTGTCATTGTCATTTTTCCACTCAGGTCCACAGTTATCAATGGGAAAGCGAGAAGCCTTTGAAATTTTCAGAAGGGACCATGAGAGCAGTCAAACTATACAAGACAATAATAACCTGCTCAAACAGAGGTTAGTGACAAACTAAACTTTACACAAAAGTGTGATTTTTCTTTTTCCTTTTTGTTCTTTTTGACCATTTAGTTTTTTCATCCAGATGGCAAATTTGCTGCAAGTGCTAATTATAGAAAACTTTCCTATAACCCAGTTATTTTCCAGGGACTTTTGTATATAACAGGACATTTTTGTGAGGAAATTGTTGGAGAATTGAAACCACATGCGTGAAACCACACATATCTGTGAATGCAGCATGTTTGCGGAACACAAGTTTGATTCTTAGTCAATAATGGGAAAATGTAACCAACAGAAAAACCTTAAAGGTCATGAGATTGATCGTTTTGGAATAATTTATAGAAATATTTTTGAAAAACCTTTCTGTGTAAGAGATGTAAAAAATGAAAGAAAGAATCAGATCTTTTACATGAAAATGTAATGTGTGCACGTTGATGTAGATGATCATCCCACTAAGTTTCCTGATTTGCTGAAACCTTTGAGTTAGTGGTCAAACCTTTCCAGCCTTGTTCTGTCCTGTCATGACTAAATAACATCCAGACAAATGAGGGACCAGTTTTGAGAGTGGAGAAGGTTCTGGTGAAGGGCAGCGCTGACAGAGTTAAATAAAATGAAATCATCTCTGATGCCTTTGATTGTCTTTATCCAGTAGTTTTAAAGAATCCATTAATACTTCCATTCCTTTGAACAGGACAGCCGAGGCCAGAAAATATGGAGAACAACTCAAAGCGTCCATAACCAGACTCAGTAAGTTATCTCAACAAATGCTGTATTCTCAATTTTGACTCAGTTTAAATAGTGTTTTTATGTCGTTCTCCAGAGATTTCAAGAAACGTAGCATCCAAGTAATTCATCTTAGTCAGTGAAAAACATCGTGCTGTCAAATGTTATTCCAGCCTTAGGTGCACGAAACTGCATTCTTCCTGGATGAGAGGCAGTGTTTTTAGTGGAAGGTAATTCTCTCCTCTGGCTGGAAAGCTGCAGAATATTCAGCTCAGCCTTTTTCTTTTCCATTTTCAAAGCCCTGCTTGGAAATTTTATATTACCAGAATGTGAAAATGGTATACAGTCATATAGGCAAAAGCCTGATGGATGATCCCTCATGGATCTACACTGCATGAAGATCAGTCACACAGGAGAGGGTGAGAGGTTGAACCTACAGAGAGAGATTCATTTTGGAACCTGCAAAGTTCTGTTAAGGGTCACAGGGCTGCTGGAGAAAGTCTGAGTACGTCCTGGACAAGCTGTCAGTCTGTCGTAGGTCACACATATTCACACTCTCACATGCATGGGTAGAACATGCAAACTCCACACAGAAAGGACCAGATCAGGTTTAAACTGGGGACCTTCTTGCCTTGAGGCATCAGCACTAACCGTTGACCCACTGTGGTTCCCCTACAGAGACAGCAATGTCTAAGCATTTAATTTAGCATTGTTGTTAGCGTACAATATGGATTTCAAACATAATCCCACTTGAGCCAAATACAGTTGGGGTCAGAACTTTACATACATTCATCATGGACATGACTGCCACAGCATTATGGGGCTTTCATGGTTTTTTTGTTTGTTTTTTTTTATTGTTCTTTTTCTGGGGCAGAAAAACTGCACAAAATATAGCTTTAATAGACAATCCCCAAGAATTTGATGCATTAGCATTTTAAGTTTTCAGAAATCAACACAGCGTCAAAAAAATGTGCAGCACACCAAATGTAGTTGTGATAATGGACAAAAACCATCACCTCACCAGGAAGTGATCAGCCGGTCACTCTCTAGCATAATCAGCATTAAGGCAGCTGGGCATGGTGGTGTTCTAGGACATGCATGTGCCAGCCTTCTTGCCACAGTATTCATAAATATTTTCAAAGTGTCACTACAACAAGCCGTAGTCCTGACCTGTCTGAAAACCACCATCACTGTCTCTGTGCCCAAGACCTGAGCAGTCACAAGACCTCGGTTTCCCTCACACCAGCATTTGTTAGGATACTGTTTGTTGACGCTAGTTCTGCATTCAGCTCCATCACCTTGAGCAAACTGGCCAACAAATTGCTGACAAATTATTCTAGGAACCTCTATCTATCTGTGGATCAGGACCTTTTTGACCAACAAACCCCAGCAGGTCAGGGTGCCATTTCAACAGTGTTTTCCCCCAAGGCTGTGTCCTCAGTTGACTCTTTTATGCCCTCATTACTCAAGACTATACTGGTGTCTGCAGTTCAAACACTCTCATCAAATTTGACCATAGTGGGTTTGATATCCAGCAATAATGAAATGGCACAGAAGCAGGAGGTCCATAAACTGTCTTTGTATGGTTTCTGGATGGTCTGTTTTTTTTATTTTAGTGTTTTTGTTTTTTTTGTTTTGGGGGGGGGGGGTTGGTTAAAATGTGTGTTAAATTGATATAATCTGTCTTTCCTAGAGAAGCTGAAGAAGCAGATCGAGATACGACGAAAGCAAAGGGCAATATATGGTAAGATCAAGCTGTGATTGGATGTTCATAAACATCCATTGAATGTCCTACTTAATGACTGATCTGGCATCCATACAAACACTAGCTTGCCATTTGTAGTACATTCTACTGTGACTCCACTCTTCACCTCTTGGTTGTCCTTTGAGCCATCAGTCATTGTGATCACTGGGCTCCAAAGGTGGATTGGCCATTGGGAGTACCAGGATTTTGGCTGCCTTTTTTTTTTTTTTTTGCTGCACATTGCCATGGTAACTGGCCCAAGGATAGACATGCACTGGCCCACAGAGCTCAGCTGCAGCCTGTAGACACAGCATAGGCCCAGTGGCTTGTCTGTCAAAAGAATACGTGACCCAATTGTGGCCATATGATAGGCTACAGATTCCCAGGAGTCCCACCCACATATATTCTAACCCCCCCCCCCCCCCCCCCCCATACAAATCACCTTTAATGATGGGCAGTCCTGATGAGAGAGAGAGAAAGAAAACAGCAGAATATGAAACAAAAGCACGTTACAAAATGTAGAAAAAAAGACCCAGAAAGGCGGTGCAAAAAAAAAAAAAACGGAGGGAAAAGAAAACAAACACCTCTCATGACTGATGCTGCTAAGAGCAGAAAAATTTCAGAGATGTTTGCTGCGGGGGCCAGCCTTACAGGGGCACTTGTAGATCCCTCTCAGCAGCAGCAGGTGGTGTCAGAGTCAGTCAGTGAAAGTGACAATGAAGCTCCCGCTGCCATGGAGGTGGTACAGGAGCAGAAGGAGATTTGGTGGCAGTGGCGATGATAGCAGGTGTGTGCTAGCATGGTGTGGATAAACACTCATTGATATAAAGGTTTAGCTTTTCATATAAATGAAAATCCCCCCCCCCCTTTCCATTTACACCTACAGGTCCAACCGACCAGCATACTGTGTGGTCATCGTTTATTTTATTCAAGACTCCAGAATATAAAGTAGTGTTATTAAAGGCTTGTGTGCTTATATGTATTTCATGTATGTTGGTACAGTATCTGCATGCAGACTGTGGTGGTTGCCAGACTTAACCAAAAAGTCCAGGGCTGAATTTGTGTCCCAGTCCAGCCCTGCTGGGCTCTATATCTATGTGGTTATGGAGCTACAACATTCTGTCTCTTTTTTATCTGTTTTATTATTTTACTTCTGTTTTAATTATGTATTTTAATTGTTTTTAAATTCATTTTTAATTATTTATTTAAATTTTATGTTGAATTGTTTCATGTAAGGCGCCTTGAGACGGCTTTTGCTGTGATTTGGCACATTATAAGCTAATTAAATTGACATTGAATTGAATTGTCTCTGCATGTTTGACAATTCCTTGTTGTGCTTTATTATTATTATTATTATTATTATTATTATGACTGTTTTTGTCAGTGTGACCAATGCAGATGGTCACCCTGCCTGAGATTTCTTTCTGTAAAACAAGCAAAAAATAAAATCACTTAAGGGACCACTGTTTCTAACGTGCTTGATCTGGAGGTGGGTCCAGTTTAAACCTGTGTATTGCCTTGTTGTCCTGTGTTGGGATTATCCGCAGTATATAAATAAATTGAATAGAATTCAGTGACAGAAGAGAATATTGAAAGTGTAAAGACAAAAGTAGGATTAGCACCTGTTTGAGTGGAGACGGGTTTATCCGTCAGATCACCTTCTGATGGGGTTGATCAGAACAAAACTCTTCAGACTGTTGCCCCTCCATGGCACATAGTGTGATATTGCTAAGACGGATTGTGTTTAAGCATTTTGGCACTGTGGTCCAGTCAGAGGGTGTGGTGGACGCCCAACACGTGGGTGCTTTTGTACAGTGAGCGCAGCAGCGGCCACTTCAAAGGCATTGCAGTAGGCCTTCATCCCCGAACAACACAGTGACCAAAGTCTGGGCGGTGCAGCTCTGAGACACCGTCATTTATTCTTTCCTGCTTCTTTTGATCAGCGGCATAAATGCTTTGATGAGGAAATCTGGTTGTAAAGCGCACAAACATTTCTCTCCAGTTCAGGCACCAAAGGTTATTTTTAGTGCTCCATCACAGCGGTCTGACTCCTATTGTACTACTAAAGGTTGTCTTTGAAGGATTTGCATCCACACAACACAAACATATGAACAACATCTGGAGAGTCTGAGTTTAAACAACAAAGCAAGGAAACATTTTTGAACTTTCGAGAGTGTATTTGGGATTTTGTCTGTTGGCAAAAAACAAAGAAGCTGAAAATGATGTCCTATTCTATTTTAGCTGTAATGGAGAATCACAAAGAGTGTGAAGAGGACATAGACCCGGAAGAAGCAAACCTGCTGAAATGCTTTGATGCTGAGAAAAAAGTGTGAGTGCAGGAAAATAAATATGTGCAATATTTTCATGATATTTTCATGTTGTCCCGAGACTCATTTTAGATTTATTGGACAGAGCAGCAGATGCAGTAGAAGATGGATGTAAGATACATTTGCGGCTACTAATATCTCTTTATCAGTTACAAGGACACTGAAGCCATTCTGAAGGATTTCAGGAGCATGATTGAGTACCTGAAGCTGATGCTCGAGAGGTCAAATGTCAAGCTGCAGAAGGACTTCCAGGAATGGTGGAAGGATCAGGCCTCCAGGTTGCAGGTGAGCGATCTAACCTCTCTCCTGTCCATATGACAACACCACATAAAGCTTCTGTGAGCGTGACGTACTGACTGGGCTGGTGTGTCAAACATACGTTTTTGATATTGTTCAGGAGGGCTCATCTGTTCATTTTTGTCTGCATTTATGGTTAAATTTTTTGTTTCTGTTTTGGCTGACTATTGGTCTCTACGGACGTTCCTCACTGTAAGGTGATATGTATGTGTGTCTGACTTTAGAGACTTTTATTGCACCAGTCTGACCTGTGCAGTCTCTGTTCAGCATCATGTATAATTGGTCCTGTTGGAGAGACATGTAGGAGGATGATGCATAGAAACATGTTTAATGGAATTCCATGTGACCTAAACAAGGGCCTGGAGACGCAACTTAGACACAAAGCGGCAATAACGTGGAGGAGTACTGTTCGCAACGGTTTAGTTTGGTGTTTCCTTTTTGACATAGACATCATGTTTTTGAGATTTTCAGTGACTTTGTTATAATTCATCAAATTTAGTTCAAATTTTTACTGGACTGGGCAGCACACTGGTGTCATAGTCATCACTGGTGTGATAGGGTGCCACGATATCGGCTGTGCCATACTGTCAGCACTGTGAGAAATTAGCAGAATGAACACTTCCACCAAACCAGAAACATTTTTTACTGATGCCAAGGAAAAAACACAGATGAAATCGTAAAAATAACACAAAATATCAGCAATCATTTCAGTGCGTCCACATTTCTGGTCAGAACTGCACCACTGAGGCTGTCAAAACTCCTGGATTTTATTTTATTTTTTCCCCTGTTGTGCTCCACATGTGAGTCAAATGACTGTTTAAACCTTTCTGACAGATGTAACTGGCTATAAACTCATTTCCACATAGAAATATGATATATTTATATACGAATAAGCTGTGCTTCTGTTGTGTGAACCAGTGGACTTTTGCACTGCCCACTCATTAAAGCTTAAAGCTGCACTCCCATTGCCGATTTCTGGCCCTGATTGTCTTTCTGATTCCAAAAGTAAAGATATCAAGCCCAGTCTGTTACTACAGTAGTCCAAATTTTTTGTCACACCATTACATGCTGCCCTGAAACAGACTGGCATCCTGTCCAGGGTGTACACCGCCTCTCACCCTATGACTGCTGGGATTGGCTCCAGCTCCCCCCCACCCACCCCAAACACCAGTTTTACTTACATATTTGTGTGCTTGAGGTTTAATGTTAAACAGTCCAACATCTTTAATTTAATTTAATTTAATTAGCTTATAATGTGCCAAATCACAGCAAAAGCCATCTCAAGGCACCTTACATGAAAATGAATAAAAAAAAAAATTCAAATACATAAATAGTACATACATACATATTCTTCTTCACAGACTAAGGTTAATTATGGAGTTCCACAAGGTTCTGTGCTAGGACCAATTTTATTCACTTTATACGTGCTTCCCTTAGGCAGTATTATTAGACGGCATTGCTTAAATTTTTATTGTTACGCAGATGATACCCAGCTTTATCTATCCATGAAGCCAGACGACACACACCAATTAGCTAAACTGCAGGATTGTCTTACAGACATAAAGACATGGATGACCTCTAATTTCCTGCTTTTAAACTCAGATAAAACTGAAGTTATTGTATTTGGCCCCACAAATCTTAGAAACATGGTGTCTAACCAGATCCTTACTCTGGATGGCATTACCCTGACCTCTAGTAATACTGTGAGAAATCTTGGAGTCATTTTTGATCAGGATATGTCATTCAATGCGCATATTAAACAAATATGTAGGACTGCTTTTTTGCATTTACGCAATATCTCTAAAATTAGAAAGGTCTTGTCTCAGAGTGATGCTGAAAAACTAATTCATGCATTTATTTCCTCTAGGCTGGACTATTGTAATTCATTATTATCAGGTTGTCCTAAAAGTTCCCTGAAAAGCCTTCAGTTAATTCAAAATGCTGCAGCTAGAGTACTAACGGGGACTAGAAGGAGAGAGCATATCTCATCCATATTGGCCTCTCTTCATTGGCTTCCTGTTAATTCTAGAGTAGAATTTAAAATTCTTCTTCTTACTTATAAGGTTTTGAATAATCAGGTCCCATCTTATCTTAGGGACCTCATAGTACCATATCACCCCAATAGAGCGCTTCGCTCTCAGACTGCAGGCTTACTTGTAGTTCCTAGGGTTTGTAAGAGTAGAATGGGAGGCAGAGCCTTCAGCTTTCAGGCTCCTCTCCTGTGGAACCAGCTCCCAATTCAGATCAGGCAGACAGACACCCTCTCTACTTTTAAGATTAGGCTTAAAACTGTCCTTTTTGCTAAAGCTTATAGTTAGGGCTGGATCAGGTGACCCTGAACCATCCCTTAGTTATGCTGCTATAGACTTAGACTGCTGGGGGGTTCCCATGATGCCCTGAGTGTTTCTTTCTCTTTTTGCTCTGTATGCACCACTCTGCATTTAATCATTAGTGATTGATCTCTGCTCCCCTCCACAGCATGTCTTTTTCCTGGTTCTCTCCCTCAGCCCCAACCAGTCCCAGCAGAAGACTGCCCCTCCCTGAGCCTGGTTCTGCTGGAGGTTTCTTCTTGTTAAAAGGGAGTTTTTCCTTCCCACTGTCACCAAGTGCTTGCTCACAGGGGGTCGTTTTGACCGTTGGGGTTTTTACGTAATTAGTGTATGGCCTTGCCTTACAATATAAAGCGCCTTGGGGCAACTGTTTGTTGTGATTTGGTGCTATATAAATAAAATTGATTGATTGATTGATAAATAAAAACAGAAGTTAAATAATAAAACAAATAAAAATAAAAACTATCCATCAGAAAGAGAATAAAAATAGGTTTTGAGTCTTGACTTAAAAATGTCCACAGACTCAGACTGCCTCACGGTCGCAGGAAGACTGTTCCACAGGGTGGGTGCACGATACTAAAAGGCTCTTTGACCTGCTGACTTCTTCTTCACCCTGGGAACACAGAGAAGCCCAACATCCTGTGACTGCAAAGCCCGGGCCGGCACGTAGAGTTCCACCAGATCAGCCAAATAAGATGGCGCCAGTCCATGAACAACCTTATAAGTCAATAAAACCTTAAAATCTGCTCTCACAGAGACAGGGAGCCAGTGCAAAGATGCCAAAATGGGTGTGATATGTTCAGACCTTCTGCTATGTGTCAGACGTCTGGCGGCAGCGTTCTGAACCAGCTGAAGACCCCTAATGCTGGACTGTGGTAACCCTGACAATAGAACATTACAATAATCTAGTCTAGAAGAAACAAAAGCATGAATCAGGGTCTCAGCATCAGCCCTGGACAGGATGGGGCGGATCCTCGCTATATTTCTCAGATGGAAAAAAGCAGTCCTAGTAACATCCCTGATGTGGAGGTCAAAAGACAACATGGGATCAAAAATTACCCCAAGGTTCCTCATTTTTTCTGTATGATGTATGACACAGGAACCCAGGCTGAGCGCCAGCTGGACAAACTGATGCCGATGTCTCGCTGGACCAAGAACCATCATTTCAGTCTTATCAAAGTTTAAAAGTAGGAAGTTACTAGACATCCAACTTCTCACTGATAGAAGACAGTCCTCCAGGGATTTTATGGGAGTGAGATTTCCCACAGTTATCGGCATGTACAACTGAGTATCTTTAGGTTGTTTTCACAGACATGGTCCTGCTATAAACATCCTTTCAGTGGGACCTACGCTCAGTATTTTTTAATCAAAATCTACATGTATTTTTATGCTAATATGGTGCTATAGTACCTCACTGTCCAAACAGCAAAAAATACTGTGATATCAATCTTGCTTCATAGCACCTATTTGTAAATCTTATCATGTCAAAGAGTATCATAGATTCAAGAGGCAAAGCTCAATAGAACGCCCCATCACGACAGATTTGCCCATGGCTGTGTTCTGTTACCACAACGTTGGACTGTCAAAAACCCGTCAGACCACATGATGTGGCTGTTGGAAGAAGCCAAGATCACCATGGCTGCTACAGGTTTGAACTTTTTCTGTCTTTTCCTCATACTTTGATGTAAAAATAATAATAATAATAATAATAAATACTTTTATCAACTGCTTACACCCAAAAAGCGAATGCTTAAACTAAAACTTGAAATCCAAAACTTCTTGTAAGAGTAGCTGAAACACAATGTGACAATACCTTAAACACATTTTCTGCTTTGCACTTTGCTTGCAATTCCTCAACACAGTTGTTGCAGAATATTACACACAGTTTCCTACATTAGACACTGAACTCAAAGATAAAATATGTTGTTATCATTGGGAAAACACTTTTAATAAAAATGCAAAACACATCTGGTACAGTTTTTTTAAATTGCTAAAACACATTTTACAAAACTCTCCCCCATTTTCTCAAAACGCTAAACACAACACACTTTTCTAAAGCTACATACACAAAACCACACTTTCTCTTTTCAAAACACAAACTCACACCAAAACAGCTGCTCAAAGCCTGCAAAAATGTAAACACTATATGCACCATTACACACTACAACAAAACGACTGAAAACACAATGTTCAGTGTGTGAGAATGTCCTTTTTACATTTGTTCGCAACTGCCAAAACATAGTAACATAGTATCTGTATCTGAACAGTATCTGTTCTCAAAATATATTACTGTAGAGTATGTAGCATTCGTAGATTTGTGTGTTTCATATGAACAGTATATAAATCTACAGAGAATACAGTATGTACACTACTGTACTGTATCACAACTCAATGCAAACACTACAGAGGATCCATTACACACAATACTCATTGAAAACACAATGTTCAGGGTGTGATGGTTTTTTTTTTCATTTATTGAACTATACTACACACAAACACACACACACACACACACACACACATCATTGTGCGGCATCATGTTGTCGAGCTGGGTCAGGCCACAGGACCTCATCTACGTCGCAGCCATGATGGTGCGAGTTTGCCTTGTTCTCCCTCCTTGGCCTGCTCCTCTCCTTCTTCTGACTCTAACTCCTCTTCCTCTGATTCTGCCTCTGTCCATTGTGGTACTGTATACATTTGGAACCTTCAGCAAACTGTGCACTCTGAACTGGCTTCTGTAGGTGTGGTCACATCATTTGCAACAAGTGTCTACAATTCTGAATCGTTATGTTTAATGAATGAAGCCAGGTGTGTACATTGTGTTCAGGTTTTTCTGACTGTAGCAAGCATTTTGCATCACTTGAGCTTTAAATTGAGAATATGAGCAGAGTTTTATGCAACTTGTGTTTTAGCAAGGCAAAATACACTCAACAAAAATATAAATGCAACACTTTTGGTTTTGCTCCCATTTTGTATGAGATGAACTCAAAGATCTAAAACTTTTTCCACATACACAATATCACCATTTCCCTCAAATATTGTTCACAAACCAGTCTAAATCTGTGATAGTGAGCACTTCTCCTTTGCTGAGATAATCCATCCCACCTCACAGGTGTGCCATATCAGGATGCTGATTAGACACCATGATTAGTGCACAGGTGTGCCTTAGACTGTCCACAATAAAAGGCCACTCTGAAAGGTGCAGTTTTGTTTTATTGGGGGGGATACCAGTCAGTATCTGGTGTGACCACCATTTGCCTCATGCAGTGCAACACATCTCCTTCGCATAGAGTTGATCAGGTTGTCAGTTGTGGCCTGTGGAATGTTGGTCCACTCCTCTTCAATGGCTGTGCGAAGTTGCTGGATATTGGCAGGAACTGGTACACGCTGTCGTATACGCCGGTCCAGAGCATCCCAAACATGCTCATTGGGTGACATGTCCGGTAAGTATGCCGGCCATGCAAGAACTGGGACATTTTCAGCTTCCAAGAATTGTGTACAGATCCTTGCAACATGGGGCCGTGCATTATCCTGCTGCAACATGAGGTGATGTTCTTGGATGTATGGCACAACAATGGGCCTCAGGATCTTGTCACGGTATCTCTGTGCATTCAAAATGCCATCAATAAAATGCACCTGTGTTCTTCATCCATAACAGACGCCTGCCCATACCATAACCCCACTGCCACCATGGGCCACTCGATCCACAACATTGACATCAGAAAACCGCTCACCCACACAACGCCACACACGCTGTCTGCCATCTGCCCTGGACAGTGTGAACCGGGATTCATCCGTGAAGAGAACACCTCTCCTCTCAAGTCGGTTACGACGACGAACTGGAGTCAGGTCGAGATCCCGATGAGGACGACGAGCATGCAGATGAGCTTCCCTGAGATGGTTTCTGACAGTTTGTGCAGAAATTCTTTGGTTATGCAAACCGATTGTTTCAGCAGCTGTCCGAGTGGCTGGTCTCAGACGATCTTGGAGGTGAACATGCTGGATGTAGAGGTCCTGGGCTGGTGTGGTTACACGTGGTCTGCGGTTGTGAGGCTGGTTGGATGTACTGCCAAATTCTCTGAAACGCCTTTGGAGACAGCTTATGGTAGAGAAATGAACATTCAATACACGAGCAACAGCTCTGGTTGACATTCCTGCTGTCAGCATGCCAATTGCACGCTCCCTCAAATCTTGCGACATCTGTAGCATTGTGCTGTGTGATAAAACTGCACCTTTCAGAGTGGCCTTTTATTGTGGGCAGTCTAAGGCACACCTGTGCACTAATCATGGTGTCTAATCAGCATCTTGACATGGCACACCTGTGAGGTGGGATGGATTATCTCAGCAAAGGAGAAGTGATCACTATCACAGATTTAGACAGGTTTGTGAACAATATTTGAGGGAAATGGTGATATTGTGTATGTGGAAAAAGTTTTAGATCTTTGAGTTCATCTCATACAAAATGGGAGCAAAACCAAACGTGTTGCGTTTATATTTTTGTTGAGTGTATGTTTAGATTTATGAGAAAAGGAGGACTGCGTTTTGTGAATTGTGTCTTCATGTGAAATGTGTTTATGGTTTTGGCAAATGGGGGCTAGTTGTACTAAATGTGTTTAGAGAACTGGTCATTTGGTTTAGAGAATTGGGTTTTGTGTTTTAGCAATTTAAAAAAACTGTAATTGGAAATACTTATGCACACATCTGAAAACACACAGAAAACTCATCACCAATCAGTCCGACCTTTGGCACTACAAATAGAGCTCAGGTAAGACATTTTGTCAAATCTGCAATCATGAAGGTGATAAGACCTAGAGAAAGAGGCAGAGGAAGACAATGACAGATGCGTGGACAAGGATAAAGAGAAGGAAGAGCAAGAAGGAGAAATGTTTCAGATGAAATTCAAGCAACTTTAGTGGACAATGTGATCAACCACGGCCTCACACTGAGGGAAGCTGGACAAAGGGTCCACCCAAACCTCAGCTGCCACACAGTGTATAGTACTGTCCAGTGCAATGTCGTTCAGACATCAGTGTGTGAGTGTGTCTGTGTGAATGGGTGAAAGCGAGGCATCACTGTAAAGCATTTTGAGCTTCTAATATAGATGGAAAAGCGCGATATAAATGCAGTCCATCTATCATTCTGATGTTATTGTACCATGTATGTAAACTACAGTACTGTAAACACTTGTTTTCATTGTTTTGCTTTGTGTTTTGAATTTGAACTGTATAGTAATCTGTCTGTCTAGTTTTTTATTTCTTTGTAAAAACAAAACCAAAAAAATGAAAACAGGGAAATAACACTTTTATTGCTAACTACTGTAACTTTCAGCTCTTGTTTGAGAAAAGTAAATACAAATATAGTGACTTCAGTGTTTTGTGTAAAACACATCGGTTTGTTGCTGTTGATTTGAAAGTGTTTCGAAATAGTGCATGTGTGTATCATTTTGTTGTTAGAATGACATTTTTAGAAGAGATTGCTAGGTTTTGACTGTAATGTTTCATTTTGACAGAACTGTGAGGAATTTTACAAGTGTTGTGTCTTATCTTGCTTGTGTGTAGAGTTTTGACACAGTGAGGCAGATTTTGCCAAATGTGTGTAAGCAATCAGCAAAAGAAAAGCTGTAAAAAACACATTTACTAAGATAACTGCCGTAGAATGATAGCAAACTGAAGTATATTGCTATTGATTTTGCTAAGACTGTTATTCCCCATTCGATGGCTTGGCCACAGCTTCTTCCTCTTTTTAATTAATTAATTGATTAATTTAAAAATGCCATGGATAGCATCGCTACATATCATATCCACTCAGTTATTCCTTTGAAATCATCCAGTAGGCCAAGTTATCAAAAAGGGATCCATGTATTTTAACTAGAAACACATTAATGGAGAGTCACTTAGTCAGGAATGTATATTTATCAAATGTACAGTGCTGATTATTCTTATGCTTCTTATAAAATTAAATTAATGACTGCCCCTATGGAAGAACAAACTGCAAATAACCTACATAGTTGTGTAAGTCAACCCCAGAGTAACCCACATGAGTAACCCGCGACAAACAAACAAAGAAAAACAGTTGTAAACTAGGCAATACCAAGCAATCGGTAGCCTAAGTGTAAAGTACAGAAAAACTATGGGTTTTACACATTCACAACATGTAGTTAATAAGTAAAGTAAGTATATTAATACACATTCACAACATGTAATTAATAAGTAAAATAGTATATTAATACACATTCACAACATGTAATTAATAAGTAAAGTAAGTATATTAATACACATTCACAACATGTAATTAATAAGTAAAATAGTATATTAATACACATTCACAACATGTAATTAATAAGTAAAGTAAGTATATTAATACACATTCACAACATGTAATTAATAAGTAAAATAGTATATTAATACACATTCACAACATGTAATTAATAAGTAAAATAGTATATTAATACACATTCACAACATGTAATTAATAAGTAAAATAGTATATTAATACACATTCACAACATGTAATTAATAAGTAAAATAGTATATTAATACACATTCACAACATGTAATTAATAAGTAAAATAGTATATTAATACACATTCACAACATGTAATTAATACGTAAAATAATATATTAATACACATTCACAACATGTAATTAATAAGTAAAATAAGTATATTAATACACATTCACACCATGTAATTAATAAGTAAAATAAGTATATTAATACACATTCACAACATGTAATTAATAAGTAAAATAAGTATATTAATACACATTCACAACATATAGTTAATAAGTAAAGTAAGTATATTAATACACATTCACAACATGTAATTAATAAGTAAAATAGTATATTAATACACATTCAGAACATGTAATTAATAAGTAAAATAAGTATATTAATACACATTCACAACATGTAATTAATAAGTAAAATAGTATATTAATACACATTCACAACATGTAATTAATAAGTAAAATAGTATATTAATACACATTCACAACATGTAATTAATAAGTAAAATAGTATATTAATACACATTCACAACATGTAATTAATAAGTAAAATAATATATTAATACACATTCACAACATGTAATTAATAAGTAAAATAAGTATATTAATACACATTCACAACATGTAATTAATAAGTAAAGTAAGTATATGAATACACATTCACAACATGTAATTAATAAGTAAAATAGTATATTAATACACATTCACAACATGTAGTTAATAAGTAAAGTAAGTATATTAATACACATTCACAACATGTAATTAATACGTAAAATAAGTATATTAATACACATTCACAACATGTAATTAATAAGTAAAATAAGTATATTAATACATATTCACAACATGTAGTTAATAAGTAAAATAAGTATATTAATACACATTCACAACATGTAGTTAATAAGTAAAATAAGTATATTAATACACATTCACAACATGTAATTAATAAGTAAAATAAGTATATTAATACACATTCACAACATGTAATTAATAAGTAAAATAAGTATATTAATACACATTCACAACATGTAGTTAATAAGCAAAATAAGTATATTAATACACATTCACAGCATGTAGTTAATAAGTAAAATAAGTATATTAATACACATTCACAACATGTAGTTAATAAGTCAAATAAGTATATTAATACACATTCACAACATGTAATTAGCCCCCCAACACCCCAGTCAAACCAAATCAAGCTCTTAGTACAAATTGTTCACATTTCAACATCTCAAATGCGTGGTTATATCTGCCCGGATTGCTGATGTTGAGATCAACAGTCAAAGATGGCGGCAGTGCCTCTAGTGGCTGTTGTCTAAAATGCGTCGAGCTTTGCATCGTGGGGTTTCCATAGTATTTGACCACATTAAGACCTTGCTGTTAATAGATCCTTGACTTTACATTAGTGCCGGTTACATACACAGTTGGTCCTGCAGGCTGTCTTGTGATGGGCTGTGATATTGATCACGGTAGTCAGTCTGTCATTTACATACACACCAGAAAAACAAACAATATTATCCTGTTTGTCACCAATGAGTTTCATTTTCTCTGACTAGGAGTCTGAATTATTGGGCTCAGCCAGACTGAATCAGCAGACCGAGTTCACACAGAGGAGCTTAGAGCCGTTTTTAGACGGCGCTTCAGGGTTTAGGTGAGTCACATCATCTGTCTCACACACACACACACACACCATTTCTGTGTTTGAGTGTTATTTGACTAATGAACAACAATCTACAGATGGTCACAGCAAGTTTTAATCAAATCTGTTTTTGTCTTTGTTTACATTTTCCACTGACTTTCAGAAGTTTGGGAATGAATATATGTTCTTTCTAAATTAAAGTCCACATTGAAACATTTCTTAGTGATTGCTTGTGATGACTACTAAATGACAAAAGACATATGTTAAAATTACGGAATCACCCCCTTGTGTCTGATGATTTGCAGACGTTAATGCTGGATTTTACGGTCGGTAAAATGGATATTTGCCACCGTAATCCAGCATTAACATCTGCAAATCATCAGACACAAGGAGGTTATTCCCATTCTAATCCAAGTCCATTGTTTGCACGGTTTATTTTTCTGTAAGTAATTCAGTCGGTGAAGCTTACAGTAGTAACAGTGTTACAGTGTATCTCTTGCTCTCAGCTGACAGCCCCATTACTGACATCTGCATAGCTACGCGGTCAGGGCGTGGAGTAATACATCAAATGTGATGCGGTCGAATATTTTGCCACCGTCAACGCGATATTTTATGGTCTGAAATCTCACACAATTAACCAATCAGATTTGCGGAACAAATGTAATTGGATTAGAATATTAGACATTATCATCATTTACTAGTGTGTTCCCTGGAGGTAACCACCACCTTACACGGACGCTGATACTCTGTATTGGTGGAATGATAATGTCATTACCTGTGGAATAGTTTGGTCCACTCTGGAACTGACTCTGCTGCTGTTGCAGTGTAAAAAAAAGTGGCTACACCTGGTTCAGCAGCAGCAACCACCACACCTCCCATCAGACCACCTTCCCCAGGGTGTCTCTTTTTTATTTCAATTTATTACTATTATTGTTATTGTTATTATTAGTTCAGATCAGATTATGTTCCCACTGAAAAGATTTAGTTCACACATTTCTTTGTTTACTTGTGAAATGGGTGATACCTCATAAGGCAGGTCTGCCACAACTCGAGAACAGCTTCAGTGACTCGTATACTGTATGACACAGAAACTGTGACCACAGTATTTTAACATCACCAACATCAGTAACGGCAGTCAGATACTGGAAATCAAACTGTTTTCTGTCTCATAACCACAACCACCAGCACTGTGTGACTTTAAAACAAAAAGATTTACTTTAAGTCACAGGTCAACATGATTTAAGCCCTATGAGCTTCATCCTGTACTGCACCTGCAGTGTTAAAAAACAGATGATACGCGTTACGACGTGAACGTCCCTGTGGTAAATGTTGAAACGTGTTTTATAGTGCACCTGGCCTGAGCTGTACAGTGAGAGATGACCCAGTGAGCCAAGAACAGCACCTAGAATGTTCCATGTCCTCGATGTCTGAAGTCAACCCAACTTCACTGAATTACAGCACATTTTTCCTTTTAAATGTGATCTTATGTTTAGCAATTTATACACGATCTTATGTTGCATTAGTGATCAATTTACTCCTCTTCTATCCTTGTGTAAATGTATGTTTTATACTGTTGTGTTATGTTTACATTTTGCTGACTTACATATTTGTACAACTACAACATGTCATTGGTTTGTCTGTTATTAATCACAGTGTGTGTGCTGCATCCTAAAATCATGTTAAATCTCTTTCAATTCCAGCATGTTTAAGAGTACACCGTCCAAGACAGTCTGTCATGATGGGACGGTGACGGACTCCACTGGGTCAGACTTCAGGTCAGTAAAAGGTCGATCAGACAGTGTAAATGACATCCAGTCTGTTGGAATGTGAACATTAAGGAATGTGTTTTTGAGGTCATTCAGCATTTGGAGAGAATAAGTTGAGTCTGGCAGTGTGCACTGGTGCAGCCTGTTGCTGCATCCTCTGCAAGACTGACCCTCCCTGGGTCCTGGATGGTAAACCACCAGACAGACTATCCTTCCATCTCCATCTATCAAAAGTAACCATCTGTGTGCCACCATCAAGTGAAACATGGGCTTCCCCTTGGCTTTCTCCAGCTGCTGGGGTCCCCAAAGTTGAGGCACCTGTGTGCCGGATAATACCCAGAGAATTGTGTCACATGGCTACAACGCTGTAGCTGAAACTCTCTCATCTGAATCTCTGTAAGTAACAGCTTGTTTGATAGAGTTGTGCCAGCAGTGCCCATAGATCCTCAAAAGAGACCTAGTTCCAAAGATGACCATGTGTTGCCTTTGGTCAAGAGTTGATGTCCAAGTCGCACAACCATACAGTTTACAAAAAAGAAAAGATTGCACCAAAATCATCAATATAGTTCAGGTTTTGTTTTGTTTTGTTTTTTTGGGGGGGAGGGTTCTTTACATTCTGAGCAAACCTCTTCGACTGAGTTTCATAGTTTAGAAATGAAGAAAGTTATTAAATGACAGACCTCTGTGGTCCAACAGAGACAAATCACCGCCATTTCTGTTTCTGTGTGTATTGTAGTTTTACACAGAGTCATCTTAGGAACTAACTAAAGCTGCTGTTGCTCTTTATTGTCTTAAGTATGTCACTACATTTTCTTCGTGTGAATATTTCAGGATGTTTTCCGCTGCTGCACCTTCATGTCCTGCTAATCTGATGACTGGAGACCAGCAGATAGACGATGATATCCGGGCCTTTTACAGAACCAGACAGAACATGATCAACAGGAATGGTACCAGACACACACACACACACACATGCAAAGCAAACAAAAAATAGCAGATGCCTTTCAGTTTCCATTTTGCATTCAACACTTCCCCCCTGGTGGTTTGCTGCCTAAAAACACAAAAATGCAGAAATCAAACTGAAATGAAAACTGCTTTTTAAATTTTTATGTGACTTTTTGTATTTATACTTAAAATCCTTTTTTGTTTTTGATGTGAACACTGTGAATCATTTTTAAGAACATGTACATTATTTAGGCAGCACGGTGAGTTAGTGGTTCACACTGTTGCCTCACCCTGCTCAGTTCTGGACTGACATCCGGAATTGTGGGATCGCTCACGCCCACAGATTGAGCTCGTCGGACTACTTTCGCCACACTGCCCAGCGTGCCGCTCTCATTGGAGCGACAACACACAGAATGTGTCTCTTCCCAGATAGATTTCTTTCAGTGTATCTTCTTGTTCGGACGTTAACACGAAGTTAACACCCAACTCTTTCATCGCCAACTGTAAATGGTAATCAAAACCATGGGCGCAGTTTGGTGGGGGATAGGGGGGACATGTCCCCCCCACCTTTTCAACCAGGGGGGACAGAATATGGTATGCCCCCCCCACCTTCTGACATATATGTGTGTACTTGAAACATGCCAGTCTTATGTGCAAACCATGTCAGTCTTATGTACAAAACCATGTCAGAATAGTATCTTTGTTTCTGCAAGTTTGTATTTTTAGCAGCATTGACTTGTTTACAACACCTGTTTCTTGTTTGTCACATTCGGAATTCTCTGGGACTGCATTTGCCCAGATTTGAAACCAAAAATAGTTGCTTCTAGGGACTAATGTCTACACACAAGTATCAATGGACCATATATGCTAATTTACTAAATTCTGAAAGTTAGAAAAGGAAATCAGAAAAGCTGTCTGGGGCCTCAGAAAGCCCATCTGCAGTTATTGTTTGATCTCCAAAATCAGTCTTTGCAAGCGAAATTATATTCAGTATGAGTGTTGTCATTAGTACCACTTCGAAAATTAAATTCATGATAAGTAATTTGTCCTAAACTTATGATCTGTTATTTTTCAAACAAACAAATCTTGAGAAAAAAGATTGAGAAAAAACAAATCTTGAGAAAAAAAAAAACAACTTGCAGTTGTTTTTTTATGAAAACTCAACCTATCATTCTTTTTGAGTTCTACACATGTGGTGATACCTTATTCACACCAGGATGTTAATAAAATCAATGCTGGCTATTCTAAAGTACTTCCACAGTATATCCACAGTTTCAAATTGCATAAGTCAAATGGTTTCCACTTTATGGTCTTCTCAAAACATTAAAATTACTGTTCTGGATGCTCAGAATGCATCTGAGCTAATCTAGAAACTGTTGGCTTCTGGGGGCCTAAAGCGGCCCCCACACCCCCGGCCGATGGGCTTCAGCCCTGCGGGCCTCGCACTTTGCCCCCCCAATTTCTAGTTCTAAATTGCGCCCTTGATCAAAACATTCCAATTGTATCTTTCTGAACAATCCCGCATCAAACTCTATCGTGTCAATGTTTACAATGCTCATAAACTTTAAGTTTCTTAAATAATTATTACAGTCACTCTTAAAACTTCAGTTATCTTTATAACTTTATTACTGGTAAATTGTAGAATTGATTTAGATGGGGGCAGCACGGTGGCTTAGTGGTTTGCACTGTTGCCTCACAGCGAGAAGGTCGTGGGTTCAATTCCCGTGGACTTTCTGTGTGGAGTTTGCATGTTCTCCCATTGTTTGCGTGGGTTTCCTCCGGGTGCTCCAGTTTCCTCCCACATCCAAAGACATGCGGGTTAGGTGGATTGGGATCTTTAAATTGTCCGTAGGTGTGTGTGTGTGGGTGTGTCTGTGTTTGTTTGTCTGTTTGTGGCCCTGCGACAGACTGGCGTCCTGTACTGGGTGTACCCTGCCTCACGGTCTATGACTGCTGGGATAGGCTCCAGCCCTCCGCGACCCTTAATTGGACTAAGCAGTAGAAGATGAATGAATGAATGAATGATTTAGATGGGATATACTCATTATCTCACAGGAATATATCACAATTATCTTGGAACTACTTTTTGCGCAGGAATTCATCAAGCACATCATCCGTGGGCACGTACTAACACAGAATCCCCAGAAACTGGACAGTTGTTCGGCCATTACAAGAGTGTCCACTTTTAGCTTGTCATAAGCTAAGCTAGTGGCGCTCGTGAGAGTGTGCTGTTGCCTCACAGCATGAAGGTTGTGGGATCATTTCCCACCCTTTCTGTGTGGGGTGCTTTCATGTTCTCCCTGTGTCTGTGTGGGTTCCCTCTGGGTGCTCCGGCTTCCTCCCACATTCAAACACACACAGGTTAGGTGGATTGGAAACTTTAGAATTGTCCGAAGGTGTGGGTGTGAATGTGTTTGTTTGTCTGTATGTGGCCCTGTAACAGACTGGTGTCCTGTCCAGGGTGACCTCCGCTTCACGCCCTATAACTGCTGGGATAGACTGGGATTTGACATGATGAAGTGGTATAGAGGAGGATTTTCTTTCACCAAAATATCAAATCCAGGCTTGCATCTCAGATGTACCTTCTGGAAAATTGTAGCTGAACTTTCAGGTCTTCTTTTTTAGAAAATCCTCCTCTACACCACTTCATCATGAAGCTGTATAACTGGTGATACAAAAATCATCCACTGTCCACAATTTCTCCAATCACAGCCACAGAAGCCTATAACTTCTTCTGGGTTGTCTGGGTGTCTTGGTGGCTTTCCTCACTCTTCTTCTTGCGTGTATGTAAACCTTTGAGTACAACTGTATATATATTTGTAAAGTCGTTCTCTACCAGCATGTTTTTGAGCCCACCAATATGAATATTTTGCGGGCCAATACCATAATGTTATTAGGGAGTAAAACATTTCTAATACCTGTATATCTGCAAATATATATATATATATATATATATATACATAAAAAAGGCAGTGATTTATCTCATTTAGATATCAATCCCTGATCACAAATATATAATTGAGGCTTCATGTTTTACAGCCTAAATATTAACTTTATTATAAATAATTAGAAATATAACCAACAACAAACTAGGCTTCTCATCTATTTTGGCCCCATCCAGCTGGTGTCATAGCGAACACTTGTCCTTTGTCGCTGTAAAACAGCTACTTTAATTGAAAATGAATGACACCTGGTCACTTTCACTCTGCCTGTTGTCACTAATGTGACCAAGGGGTGATAGGGGTCCAATCCATGCTTGGTAACATTGTAAACAATACTCTTGGAGCACCCTCTGCTGTACAGACTACATAATGATGCATAATGATTTCCGACAGCCAAAGTGCTTTTCTTTATTATTTAAAATAAAAGTTTTCATATCTGCAAAATATAACGCAGATGTGAAAGGTTTGTATTGGCCAATATTGTCGGCCAATCAATGTAGTGGTTGGGCTCAAGCATATTTTCAAAATTATTGTTGGTCAGGACAGAAAATCAAACCTTAAAATATTGTGCTTGCATCAGTATTCACACAACATATTGGAGTATAGTGAACAACTCAAACTCGTGCATGTTGAATATCTGTTTCATTTTATCATTGATGTCTATTTTTGTCCTTTACAGCTGTGGTGTCCCACCATGATGGGATGAGGACAACGTCTCCTCCTTCAGATTTGAGGTAGATGAGTTGCTCATAGTTCTAAATGGTTTGCAAGCTGTTTAAATTTTGAGATCATTTAACTTTGTGGGTCAAATTGATAGAATTACAGAGAACTTTTGAATACGCTAAACCAAATTTCATTAACGTATTTGTGTTCTAGTTATCTTTCTACTCAGATCTTAACATCCTCAGGAAACCCCTTTGCTCCACCATAAACTCATAAAGTGATAGATGTACTACTGTGGACCTTATCTTCCACCGGGCTGAAAACAGTGTAACATGAGTGTTGTTTGGAATTTCTTCTTATAGTTGTTTTCACTCCACGTCTTGTTGAACTGAATGACATGGCAAAATTGCAAGTTTAACAGTGTACATCTGTGTGCCGATGGGTGTGGTGGTCTTAAGATGAGGTTGATCAAGCGCATTACCCATGTGTTGACATCTTCTGATGCCAGAAAGCCTTTGCAACGTAATCAGCAAAGTTTACGGAGTCATAAGGTCAGTGGATAGAGGTGTTTGGTGATGCTCATATCTTGACAGAAGGAGGAAAGTCTTTAGGGTCCTAGTGCTTCCTGTTTTACGGTAAGGTGGTGAGTCTTGGATGCTAACCTGTGACCTAAAGCAACAGCTGAATGTCTTTAGCACCAGGTCTCTTTGGAGGTTTCTTGGATACTGCTGGAATGTTTTTGTATCAAACTAGCAGTTACTTACCGTACAGAGACCCAGATGAGGAGAATCAGCTTGCATTGTGAGGGAGCATCAAGACTCAGATGATAAGTCTGAAGGAGTTACAAGTTTTTGAAGATGTGTTTTTGAAGATGTGTTGTCAGATGTGTTGTGATAGGTTGTCATTGCAGAGTGGCACAGAGAAGGACCTTCTCGAACAAAAACACATGGCATCATGGCCTAAGTGTCATCATGTCGACCTGTGTGTGCTGACAGAAAGCCTCTGAAAATTCACCTCTCTTCTTTCCAACAAACATGTGCAACAATGCAGTAGCTGTCTTATAGTCTATGCACACGTTCTAACTTTTGTTGCACTGAGTTTTACTGTGGGGCCTGTATTTAAATAGTAGTAAGAGGAAACACTGTCAACTTGTAGAAATTAGAACAATAAAAACATCTCCTTTTTTTATGAGCTGGTTACCGATCTAACTGTGTGTGCATTTCAGGATGTTTTCCAACACTGCACCCTCATGTCCTCCACATCTGCTGACCGGAGACCAGCGTGTGGACAATGAAATCCAGGCCTTTTTCAGAACCAGACAGAACATGATCAACAGGAGTGGTAACACACACACACACACACACACACACACACACACACACACACACACACACACACACACACACACACACACACACACACACACACACAATAAGGAATAACCGACTTGTTTCATGCAAAATTAATTTTGTGTTGAGGGGTACACTGCCCTCCAGTGGTAGTAGCACTATACAGCATAAATCCAACACACAAAAAAGCCTACTTTTCATTTGTTGTGCAGTTAAGACTCAGTTAATTTTAAGAAAGACGTACTATGAACATGCAGACTGGAATTTGAAAGGCTCTGATAACGTTCACCTGGGTTTTGCCATCTTTAACGTGATGTCATGCATTCCCAAGTGAAACACAATTTTGCATTGATGTATTTGTTCAACCCTAATTTGGACAGTTTGAAAGTGGTTGAGACCTGATGAGCACATAGAAGCACAATGTCACACAGATTGGAACAGTAGTCGTGTTTGATCCTCGTTTACCTGTGCTGTTTCACACACGTTAGTGCACAACTGTGGCATTATATTGAAACAGAAACACTGATTTCATCAACTGCCTTTCAGGTTCACAGCTCTGATGAAGGTGTGTGAGCTGCTGTGACTGACAGTTAAACAGCCACTTGATTTTCTATGAGGTGAGGAATGAGCTGATTTTCAAGCAAACTTATAATAAATAAAATAATGCAAACATCCTGTTCTAAAACATAGTTGGTCCTTTTCACAAATTCAACTGATGGCAGCCTCATTCCAAAATGGATGAAATTCATTTTTTCCCCTTCAAAATTATTCACACAACACCCCATAATGACAATGTGAAAAAAGTTTTTATGAGATTTTTGCAGATTTATTAAAAATAAAAACTAAGAAATCACATGTACAACCCCAGTTCCAAAGAAGTTGGGATGTTGTGTAAAATGTAAATAAAAACAGAATACCATGATTTGAAAATCCTTTTCAACCTATATTCAATTGAATACACCACAAAGACAAGATATTTAATGTTCAAACTGATCGGCTTTGTTGTTTTTGTGCATATATTTGCTCATTTTGAAATGGATGCCTGCAACACATTTCAAAAAAGTTGGGACGGGGCAGCAAAAGACTGGGAAAGGTGATGAATGCTCAAAGAACACCTAATTGGAAACAGGCGAGTATCATGATTGGGTATAAAAGGAGCATCCTCAAAAGGCTCAGCCGTTCACAAGTAAAGATGAGATATATTTTATTGATCTCACAGTGGAGAAATTACGTTTACACTCCAGTTACCTCAGACAGCAATTAGTCCACAATTATTACTTGTTTACCGTAATAATGGCACACATCAGAATTAACCCCTTAACGCCTGAATTTATATAGCTGTATATAAAAAAAATGTTTTGTGTGTGTTTTTGCCTTTAAGTAGATGGTAAATAATGTTGAGATTATTAATTTCACTTTTGCACAAAAAAATAAATAGTAATTTTGGTATTTTGGTAATAATTTATGTTATAATGTTATAATAATAATAATGGTATGTTGCAAATTTGCGACAACAGGCATACTGGTCAATTTGGTATGTTGCATATTTGAGTCAAATATTATAGCATATATGCGACAGTAGGCGTTAAGGGGTTAAAGACAGCACATACACATTTGACATTGTTTATGTGCACTAAATTTGAAGAAGTCCGTTATCCGAATTGAGGCAAGTGGGTGAAGGTCGTGTAGCAACCCTGAGTTGCACCACCGTCAGCTTGGGGGGGGGGGGGGGGGGGACCAGCTGCAGCTAAAACCATGCTGCCTCCGCAGAAGGGAAAGAGAATGACGTGAGCAGAAGCCGGCGTGGGGTGTGTGTGATGGGGGTAGGAGGGGGGGTGGGGGGAGGGAGTGGAGCATGCGTCAGTCCTCTGAAAAACAGTTTATTGTCTTTGTGGGTTGAGATAAGAAGGAGCCAAATAATCACCAAGGCCAGAAGGCATTCCTCAGGAGTAAACAGTCGGGCAATTTGTCCTTCAGGCTTGATAAGCCTTCCGTGTTATGGTTTGAACAGTGAATAACACTTTTTACAGTTCCACTTGAACAAATCAAATCCCGATTATGAATTAAGAATATTCCTAATTATGAATTAAGAATATTCACCGGCCTCTGAAATCTTCAACTTCATCTGCAAGGCACGCATCTGCTCCAAGATGTCATCCAAATTGCTTCTAAGTTCAAGCGTCATCGCAGTCTGAGAATGTAATGCCTTGCCCACCTCGTTAATCATGACGGCCAAGCGAGGGGCCGTGGTTCTTGATGCCACCATCTTACCAATTTTCTGATAGATCAGGGCAGCACATAAGCCAGAGAGTACCAGCCCTGCTACCATAAGACCAAATATAAATAAATCCTCAACGTCCTCAGCGGAGAAAGGCTCCAAGCATGCAATACACCAAGACCCCCAGGAGTCGAGAACATAACCCGCAGGATGAGTTCCATCTGGGCAGGTAGGATCCCCCAGTCCTAACCTTCTTGTAGAAAAGATGGTGTCAATAGCATTCAGAGACCAGCTGATCAATTCCATGGTTAATCCAATAGTAGTCCAATAGATCCAGTATCCAGTATAATTTGAGGAATTCACAGTCTGGTGAAGTAGGGACTTGAAGGTTAAAGCAGAGATAAGGGAGAGTGGAGGAGATGCGATGCCCTCGTCTGAGTCCCAAGCTGTTGTTGGGACTCCTCATCGGATGGAGCGAGGATCACCACTTTGTGAACAACTGTGTGAAAAAATACTCCAACAGTTTAAGAACAGTGTTTCTCAACGTTCAATTGCAAGGAATTTAGGGATTCCATCATCTACAGTCCATAATGTAATCAGAAGATTCAGAGAAGAACTTTCTACACATAAGCGGCAAGGCTGAAAACCAACATTGAATGCCTGTAACCTTCGATCCCTCAGGCAGCACTGCATTATAAACCAACATCATTATGTAAAGGATCTTACCGCGTGGGCTCAGGAACACTTCAGAAAACCATTGTCAGTTAACACAGTTCGTCTCTACATCTACAAGTGCAAGTTAAAACTCTACCATGCAAAGCAAAAGCCATGCATCAACAACATCCAGAAACGCCGCCGCCTTCTCTGGGCCTGAGCTCATTAGAAATGGACAGACACAAAGTGGAAAAGTGTGCTGTGGTCTGATGAGTCCACATTTCAAATTGTTTTTGGAAATCATGGACGTCGTGTCCTCCGGAGAAAAGAGGTAAAGGACCATCTAGATTGTTACCAGTACAAAGTTCAAAGGGTGTGTTAGTGCACATGACATGGGCAACTTACACATCTGCGATGGCACCATCAAGGCTGAAAGGTACATCCAGGTTTTGGATGTACCTTTGGACATTGTATTCTGTTTTTATTTACATTTTACACAACGTCCCAACTTCCTTGGAAGTATTAAGTAAGTTTTCACAGTCTTTGCCATGAAGCTCAAAATTGAGCTCAGGTGCCTCCTGTTTCCACCGATTGTCCTTGAGATGTTTCTACAGCTTAATTGGAGTCCACCTGGGGTAAATTCAGTTGGTTGGACATGATTTGGAAAGACACACACCTGTCAACATATAAGGTCCCACAGTTGACAGTCAGAGCACAAACCAAGCATGAAGTCAAAGGAATTGTCTGTAGACCTCAGAGACAGGGATTGTCTCAAAGCACAAATCTGGGGAAGGGTACAGAAACATTTCTTCTTTGAAGGTCCCAGCGAGCACAGTGGCCTCCATCATCTGTAAATCGAAGAAGTTCGGATCCACCAGGACTCTTTTGACAGCTGGCTGCCCGTCTAAACTGAGCGATTGGGGAGAAGGGCCTTAGTCAGGGAGGTGACCAAGAACCTGATGGTCACTCTGTCAGAGCTCCAGCATTGCTCCATGGAGAGAGGAAAACTTTCCAGAAGGACAACCATCTCTGCAGCAATCCACTAATCAGACCTGTATGGTAGAGTGGCCAGACAGAAGCCACTCCATAGTAAAAGGCACATGGCAGCCCACCTGGAGTTTGACAAAAGGCACCTGAAGGACTCTCAGACCATGAGAAACAAAATTCTCTGGTCTGGTGAGACAATGATTGAACTCTTTGGCGTCATGTTTGGAGGAAACCAGGCACCATCCCTACAGTGAAGCGTGGTGGCAGCATCATGCTGTGGGGATGTTTTTCAGCAGCAGGACCTAGGAGACTAGTCAGGAATTAGGGAAAGATGAATAAACAATGGACAGAGACATCCTGTATGAAAAACCTGCTCCAGAGTGCTCTTGACCTCAGACTGGGGCGACAGTTCCTCTTTCAGCAGGACAGTGACCCTAACCACACAGCCAAGATATTGAAGGAGTGGCTTCAGAACAACTCTGAATGTCCTTGAGTGGTCCAGCCAGAGCCCAGACCTGAATCTGATTGAACAACTCTGGAGAGATCTGAAAATGGCTGTGCACCGATGCTCCCCATCCAACCTGATGGAGCTTGAGAGGTGCTGCAAAGAGGAATGGGCCAACCTGCCCAAATTTCCTGGTGATTTTTGGTGATTTCTTAGTTTTTTTTTTATTTTAACACACACACACACACACACACACACACACACACACACACACACACACACACACACACACACAGATAGATAGATAGATAGATAGATAGATAGATAGATAGATAGATAGATAGATAGAGTGAGTGAGTGAGTGAGTGAGTGAGTGAGTGAGTGAGTGAGTGAGTGAGTGAGTGAGTGAGTGAGTGAGTGAGTGAGTGAGTGAGTGAGTGAGTGAGTGAGTGAGTGAGTGAGTGAGTGAGTGAGTGAGTGAGTGAGTGAGTTGTATGCAAGAGTTTGGACACCCCTGATAAGTTTCATGATTTTTCCTTTATAAATCATTGGTTGTCTGGATCAGAAATTTCAGTTAAATATATCATATAGGAGACAAACACACTGATATTTGAGAAAGTTGCTAGTATTTACAGAAAGTGTGCAATAATTATTTAAACTAAATTGGGCAGGTGCATAAATTTCATTTTATTGATTTGAATACATGTAGCACTAATTATTGGAACACAAAATTCGTTTGGTAAGCTCATTGACCCTTGACCTCTCTACACAGGTGAATCCAATCATGAGAAAGGGTATTTAAGGTTTCCATTTGCAAATGTTTCCCCTCTTTGCATCTCTTCTAATGAGTGGCAGCATGACCTGAAAACAAAGATTGTTCAACGTCATGTTTTAGGGGAAGGATACAAAAAAAAAAAATCTCAGAGATTTCAGCTGTCAGTTTCCACTGTGAGGAACATAGTGAGGAAATGTAAGACTGCAGACACAGTACTAGTTAAGGCCCTAAGTGGCAGGCCAAGAAAAATCTCAGATAAGCTGAAGCAAAGGATGTGAGAACAGTCATAGTCAACCCACAGACCTGCTCCAAAGACTTACAACATGATCTTGCAGTAGATAGTGTCTCTGTGCATCGTTCAACTATACAGCGCACTTTGCACAAAGAGATTCTGTATGATACTGTAATGCAGAGGAAGCCTTTTTTGTGTACACGCCACAGAGTCACTTGAGGTATGCTAAAGCACATTTGGACAAGCCAGCTTTATTTTGGAATAACATGCTGTGGACTGATGAAACTAAAATTGAATTATTCTCAGTGGTGTCCAAAGTAATTCAGAAAGTCCCAAGAGTGTGCAGGTTTTCTTTGCAGCCACTGACTCCAGCAGGTGATTTCACTGATGAGCATCACTTTGAGCAGGTGGGACGAGTTCATCAGTGAAATCACCTGCTGGAGTTCTGGAATGTCTTTGCACACCACTGCTAACTACCTCAGAGTTATTTGGGTGTCTTATCTCCCTAATCTCCTTCTTGCACGGTCATAAATTTGGAAATGTATCATAATAGAAATTGATTCATAAAACAAGATGTTGTCAAGGTAACTATGTAAAATTTTCACACTGAACTTTCTTCACAATGAAATATTCAATCAATTACTGTAAACGTAGGTTTGGAAGACAGCAGACTAACCACGAAACTCCTATTGCAGATGTGTACAACTAGTAAATACTGTTTGTACCTACAAGAAAATTGATGAATGCAGGAAGTTCTGTTAAACTGTTGATAGAAGCCGTTCATGACTGAATCTGTTAGTACACATGGTTCTTGCATGAGTCTCATTGCACATACAGTTGAATTTTTAGACATTTTTCTATTTTGTATGTTTTATTTGAAAAGTTGACATCTTTAGGGGAACCCGCACCCTTTCGGATATTGGTGAAACCACTTCTTTTCAGATGTGTGTTTCAGATGTCACACTCACTTCACAGGTCTTTTTTATTTTTTTTTGTCTTTAACAGTGATGGCCACCTGTCATGGCAAAAGAATGACCACACCCACTTCATTAGGCCTGAGGTAAATGAAGTCCTCCCAGGTATTGCACACAGGGTCCTAAACCAGTGACTTTTAAGTGCTTGAGATTTTTAAATTTTAATGGATTGAAACATTCTAGAGCACCACAATGGAACAGTGGAGAACAGTTTCATCTCACAGCGACAGTACCTTGTGTTCAAGTCCACCAGTGCATGTCCCTTTCTTTGTCAACTTTGTACTTTTTTCCCATTTCTACATGGGCTTCTTTTCAATGTACTCCAGTTTCCTTTCGCCATTAAAAACCTGTACATTGGATTAATTCTCCTTGTAGATCTAGAGTTCCTTCATTCAGTGTAAAATCTGTGCCATATCAATAACTGTATCATAAATAAAATGGAAGCTCCACATCAGATTTGGGTAACATGAATATAGATGATCCACTGTTGTGATCCCAAACAGAAGCCACATAAAAAAGTTGCATCAAAACATGGTTGGGCAATCAATCGACGATGACAGGAATCAATTTTTTTCCACCAGCTGCTTAAAAGAAAATACATAGTTCTCAGTGGCGCACCTGTAATAGAGCTGTAAGTTAACGCAAACTGATTTTTTCCAAATCTTAAAATTGCGTAATGTAGTTAATGCATTCTTGCCATTTATGTTAACCTCGATCATATTTTGCAGAGGATATTATTAATTATCTCTGTCAGCAAAGTTAAAGGAGGCTATGTTTTCACCCCTGTTTGTTTGATGTCTGGAGCCCACAGGCTCATCAATCATTATGAATTTTTTACTGAAGATTCACATCCTGATAGACAAGAAATGATTCAATCTTCAAGTTCATAGGTCAAAGGGCAAAGTGAGGAAAAATCTTGGAAAATGGGAAAAATCCTTATCTTTAACACTGAACAAAAATTCATCTCTGTCAAAAAAGATCAAAGAGATTAGGTATTAGGTAGGATGTTATCCTTTATCGACTGACAAAGTTTGATCCAGATCTGATCCAGATTACAGGTTTTGTGACCATTTAAATATAACATTAAAAATCCCATTTAATGTATATTTTACCTTATATCTTAATCAAATGTGCTCCGATCATGCTCATATTTGAACATGAGGTACAGATTGACACTCACTATCACCTGACAAAGTTTGATCCAGATCTGACCCAGATCACAGGTTTTGTGACCATTTAAAATATAACATTAAAAATCCCATTTAATGTATATTTTACATTATATCTTAATCAAATGTGCCCCAATCATGCTCATATTTGAACATGAGGTACAGATTGACACTCACTGTCACCTGACAATGTTTGATCCAGATCTGACCCAGTCACGTGGAACAGTGTTCCAACAGGAAAGTTTCAGGCGCAGAGTGAAAGATGGATGAAGAACGTAAGAAATTTGTCCTGAAGAAGCTTCTCTGAAACACACACTTCACATCCTCTTTTGTGACAGTACGTGTACACAAGCGCACACTGCCTCACCTCATGAACGTAATGCCAGCGATATAAATCACCGTGCGTGACGGCCTTTCGATCTGAGCAAATATTGTCTTAAGATATGAGAGGACTTAACCTGGAACTAACCACTGTTCTACACACCCACCAATCTAGACCTTTTTTAACGGTGATCACAATTCAGTTACAACATGACAAACACAGTATTTGTTCTTATCTATTATAATAACAGAAGGTACTTTTTTTGTCTAAACTTTAATGGAGTGATATTGTGGAAGAAAAAAAACTCAAAGGTACTAATGCAACTTTTTACACTTATAAAAAAAATCTGGGCCTAAACGGGTTAAGCATGTTCATTTTGTCAAACATGATCTGTGTCACGACTGCGCATGTAGACATTCTGCCTTTGGCCTGACCTGAAACGGCTTATGGCAGACCTGTGTGACATATGTCACGCAATCCATGTGTGAACTGTTGCTGTGTGAGACAGAGTATACAGTAGTTAGTGTTAGAGGTCCAGATGGGACCGGACCGCTATTTGGTGATGGACTTACAGACTGGGAGCAGGGAGAGTTCCAAGGTGACGTTGTTGTGCAGGTAGCTGTGGGACTAGGAGTTGGTGCGGCATGGAAGCCACGCAGGATAGTGTCTGGGTACACCTGGAAAGACAACACGCTCTAATATGGGAATTAGAGAGTTGGCCAGGTTACCTTGAAAATAACTGCAGAAAGCTCCAACGTCTGAGTGCTTGGAAGTGGCAGGAAAGATGAGGTCAAGGTCATGGAATCCCAAAGTCTCCTGGATCATCAGTGATCATGGAAAACCAAGAACACTGATGACATTAGCAAAATAATTCTAAGATGCTTTTCTGGTCTTTGTGTCTGCTGTCCTGGTTGAGTGACACAGGCACTGTTGTTGCTCACCTCCATCCATTTAGCCTGTCTGTTCGTGTTTTCACCAATCTGCTGAATTTTATGTTTTTGCGGTGGAATTTTTTTTAACATTGCATGATTGGGCATTTTTTTTAGGCCATGAAACATGAATGGTCCTCCATCTACCTCCACCTTCAGTTCACGGTCATGTGATCTCTCCTGTTTTTCGACAAGGGAAGGTTTGAGGCCAAGCGGGAGTGTGAGGGAACGTAAATCTGATACCATGGTGTTCTGCCAGAAAAGCGTGGATTGTCCTCTTTGTGTCAGGGGAGAGTTATTGCCCAAAGTAGAGGAGTTCAAATATCTCGGGTCTTGTTCACAAGACGTCGAATGTACATAGCAAAGCAATCTTTTTTTTATTTATTTATTTTCTAACTTTATTTTTAATCAAAGTTTTATAATCTTACAGAGAAAAATAAAACATTGGGGGGGGGGACAATGGTGCATTTCAAAAAGGAAAACAGACAGTAGTTTTGAATAACAACGGGTTGCAATAAACCTTGATAAAATGCCAAGACGTATGAAGGAATTGGGGCATTGGCTCGAACCCACCCACCTTGAGCACATGGACCCCCTGAGTAGGTCCGTCCAGTACGAATTATAGGGAGGGTATCTCATTGAGCCGTTGTATACATGGATTAATCAACTCTGTATCAGGAAGTTGATCGATGGTTCAGCTAACTTTTAAAACCATTAGTGGACAAGTCATCTAACATTTTTTTTTAATTGAATGTCAAAAACATCTGTAAACCCAAAAATCACATGTTTACAGATTATACACTAATCAAATGAGGTAAATATACATAGATTTCTACACTCGCATGACTGATGATGTGCCCCAAGTAATAACCAATGACATTAACCATTGATTTTAGGGTATTAACGCAAAGCATTAGCATTTCAAGATATATAAAGAACAATGCCCAGAGGGTCAGAGGTAGGGAAACATACTGGCTATGAAAAAGGGATAATACCCCAGTAGTGGTGCAGGTTGACAGCAAGTACATTAATTTGTCTATATTACAGATACCAGGCTTCTGGTTACAGTGGGGTAAAAAGGTATTTAGTCACTCCCTGACTGTGCAAGTTCTCCTACTTAGAAAGATGAGAGAGGTCTGTAATTTTCAACATAGGTACACTTCAACTATGAGAGACAAAATGAGAAAAAAAAATCCAGGAAATCACATTGAAGGATTTTTAAGGAATTTATTTGTAAATTATGGTGGAAAATAAGTATCTGGCTCTCACAGACCTCTAACGTCTTCTTTAAAGAAGCTCTTCTGTCCTCCACCTGTTACCTGTATTAGTGGCATCTGTTGGAACTCGTTATCTGTATAAAAGACACCTGTCCACAGCCTCAAACAGTCAGACTCCAAACTCAACCATGGCCAAGACCAAAGAGCTGTCAAAGGACACCAGGAAGAAAACTGTAGATGTGCACCAGTTTCTGTGATTTTTTTTTCCTCATTTTGTCTCTCACAGTTGAAGTGTACCTATGATGAAAATTACAGACCTCGCTCATCTTTCTATGTAGGAGAACTTGCACAGTCAGGGACTGACTAAATACTTTTTTACCCCCCTGTATATCTGGCCTTGGTTTGTGGTGGGAGTTCATTATAATGTTGGTATGACATTGTGACTGTGTTGTTGTGCTGTTATTATTAGTACTGTTATGGTTGGGGACCGGGTTGCGTGTTGGACCCAAGTGCAGGAGCAGTAAGACAAAGACTGGAGGAAACCAAAAGTTTATTTAACCAAACAGGGGAGACTGCACCGAAGACAGGACAGACGGGGCAACTGGACCAGGACCAGGAACTGACTGGACTGGGACCAACCAGAGACCGGGACTCACCGGGTCCCATGACCCACCAGGGCCCACAACAGAGACGTTGCCGTGCAACCCTCCAGGGTCCACGGGGAACTGGAACGACCCTCCAGGGCCCACGACAGAGACGCGCCGTGTGACCCACCAGGGTCCACAGGGGAACAGGGCTGGAACGACCCTCCAGGGCCCACGTAGGAGACGTGCCATGCGACCCCCCCAGGGTCCACGGGGAACTGGAACAACACTCCAGGGCCCACGACGGAGAAGTGCCGTGCGACCCTCCAGGGTCCACTGGGCAACAGGACTGGAACCTCAAGGCCCTCCAGGGCCCACGACAAAGAACAGGTGCCATGTGACCCTCCAGTACCCGAGGCAGATACAGGACAGGGACCTCACGACCCTCCAGGGCCCACGATGGAGAACAGGTGCCGTGCGACCCTCCAGGGTCCGAGGTGGAGCTGAAAAAAACTAAACAGGAGGGACACAGAACTGGAGTGGGAACCAAGGAGAACTCAGAACCAGGGGCAAACCACAACAAGTACCTCACAATGGCTGCCACCTCCTGGTGGTCACCATGGGAACTACCAAAAGTCACTGACGTGTAGACAGTCCTTTCAACACTGTCAGGGTGTGCAGAGGCCTGGCACCCAGAGCAGACTCCCAAAATAGGCTTTGGTGAAAGAGAAATCATGGTCTTTATTCCAGGCTTTGGTTCGGTACACGTCCCAACAGCCAGGGGCTGTGAGCATGGACCGGGCCGCCGGGCCACCTGCCATCGACCGCCACCCAATCCTCTCTGCACCCGACCCCCATGGCCCCCTCTGCAGGTGGTGAACCCACAGGAGGGCGGGCCCACATCACTCTTTCGGGCTGAGCCCGGCCGGGCCCCATGGGCTAAGGCCTGACCACCAGGCACTTGCGCACGAGCCCCAACCCCAGGCCTGGCTTCAGGGTGGGACCCCGGCTCCGCCATACTGGGCGACATCTCGGTCCTTGATCTTTTACTGGTCATGGAGGTTCTGAACTGCCCTTAGTCTGACCCGTCACCTAGGACCTGTTTGCCTTGGGAGACCCTACAGGGAGCACATAGCCCCCGACAACATAGCTCCTAGGATCATCCGGGTACGCAAACTCCCCCACCACAATAAGGTGGCAGCTAGAGGGTGAGACGGATCGGTGCATTATCTGCAGTGATGCGGTTGCTGTATTGGACCGTCGTGGTGAAGAGAGAGCTCTCGATTTACCGATCGATCTACGTTCCGATCCTCACCTATGGTCATGAGATTTGGCTCATGACCGAAAGAACGAGATCGCAAGTACAAGGGGCCGAGATGAGTTTCCTCCACAGGGTGGCTGGGCGCTCCCTTAGAGATAGGGTGAGGAGCTCGGTCACTCTGGAGGAGCTCAGAGTCGAGCCGCTGCTCCTCCACGTCGAAAGGAGTCAGTTGAGGTGGCTCGGGCATCTTTTCCGGATGCCCCCTGGACGCCTCGCTGGAGAGGTGTTCCGGGCACGTCCCACTGGGAGGAGGCCCCGGGGAAGACCCAGGACACGCTGGAGGGACTACAGCTCTCGGCTGGCTTGGGAACGCCTTGGGTTCCCCCGGAGGAGCTGGGGGAGGTGTGTGTGGATCGGGAGGTCTGGGCGGCTTTGCTTGAGCTGCTGCCCCCGCGACCCGACTCCAGATAAAGCGGAAGAAAATGGATGGATGGATGGATGGATGGATGGTTCGGTACACATGGTCAGTCAGTGAGGCAGAAGTACCAACAGGATTAGTCAGAGACGCAATCAAAAACGAGCAGGGTTCAGAGGCATGAGCAAACACAGACTTCTGAGATGAGGTAAGAGGCATGGTCGAGGAGTACAGAGCAGGATTCGGAACACAGCAAGACAAAACTCATAACTGTGGAAGGCGCTGGAAAGTGTACAAGACAACAATCTGGCAGGACTATGAGGTTTAAATGCATGTGGACTAATTAGGATGCGAGATGAGGAACAGGTGGCATTAATGAGGTGCACGTGAGGCAGTGTTGCCAGATAGGAAATATGCAACTATCGTACCAAAACCTCAAAATTATCGTATTTTGGGAGAAATTATCGTACACATCAAAACGCATACAACATAGCTATTTTAGCGTGGGTTTTTTTTTCCATTTCCAAAGAATTTTATGTCACATTTTTAAACAGTAGTTCACAATATCCCTATAGTAATGGGGAAACTATGGCACAAAAAGAACGTAAATGCACAAGCAAATGCACTACCAGACTAGAAAGATTTTTTTTTTCTGTGAAGGGACACAAACATGTTAATTACCAGACTAGAAAGAGTCAAATTCAACCTCGAGGTCGCTGTCGTCATCCGATGCCATGGCCACTTGTGCAGATGTTGTTGGTTGGGGAATCTTCCTGTCACGGTAGAGATTGGATGCAGTCATGGAGATGAACCAAATAAAGAGGATTAAAGCCTGGAACTGGCCCGGGCATGACAAACACATTATGTGAACGCAACAACCATCAATTCAAGGAGCTGGAGGAACAGGAGGCCAAGCCAGAGTAAATGCGTTAATTAGATAATTGAAATGAGTTCACATGTGTTTTATTATTCACTACTTCTTGTTCATTTATTGCTTTCTGTGTGTGAATAAACTGTGTTGAATGGAAACTACGGTTTAACTTCATTTGTTCATTTAATTATTTATGTTCATCTTGATTATCATCAGATCTTTCCATGGCAAACCTTTTTGAGAACCTCCACATTTCCCTGTCGACATAGTAAAATTACACCTGAAAGTTTGGATCTGTTTGTCAGGGTTTTTGCACTGTGAATCCCTAAACCTAAAAGCTAAATTCTTATTTTTAAAAAACCCAGTGACTAGCAGTTATCTATAGCTTCAGCTGATTGTTTTAGCAGTTTATTGGTTTAGTGTTATCACAGGTAACTTTTTAGTTAGTAGATTAGTGGCTATCGAAGCTATGTTAGCTTTTGCCACCACTCACGGAGTGCGCACGCACACACACAAAACATAACAGTCAGGTAAAGAGCTATAAGTTGTCTTCAGTGTGACAGACGATTGAACAGGCTCAGCCTCGACGCACACTGCCTTGGTCTAGAGACGCCTGTGTGTGAGGTTGTTTAACGTGGGAATGCTGCTGCACACAGACAAACACATGGTCCTTGACAGATCCTTAGCCTGGTGTGATGGCTGGGGAATCCCACACGATCAGGGTCTGAGGACCTACTGCAACCTTCATCCACCTTCACAGCCGTTAGGTTCCAAGCCATCACCTCCTCCGCCTGATCTGCCGTTGAGGACTTTTTGTTTCAGCAGAACCCTGTTAGCCATCTTCTGTTCTGGTTTCCTGTTGGGCCTTCACAGTTACCGTAGCGGCCATGGGCACAGTAAATGGATTGTTTCTATTTGGTCCCTTACTCAGATGTGGATGAGGGGTTGGATTTTGACACTCGCTAAATTTATGAAACCCACCTCACATGACAAAAATGACATAATGACTACTGCACCTCTGCACATGTAATAGACACTTTCTTGTCAAAGAGTTAAATCTAAGTCCCACTTTTGAGTGGGCAGATAGCCAATCGTGGTTTTCAATAAATGGCGTGGCACCAGGCTGGCCAGTCTGATTCCATGAGTGTCCCTTACCACCCAAAGTCACTTCTTGGACCCACCTTTGTTGTGTGTTGGGGGGCTTGGCTGGACACTGTTTTGCGGTTTTTGTGTTTGTTTTCCTTCCCAGGTGGTTTGGGGCTGATCTCTGGGGAGAATGTGCTGCAGAAGAGTCTCTCACCTCTGTCACGGTGATCTGCTGCACCTGTTGCACTCACGTGCGATTCTCTAATCAGGACGATCTATGACACCTGTGACATTCACGTGCAGTTCTGAGGACTCTCAGCTGGTACCAATGAAGAGATGAAGAACTGCATTTAAGCCAGCAGTGATCTGGGCTTAAGTGCCGGAGAATACGACCGTGTGACGACCGTTTGAGGACGCTGAGGGCCGCTCCAGAATCTGACATTGCGTCTGTGAAGGAGGACGAGGGTGAGAGGCAAGCGCTGTCAGCACACGTCAGAGGTGATTATCCTTATAAGCTTATCTGTGAATATAACGTAGCGTTGTTGCGCAGCTAAAATTAAGTATTGAAGAGAATCGTCTCGTTTGCTCCTCGTGGCTGTGGCGTGCGGATTGATAATCCTCCACAAGCTGTGAGCAGCTGTTCTTTTGAATTAAGCCTGAAATCAGTCCTGAACGTGTTGCTGATAAGTGTGCCTCTAAATAGTTTTTCTTGATAAAAGTACTGAATAATCTTACCTCTGTTCCTCCTTCACAGAGTACAGTCTTGGGAAAAGCCACGTGGGGGGTGTCGGCGGAACTCCTGAGTCCAGAACGTTCGGGCTCCGATCCGTTGAGGCGCTGGGAGAGCGCGCCGCCTCTTCACCCCACCAGACTCATTTATTTTATATTTGTGTATAGCACAGTGGGAAGAAAAATACATTTGTTTCTTTTGGAACTGCTTCTGGTTATTTAGCGCTGGGTTCAGTCAGACGCTGGACCGCTCCTCAACCTGCGTCCAGACCATAACAACCTTTGCATCTCCCAAGCTTTTAGTGGATTCCCTTCATATTTGGTGTGATATTAACACTTATTCCCTCTTTGATCTGCATCATAATACACAGTAAAAACATTTATGACCAAAAATATCTTCAAATTTCATATGGTCAGTTTTAATTTAATTTTACTCTACACTGCTTTTCAATCATTTAAGTACTTTGCTTGTTCTTACTGGAATTCTTTACAGCATAAATTAGAAAAATATCATCTGTCCACATGTGATAAAGCTTTCTTACATAATAGTATGAATGGTTTTTAAATTTCCGTCTGATTTAGTGAGAGTTCCCTGAGGATCACTGAGCAAGATTTTGGCCATAACTGTTTTTTTCCTGTGTAAACCTATCATTCAATCAATTTTATTTATATAGCGCCAAATCACAACAAACAGTTGCCCCAAGGCGCCCTATATTGTAAGGCAAGGCCATACAATAATTACGTAAAAACCCCAATGGTCAAAACGACCCCCTGTGAGCAAGCACCCGGCGACAGTGGGAAGGAAAAACCCCCTTTTAACAGGAAGAAACCTCCAGCAGAACCAGGCCCAGGGAGGGGCAGTCCTCTGCTGGGACTGGTTGGGGCTGAGGGAGAGAACCAGGAAAAAGACATGCTGTGGAGGGGAGCAGAGATCAATCACTAATGATATGCAGAGTGGTGCATACAGAGCAAAAAGAGAAAGAAACACTCAGTGCATCATGGGAACCCCCCAGCAGTCTACGTCTATAGCAGCATAACTAAGGGATGGTTCAGGGTCACCTGATCCAGCCCTAACTACAAGCTTTAGCAAAAAGGAAAGTTTTAAGCCTAATCTTAAAAGTAGAGAGGGTGTCTGTCTCCCTGATCCGAATTGGGAGCTGGTTCCACAGGAGAGGAGCCTGAAAGCTGAAGGCTCTGCCTCCCATTCTACTCTTACAACCCCTAGGAACTACAAGTAAGCCTGCAGTCTGAGAGCGAAGCGCTCTATTGGCGTGATACGGTACTATGAGGTCCCTAAGATAAGATGTGACCTGATTCTTCAAAACCTTACAAGTAAGAAGAAGAATTTTAAATTCTATTCTAGAATTAACAGGAAGCCAATGAAGAGAGGCCAATATGGGTGAGATATGCTCTCTCCTTCTAGTCCCCGTCAGTACTCTAGCTGCAGCATTTTGAATTAACTGAAGGCTTTTCAGGGAACTTTTAGGACAACCTGATAATAATGAATTACAATAGTCCAGCCTAGAGGAAATAAATGCATGAATTAGTTTTTCAGCATCACTCTGAGACAAGACCTTTCTAATTTTAGAGATATTGCGTAAATGCAAAAAAGCAGTCTTACATATTTGTTTAATATGCGCTTTGAATGACATATCCTGATCAAAAATGACTCCAAGATTTCTCACAGTATTACTAGAGGTCAGGGTAATGCCATCCAGAGTAAGGATCTGGTTAGACACCATGTTTCTAAGATTTGTGGGGCCAAGTACAATAACTTCAGTTTTATCTGAGTTTAAAAGCAGGAAATTAGAGGTCATCCATGTCCTTATGTCTGTAAGACAATCCTGCAGTTTAGCTAATTGGTGTGTGTCCTCTGGCTTCATGGATAGATAAAGCTGGGTATCATCTGCGTAACAATGAAAATTTAAGCAATGCCGTCTAATAATACTGCCTAAGGGAAGCATGTATAAAGTGAATAAAATTGGTCCTAGCACAGAACCTTGTGGAACTCCATAATTAACCTTAGTCTGTGAAGAAGATTCCCCATTTACATGAACAAATTGTAATCTATTATGAGGGGATGGCAGGGGGAGAGAAGCTGCAGAGAGGTGTGTAAGACTACAACTCTGCTTCCTGGTCCCAACCCTGGATAGTCACGGTTTGGAGGATTTAAGAAAATTGGCCAGATTTCTAGAAATGAGAGCCGCTCCATCCAAAGTGGGATGGATGCCGTCTCTCCTAACAAGACCAGGTTTTCCCCAGAAGCTTTGCCAATTATCTATGAAGCCCACCTCATTTTTTGGACACCACTCAGACAGCCAGCAATTCAAGGAGAACATGCGGCTAAACATGTCACTCCCGGTCCGACTGGGGAGGGGCCCAGAGAAAACTACAGAGTCCGACATTGTTTTTGCAAAGTTACACACCGATTCAATGTTAATTTTAGTGACCTCCGATTGGCGTAACCGGGTGTCATTACTGCCGGCGTGAATTACAATCTTACCAAATTTACGCTTAGCCTTAGCCAGCAGTTTCAAATTTCCTTCAATGTCGCCTGCTCTGGCCCCCGGAAGACAATTGACTATGGTTGCTGGTGTCGCTAACTTCACATTTCTCAAAACAGAGTCGCCAATAACCAGAGTTTGTTCCTCGGCGGGTGTGTCGTCGAGTGGAGAAAAACGGTTAGAAATGTGAACGGGTTGGCGGTGTACACGGGGCTTCTGTTTAGGGCTACGCTTCCTCCTCACAGTCACCCAGTTGGCCTGCTTTCCCGGCTGCTCGGGATCTGCCAAAGGGAAACTAACGGCGGCTAAGCTACCTTGGTCCGCACCGACTACAGGGGCCTGGCTAGCTGTAGAATTTTCCACGGTGCGGAGCCGAGTCTCCAATTCGCCCAGCCTGGCCTCCAAAGCTACGAATAAGCTACACTTATTACAAGTACCGTTACTGCTAAAGGAGGCCGAGGAATAACTAAACATTTCACACCCAGAGCAGAAAAGTGCGAGAGAGACAGGAGAAGCCGCCATGCTAAACCGGCTAAGAGCTAGTAGCTGCGCTAAGCTAGCGGATTCCTAAAAACACACAAAGTGAATAATGTGTAAATAATTTAGAGGTGATTCAGCAGAGGGAGTGCTTTAGTTAAGGCACGTGAAGATTACACTGTGAATCAAATCGTTATCTAGGTAACTAGATCAATCTAACTGCGCAGATTAAACAGCTAACAGATACAGAAAAACACCGCTGTGCTCCGGAACAGGAAGTGATACGATACCGCAGTGAGAGCCAACCACCAGTAGAGGCAAGCAAGAGCCAAAAAGCAAATCTAAAGAACCTAAAGAATATGAAGTGCATTGCTGCTCCCTACTGGTTGTATGTGCAGCATGATGACATTCATCAGGCTGTACTGGTTGTTCTTAACTTCAAGATATGTACATATTGTTGCTTATATTCAGTTGTACCGTCTTGCGTGCGTGCGTGCATGCGTGCGCTTTAACAAAAAAGTTTCACACATTCAAATATATTGTAGAGCAGAAAAGTGGCCAAAAGGTTGTTTCTGGAGCAAAAGGTTCCCGGTTCAAGAGCACCTGTGCCCGTTCTCCAGGTACTGTAGAGGTGTGTCAGATATGACATCTGATGTAAAAAAAAATCAACATGCAGATCTGTGTTGAATTTCATGTTTCAATAAAATAAAATAAATGTTAATTTTAAAACCTGATGAAAAATTATTTTATTTTCTTATAAATTTCAGTAAAACTCAAAATATTTTTTTAGTCACAAAATAAGTCAGTTAACAAATTAATCAGTTTTTGTGAAGATCAAAAGATGCTGATACAACTAGAGATGCTTTGTGATGTCATTTAAGGTACACAAGACAATTTGTGTGATGTCATTGCAAAGCGTCTTAGTACTCAGAAAGGGAACGTGCATGTAACAGTTAATTTAGTTGAGCAGCAGGAGTAGAAGGAGAAAGTCAGAAATGATTACCAAGAAGAAACAACAATGAACATGGAGCCAAAGACACAACAGGCTGATGAGACCATGAAGACTCGGTCCAAGCAAACAGCTGCAGCTTCAAGAGGTCCAAAAATTATTCAAACAAAAGTCGTCAGCAAGATCAAGTGGTTCAGTGAGAAGGATGGTTACGGCTTCTTCGCACGCAGAGACGAGAACACCATCAGCAAGAACGCTGACCATCAAATCTGCATTATGAAAGAAGAACAGAAGGTCCAATTTGACATTGTGGAAGGAAGGGACCAAAGGCTGTAAATGTCACCAGCCCAGGAGGTGTCCCCATCCAGGGCAGTAAGTCCATACCCCTTTTCTTTTTGCATGCAGATGTGATCTTTTAGAGTAAAACAGTCTTTTTGAATCAAATTTCACATTTCCTGCTTGATATGCTTTATCAGAACATTAAGATCTGATCTTTTCTGAGTGTCAACAGGTGAAAAATATTTATTTATTTTCTGGGCCACCTACATATGTGGTCTGGGATGTGATTAAAAGCTGAGTCGTATGTGGTGATCAGATCAGATCCAGGTTTGTGTCAAGCTGGAGACTGTTATGGTAAAACACCAAAAGGCAAGGATTAGGACCCAGTGTGCAGAGAACCATCTGTAACGAGTAAATAAGTCATTTATAGAGTTCACAATACTCATGAAAATGTACAAGCCGAAACACCAGACGCTGAAGGAGGGAGAAGTGGCTGGAAGGCAACCAACACATGTAGTCTTCAACCAGATGATTGTAAAGACACACAGACCAGACAGGACCAGGGAGCCGCAATGGAGCAGAAGAAACGCTGGAGACAAGGAAACACGAGTTAGAGAGATCAAAAAATCCAATCTATCAAAAACATGCAGCGCAAGGCCTGAAGGCAACTGAGTTTCCGCCATCTGACAGTGTGAAGAGGCGTGATATTTATCCAGGTGCAGATGATGAAGAACAGGCGCATCCAATTAGCTCCAAAGCTGGCTCCAGATGACACAGGAAGGGAGGAGGAGAGAGGCAGACAAGAGTTCCCCAGAGGCAAACGGGCAGCACAACAGCAGACAGGTCCGATTCTAATAGAACATCTCATCTTCATTTTTATTTTCAAGAGAGAGCTTTGAAGTGCAAATTAAAGTCAAGAAGATGATGAGAGGAGACAAACATAAGGAGGACACCAAAAAAGAAACTCTGGTCAAGGTCAAACTTAAGCGAGAACATCTGAAGGAGGACATGGAAGCTCTAAAGACCACCCTCAAGAGAGGACAGCTATATGGGTAGATACAGCTGGACAGGAACCTGCAGATCAAGGAGGCAGAATACCAGAGGAAGCTGGATGAGTGCAAGAAAAAAGTGAACCAGCAAGAAGCTCGATTCCAGGAACAGCTGGAAGCACAGATTTCAGAAGAATAGAGAGGCCAAGATGGAGACACCTTGAATGTACGTTTTCTGTGGCGTTTGTATTGTCGCGGGTTTCTTGTCAGTAAAGATTCTGACAAAGTAAGAGACACATGTGACTTATGGAGGGAAACATCTGCCTCAGATGTTTGAAAAATAAGACTGCAAGCTGCTTTATAGATTTTTAAAAAAGTGAATATCAACAATATTGGCTCAGTTTTCATTTTTTGAAAATGCATATTTTTTGTACTTACATTATTTTCTGAGTTTTTCTGTAATTTTTTTTCAGGTTTTGACAATCATTTTCTAACTGATTACACCTTCAACTATATTTTATGGTGTTAGGGTGGAAAACTAAGTGTGTGTGTGTGTGTGTGTGTGTGTGTGTGTGTGTGTGTGTGTGTGTGTGTGTGTGTGTGTGTGTGTGTGTGTGTGTGTGTGTGTGTGTGTGTGTGTGCGCGCGCGTCACACATGGATAGATTGGTTTACGTTAGTTTATGTGCAGTTGTAGTTTGTGTTGAGGATCTTCAGGGTCCTGGCGCGGGTCCAGTGAAGCTTGTGAAACCAATTAGCTTAGGTGTCTTTGTTGGCAATGAAAGGTTCACTGATGATGCTGTGATCTTTGCAGAATCAACGCCAACATTTGAGAAGTTGAGTGAGGAATCAGAGAGTCTGGGTTTGTGATTGTTCTGGATCCAGACTTTCAGTGACTTCCTGGACCCGGCCATCAGAATGTATCTGTATGCAGTGAAAGTGTTGAACTTGATGAGACATTCACTTATTTCTGTGCATTCAGCGGAATTAAGGCTTCTGGGTCCCTGGCCTTTGACACTGAGAGCTAATCCTGGAGAGCTAATAGGACCCAACGTATTCTCATAAGGCCTTTCATATTTCATATGAAAAGGTACACACAATGTTTTGGGCATATTCCTATGAATTTCCACACACTTGCGTAACATGCATTTTTCATTTTGCATTCATAATGCATGATAGAGTGAGAATAACAAGACAAATTTCCAACTTTTCTGCCAGAAGATCTGCCATTGTGTGCATTACTTTTTGTTAGTTTTTCTGCAGATTTTTCATAGTAAAACGTACACCGCAGCGCATTGTGAAACCGTATCCCCATTCTGCATGGTCATGAAGGACTTTTATTCTGAACATGTCGTGGCTGCAGAAATTTGCAAGCTCATGATAGTGGTGAAGGTACTGAATGTTCTCACAAACATTGTCACTGGTTGGGAATGTTCTTAAAAAGTGACCTTCATGATTCTCCTTCCCGTGCTGATGTCAGGGTCAAAGACCTCAATTTTTTGAAAGCACAGTCTGTCGAATATCTTATCGCACACCTCAAACCATATGAGCCTCCAACACATGCACCCGACACAGCAGTTATTTGGGAAAACATACTGTGATTAAGCACAAGTTGTGTATTATCTACAACCCCAAATTAGAAAAAGTCGGGACAATATGGAAAACGCAATGATTCTTGTGTTTAATTTGACTTTATTTCACTGCAGACAATATGAATGAGAATATTTCATGTTTTATCTGATCAACTTTGTTTATTTTGTTAACATAGATCAATTATGGGTTTGCATGCCCCTCCCCCCCAAAAAATGTTTATACAGGTGAACCTTGTTAACCCGTGCAACTTGAGGTCCAAAAAAATGGAACCGCCAGTTATCTGAAACGGTGAGTTAATGAGGTTGACCAAAAAACATACAGTAGTCTTTATGCAGTAGTCTAAATATTGGGGGCCACAAATCGGCCGTGAGTAAAGCCAAAACACAAGTTACGCATAGTCAAATTAACGGGGTTCACCTGTATCAAGAGTGACTTAGCGCTACTCATGAGGTGATGAGGTTAAAAAAAAGATCTTATTTCAAACAGGTGATGGTGACAGGTGATTGTAATTATGATTTCCAAAGTTTCCCAAAGTAACCCCTTGCCCTTGTGGTTATATCAGCTATTGATGAATGGCTGTTTGTTGATGCAGTGCTGTCTGAGGGATTGCAGATCATGAGTGTTCAAACTGGGCTTGTGCCCTTGTGTTGGGAAGGTGTCGTAGCACGGACCCACAACAGGGGGTGCAAATGAACGGACAATAAGTAAGCCAAAAGGTAACAATTTAATGTTGTGATATTACACAACGAAACGTGTCTTAATGTTCACAGTCAATAAACACCAGGTGACGTGTGGGCAGGCTCGAAGATAGAAGATGCCCGACGAGAGAGAAGCCGCGTCCCACACGGCCTCCACCACCAACGGCCTGAAGAACACCGGAGCCGCCAAGTCCCGAGTCCCCAGGTGGCCTCTGTCTTCGGCTGTCGACCCTGGTACTGCTGGCAGAAAACAGAAAGATGATGTGTGAGTGTGAGTCCGCACACTCAGTAATTAACAGTCCAGACACCGTTCGGAGGGAGCACCTCCACCTCCAAATCACACACACTTGTGCAGCTCCTGATCAACCACTTATCTGGGACGGGGTGCGAGGTGAAGCCGTCACTGTCACACCAAACGCCAATCCTCCAGACAAGGAAAGCACCAGGAAAACGGCTGCAACAGAAGTTCAGATTACTATTCAACGTATAAGTCAGCAGAGAAAATTACCTTAGTACTGGTAGTCGATTTCTCGGCGGGGAGGTGGAGTTGCAGTCCGGCTTATATGGTGGTGTAGATGAGTGACAGCTGGAGTAATGAGTGACAGCTGTCACCTCCTCTGGGTCTGGCGCCCTCTCGTGCTTGGAGCCCGCACTCCAAGCAGGGCGCCCTCTGGTGGTAGTGGGCCAGCAGTACCTCCTCTTCAGCGGCCCACACAACACCTTGCCCTTTGTGCACTGAAATGGTGGTTGGCTCTCACTGCGGTATTGTATCACTTCCTGTTCCGGAGCACAGCGGTGTTTTGCTGTATCTGTTAGCTGTTTAATCTGCGCAGTTAGATTGATCTAGTTAACTAGATAACGATTTGTTTCACAGTGTAATCTTCACGTGCCTTAACTAAAGCACTCCCTCTGCTGAATCAATTCAATTTCAATCAATTTTTTTTTTTTATATAGCGCCAAATCACAACAAACAGTTGCCCCAAGGCACTTTATATTGTAAGGCAAGGCCATACAATAATTATGTAAAACCCCAACGGTCAAAACGACCCCCTGTGAGCAAGCACTTGGCTACAGTGGGAATCACCTCTAAATTATTTACACATTATTCACTTTGTGTGTTTTTAGGAATCCGCTACTAGCTCTTAGCTGCTTTAGCATGGCGGCTTCTCCTGTCTCTCCCGCACTTTTCTGCTCTGGGTGTGAAATGTTTAGTTATTCCTCGGCCTCCTTTAGCAGTAATGGTACTTGTAATAAGTGTAGCTTATTCGTAGCTTTGGAGGCCAGGCTGGGCGAATTGGAGACTCGACTCTGCACCGTGGAAAATTCTACAGCTAGCCAGGCCCCTGTAGTCGGTGCGGAACAAGGTAGCTTAGCCGCCGTTAGTTTCCCTCTGGCAGATCCCGAGCAGCCGGGAAAGCAGGCCGACTGGGTGACTGTGAGGAGGAAGCGTAGTCCTAAACAGAAGCCCTGTGTACACCGCCAACCCGTTCACATTTCTAACCGTTTTTCCCCACTCGATGACACACCCGCCGAGGATCAAACTCTGGTTATTGGCGACTCTGTTTTGAGAAATGTGAAGTTAGCGACACCAGCAACCATAGTCAATTGTCTTCCGGGGGCCAGAGCAGGCGACATTGAAGGAAATTTGAAACTGCTGGCTAAGGCTAAGCGTAAATTTGGTAAGATTGTAATTCACGTCGGCAATAATGACACCCGGTTACGCCAGTCGGAGGTCACTAAAATTAACATTGAATCGGTGTGTAACTTTGAAAAAACAATGTCGGACTCTGTAGTTTTCTCTGGGCCCCTCCCCAATCGGACCGGGAGTGACATGTTTAGCTGCATGTTCTCCTTGAATTGCTGTCTGTCTGAGTGGTGTCCAAAAAACGAGGTGGGCTTCATAGATAATTGACAAAGCTTCTGGGGAAAACCTGGTCTTGTTAGGAGAGACGTTCATCCATCCCACTTTGGATGGAGCAGCTCTCATTTCTAGAAATCTGGCCAATTTTGTTAAATCCTCCAAACCATGACTATCCAGGGTTGGGACCAGGAAGCAGAGTTGTAGTCTTACACACCTCTCTGCAGCTTCTCTCCCCCTGCCATCCCCTCATTACCCCATCCCCGTAGAGACGGTGCCTGCTCCCAGACCACCAATAACCAGCAAAAATCTATTTAAGCATAAAAATTCAAAAAGAAAAAATAATATAGCACCTTCAACTGCACCACAGACTAAAACAGTTAAATGTGGTCTATTAAACATTAGGTCTCTCTCTTCTAAGTCCCTGTTAGTAAATGATATAATAATTAATCAATATATTGATTTATTCTGCCTTACAGAAACCTGGTTACAGCAGGATGAATATGTTAGTTTAAATGAGTCAACTCCCCCGAGTCACACTAACTGCCAGAATGCTTGTAGCACGGGCCGAGGCGGAGGATTAGCAGCAATCTTCCATTCCAGCTTATTAATTAATCAAAAACCCAGACAGAGCTTTAATTCGTTTGAAAGCTTGACTCTTAGTCTTGTCCATCCAAATTGGAAGTCCCAAAAAACAGTTTTATTTGTTATTATCTATCGTCCACCTGGTTGTTACTGTGAGTTTCTCTGTGAATTTTCAGACCTTTTTGTTATGTGGGCCGCTGAAGAGGAGGTACTGCTGGCCCACTACCACCAGAGGGCGCCCTGCTTGGAGTGCGGGCTCCAAGCATGAGAGGGCGCCAGACCCAGAAGAAGTGACAGCTGTCATTCATCCCCTGCACCAGCTGTCACTCGTTCATCATCATCATCACCATCATAAAAGCCGGACTGCAACTCCACCTCCTCGCCGAGAAATCGACTACCGAGAGGTAACTTCTCTGCTGACTCATATCATTGAGTGGATTCTGAACTTCTGTTGCAGCCGGTATCCTGTGGTGTTCACCCTTATCTGGGAATTGGCGTATAGCGTGACGACGACGACTGCGCTACAGATAAGTGGTTACATTAGGAGCTGCACGAGTGTGTGATTCGGAGGTGGAGGTCCTCCTCCTAACTGTGTACAGACTGTAGACCACTGAGTGTACGGATTTACACTCATTCATCTTGTCTCTGCTTTTTGCCAGCAGTAATGAGGAGGTCAAAGTTCCCCCCAATCTATCGGCGGTGCCAGAGGAGTACCATGATCTTGCTGACGTTTTCAGCAAAGATCTGGCGCTCACTCTTCCTCTGCACCGACCGTATGATTGTGCCATCGATTTAGTCCCGGGCGTTGAGTACCCGTCCAGTAGGTTGTACAACCTCTCACGTACGGAACGCGAATCAATGGAGACCTACATCCGGGACTCCTTAGCTGCCGGGCTGATCCGGAACTCCACCTCCCCGATGGGTGCTGGTTTCTTTTTTGTGGGCAAGAAAGACGGCGGACTCCGTCCATGCATTGATTACAGAGGGCTGAACGAGATCACGGTTCGCAACCGATACCCGTTACCTCTGTTGGATTCAGTGTTCACGCCCCTGCATGGAGCCCAAATCTTTACGAAATTGGATCTTAGAAATGCGTACCACCTGGTTCGGATCCGGAAGGGAGACGAATGGAAGACGGCATTCAACACCCCGTTAGGTCACTTCGAGTACCTGGTCATGCCGTTCGGCCTCACTAACGCCCCCGCGACGTTCCAAGCTTTGGTAAACGACGTCTTGTGGGACTTCCTGCATCGGTTCGTCTTCGTATATCTGGACGACATACTCATCTTTTCCCCGGACCCTGAGACCCATGTCCAGCATGTACGTCAGGTCCTACAGCGGTTGTTGGAGAACCTGCTGTTTGTGCAGGGCGAGAAGTGCGAGTTCCACCGCACTTCTTTGTCCTTCCTGGGGTTCATCATCTCCTCCAACTCCGTCGCCCCTGATCCGGCTAAGGTTGCGGCGGTGAGAGATTGGCCCCAACCAACAAGCCGCAGGAAACTACAGCAGTTCCTCGGCTTTGCAAATTTTTACAGGAGGTTCATCAAAGGTTACAGTCAGGTAGTTAGCCCCCTGACTGCCCTGACCTCCACCAAGGTCCCCTTCACCTGGTCGGATCGGTGCAAAGCCGCGTTCCAGGAGTTGAAACGCCGGTTCTCGACTGCGCCAGTTCTGGTGCAGCCTGATCCTGATCGCCAGTACATAGTAGAAGTGGACGCCTCTGACTCAGGGATAGGAGCCGTGCTGTCCCAGAGCGTGGAGGCTGATAAAGTTCTCCATCCTTGTGCCTTTTATTCCCGCAGGTTGACCCCAGCTGAACGGAACTATGACGTTGGCAATCGGGAACTTCTTGCGGTGAAGGAGGCTCTTGAAGAGTGGAGACACCTGCTGGAGGGGGCTTCGTTGCCCTTCACGGTTTTCACTGACCATCGGAACCTGGAGTACATCCGGACCGCCAAGCGGCTGAACCCCAGGCAAGCCCGCTGGTCTCTGTTCTTCGGGCGCTTTGACTTCCGGATTACATATCGCCCCGGGACCAATAACCAAAAATCAGACGCCTTGTCCCGGGTGCACGAAGAAGAAGCCAAAGCGGGGCTGTCGAACCCCACCGAGACCATCATCCCCGAGTCCACTGTCGTGGCCGCCCTTACCTGGGACGTGGAGAAGACCGTCCGGGAGGCCCTGACCAGGAGCCCGGACCCGGGGACTGGCCCCAAGGACAGACTGTACATCCCACCAGAGGCAAGAGCTGCTGTATTGGACTTCTGTCACGGGTCCAAGCTCTCCTGTCATCCCGGAGTGCGTAGGACCGTGGCAGTAGTCCAGCAGCGCTTCTGGTGGGCGTCCCTGGAAACCGACGTCCGGGACTACATCCAGGCCTGTACCATCTGCGCCAGGGGCAAGGCAGACCATCGGAGGACGACGGGCCTCCTCCAACCCCTGCCAGTGCCTCATCACCCCTGGTCTCACATCGGCCTGGATTTCATCACGGGCCTCCCGCCGTCCCAGGGCAACACCGTAATCCTCACGATAGTGGACCGGTTCTCCAAGGCGGCCCACTTCGTGGCCCTCCCGAAGCTCCCGACGGCCCAGGAGACAGCAGACCTCCTGGTTCACCACGTCTTGCGGCTGCATGGGATACCGTCGGACATCGTCTCAGATCGTGGTCCCCAGTTCTCTTCACAGGTGTGGAAGAGTTTCTGCAAGGAGCTGGGGGCCACCGTGAGTCTCTCGTCCGGGTACCACCCCCAGACCAACGGCCAGGCAGAGCGGGCCAACCAGGAGTTGGAGCAGGCCCTGCGGTGTGTCACCTCCGCACATCCGGCGGCCTGGAGTCACCATCTGGCCTGGATCGAGTATGCCCACAACAGCCAGGTTTCGTCTGCTACCGGCCTCTCCCCTTTTGCGGTGTGTTTGGGGTACCAGCCCCCATTATTCCCGCTGGTGGAGGGAGAGGTCGGTGTGCCCTCGGTCCAGGCCCACCTTCGGAAATGTCGCCGGGTGTGGCGGACCGCCCACTCTGCCCTGTTGAAGGCCCGGACGAGGGCCAAGTCCCATGCAGACCGCCGACGGTCCCCGGCCCCCACGTACCAGCCCGGGCAGGAGATGTGGCTCTCAACGAAGGACATCCCCCTCTGTGTGGACTCCCCCAAGTTAAAAGACAGATACATCGGACCCTTCACAATCCTCAAAATCATCAACCCGGCCGCAGTGAAGCTCCAACTCCCAGCTTCACTGCGGATCCACCCGGTATTCCACGTGTCCCGTATCAAGCCACACCACACCTCGCCCCTCTGTGCACCTGGACCTACGCCGCCTCCTGCCCGGCTCATCGACGGGGAGCCTGCTTGGACAGTCCGCAGGCTCTTGGACGTCCGTCGTAAGGGCCGGGGGTTCCAATATCTGGTGGACTGGGAGGGGTATGGACCTGAAGAACGCTCCTGGGTGAAGAGGAGCTTCATCCTGGACCCGGCCCTCCTGGCCGATTTCTACAGAAGACACCCGGACAAGCCAGGTCGGGCGCCAGGAGGCGCCCGTTGAGGGGGGGTCCTGTTATGTGGGCCGCTGAAGAGGAGGTACTGCTGGCCCACTACCACCAGAGGGCGCCCTGCTTGGAGTGCGGGCTCCAAGCACGAGAGGGCGCCAGACCCAGAAGAAGTGACAGCTGTCATTCATCCCCTGCACCAGCTGTGACTCGTTCATCATCATCATCACCATCATAAAAGCCGGACTGCAACTCCACCTCCTCGCCGAGAAATCGACTACCGAGAGGTAACTTCTCTGCTGACTCATATCATTGAGTGGATTCTGAACTTCTGTTGCAGCCGGTATCCTGTGGTGTTCACCCTTATCTGGGAATTGGCGTGTAGCGTGACGACGACGACTGCGCTACAGATAAGTGGTTACATTAGGAGCTGCACGAGTGTGTGATTCGGAGGTGGAGGTCCTCCTCCTAACTGTGTACAGACTGTAGACCACTGAGTGTACGGATTTACACTCATTCATCTTGTCTCTGCTTTTTGCCAGCAGTAATGAGGAGGTCAAAGTTCCCCCCAATCTATCGGCGGTGCCAGAGGAGTACCATGATCTTGCTGACGTTTTCAGCAAAGATCTGGCGCTCACTCTTCCTCTGCACCGACCGTATGATTGTGCCATCGATTTAGTCCCGGGCGTTGAGTACCCGTCCAGTAGGTTGTACAACCTCTCACGTACGGAACGCGAATCAATGGAGACCTACATCCGGGACTCCTTAGCTGCCGGGCTGATCCGGAACTCCACCTCCCCGATGGGTGCTGGTTTCTTTTTTGTGGGCAAGAAAGACGGCGGACTCCGTCCATGCATTGATTACAGAGGGCTGAACGAGATCACGGTTCGCAACCGATACCCGTTACCTCTGTTGGATTCAGTGTTCACGCCCCTGCATGGAGCCCAAATCTTTACGAAATTGGATCTTAGAAATGCGTACCACCTGGTTCGGATCCGGAAGGGAGACGAATGGAAGACGGCATTCAACACCCCGTTAGGTCACTTCGAGTACCTGGTCATGCCGTTCGGCCTCACTAACGCCCCCGCGACGTTCCAAGCTTTGGTAAACGACGTCTTGCGGGACTTCCTGCATCGGTTCGTCTTCGTATATCTGGACGACATACTCATCTTTTCCCCGGACCCTGAGACCCATGTCCAGCATGTACGTCAGGTCCTACAGCGGTTGTTGGAGAACCTGCTGTTTGTGCAGGGCGAGAAGTGCGAGTTCCACCGCACTTCTTTGTCCTTCCTGGGGTTCATCATCTCCTCCAACTCCGTCGCCCCTGATCCGGCTAAGGTTGCGGCGGTGAGAGATTGGCCCCAACCAACAAGCCGCAGGAAACTACAGCAGTTCCTCGGCTTTGCAAATTTTTACAGGAGGTTCATCAAAGGTTACAGTCAGGTAGTTAGCCCCCTGACTGCCCTGACCTCCACCAAGGTCCCCTTCACCTGGTCGGATCGGTGCAAAGCCGCGTTCCAGGAGTTGAAACGCCGGTTCTCGACTGCGCCAGTTCTGGTGCAGCCTGATCCTGATCGCCAGTACATAGTAGAAGTGGACGCCTCTGACTCAGGGATAGGAGCCGTGCTGTCCCAGAGCGTGGAGGCTGATAAAGTTCTCCATCCTTGTGCCTTTTATTCCCGCAGGTTGACCCCAGCTGAACGGAACTATGACGTTGGCAATCGGGAACTTCTTGCGGTGAAGGAGGCTCTTGAAGAGTGGAGACACCTGCTGGAGGGGGCTTCGTTGCCCTTCACGGTTTTCACTGACCATCGGAACCTGGAGTACATCCGGACCGCCAAGCGGCTGAACCCCAGGCAAGCCCGCTGGTCTCTGTTCTTCGGGCGCTTTGACTTCCGGATTACATATCGCCCCGGGACCAATAACCAAAAATCAGACGCCTTGTCCCGGGTGCACGAAGAAGAAGCCAAAGCGGGGCTGTCGAACCCCACCGAGACCATCATCCCCGAGTCCACTGTCGTGGCCGCCCTTACCTGGGACGTGGAGAAGACCGTCCGGGAGGCCCTGACCAGGAGCCCGGACCCGGGGACTGGCCCCAAGGACAGACTGTACATCCCACCAGAGGCAAGAGCTGCTGTATTGGACTTCTGTCACGGGTCCAAGCTCTCCTGTCATCCCGGAGTGCGTAGGACCGTGGCAGTAGTCCAGCAGCGCTTCTGGTGGGCGTCCCTGGAAACCGACGTCCGGGACTACATCCAGGCCTGTACCATCTGCGCCAGGGGCAAGGCAGACCATCGGAGGACGACGGGCCTCCTCCAACCCCTGCCAGTGCCTCATCACCCCTGGTCTCACATCGGCCTGGATTTCATCACGGGCCTCCCGCCGTCCCAGGGCAACACCGTAATCCTCACGATAGTGGACCGGTTCTCCAAGGCGGCCCACTTCGTGGCCCTCCCGAAGCTCCCGACGGCCCAGGAGACAGCAGACCTCCTGGTTCACCACGTCTTGCGGCTGCATGGGATACCGTCGGACATCGTCTCAGATCGTGGTCCCCAGTTCTCTTCACAGGTGTGGAAGAGTTTCTGCAAGGAGCTGGGGGCCACCGTGAGTCTCTCGTCCGGGTACCACCCCCAGACCAACGGCCAGGCAGAGCGGGCCAACCAGGAGTTGGAGCAGGCCCTGCGGTGTGTCACCTCCGCACATCCGGCGGCCTGGAGTCACCATCTGGCCTGGATCGAGTATGCCCACAACAGCCAGGTTTCGTCTGCTACCGGCCTCTCCCCTTTTGCGGTGTGTTTGGGGTACCAGCCCCCATTATTCCCGCTGGTGGAGGGAGAGGTCGGTGTGCCCTCGGTCCAGGCCCACCTTCGGAAATGTCGCCGGGTGTGGCGGACCGCCCACTCTGCCCTGTTGAAGGCCCGGACGAGGGCCAAGTCCCATGCAGACCGCCGACGGTCCCCGGCCCCCACGTACCAGCCCGGGCAGGAGATGTGGCTCTCAACGAAGGACATCCCCCTCTGTGTGGACTCCCCCAAGTTAAAAGACAGATACATCGGACCCTTCACAATCCTCAAAATCATCAACCCGGCCGCAGTGAAGCTCCAACTCCCAGCTTCACTGCGGATCCACCCGGTATTCCACGTGTCCCGTATCAAGCCACACCACACCTCGCCCCTCTGTGCACCTGGACCTACGCCGCCTCCTGCCCGGCTCATCGACGGGGAGCCTGCTTGGACAGTCCGCAGGCTCTTGGACGTCCGTCGTAAGGGCCGGGGGTTCCAATATCTGGTGGACTGGGAGGGGTATGGACCTGAAGAACGCTCCTGGGTGAAGAGGAGCTTCATCCTGGACCCGGCCCTCCTGGCCGATTTCTACAGAAGACACCCGGACAAGCCAGGTCGGGCGCCAGGAGGCGCCCGTTGAGGGGGGGTCCTGTTATGTGGGCCGCTGAAGAGGAGGTACTGCTGGCCCACTACCACCAGAGGGCGCCCTGCTTGGAGTGCGGGCTCCAAGCACGAGAGGGCGCCAGACCCAGAAGAAGTGACAGCTGTCATTCATCCCCTGCACCAGCTGTGACTCGTTCATCATCATCATCACCATCATAAAAGCCGGACTGCAACTCCACCTCCTCGCCGAGAAATCGACTACCGAGAGGTAACTTCTCTGCTGACTCATATCATTGAGTGGATTCTGAACTTCTGTTGCAGCCGGTATCCTGTGGTGTTCACCCTTATCTGGGAATTGGCGTGTAGCGTGACGACGACGACTGCGCTACAGATAAGTGGTTACATTAGGAGCTGCACGAGTGTGTGATTCGGAGGTGGAGGTCCTCCTCCTAACTGTGTACAGACTGTAGACCACTGAGTGTACGGATTTACACTCATTCATCTTGTCTCTGCTTTTTGCCAGCAGTACCAGGGTCGACAGCCGAAGACAGAGGTCACCTGGGGATTCGGGACTTGGCGGCTCCGGTGTTCTTCAGACCGTTGGTGGTGGAGGCCGTGTGGGACGCGGCCTCTCTCTCGTCGGGGTCTTCTATCTTCGAGCCTGCCCACACGTCACCTGGTGTTAATTGACTTTGCAATTTCTGTATATTTAGTTGTGTATTGTCACAACAGTAAATTGTTATCTTTTGGCTTACTCATTGTCCGTTCATTTGCGCCTCCTGTTGTGGGTCCGTGCTACGACACCTTCCCAACACTTTTGTCTGACTTAGTGCTTAGCTCAGATAAGATAATTATAGTGGGCGATTTTAACATCCACACAGATGCTGAGAATGACAGCCTCAACACTGCATTTAATCTATTATTAGACTCAATTGGCTTTGCTCAAAATGTAAATGAGTCCACCCACCACTTTAATCATATCTTAGATCTTGTTCTGACTTATGGTATGGAACTTGAAGACTTAACAGTATTCCCTGAAAACTCCCTTCTGTCTGATCATTTCTTAATAACATTTACATTTACTCTGATGGACTACCCAGCAGTGGGGAATAAGTTTCATTACACTAGAAGTCTTTCAGAAAGCGCTGTAACTAGGTTTAAGGATATGATTCCTTCTTTATGTTCTCTAATGCCATATACCAACACAGTGCAGAATAGCTACCTAAACTCTGTAAGTGAGATAGAGCATCTCGTCAATAGTTTTACATCCTCATTGAAGACAACTTTGGATGCTGTAGCTCCTGTGAAAAAGAGAGCTTTAAATCAGAAGTGCCTGACTCCGTGGTATAACTCACAAACTCGCAGCTTAAAGCAGATAACCCGTAAGTTGGAGAGGAAATGGCGTCTCACTAATTTAGAAGATCTTCACTTAGCCTGGAAAAAGAGTCTGTTGCTCTATAAAAAAGCCCTCCGTAAAGCTAGGACATCTTACTACTCATCACTAATTGAAGAAAATAAGAACAACCCCAGGTTTCTTTTCAGCACTGTAGCCAGGCTGACAAAGAGTCAGAGCTCTATTGAGCCGAGTATTCCTTTAACTTTAACTAGTAATGACTTCATGACTTTCTTTGCTAATAAAATTTTAACTATTAGAGAAAAAATTACTCATAACCATCCCAAAGACGTATCGTTATCTTTGGCTGCTTTCAGTGATGCCGGTATTTGGTTAGACTCTTTCTCTCAGATTGTTCTGTCTGAGTTATTTTCATTAGTTACTTCATCCAAACCATCAACATGTCTATTAGACCCCATTCCTACCAGGCTGCTCAAGGAAGCTCTACCATTATTTAATGCTTCGATCTTAAATATGATCAATCTATCTTTATTAGTTGGCTATGTACCACAGGCTTTTAAGGTGGCAGTAATTAAACCATTACTTAAAAAGCCATCACTTGACCCAGCTATCTTAGCTAATTATAGGCCAATCTCCAACCTTCCTTTTCTCTCAAAAATTCTTGAAAGGGTAGTTGTAAAACAGCTAACTGATCATCTGCAGAGGAATGGTCTATTTGAAGAGTTTCAGTCAGGTTTTAGAATTCATCATAGTACAGAAACAGCATTAGTGAAGGTTACAAATGATCTTCTTATGGCCTCAGACAGTGGACTCATCTCTGTGCTTGTTCTGTTAGACCTCAGTGCTGCTTTTGATACTGTTGACCATAAAATTTTATTACAGAGATTAGAGCATGCCATAGGTATTAAAGGCACTGCGCTGCGGTGGTTTGAATCATATTTATCTAATAGATTACAATTTGTTCATGTAAATGGGGAATCTTCTTCACAGACTAAGGTTAATTATGGAGTTCCACAAGGTTCTGTGCTAGGACCAATTTTATTCACTTTATACATGCTTCCCTTGGGCAGTATTATTAGACGGCATTGCTTAAATTTTCATTGTTACGCAGATGATACCCAGCTTTATCTATCCATGAAGCCAGAGGACACACACCAATTAGCTAAACTGCAGGATTGTCTTACAGACATAAAGACATGGATGACCTCTAATTTCCTGTTTTTAAACTCGGATAAAACTGAAGTTATTGTACTTGGCCCCACAAATCTTAGAAACATGGTGTCTAACCAGATCCTTACTCTGGATGGCATTACCCTGACCTCTAGTAATACTGTGAGAAATCTTGGAGTCATTTTTGATCAGGATATGTCATTCAAAGCGCATATTAAACAAATATGTAGGACTGCTTTTTTGCATTTATGCAATATCTCTAAAATTAGAAAGGTCTTGTCTCAGAGTGATGCTGAAAAACTAATTCATGCATTTATTTCCTCTAGGCTGGACTATTGTAATTCATTATTATCAGGTTGTCCTAAAAGTTCCCTGAAAAGCCTTCAGTTAATTCAAAATGCTGCAGCTAGAGTACTGATGGGGACTAGAAGGAGAGAGCATATCTCACCCATATTGGCCTCTCTTCATTGGCTTCCTGTTAATTCTAGAATAGAATTTAAAATTCTTCTTCTTACTTATAAGGTTTTGAATAATCAGGTCCCATCTTATCTTAGGGACCTCATAGTACCATATCACCCCAATAGAGCGCTTCGCTCTCAGACTGCAGGCTTACTTGTAGTTCCTAGGCTTTGTAAGAGTAGAATGGGAGGCAGAGCATTCAGCTTTCAGGCTCCTCTCCTGTGGAACCAGCTCCCAATTCAGATCAGGGAGACAGACACCCTCTCTACTTTTAAGATTAGGCTTAAAACTTTCCTTTTTGCTAAAGCTTATAGTTAGGGCTGGATCAGGTGACCCTGAACCATCCCTTAGTTATGCTGCTATAGACTTAGACTGCTGGGGGGTTCCCATGATGCACTGAGTGTTTCTTTCTCTTTTTGCTCTGTATGCACCACTCTGCATTTAATCATTAGTGATTGATCTCTGCTCCCCTCCACAGCATGTCTTTTTCCTGGTTCTCTCCCTCAGCCCCAACCAGTCCCAGCAGAAGACTGCCCCTCCCTGAGCCTGGTTCTGCTGGAGGTTTCTTCCTGTTAAAAGGGAGTTTTTCCTTCCCACTGTCGCCAAGTGCTTGCTCACAGGGGATCGTTTTGACCGTTGGGGTTTTTACATAATTATTGTATGGCCTTGCCTTACAATATAAAGCGCCTTGGGGCAACTGTTTGTTGTGATTTGGCGCTATATAAATAAAATTGATTAATTGATTGATTGATTGAAATTCATTAAGATTCCTTGATTTAATGTTATCATGCACTCTAAAGGGATAAATATGCAAATCCCTTCCAATTTTTTTTTTGAGGAACATTGTTTTTGAACATTTCAATAATACATTCTTACAGATTTGTTGACAAACTGGAGATCCTCTGCCCATCTTTGCTCCTCAAAGACTCAGCCTTTCACTACAGTGTGGGATTACACTGACTGTTCAGTGATGGTACCTTCATTTCAGTATGTTCTGTTTTGCTGCTCACTGACTCACCCACAGGGAGAGCCTGTCCCAGCATGCATTGAGAAAAAACAGAGAACAGACCTTCATACTGTACATGGCATCCTAAAGATATTTGAATTTCAAATTAGGTCACAAGAATTTCTTTGCAGTGTTGACCTGAATGGTCACCTCGGGGTGTTTAAAATATATTAGAGACCTCTTTTGACCCCAAGACACCTGCAGTTACAGTGTGGTGCATAAGTATTTGGACAGTGGCAGTTCTGGTTATTGTGCCCACAATAGTTTTGAAATGAAACAAGATGGTCTTGTATTGTAGACTTTCATCTTTAATTCAAGCAGTTTCACAAAAATATCACATTAACCATTTAGGAATTATAACCATTTTTATTCACAGTCTCTCCATGTTCAGACCATAAGTAATTGGACAATTGGCTGACAAGGAGTTGACCAGATGTGGTCTGTTCCCTTGGTATAACGTGATAAATTAAGGTCATAAACATTCTGGAGTTGATTGCAAGTGTTGACTTTCCATTTGGTTCCTACTCGAATCACCTCTCTATCAATGCAAGTAATATTCCCACCAGCTTTGAAGAAAGTCCGTCCAGCTGTTTTTGAGTTATCTTGTCCACAGACACAAACATTCCAGTGGAAGCAATACCCTGTTTCACCAACACTTAGGGTAATAATCCTTAAATACATATGTTAGGACATATCCTTATGTCCTCTGAAAATAGACTGTGTATTAAAATTAGCTATAATTCCTAAATGGTCAATGTGATATTTTTTTTAAAGCCTTTGAATTAAAGGTGAAAGTCTGCACTTCGATCCATCTGGATTGTGATATTTCAGCTCCAATCTGGTGGTTTACAGAGGTAAAATTAGGGAAAAACTGTGTGCCTGTCCAAATACCTGTGGACCTGACTGTACGTCTGGGCACTTGCAGTTATGAATAACTCATGAGTAATAATAACTTATGAATAATTAATTTGTTTAATCCAAATTCTCTCCAATAACAAGGTGAATGGGCATCATGACCACACCGCATTTTACGCATCAACAGTACTGCGCCAACGTCTAACATCCAGCTGCCTTAACAACCGTCAGTGCATTCCAGCAGATGTAGAACAGCTTCTTTGCATGGTTTTGCCTCAACTTTGTTTGACACATGGTACGCAGCTAAACAATTTGCATTCTGTCAGGAGAAAGGAGAAAGCCTTTGTTTGTCTCATTACTTCTCACGACGACTTTCTGAAGTGGGTTTATTTTGGTGCTGTAAACTGGACACATTACAGACATGTAGCTCAGACACAAACACTACACACGTCATTTAAAGGCACCTTCTGATTCTGGTATTTTGGTCTTGCATGATGTTTAACTCCATCAGGATCTCTGTCAGCTTTTTAGTTTATGACCTACAGTCAAGTAGTGCTCCGTGTTCCTCTTCAAAATGTCATCCTGGACCAAAAACGTGCTGCCTCCTCTGGCCATAAACATGCAAAAAGCTGTGATGATTGGTTCAGCAGACATCTCAATAATTCCTGTTCCTCTACTATCGCTGTGGCTCAGAGGAAAGCTTCTCATATGCTTCCCATGTGCTGTGATTGAAGAAGCACATGGGATGCATAGTTTTGGAGGAGAAAAATACTGGTGTAAAATCTTTAAATACACCTTGCAGTGTAGTGGGACCCAGGGTAGTACCTTCTCACCTCACCCACCAACTCCAGCAGCCCTTCACCATGCTTGGGGACTGTGATGTGTTACAAGGATGCAGGATCCTGGCTTGTGGTCTTTCTAATCTGCCAGCAGATCTTTCACTGTTCTCAGGCCAAAGACAGCTTTTAAGATCTTCAACTTGTTTTTCACGTTATCATGTGACTGTGTTATCCTGTAGCCATCTGTACCAGCAGTATGACCCTGACCTTAACCAAAGAGCTAGAAAGTGTAGCTGGAGAGTTTCAATGTTTTTAATTGCATTTCCTGTAAAGCATGTGTATTTATCCTTTTTTTTTTTTTGGAATATGTTCACCTTTTGTCACATTACTGTGTTATAATGTACTTCCTTAAAACCAGCAGTATGAACCCCCCATCTCAGGAGTGACATGCATGTCGCTGGGTCCTCAGCCTTTGAGAGGTGCCTGGAAAGAGTTTACGGAGTTATGAGGTCACTGGGTACCACTGGAAAGACTTTGTATCAGTGGTTACTGACAGAGACTAAGATGAGGAGGATCACTACTTGCACTGTGAGGGAGTGTCGGCTACGACATTTTGGCCATGTGGCCGTTTTTCTGTGCAGGATCCAGCACGCAGGTGCCTGACTGCTGAGGACCCCAGTGGCTGCAGAAGGCCAAGGGGATGCCCACTAGTAGGGATACAACTTTTTTTGCATACCCAAATTCCTGTATATATATATTCTGATGAGTTTTTGCTAGAAAACAATGAAAAATCAATGTTTTTTTGTGTTTGTTCTGTATTTGATCCAAAAGGTTCACCTATGAGTATCTTTGAAATTGAATCTGTGCATGTTGATATCAGGTTGTCTACTCAGGAATTTGAGTTGTATGTTTCCTGTTAATTACCTCCGCCAACAAAGTTAGAGGAGGTTATGTTTCCACCCCATCTGTCTGTTTTTGAACAGCCTGGAGCCCACAATATTTCATGTATGATTCTGAATTTTTTTTACTGAAGATCCATATCCTGGTAGGCAAGAACTGATTCAAGGTCAAGGTCAAAGTTCAAAATCAGCAAAAATCTTGGAAAATTGGAAAAAAAAAATCCCTATAACACTGAACACATTTTCAAAAATTCATAACTCTGTCAACAAAGATCAAATTTCTTTCATATTTGATATCTTGTATCAGCTGACAGAGTTTGATCTGGATCTGATCCAGATTACAGATTTTGTGGCCATTTAAATTTAGCATTGAAAAAACCATTTAATGTATATTTTACATTATGTTTTCATCAAACTTGCCCCAATCACTGTCATATTTGAATGAGAGGTGCAGACTGGAACTCACTATCACCTGACAAAGTTTGATCCTGATCTGATCCAGATTGTGTATTTTGTGGACAGTTGAACATAATATTAAAAAGCCCATTTGATGTATCTTTTGCTTTATATCTCAGTCAAAAGTACCTCAATCACTCTTATTTTGGACAATGAGGTGCAAACTGGCACTCTCAGTGAATAGACTAAGTTTGATCTGCATCTGATCCGTATTGCAGATTTAGCAGATATTTGATTTTTTTTTTTTTTTTAACATTGAAAAGCCCTTTTGATCTATATTTTGTGTGATATTATAAATTATATTATATTACATATATCTCAATCAAATGTGCCTCAGTCACTCTCATTTATGGATTTACCTACACTGCCAAAATTGGATGGAGATTCCAATTTTATGCCTGTTTGTCTTCCAGTTATCAGTCAGAAACCAAGTGCCAAAAAGCAATGACAAATTGTGCACAGCAGAGATAAACAATGTTCTGTGAAACTTATCTGAAAAACAATTCAGAAACTAAAAAAGTTGAAAAAAAAATGACACCACCACAAAAACATTGATTCAACTGTATGAACTAAATACATCCTCCTGACATTGGATCACATCTAATTTGTCTTATGAAAAGCCTTCTAACAGAACTCTGACTTTGAAATTTTTTTCCAAGGTAAAATTTGGTGGAACTGGAAACTCGTGGCGGTGCTCTGGTTTTCACTGTGTGACTATTGGAGGTTCTGGAACAAGCAGCAGTAGTCGGTAAAACATTAACTTTTGTTCTGCTTCCTTAGTAGTGACTGAGTGCATCCAGATGTCACCCTCATGGAGTTCAACGGTTGTCCAGGCAACTTAGAAGCTACACGGTGACCAATCAACACTCAGTGACTGCAGTTATCCGGTCAGAGGCCTTTGCCCGTCACATCCCATCAGGCCGAGTGGAAAACTGACTTCACGTTGACTCTGGCAGCTGCCTAACCTTTGTTTTTGTTTTTTGGTTGTTTGTGGTTTGTGTTTCTTTTGGGTTTTTTGACAGTTTCCTTTTGTGAAAGTGAAATGGCGTGATGTGTGCGTGTTTGCTTCAGACTTTGTCCGTTTGACCCCTCTCCTGAGTTTGAGCGTCAGTGCAGGTTGATGGCGAGGTTCCGGGTGGTCCGGGTCAGAGTCAGCTGGACGGCGCTGCTGGCCCTGGCACACTCCGTGTACCTGCTGATAGGAGCCACCGTCTTCCAGATCCTGGAGCGAGATGCCAAGTGCAACAACAGGAACCACTTCCAGCTGGAGAAGTTGAACATCTTGGAAAATTACATGTGTCTGGACAGAGCAGCGCTGGAGGAGTGTGTTCAGGTTTTTTCCATTTGTTTCCTGCTGTAGTTTAACTTAGCTAGGCAGTGTTTAGCCAAATCAGTGGTTCTCAAACTGTGGGGCAGGGCTTCATGCAGGGAGGCTGTGGATGACCTGAGGGGCTCTGGAGTGTCAAGTGCAACTAAAGTTAAATCAGGTATCGGTTTCTACAAATCTATCAGAACCTTTAACAGGAATATTTAAAATACAAATGGTACATTATTGGTGGAAATAAAGAAATAATCAAATCCTCATTAACTTAGATGGTTTTGCATACAAGCATTATTTTTAGTACTTTATCATTTTCCCCATAATATTGCTAACAATGGATAAATATGAATATATTATTTTGTGAAAGAAGACATAATTGCAGTAACGTGGAACAAGGATAATGTCAAAGCAAAGAAAGAAAAACTGGCGGATTTATTTTTGCTGTTATCACATTGGAGCTGAAAGGAAAAATGGCATAAAGCTCAAAGTGCAGACTGTAGACTTTAAATTAACATTAATTACATCCACATACAGAATTAATGGAACCGCTAAATTTTAAGTAGAGAATTTAAAACGTAGGGCCTTGTCTTGTTGTGACAACAGAATCGAGCTCTCATTCATGGTTGAATTTTACTGTAATGAATTTGTGCAAGGCTAAGGTAAGACACTAACAAAATAATAACTGCTGCCATATCGTACGGTTTTCTGATTTGTTGCACATTTTATATTTTTTTTATTTCACATTAAAAGCATTTTGTTTTGTTGTTGTTCAATATGTTTTATTGTTTTAATTATTAAAAATGGATTCATTTGCATTTATTTTGGATCATACTTTATATCCTGAACTTAAAATTATGAGGTACAGTAGATGTGAGTAAGAGTGTGAATGTGTTTGTCTGTGTATATGTACCGTCCCTGCGATAGGCTGGCAGTCTGTTCTCTCCCTGTGAACCTGAACTGGAATAAACAGGTTTAGAGAATGGATGTATAAAATATAAGGGGAATATTGTAGGAGTTACAGTACTGGTATGTGTGTGACCCAAAGTTTTTAGGGGACCACAAATTTGGACAATAGTCTATTTAGCCAGATGCATTATGTCACTGACAAGTCAACAGATGAAAAGCCTGGAGCTGAAGTCAGCTATCTAGGCCTCACTGCAGTGGCTTCTTATGGGGATCAGAATTCACATGAATATTCTCCTATTTGTTTGTTTTTAAGACACTCAATGGGCTACTCTAGCTCCACCTCCACAGTTCCTAATCTACTACTTGGTCTCTCAGATCATCAGAGATGGGTCTGTTGGTCATACCTGAGTGGAGATTGAAACAGAGAGGTGATCGGCCTGTCTCTGTTTTGGCACCTGTGTGGACTAAAACAGCTCCATGCAATCAGATCTGCCTCCTCCATCCACATATTCTGGGCTCTCTTCAAAATCCCTTTTTTTAATTTAGTGTTTAAACCAACTGATGCTGCATAGGTGTTCCACCTGGCCTGCTGCTAGAGCCATTACAGTTTGGCTACATTGTTGTTGTTGTTTTTTAAGGAAAAATCTGGAAAATTACAACCTACGCTCTAACTTTAGATGTTTTAAATGTCATCTTTTCATCAGGAACTAAAAAAATAATAATAATTTAATTGATGCATTCAAGCAGAAGTTAACTGGCTAATTAATGTTATAGTATGGGGCAAAAAAGGTAAGCCATTCTTGTTGAACAGGTGAAAACTTTAAATCTATTACAAACACTGAATAAAATGTCTATTCAGCACAATGCACAATTTACCAATGTGCACGTGTTCACACTCATTTATCCAATGAAACATTGCAAGACACACACCTTTGGGCACCGTAGGATAGATTTTACAATGTGATCCAGACATATACCATTATAGTCATATTCCAACATTCCACCCAAAACAGGTGAATTTTTTGTTTATTTATTTATTTATTTATTTATTTATAGTGCGTGCAACCAGTATGACATTGTAGACTAATACATCTTTAGTGGTCATACTTTTTTAAAATTTATTTAAAGCAACTGAATATATAGCAGGAGTTCATCATTGTAACGTAGTAACGTAACTCTTGTGTGGCAGAGTAACTAAAAAATCTATTTTACAAGGCAAATAAATACTGTTCCAGGAAACTAGTAAAGTGATTTTTTTTTTCTCCCTAGTCCAATTTTTGTTATGTTGATCTCATGCCTTTTTGTTTTCTAAAATGCAAATTTTAAAAGCTGCAGGTTGTGATTATCTTCTGTTTTATGATGTTAAAGTTTTATTATGTCCAGGTGATTTTGGACGCCTGGGAAAAGGGCGTGAACCCTTCGGGGAACTCGAGAAACCCCAGTAACTGGGACTTCAGCAGCCCCTTCTTTTTTGCAGGGACAGTGGTCACAACTATAAGTGAGCAGCCACGGCTCCAACTTTGGGACTGTTCCATGAGGAGCGCAGTGTTCCTGATGATGAAGATGATGATGATAATGATGATGATGATGATTCTTCTGTTTCACAGGTTACGGGAATCTGTCCCCCAGCACGGTGTGCGGCCAAGTGTTCTGTGTGTTTTACGCACTGTGTGGAATCCCCCTGAACCTCGCCTTTCTCAAACAACTCGAGAAGTGTCTTACTGTCCACCTGGGCAGACTGGAGAGGGGGATGGTCTCAGTTGTTCCACACAAGGTGACTGAGGGAAAAACACCAGTGGGATCATCAAACATACAGGTGAAGCCATAAGTTTACATACATGTGGGGTGAAAACCGTTTTCTCAACTCCACGTTTTTCATGTTCCAAATCAATATATTTTGATTTATTTCCAGATAAAGTTATGCAAACACAATAGTCGAATGATTTATTTATTTACTTAACTCTGTCAGATGTTCGGTGAATCAAATTTTGCACAAATCAAGTTGATTTAATCATTAACCCTCTGGGGTCTGAGGGCATTTTTTGAACAGTTCACTCGCCTGGCATTAATGTTTTATTATTGCTGTTAACAGCTCTCCCTGCATCCCACAATCAAGTCTCTTTTTTTCAGGACAACCTGTGCTTTCATAATATATATGCTTTTGTTGTGTTTTATAAGTGTAATAAAGGTTTACAATCAGAAATAAGAAAGGAAAAAGTAAAGTGGAAATTATTTTCCATGCACATTTATTCAAAATATACAGCAAACTATAATAAACAACTGTTTTGACACTTTATAAGGTAATTCTTGTGTGAAAGACTGTAAAACAAAAAGGTTCAAACAATGAACACAAATGCACATTTTGAACAATATATACAAAATGGTTTATGCGTTTTGTTTGTCTTCATCTCAAAGTAATTTCCATCTGCTATTACACAAAGGTTACGTCACAGACTTCTGCTTCTGCTGTTTTGGAGTGTTCTGTGCTGCTCCTATAGCAGCTTTCATTCACACTTTGGCCCACTTTGGCTCCTTACAGTCTGAGGAGCGGCCCTCCCCCTCGCTCCATTGATATGGTAACCAGTGCTTTACACCGATAAAGCAAGAGTTATCTAGTAACATTCACATGCAAACTAGTGGAGCAGTCCTGATAGTTACACACTCTTCGTCTGCTCCGTCTGCTTTCATTGATCACTGTGTGTAATGGCGCAGAGCGCATTGGAGCCCAATAGTATGTACTCATTGGAGCACCCAGGGCGCTGTTCAAACGGGCCAACTAGTAACATATCACTCCTGAAAACGATCTTTGGCTTTTCATGTGAGGTAAATCTGCTCTACAATTGGATTTTGGAAAACCATGTGACAGTGAACCAATTCCAATTGGACACACATTGTGCATGTCATCACACAGCTTCTATGAGGACTAGAAAGATGGCTGATGGCTGGCTCGAAAGTCTGCGGAGTTAACTTTTCAGCAAAAAAATAAATAAAAAGTTATTGATAATTTAGTAAAGCTTGGTCTTAGCTGTCGTATGCAATGGCGTCGGCCCCAGAACAGCACAGAGCACTCCAGAAATGGATGGAATTTCTCTTCAAAGATCCTAAATGACAAACTGGTGTAATTACGAGTTAAGTGGGACACCTGTGGCTGTATACTCATCAGTGCATCATATCATTTTGCCACACCTTCATAAATGACCCTTTTAAGGTACTTGGAGAGAGTACAATTCCCATGTGTTGCATATCAAAATGTTCAAAATAATCTTCGCTTTCCAGCTTTTCAGCTTTCAAATTTGTTTGAGTGCTTCTCAAATTTTCACAGCAAGAACCATTGAACTAATAATAATAATATAAAAAAAAATCTTGTGGACCATGTAACTCTAACTCTATCCCAGCACAAACACATTCACATCCACCTATGGTCAATTTAAAGTTTCCAATCCACCTAACCTGCATGTCTTTGGATATGGGACGAAGCTGGAGCACCTGGAGGCAACCCACACAGACATGGGGACAACACGCAAACTCCACACAAAAAGGCCCCACGTGGGAATTGAACTCATGACCCTCTTACTGTGAGGCAGCAGTGCTAACCCCTAAACCACCATGCTGCCCAACTAGTGTAACATATGAAAAGAATTTAGGATATAATCTAAAAAATGCCCACAAGCTGTTGGGAGCTGGTACATTGAGAACAACATATAAAGTATCACTTACCGACCAGTTTAGCTGGATGTCTTCTTTTTCAAGTAAATCCTTACGATATGAATTAAATCCCTCAGTGATGAAAACTCCGACTTTAGCGTCACTAAAATGTCCATAATTGCTCCGTTGAACAAAATCCATAATTGGTGTGCCGGTTCTGTAAAAACAATCCTTCTGCGTCTTTTTTTCCACAGTGTGGAAGAGTAAATACTAAAATAAAACTGTTTTCAGGTCAGTGGGAATGTTCCTTTAGGTTTTCTGAGCGCTTAAAGGCGTGTTTCAGTGAGAATGCCACACTGACAGACGCTGCAGCCGAATGGGACGAGAGACACAGACTGATATCAACAGTCCATGTGATGTTCTCTGGCATCCAGCATTGGCTATGAGTGACGGATCATCTTCAGTGATGTAAACTAACATAATGATGTGATGTAAACTACAGCTATGAAGTTGTAGTTTCAGTAAATACTCAAACAATGTTTCTGTGGTATTCCTTTGCTAATTTCTGAATAGCATTATGATGAAAAATTGATCTGGACACACTGGCCACCAGAGGATTAAGTTGACCAAAGAGGGCAACTTTTTTTAATGTCAATATTCAATTAATATTCAAAACTGAAATAAAAGGCTTCTCTTTTGTCCCGTGATCAACAGCTAACTTTGTCCAAGGTTTTTCGGTTTCAGTTTTGTGCTAAACTCGGGGCTCCATCCCCAGAAATGGAGTTGCTTTTTATTTGAAAATAAATTTTATAGAAATAATTTATGTGTTAATAATGACTTAACACATGAATTGAGTGGTAACATGAAATGTGTGGCATTGGCAAAAATTCTGTATTTGTTTAGTTGTTTTTTGTTTTGTTTTTTGCCCATGTGTATGTAAAGTTGTGGTCTTAATGACATGGCCAAAATATGTCGTCTAAAGTTCAAGACGGATTCAATCATTCTGTGCTGAATCTGAGCACTGTGTTTGTTTCATCCCGTAGCAAACAGTTGAGGTTGTGGCCGTGAGTTTATTCTTCGTCACTGGCAGCCTGCTGTTCCTGGTCGTTTCTCCTCTGCTGTTTAGTTACGCTGAAGGCTGGACTTTTGGCGAGGGATTCTATTTTGTATTCATTACCCTCAGCACCATCGGTTTTGGAGATTATGTGGTAGGTGAGTAGAAACACTAAGCATGTTGTGTGTTGGGGGGTGTGGCTGGATATTTTGGTGTTCTTTTCTTTTCTTTGCTCTCCAGGTGGCATGAGAACTGATTTGTCTGTGGAGAAGGTGCTGGCTGAAGAATCCTCACCCTCATCAACATCATGTGTAGCACCTGTGAATGGTGCTCACATGCAGCCTTAAAGACTTTCAGCTGAAGCAGATAATTGGATGGCGTTCTGCATTTAAGTCATGTGTGATTCAAGCAGAACTGCCGGGAACTCGACCTTGTGATGTTCGTTTGTGAGACGCTGAGGACCGCGCCTGGGTTTGACACATCGAACCCGTGAAGCAAGGAAGGGTGAGGGACACATGCTGTCAGCACACATTAAAGGTGATTAAGTGTTTGACTAATTGTTGATAGTAACTTGGTATTTTGTTACGCAGTATACTTGAATTGTGATGAGGATTGTGCAGCTTGCTTCTCACTGCTGTGGCATGCGGACAAGTGGTCCTCCACCTGTTGTGAGAAGCTGCTTATTTGCATAAAGCTTAAAATACAGACCTGTATGTGTTGCTGATAGTGTGTGTCTTTTGAAGGATATTAGTTGTAACTGCTAACTTACCTCACCTCTTCTATGCTTCGTAGAGAGTCGGTTTGTCGTGTCCACCTGGGGGGTGTTTGGCGGTGGTAGTGGGTCCAGGAGCGCCGGGCTTCGATCCTTTTGGGCGCTGGAGAGCGTGCCAGCCTTCACTCCACCAGAAGGACGCTATTTCTGTTTTTACACTTTTTATGCACCAGTGGGTAAATTAAATATATTGTTTTTGGAACCGCTTTTCTGGTTATTTGTAGCGCTGGGTTCCGTCTGACGCAGGTCCGCTCCTCAACCCGCGTCGACACATAATAAAGCAATCACTAACGAAGCATCCAAATGCTCAGCGCTCTGTCCACATTAGCTCAGCTCTGAGTGAAAGCACGGCGACATACTGACAGGTGATTTCCCCAAAAGATGTGTTTGGAAAAATCTGCTGCCCTTTCATAGACTTCAGCCATGTCAGCCCCAAAAAACAGTCAAGGTTTTTGTCAGGTAGATTTAAAGACTGAAGTTTAAACTTGATCATGTCCAAGTAAACCTCATTAACTCGCATTCGCATGTCACATTTTGGCTTTACTCGCAGTAGATTTAGACTACTGTAAAAAAGTCAGTTTTGATTTGACCATTTTTGGGAGGGATCGTCAGTGTGGATGATTCTGGATATTGATTTCTTCGTCTTCCTCCTCCAACTGCTGCATGTCAGTGAGGGTGGACGTGTGGCGGGCGCGTGTGTAGTAAGTAAGAATTTATTAGACAGTTTCATTAAACTGTCTAATAAATTCTGTTCGTTCTGGTGTTGACTGGAACAGTTTGGGGCAAGCATCTTTGATCCATAAGGACTGATTGTTGAAGTTTTCCTGAGGCGTCATAAATTGAGCCAGGGAATTATGGAAGACTGCTCACTTTTCTTTTTGCTTTCACATTTTGATGTCTATTTCTGCCCTTATTGTGATGTATTGTGATTCAAAATGTTTAAAACCAATGTTTTGAGTTAACTTGCATTAATTCATTTGCAGTAATGATGAAAGGTTACCATCCACAGCTGCATATATTCACTAATTCTACTTTTAATTTCCAGTTCTGTTGTATATTTTCAACATATTGTTGTATACATATTGTTGTATATTCATGTGTCTTCCTGCAGTTGCTAGCTTAATTCTGAGGGACAGTGCAGACAACTTTATGGAATGTTACATAGGCAAAAAAAAGTTGCATTTGCGATTTATTGGTAAATCAAAGTTCACCACAAACTAATCGGTTTATCCTCAATATGCACTCTTTTTAATTTGATGAGTTATGATGACAGCTTTTATTGCTTTTGAGTTATTATCTACACAAGCTAGCTGGGATGGACTGAGTCACGACTCATCTACATTTTTCTGGCCAGGCCCAACTCTGTTACCAACACAGGGGAACATGCTCAGTGGAAATGCATCTGAGCAAAGGTCTAAATTTTAGAGCCTTTTCAGAGAAAAATAACAAACTTAAGTACAAATTCTCCATCAAACATTTAGGTGTGATTCTTAGACTACGGGCACTTATTATGTCCTTTGATCATATTGTATGAAAAACAGAAAAAAGGGGAAATTTCACACTTTTATAGTTATCTTTACAATGAAAGTGTGTTAAGAAATTTGTTCTAGTAGTCTATGATGACTTTTTCACCTTTTTTCAGCATCATTATATGCAAATATTGCCATTTTGTGCTTGTCCCACACCCAGACTTTTGATCTTCAATGATAAAAATGAATGGTAAAAAAAAACGTTTTTTCTAATGTTTTAAAATATCTCTGAATAAAATATCTGTAACATAATCAAAACATAATTGGGGTATTCAGTGTCATACAACTGTTGTGATTTTTTTAAACAAAATGTAGTTGTCCCACACTATTGCCGTAATTTCCACCACAACACTTTCACAGTTTGCATGAAAGATTGTTTGGGTAGTTTCTATGGAGATAAACAGTGACATCAGAGCACATGTATATAGCGCCAAATCACAACAAACAGTTGCCCCAAGGCGCTTTATATTGTAAGGCAATGGTGTGGTGGAAATTACATTTACAAGGCCAATAGTGCCCGTAGTTAAAGAATCACCCTTAGGTACTGTCAAGATTTTCACTTCATCACATTTCATCACTTTTGTCAACAATTCTTAGTATCTTTTTATGTCTTTTTACAAGGACGTCAAATTTTGTTGGAGGCATTTTGATCTGATTTCAAATATGGCTGTCTTGAAAATCTCATATGTAGCCATTTGTTAGGCATTTATGCAGTGATTGAGCTGAAATTTGCCACATTAGGTAGCCATCATTAAGTAAAAAAAAAACACTTCCCATGGGTTTTGCTAAATTTTCAGTTTTGACCTTGATGTGACCCCTGGATGGTGACCACGCCCATTTTTCCCGTTGTCACTTTAAACATCATCTTCTCTGAAACCACCGAATCAGTGTAACTGAAATTTGGTGTGTTGTCTTACCCATGAGGACACCAAATTTGTTTGAGGCAATCCAGTCTGATTTCAAATATGGCAAAGGTAGCTCATTGGTAGCTCCAAAACATATCCTATGGGTTGTTAGATTTTCTTAATATTGACCTTGATATGACCTTTGGAGTTTGGCCATGCCCACTTTTGTAGCTGAAACTCTGATGTCTTGTATCATCCAGGTGAGCTACAGTGCCGTAGCACTATGTTTTTTTAAGACACCCCTTCACTTTTTGTTATTTCTGTTTGTTGCAGGGACCGATCCAAGCAAGCACTACATCTCTGTGTACCGCAGCCTGGCAGGTGTGTGGATCATCTTTGCCTTGGCTTGGCTCGCACTCATCTTCAACTTGGGGGCCAGAATAATGGAGCATGCAATTAGCCTGACTCACCCGGGCTTTAATGAAGAGGAGGAGGAGGAAGAAGAGGGCACGTCATCCACTAAACTGGAAGATCTAACTGTAGCTGAGACGGGCAGCTGAAGAAAATTACTGCAGGACTGCAACGGGACACGCATTAATTAGAAAGCGTGTCCTGATTCTTATTCCTACATAATGTGATACACCATAATCATTTATTTTCATGGACAAAGCACATTTGTGTAAATGTGCCAGTGTTGACATTCTAACTTCTACCAACTGACAGGTGGAGACCGTAATTATTGTCTGACTGACTGTTCAAAAGTCTCTGTATCCTGGAAAAGGATAGATAGATAGATAGATAGATAGATAGATAGATAGATAGATAGATAGATAGATAGATAGATAGATAGATAGATAGATAGATAGATAGATAGATAGATAGATAGATAGATAGATAGATAGATAGATAGATAGATAGATAGATAGAGGGTGTGCAGCTGTGCCTTATTAAACAATACGTATCTAGATTCATGGGCTACCATATAATTATAGGAATTGTACTTTTTTTATTATGCAATGATTTCATACCATTTGATTTGCTGCTATACGATGTAATCAATACTATTCTTTGTTTAATGTAGACATTAGTTTTTCATGATAAATTAGAATAAGCCAAAAGTGCCATTTCTGACCTTTAAATACATTTTTCATTAAAGACCTCCTTCGGGTTTTTGCTGCTGTGCTGCAACTCATTGACGTTGCCTATGCTTCCCTTTGTTCATCACTGAAGGGCAGCACTATGTACACAAGCAGAAAGCGCAGCACAGAAGTAGCCCAGAAGAATAAGCCAGCTGTTATTATAGCGTAAATAGCATTGCCTAAGTTTCTCGTTCTGTTCATATTAACAAATTGGGAAGTGAAGTGAATGTAAAGTTCAAGCGGGTACATTCATCCGTTAGACCGCCTACCACAATAAAAATACAGTGGGGTAAAAAGTATTTAGTCAGTTCCTGATTGTGCAAGTTCTCCTACTTAGAAAGATGAGAGAGGTCTGTAATTTTCATCATTGGTACACTTCAACTATGAAAGACAAAATGAGAAAAAATTCCAGGAAATCACATTGTAGGATTTTTAAAGAATTTATTTGTAAATTATGGTGGAAAATAAGTATTTGGTCAGTAAAAAAAGTTCAACTCTATACTTTGTAACATAGTCTTTGTTGGCAATGACAGAGGTCAAACGTTTCCTGTAAGTCTTCACCAGGTTTGCACACACTGTAGCTGGTATTTTGGCCCATTCCTCCATGCAGATGTCCTCTAGAGCAGTGATGTTTTGGGGCTGTCACTGGGCAACATGGACTTTCAACTCCCTCAACAAATTTTCTATGGGGTTGAGGTCTGGACTGGCTAGACCACTCCAGGACCTTGAAATGCTTTTTACGGAGCCTTCATGGCCCGAACGGTGTGTTTGGGACCATTGTCATGCTGGAAGACCCAGCCACGTTGCATCTTCAATGCTCTCACTGATGGAAGGACGTTTTGTCTTAGAATCTCATGATACATGGCCCCGTTCATTCTTCCCTTAACAGATCAGTCGTCCTATCCCCTTTGCAGAAAAACAGCCCCAAAGCATGATGTATGGTGTTCTTGGAATGCAACTCAGCATTCTTCTTCCTCCAAACACAATCAGTTGAGTTTACCAAAAAGTTCTATTTTGGCTTCATCTGACCACATGATATTCTCCCAGTCCTCTTCTGGATCATCCACATGCTCCCTGGCAAACTTCAGATGGGCCTGGACATGTACTGGCTTAAGCAGGGGGACACACCTGGCACTGCAGGATTTGAGTCCCTCTCTGCGTAGTGTGTAGCCTTTGTTACTTTGGTCTCAGCTCTCTGCAGGTCATTCATCAGGTCCCTCTGTGTAGTTCTGGGATTTTTGTTCACCGTTCTCATGGTCATTTTGACCCCACGGGTCGAAATGGAGCATGGAGCCCCAGATCGAGGGAGATTATCAATGGTCTTGTATGTCTTCCATTTTCTTACAATTGCTCCCACAGTTGATTTATTCACACCAACCTGCTTGACTATTCTAGATTCACTCTTCCCAGCCTGGTGCACATCTACAATTTTCTTCCTGGTGTCCTTCGACAGCTCTTTCGTCTTGGCCATGGTTGAGTTTGGAGTCTGACTGTTTGAGGCTGTGAACAGGTGTCTTTTATACAGATAATGAGTTCAAACAGGTGCCATTAATACAGGTAACAGGTGGAGGACAGAAGAGCTTCTTAAAGAAGAAGTTACAGGTCTGTGAGAGCCAGAAATCTTTCTTGTTTGTGGGTCACCAAATACTTATTTTCCACCATAATTTACAAATAAATTCTTTAAAAATCCTACAATGTGATTTCCAGGATTTTTTTTTTTTCTCATTTTGTCTCTCACAGTTGAAGTGTACCTATGATGAAAATTACAGACCTCTCTCATCTTTCTAAGTAGAAGAACTTGCACAATCAGGGACTGACTAAATACTTTTTTACCCCACTGTAGTCTCTTGAGAGCTTCGCATCAATCTTTGAACCTTTACAAGAGTTTGCAGATGCAGAATCAGCAGTGAAACAAGATTAACTCAACTGATTGATGACATTAAATTGAACCATTGATCAGTTCATGGGTCTGTGTACTGTTATATTCGTATCCATTGCTGATATTGATTTTTGATTTGAATCAGTTGTTATTGATAGATGATGGATGGATGGATGGATGGATGGATGGATGGATGGATGGATGGATGGACTGTCAGTGCCTTGCACCAGTGAGAAGTTGGATGTCTAGAAACTTACTACTTTTAAACTCTGAAAAGTCTGAAATGATGGTTCTTGGTCCATTCTTGGTCCAGTGAGACATCGGCATCAATTTGACCAGTTAACACTCAGCCTAGGCTCGTGTGTCATACATCACACTGACAAAGTGAGGAACCTTGGGGTAATTTTTGATCCTTCGTTGTCCTTTGGTCTCCATATTAGAAATATTACTAGGACTGCTTTCTTCCACCTGCGAAATATAGCAAAGATTTGTCCCATCCTGTCTATGGCTGATGCTGAGACCCTGATCCATGCGTTCATCGCTTCTAGATTGGACTACTGCAATGTTCTATTTTCTGGTTTACCGCAGGCTAGCATTAGGGGTCTCCAATTGGTTCAGAATGCTACAGCCAGACTTTTGACACAAAGCAGAACGTTTGACCACATTACACCCATTTTGGCATCTCTTCACTGGCTTCCTGTCCCAGTGAGATCAGATTTAAGGTTCTGCTACTAACCTATAAAATTATTCATGGACTGGCACCTCCCTACCAGGCTGACCTAATTAAACCTTACGTACTGGCCCGGGCTTTACATTCTCATGGTGCAGGACTACTTTGTGTCCCTAGGGTGAATAAGAAGTCTGCGGGTCACACAGCTTTCTCTTATTGTGCCCCTGTTCTGTGGAATGATCTCCCTGCATCAATAAAACAGTCAGATTCTGTGAAGACTTTCAAGTCCAGACTTAAGACGCACTTATTTTCCCTTTCAGATGGCTAGCATACTAATATAGTTTTGTTTTACGCTTTTTACTCTTTTAATTCATGTTATTAGTAATTGAAGAGGGCCGCAGCCTCAACTTCACCTAAATTCTGGGTGTTTTAGTGAAGTTTAAGGCTAGCGGCTGGCGATCACCTTAGTATTTCTTCTGTTTTTCTTGTTGATTAATGCTGGCAAATTATACAGTATTTTTTTTTCTTTCTGATGCCTGATTCTGTTTTTTCTCTGTTTAAGGTGCAGCTCCATCCAGATATGGGAGTTGTATTTGTGTTGGCGATCCTCCTGTCCTGTGCACCAACAGCAATTCTTGTATATTCGTCCGTGAATTGTTCTGTGAATTGTTCTGTAATTTATGTTTGTAGCATGGCCCAAGCAGAGGGTCATCCCTTTGAGTCTGGTCTGCTTGAGGTTTCTTCCTCAGAGGGAGTTTTTCCTTACTACTGTTGCTCTGGGGGTTGGTAAGGTTAGACCTTACCTGTGTGAAGCGCCTTGAGGCAACTCTGTTGTGATTTGGCGCTATATAAATGAAAATAAATTGAAAAAATTGAAAACTGTTAGATAAATTAATATTTTTACTTACATGCATTTTCTAACATGACTCAGCTGCATTGTAGTGAATTTTTGTTGAAAGTCGTGTAAGTGTGCGTTAACACGTCTGTCTGTGAACTAATGGTCAACCAGCATGAGCCGCTGTCTTAATTCATCAAACACGTCCATCGTCACAGTGCTGTGGAGTTGGTGTTGTGCTCCATGAGTGCACCAAACAGGATCGATCGCCTGTGACCTTAACTGACCCCCTCAGGAAGCTGCTGGACAAACCCTGGAGAAGAGTAACTCCATGGACCACAATAACCTATCAGTTACCTTGGCTGCAGCCGTCACCTCCAGCCTGGCCCCTGGTGGTGTCTGCTGGTTTTCCTCCACTGGATTTACATGAGGCCATTTGAGCGATTGAAACAGCAGTGCACGTGGAGCTTCATTTGCCTGAAATAAACAGACTAACTAGGAGGAGACAGGGGAAGCGTCAGTCTGCAGAGAGACGGCGAGCACGGCTGGATCCTGATATTCTAGGAGGAGAAGATGGGACTAAAAGAAATCGTCAGCTTTGCTCACATTGCCCCCATCCTCTTACTGGGGGTGATCTATGTGCTCTACGTGTTGATTGGAGGTGTGATCTTCTGGAAGCTAGAAGGAGATCTGGGAAAGAAAGACATCAGCCTGATACGGTCAAACAAAGAGAAGCTGCTGAAGACTTACAGCTGTTTGAACCAGGAGGGTTTGGAAGCAGTGGCTCAGGTGAGGCACGAAACGTCATCCGGAAAGTATTCACTACGCTTCACTTTTTCCACATTTTGTTATGTTCCAGCCTTATTCCAAAATGGAGTAAATAGATTTTTTTTTCCCCTCAAAATTCCACTCACAACACTCCATAATATCAACATGAAAAAAGTTTTTTGAAACTTCTGAAAATTTATTTTAAAAAAATAACTAAGAAATCACATATACATAAGTATTCACACCCTTTGCTCAATACTTTGTTGATGCACCTTTTCGCAGCAATTACAGCCTCATGTCTTCTTGAATATGATGCCACAAGCTTGGTGCACCTACCTTTGGGCAGTTTTGCCCCATTCCTCTTTGCAGCACCTCTCAAGCTCCATCAGGTTGGATGGGGATGAAGTGACTCAATTTTGGAATAAGGCTGTAATACAAGAAAATGTGGGAAAAGTGAAGCTCTGTGAATACTTTCCGGATGCACTGCATTTGTGATTTATTTTTATATGTGATGAAATCAGACACTCTGTTGAAATGGGCATTTTGACAAACATGCTCACACGTCAGCCCACCTCCTCTTCAGGCAGAATTTTGTGTAGAGAGCCTGTACAAGGAGACGGGAGCCTCTGTTGCTGGAGTAGGTTCCAAAGGTTAAAGGTAAATAATTAGAGTGCCTTTATTAGAGAGAGTGGCAACATGACGAGTCGAAAAAAATTGGTCATGTGACTCATGGTGCCATCGTGGGGCAAAAATAGTATTGGTTGTTAATGTGTTTGCATGTAAATCCAGCTATTTTATTTATTTATTCGCTGAAAATGCTGGGTTGTTGTGCATTTGGATGCACACATAGTCACAGCAAGGGCTTCAAGATGTACAGATTCCCTTCAGATCCAAACAGAAGAAAAATTTGGGAAAATAAAGTCAGCCATGTGGGATGGAAGCGACTTCAGCGTCAAAGCTTTGAGAGGTAAATTTATTGTTCAGTCTCATGTACAGTAAAACTCACCCAAACCGTCGTCGTATAAACGACAATGTACAGCAGATTTTTCGCTCACATCAGATAAAATGTCTCATCTGATCGCAATGTATTTCCATTAAAAACCCTGAGCAGTCTGGACGTGCAGAGGTACAAATTAAAGTTCAGCTCTGACACTCACAGATTTGCGTAAAGTGGGAGGCCGTTTAGTTTTGTCAAACGGTGTTCAGGCTCGGACCGGCAACCTGACATGCACCTGTTAAATCAGACACAAAAGGCTGTGATTTGACACTTGTCTTTTTAATCCTTCATCTTCCATCGTATTATAACAGTTTTTATAGTGCAAATGGTGATAAATGGATCAGAAAAGTCCACATCACATTTACAGTACAAAGTCGGTAAAAGACGAAATTGTTCAGCTTACCTTTGATTTGGAGGTGATGATTGTAGAAAAAAAAAGCTTGTTGAGGGTCAAATTAGTCCAGAATAAACCATAATCCAGAGACGGAGAATTTTAAAACTCATGCACATCATTGCATGACACGGAGTTACAGAGCTGCAGCTGCATAAATCAGGCTTTAAATTAATTAAATAAATCATTATAAATTGTAAATTTATGTAAATTTGATAGCTTAACTATTTTTATTTTTTATTTTTGACAGCACCTGTACCTGGATGTGTTGCTGTATGTGGTTAAATGGTTTAAAAATATGTTGAAACCATAAAAGGTCCATTCAGTGGTTCAGCGCAGTTAGACCCAAAATGGCACCGTGTTCTGAGTTGACACCTCTCTCCAATCAAGGCACTCTAGCTATAATAATGTGTTGTGGCCACATTCTTTGTCCATTGGTTGGCAATATTCTGAGTAACATACCAGCGTTCTGGATCATCTACAAATCAGTGCTGCTGCAACATTGTGATGCATCGCTGTCACTTTAATGTAATATTCAACACTGTTCAGTTTCTAGCCTGACCTTTGAACTTTGCAGGCGCTTCACACTAGCAAGGTAAACTGACCCACCCGCTGAGCATGCACACTGGCAACGGTAGTAGGGAAAAATTCCTTCGGCCATTTCTTGATTACAAGAAGAAACCTTAACCATACTAATTAAAACCAAGTAAAACTCAATCAATCAATCAACTTTTTTCTTGTATAGCGCCAAATCACAACAAACAGTTGCCCCAAGGCGCTCCACATTGCAAGGCAAGGCCATACAATAATTATTTAAAACTAAAAACAAAAAGGTATTAGAGGACTGATGCATACCTGATGCACTCTACACACCATTTTGTAAATATACACCGATGTCTGTAATGGTGTTTTTGACACCGTGTGACTTCATCATATGACTTCTGCGTGATTTCATGATGATGTTATTCATACCCGTCATCATCCAGTAGATCATTCATCTAGGCTTCTTAGTTATTGAGATATACAAGAAAAGGTGTTTTTCAGGTGTTTCCTTGACCTTTGACCAGACTACTCCAAATCTAATCACACCACTGGATATCTATTTGTGATATTCCCACCAGGTTTGAAGGAAATCAATCTGGTACAGACACGCAAACATATGGCAGTGACAAAACAATATCCCGCGTGTTGTTTTACAGGTTGTTCAAGATGCGTCTAAGGTTGGCCTGAGTTTGAGAGGGAACTCTACATCATACGGCTTCTGGAGGTTCACAAGCTCTGCTGTGTTTGCTGCGACTGTGGTTACAACCATCGGTAAGCAAAGTCTGAAAACTACTCAGATCCACAGAATGCCAGATTCTGTCAGTGAATCCTGATGCCTTAAAAGTTTCACATTAATTCAACCTAATGCTGAAAATCTGTGGTAAGAGCTTCACCTATCAGCAACTTGATGATGCTTTCAGGGTTGGAGGAGTGACCTTTGAGGCAGTTTGAGCAGTAGGGTCATTTTTGGTACGGAGAGAAATTAAAAGTTCTCTACTTTGATATATAAGTGAGTAAAAGTGCTTCATGGACACATTAAAGTCAAGTTGCCAAGGGACACATTTCTCCAGACAATGTCTGTGTCCTTAGACTAGACACTTAATGTGCATTGTCTCAGTCCACCCAGCTGTAAATGGATACCGGTGTTGGCTGGAGAAGTAACCTGTGATGGACTGGTGTTCCATCACAGGTCATCGTAGACTGTTATTGGGTTCACGCTACAGTATCCAGGGATAAACCCCACTGCCAACAGGTCCCAGGGCATGTATCAGACATGCTTCCTCTTAAAGGACGTTGTCTTGATCTACAACTTTATTCACATGAACATATTGTTAGCACGTAAACCTGTGAGTGCTCTACTCACCGGTAACAGCTGCTTCATTAGTGACAAATCCCTTTTTTGACCAATTTGTTTAGGAAAAAATGAATGACAGCGTACAAGGAAACTACAGAAATCCCCTGTGTGTTCAAAATATCAGTAAAACAGCGTTAGCTACCTACTACTACTACTACTCCTCCCACCTACAGTAGTGTTCAGAATAATAGTAGTGCTATGTGACTAAAAAGATTAGTCCAGGTTTTGAGTATATTTCTTATTGTTACATGGGAAACAAGGTACCAGTCGATTCAGTAGATTCTCACAAATCCAACAAGACCAAGCATTCATGATATGCACACTCTTAAGGCTATGAAATTGGGCTATTAGTAAAAAAAAAGTAGAAAAGGGGGTGTTCACAATAATAGTAGTATGGCATTCAGTCAGTGAGTTCGTCAATTTTGTGGAACAAACAGGTGTGAATCAGGTGTCCCCTATTTAAGAATGAAGCCAGCACCTGTTGAACATGCTTTTCTCTTTGAAAGCCTGAGGAAAATGGGACGTTCAAGACATTGTTCAGAAGAACAGCGTAGTTTGATTAAAAAGTTGATTGGAGAGGGGAAAACTTATACACAGGTGCAAAAAATTATAGGCTGTTCATCTACAATTATCTCCAATGCTTTAAAATGGACAAAAAACCAGAGACGAGTGGAAGAAAACAACCATCAAAATGGATAGAAGAATAACCAGAATGGCAAAGGCTCACCCATTGATCAGCTCCAGGATGATCAAAGACAGTCTGGAGTTACCTGTAAGTGCTGTGACAGTTAGAAGACACCTGTGTGCAAGAATCCCCCACAAAGTCCCTCTGTTAAATAAAAGACATGTGCAGAAGAGGTTACAATTTGCCAAAGAACACATCAACTGGCCTAAAGAGAAGTGGAGGAATATTTTGTGGACTGATGAGAGTAAAATTGTTCTCTTGGGTCCAAGGGCCGCAGACAGTTTGTGAGACAACCCCCAAACTCTGAATTCAAGCCACAGTTCACAATGAAGACAGTGAAGCATCATGATATGGGCATGTTTCTCCTACTATGGTGTTGGACCTCTATATCGCATACCAGGTATCATGGATCAGTTTGGATATGGCAAAGTATTTGAAGAGGTCATGTTGCCTTATGCTGAAGAGGACATGCCCTTGAAATGGGTGTTTCAACAAGACAATGACCCCAAGCACACTAGTAAACCAGCAAAATCTTAGTTCCAAACCAACAAAATTAATGCCTCGCAGATGTGAAGAAATCATGAAAAACTGTGGTTATACAACTAAATACTAGTTTAGTGATTCACAGGATTGCTAAAAAAGTATTTTGAACGTAATAGTTTTGAGTTTGTAGCGTCAACAGCAGATGCTACTATTATTGTGAACACCCCCTTTTCTACTTTTTTTTTACTAATAGCCCAATTTCATAGCCTTAAGAGTGTGCATATCATGAATGCTTGGTCTTGTTGGATTTGTGAGAATCTACTGGTACCTTGTTTCCCATGTAACAATAAGAAATATACTCAAAACCTGGATTAATCTTTTTAGTCACATAGCACAACTATTATTCTGAACACTACTGTACTTACTTATTTATTCAGTTCAGTCTCATTAATAATTTAACATTGTGTTTCTGAGGAATGCAGCTCTCTGGGCAATCTGTTATAGTGTCCAGAAGGGGGCGACTGAGAATCTGCTGCCATATTGGGGCCAGCAGATCGTTGTTGCATTGTTTTGTACTGAGCAAGTCACTCACGTGGAACGACTTGTTTGAATTGTTTTGAGACGTCAGTCTATGAGCATGAGTTCCATTATGTTCCAGTTTGCCTACAAAGGGAAATTAGTTTGTCTGGAAAGCTGTTTTTTTTTGTTGTTTTTTTAGGTTTGTAATTGACAATAATCAAGGCCGTAGACTAGCACTCTAACTAGCACGGAGCGATGTTGTGACTTCATTTGGAAGGAAAGTGGGTGTGGCAAGCAACAGCTCCTTACCGTTTAAAGTAACAGACCCAGAAACAGATCTTAAAGACCAGATGTTAGTCTTTTTTAAAGCATGCAGCTTCTATTGGGCACAAAACCAAGCCCTCAGAACTCAGAATTTGGGCTGGAAGTCTAAATTAAGCCATGTCTCCTGCTGCAGTGCTAACATCTGGTGCTAACAGTCTAATTTTTTTAATAGGTTATGGAAACATCAGTCCCAGCACCATGTCTGGTCAGATCTTCTGTGTGTTCTTTGCTCTGGTTGGCATTCCCCTCAACATGGTGGTACTCAATAGGGTGGGCAAATACATGCTGCTTCTAGAGAGAAACATTTCTGACTTCCTCCAGAAGAGGACCAAGAAAAGGGTGAGGACACCATGCATCACTCAACCATCAAAATAATACTTCAGGGCTGTATGAGGGTCCTGGTGATTCATTACCGGACTAATCCAACAGTGTTGCCTCCAACATCTCACTCTAGATGTGTACTCGCTTCTTCGTCCACCTGGTGTCTTACATGTGTGGCTTAGTTCTGTTTTTCGTGGTGCCAATGATCGTGTTCCAGCAGCATGAAGGTTGGACGCTTTCAGAAGGCATCTACTACTGCTTCATCACCCTCAGCACCATCGGCTTTGGAGACTACGTGGCAGGTACAGCAAGCCATATAATTAGGCTAGTATTTATATTTGCAATTTTTTTTTAGCTTTCACTTTTGATACTGTGTGTGCTTCTTACCCTGTGTGCTGTTGTACAGTGCTGCTGGAACCTCAATTTCCCTGAGGGAGTCTTCCCAAGGGATTAATAAAGTTCTATCTAATCTAATCACTTTGATAGATGTTGATTGACACTATGTGAGAACGTTTTTTTTTTTTTTTTTTTTTTTTTTTTTTTTTTTTTTACTTTTATAGACAGTAATCCAGACAAAGTCTACCCACAATGGTACAACATCCTCATGGCTTGCTGGATCTTCTTTGGCTTGGCCTGGCTGGCCCTGATTATCAACCACTCCATTGACATCCTGGAGCGGCTCAACAAGTACTACAAACAGCAGTGGGCTGGCAGTAAGGGCGAGGAAAAGACTGCCAGTCCAGAACCAAACAGCCCTGACACACAGATGGAAGATGAAGATGAGATCAAGAAGACCCCAGTAACACAATAACCACCACCACCCAAAAAAAAAAAAGGATAGATTCTCAAGATTTGACCCCTCTGAGCTGAAAACAGGGGTAATGCTGAATATGGTTACACAAAGATATATGAATTTAAAGACATCACTCGATCCACTTTAACACATTGACAACATAAGATGTGTGCAGTCAAGGAAAAATGAAGGTGTATGTAAACATGTGGCACATCACTTAAACAGCACTTTTAAAGAAATGAATGTTTGCCAACTTCATTCTTTTTAGCAGATAACAGCCCAGAAACTGGAGAATGAACCAAACATTGAAGATGGTGCCGCTGTGTTTGGTTCGCCGTCCTCGTCTGCTAGACTTACTTTTGATTCTGGGTTTTCTGTTGTATGGCTGGGGGGGCCTGGCTGCCGGTTTGTTTGCCTTTTGTGTTTCCTCCCAGGTGGCATGCATTTGGGACTGAGTGGCTGTGTTGCTGAGGCTGTTAGGACTTCACCCTGATCACCTGCGACTCGTCAGGACTCACAGCTGAGGTGCATCTGGAGGGATTGGAGTATGTTGGCATTTAAGACTGAAGTGCACAGTGTGCATTTGCCAGAGACTCGACCTTGTGACCAGACGGGTGAGATCGTCGTCTTGGGAGCCATCTCATCAGCAGCGGACGCTGAGAAACGTCCAGGTTTGATGCACGGTCTGTGAAAGAGGAGAGGGTGAGGTCTCACGCTCGTCAGCACACTTCCTGAGGTACGTTGGATTTTGTGACTAACAGTTATACAGTCAGTAAATGTGGTGTCCCTCACACCTTATTGTATTGAGCTGTATGTTAGTCATGTATCAGCTTCCACTGCTGTGGTGATTTGTGAACGAGATGTTCCATGCCTGCAGGTTGGAAGCTGATCAGTAATCAAGCCAGGAAGTGTTTGCTGTTTGTACACCTTTAAGTGTTCTGTGTGTAGAGTGTGGACTCACATAATGGTTCCTTCTTTCACAGACTCGGTTGTTGCGGCCACCTGGGGGGTGTCGGCGGGGTCCTTGGGTCCGAAACAGCTTCTGGCTCCGGACCATTAGCGCTGCTGGGAGCGCACCACGCCAGACCGCACCTTTTATTATTATTATGATCACTGTTATGTATTAAATTCAGTTAGCTTTTGTACCGTGCTCTGCTTCTTTCATACTGGGTCCTTCAAACGCTGGTCGGTTCTCCGAGCTGCGTCCGACACATAACATTTTCTTTTCCTTGTCCTACACAATGTATCATCTCTGATTGTGTATGATCGCCTGACACTGCTGAAAATATGTGATACCTTGAACTGTTTGCCTGGCTGTACTAAAAACGGACAGTCGAAGTCACCTCCACCACCACTCCTAGCTTCTGTACCTCTCTATCTGAGGCGTCTTGCCTGTGTGTTGCCTCGCAGCAAGAACCGTAGACGTGGAAGGAGGGGGGGATTACATGTCAGGATTAAAATTTACCTGGCTTTCTCTGGAGGGAAATATCTCGACTGCCAAACAGTGATGTCCATGGAGCGTGGCGGTCTCGGTCTGTGCCGCTCCAGATACCGCTGGCGATGGCTCCGGATGGTCATTCCCAGCACCGAGTATCCGCCTCCATCTCGCCGGCAAACGAGGACTCAGCGCCGGGGCTGCGTGCAGGAGAATCTTCGCCCGCTCAGCCGTGCAGCTCTGCGGCAGACTACGAGTCCCAAGTTGGTGCGCGCAGCGCTGCTGAACGCCCGCTCAATCATGAACAAGACATTTGTCTTAAATGACTTTATTTCCTCCCAGAAATTGGATCTGTTCATGCTCACGGAGACCTGGCTAAAGCCAGGTGACAACAGTGCTTTCTCTGAGCTCCACCCCTCTGGTTACTCTTTCCTGAGTGCGCTCCGTAGAACGTGCCGTGGAGGTGGGCTTGCTGCTGTGTACAAACAGAGCATCAGCTGTCGGCCCATTCCTTCTAAAGTCTACAGTAGTTTCGAAGTGCAATCATTTCTGCTTCAACTGTCACGTCCCATACTGGGTGCTGTAGTTTATCGTCCTCCCAAATACAACAAGGATTTCATCTCTGAAATGTCAGATTTTCTTTCGGAAATAATATCAATTTATGACAGTTTTTTAATTTGTGGGGACTTTAACATTCATGTCTGTTGTCCTTCCAGTCAGCTGACAAATGCGTTTAAAAGCCTTTTGGCCTCTTTAGATCTGACTCAGTTTGTAAAGGCTCCCACACATCAGCGCGGCCATAAATTGGACCTAGTTATCTCCTACGGTCTCCCATTGTCTGTCTCTGAAATATGTGACACCTGTATCTCTGACCATTTCCCCATTATATTTAATTTCACTGTCTGTCCCCCAGCAACTAAAACACTTGCCCCTGCCTGTGGCCGCCGTACCATCACCTCAGACACAGTTAAAAAATTCATCGCAGCCTTTGTGAACTCCAATATACATGTTGAGCCAACTTCCCAATCCCCGGACGAATTCCTTGCCTCATTCTGTTCCACCTGTTCTGGAATCCTGGACACCATTGCACCTGTCAAATTTAAGTCCACCAAACCTACACCAGACCCCTGGTTAAATGACACCACCCGGGCTCTGCGGAGGCATTGTAGGCAGGCTGAACACAGGTGGAAAAATGACAGATTGCATGTATCACTGGAGATGCTTAGGGACTCCTCTGATTGCCAACATGCAGTAAAGGAGACAAAGTGCAAATAGCATTCCAACATAATTTCTACCAGCTGCAACCATCCCCAAGCATTATTCAATACAATTCAATCAGTCGTAAATCCTACAGATAAAAATTTCAATAATGCAACCACGTCAACTTGTGAAGACTTCCTTCAATTTTTCGTTGACAAAGTGGCATCTGTCAAAGTATAAAACCAAACCACCATATCTCTACTTTGCCAAGCTCACCTTCGTCTGTTGTCTCCAGTTCCAGTGTTCTCAAAGAGTTTGTGCCAGTGTCGCTCTCTCAGCTTTCTGAGGTTGTGCAGAACTTGAGACCTACCACCTGTCCCCTGGACATAATTCCACCAAAGATGCTGAAACAAATTGTTGACACAGTAGGACCAAGGCTTCTTTTATTTTTCAACAACTGCTTAAGATCTGGGTCTGTTCCAGCTGTTTTCAAACAGGCTGTGGTCAGACCGCTGCTTAGAAAAAACCAAACCTTGATCCAGTAGTACTGTCAAACTTCAGTCCAGTGTCCCACTTGGCTTTTCTCTCCAAAATTATAGAAAAACTTGTTTTTAATCAGTTGCTGTCTTTTCTGGACCAAAATCAGGTTTTTGATAAATTTCAGTCAGGTTTTTGTACACGCCACAGTACTGAGTCCGCGCTGTTGAGAGTCCAAAATGACATCCTGTTGTCCCTGGACTCAAAGAGACCTGTACTGTTGGTAATGCTCGATCTCACTGCAGCATTCGATAAAGTGGACCACTCCATCCTCCTGAACTGTCTAGCCCAGCAGGTGGGCTTTCAGGGACCCGTGCTGCGGTGGTTCAGGTCCTATTTAACAGACAGGCACTTCTCTGTTTTCATCAATGGCCACTCCTCTTCTACAGCCCGACTGTCTTCTGGTGTCCCGCAAGGCTCCATTTTGGGCCCAGTTCTGTTCTCTCTTTACATGCTGCCTCTGGGTTCAATCATCTCCAGGCATAATGTGTCTTTTCATATGTACGCCGATGATCTTCAAATCTATCTACCAGTCTCACCAGATTCTCCAGATGCATTTCTGGCCATCAACACCTGTATTGTCAAGGCTGGTGATGCTTTAATGCAGGAAGCAGTAGGAGACCAATGCAAACTCACAGACATGGTTGATTGTGGAGGATAAATAGCTTTATCTGATGACCAGGCAGTGGGTTCGGTACACATGAAGTCAGACTTACAGACAGAGGTATCAGACATGGTACAGGCAGGGTCGTGTCCAAGAAGCGAGCAGGGCTCGTACCAACGGCGTCAAGGAGTATAGCAGGCAGAGCAAAGGCAGAGTCAAAAAACAGGCAGAGTTCAGGGCTACAGCAAGGCGGAGGACAGAGTACACAAGCAAGGTCAAAAATACTAAAGTGCAAACTGGACAAGACGAGAGGCGAGAAAGTGATAAGTCAACAATCAGGCAGTGAGCTGTGGAACTGTGAGGCTTTTTAAAGAGGAGCAAACTAATCAGGTTGATGTGAAGCAGGTGTGTGGAAAGTTCAGGAAAGAGGTGTGGTGAAGTGAACAAAGAAGAGAGCAGAAAGGCAAGAGAGTGCGAGAGGCCAAAACAAAGCAGTGCAAAACAAGTGAAGAGAGTGACAGAAAAATTGTGAGAAACATGATGTGTGCAAAAAATGAAAGTGAGCAAACCAAAAGGGAAAAAACTAAGAACTACTGTAACAAGAGGAAACCATGAAACTACTGCTTTAAACTAAAACTGGAATGGAACTGGTCCAATATAAATGGCAGAACAAACTATGGTATGAACAAAAAAACAAAACAGGTGACAACTGAATAATACAATAACCAACAAATGGAATGTAAACTGATAAGCAACATCAAAGATAAATAATAACAAAAACCTGTGACCGAGCATATACAATAAATGTGATAAACAGAACAAAACTAAAGAAACCTAAAGGACCATGACAAAACAAATACAAAAATGAACTATAAAATAAATGCGAAAAATGATAAGATGAAGAATGGAACCAGTGACTAACTAGAAAGCAAATCAAAGCGCTAAACAGAACCACACAGATTTACAAGAGATAGAATAAACAAATGCAAACAAAACTAAAACCATAAAGGACATAGTGCCAAAATCAGGACCTAAAACCTGAGCTGGGGCCAAGCATGACCTGTATGGGTGACATCAAGCACTGGCTCACACAGAATTTCCTGAGTCTAAATGAATCCAAAACGGAATTCTGTCTTTTTGGCACCACAAGCCCACTCTCCGTTGTCTCAAACGGTCACTCACTTCCTCACCATAACACCATAATCAGAAACTTGGGAGTTCACTTTGACACTGACCTAAATCTCCATAAACAAACTGACTCTGTTGTTAGCTTCTTTCAGCTCTGCATTCTTACAAAAGTGAAACCCTTCCTCAGTTGTTGTGACCTGGAGAAAGCAATCCACGCATTCATCAGCTCACGCTTGCACTACTGCAATGCTCTGTACAGACTCAGTCAAACATCCTTACACAGATTACAACTGGTACAGAACGCTGCTGCCCGGCTCCTCACAAATTCTCGTAAACATCACCATATCACACCTGTTCTGTGCTCTCTCCACTGGCTGCCAGTGAAATACAGAATCCAATACAAACGTCTCCTGTTCGTTTTCTGCTCCATCCACAGCTTCGCACCTGCGTATCTATGTGAGATTCTGACCTTTCACCAGCCCAGCAGATTTCTACGATCTGCACAGCTCTACTTGTTGGAGCAGCCCAGGTCTCGAAGCAAACAGTGCGGTGATCGTGCTTTCGCAGTAGTAGGTCCTAAACTTTGGAACTTGCTGCCCCTCGACTTGCGTGCCATCTCGGATCTGCCCCTTTTTAAAACAAAACTCAAAACGTATTTGTTTAGATATGCTTTTGATACTTAGTCTTGTTTAGACTTGGGAATAAAATGTAACTGTGTTCTTCTTTTTAACTTTATTTTAAATATGATTTTTATATGTACAGTGCTTTGGTCAACTTAGGTTGTTGTAAAGCGCTTAAATCAAATTTGATTGATTGATTGATTGATTGATTTTAAATACAGTAACTGGAGAAACGTGTAGATTAAAAGAAGCTATTTTTAAACAGTAAGTCCACATGTCTTCTTGTCTTCTACATCATTTTCCCCTGTTATCACAACCTGCTGGCACTAACAACCCTAAAAATCATGAAGACTGAATGCAGAAGTTGACCATCTTCAGGATTTTTTTATGGTTATGAAGAAATGCGGTTCTCATTGCTAAAGCCCAAATACAGAAAAAAAATTCAGTTTGAAGTGTCGTCTGACAGTTAACGCTGATACAGAAACACACCAAATGTTGAAAATGTATTTATGAACCAAAAAATAAAATAAATAAAAGCAATCAAATGAGAAATCTCCACTAAATAGAATGGGGGGGTTCAAAGTGTGGCAAGAATTTGTGATTAATAATGTTAAAATAGTAATAAATACATTTCTGTATTTTTGCAGCAGAGTTGTGCTGTACGTCCACGATTATATACACTAGGGGGCGCTGCTTTCATAGTGGGAGAGATCATTAGATGACAAGAGGCGGGTAAACAGTATATTCTGTATGTGTGGGTCACAGATCATTTTATTTATAAAACCCATATTTCTTATTCCTGATGATGTCATTTCTGTCCTTATCATTTATTGTACATTCAACTTGATTAAATATATATTTTAAGTTGTAATTTCATTGTTTTTATTGTGTGCTGCTTTAATTCGCCTGAAACACGGACATGTACTGTGTTTAAAGACACTCGTGCTTAAATACAACAGAACGAGTGTGGTTACGTGTTTGGGACTAAAGAGTAAAGACAGACGAGTAAAAACTAATGAAACATAATGTACTGTCACTGAAACACAGATATCAAGAAAACATGAAGCCAGAGGGAATTTAAGGGAAAGTACAAAATGTAAGATGAAAAACAAAAATCAGCTGCAAAGGGACTTTATTTATTTTGCTCTGGATGAATGTTGAGAAAGATGAAAGAAAACCATTGTGTTCGTGCACAGCAGAATGACACACACACACACACGTATACACATATGTGTACACCATCAACATTCATCTCCACCTACAGAAGGAAAATGGTCTCAAAGGACAGAAGCACATCTGTCATACAACAGAACAGCTTTACATTTAGGCACCACTCCTCCATGTGTCTTCTGGCAAACAGCTGAAATTACATATTTCCTTTTCAAAGGACAGAAGTTACACCAGCTACTTATGGCGTCTTGGTGGCTTCCCTCACTGGACTCCTTTTCAAGGCCACTTGGGTTTTGAGAACTGCCGACTCTGCACAGGTTTACTGGTTTTAATGATTGATGGAATTTAGTCAGGACGTATAGCACTCAGTGACTTGGAAATGTTTGTGTGTCCATCCCTGACTTGTCTAAGGAAAATTGGCTGAAAAAGTGATGAAATGGACTGCATTTATATAGCGCTTTTCCATCTGCATCAGACGCTCAAAGCGCTTTACAATTATGCCTCACATTCACCCCGATGTCAGGGTGCTGCCATACAAGGCGCTCACTACACACCGGGAGCAATAGGGGATTAAAGGCCTTGCCCAAGGGCCCTTAGTGATTTTCCAGTCAGGTGGGGATTTGAACCCATGATCTTCTGGACTCAAGCCCAACACCTTAACCACAAGACCATCACCTCCCCTGATGATTTATACTTAAAACGATAATCTCATGGGCTGTAAATGGCTGTAATTTTTAAATGTCCAAATACTAATGAACCTGGCTGTAGGTACTGGATGTGAATTGTTTTTGTAGGATGGTGGAGCGGGGGGGCAGATGGTGTATACTGACTTTCCGTGAGGTGACTGGGTAATTACCTCTACCAACGAAGTTGGGAGGAGTTTACGTTTTCGCCCCAGTTTCGTTGTTTGTTTGTCTGATTGTGAACAGCCTGGAGCCCGCAATTTTTCATATATTGTTATGACATTTTTACTGAAGATTCATATCCTGATAGGTAAGAATGGATTCAATTTTCAAGGTCATAGGTCAAAGGGCAAAGTCAGGAAAAAGCTTGGAAAATTGGAAAAATCCCTGGGCTGTATCTGTAAAGCAACAGGCTCTCCTAACTTAGCCTAAAATTTCCTGGCAGGGAATCCTGACCTAAGAGAGATCGGTTCCTTTTCCTCGGTTCCTTTTCCATCAATCCAGGTCTGTACTGTGTCCCCCTTGTGTACCGAATGTTTGGTGTGTTTTTGCTTTTCTTTTCTTTTCTTTTTATTCTGTGCTTTTCTGTATACCCATTGCTGTACAGCTTTTTGCTCCTTTGGAGACATTGAATAAATGAAGTGAAAGTGAAAGATCCAAGAGGTGTTTGAGAGCAACTCTGAGCAAGGCAGGAACAGAAACTTTTATCTTTGTGAGGAGGCGGGTTGATATATATATATATATATATATATATATATATATATATATATATATATATATATATATATATATATATATATATACTTTTGGTTTTGCTCCCATTTTGTATGAGATGAACTCAAAGATCTAAAACTTTTTCCACATACACAATATCACCATTTCCCTCAAATATTGTTCACAAACCAGTCGAAATCTGTGATAGTGAGCACTTCTCCTTTGCTGAGATAATCCATCCCACCTCACAGGTGTGCCATACGAAGATGCTGATTAGACACCATGATTAGTGCACAGGTGTGCCTTAGACTGCCCACAATAAAAGGCCACTCTGAAAGGTGCAGTTTTGTTTTATTGGGGGGGGGATACCAGTCAGTATCTGGTGTGACCACCATATGCCTCATGCAGTGCAACACATCTCCTTCGCATCATCCGTGAAGAGAACACCTCTCCAACGTGCCAAACACCAGCGAATGTGAGCATTTGCCCACTCAAGTCGGTTACGACGACGAACTGGAGTCAGGTCGAGACCCCGATGAGGACCACGAGCATGCAGATGAGCTTCCCTGAGACGGTTTCTGACAGTTTGTGCAGAAATTCTTTGGTTATGCAAACCGATTGTTTCAGCAGCTGTCCGAGTGGCTGGTCTCAGACGATCTTGGAGGTGAACATGCTGGATGTGGAGGTCCTGGGCTGGTGTGGTTACACGTGGTCTGCGGTTGTGAGGCTGGTTGGATGTACTGCCAAATTCTCTGAAACGCCTTTGGAGATGGCTCATGGTAGAGAAATGAACATTCGATACACGAGCAACAGCTCTGGTTGACATTCCTGCTGTCAGCATGCCAATTGCACGCTCCCTCAAATCTTGCGACATCTGTGGCATTGTGCTGTGTGATAAAACTGCAGCTTTCAGAGTGGCCTTTTATTGTGGGCAGTCTAAGGCACACCTGTGCACTAATCATGGTGTCTAATCAGCATCTTCGTATGGCACACCTGTGAGGTGGGATGGATTATCTCAGCAAAGGAGAAGTGCTCACTATCACAGATTTCGACTGGTTTGTGAACAATATTTGAGGGAAATGGTGATATTGTGTATGTGGAAAAAGTTTTAGATCTTTGAGTTCATCTCATACAAAATGGGAGCAAAACCAAAAGTGTTGCGTTTATATTTTTGTTGAGTGTATATATATATACGAGGGCTGTCCATAAAGTATAGGTCCTTTTTATTTTTTTCAAAAACTATATGGATTTCATTCATATGTTTTTACGTCAGACATGCTTGAACCCTCGTGCGCATGCGTGAGTTTTTCCACGCCTGTCGGTGACGTCATTCGCCTGTGAGCACTCCTTGTGGGAGGAGTCGTCCAGCCCCTCGTCGGAATTCCTTTGTCTGAGAAGTTGCTGAGAGACTGGCGCTTTGTTTGATCAAAATTTTTTCTAAACCTGTGAGACACATCGAAGTGGACACGGTTCGAAAAATTAAGCTGGTTTTTGGTGAAAATTTTAACAGCTGATGAGAGATTTTGAGGTGATACTGTCGCTTTAAGGACTTCCCACGGTGCGAGACGTCGCGCAGCGCTCTCAGGCGGCGTCATCAGCCTGTTTCAAGCTGAAAACCTCCACATTTCAGGCTCTATTGATCCAGGACGTCATGAGAGAACAGAGAAGTTTCAGAAGAAGTCGGTTTCAGCATTTTATCCGGATATTCCACTGTTAAAGGAGATTTTTTTAATGAAAGACGTGCGGACGGGTCCGCGCGTCGGCTCGCAGCCGCGCGACGCTCCGCCACAGGAAAAACACCTCCGTGTTGATAACCATTTGTAAAATCCAGGCGGCTTTTGATGGCTTTCAGTGGAGTGAGTATATGAGAAATTGTTTAACAGCTGGACATGTTCCAACTTGTCCTTAAGGCTTCCAACAGAGGTGTTTTTCCTGTGGCGGAGCGTCGCGGCGGCTGACGCGCGGACCCGTCCGCACGTCTTTCATTAAAAAAATCTCCTTTAACAGTGGAATATCCGGATAAAATGCTGAAACCGACTTCTTCTGAAACTTCTCTGTTCTCTCACGACGTCCTGGATCAATAGAGCCTGAAATGTGGAGGTTTTCAGCTTGAAACAGGCTGATGACGCCGCCTGAGAGTGCTGCGCGACGTCTCGCACTGTGGGAAGTCCTTAAAGCGACAGTGTCACCTCAAAATCTCTCATCAGCCGTTAAAATTTTCACTGAAAACCAGCTTAATTTTTCGAACCGTGTCCACTTCGATGTGTCTCACAGGTTTAGAAAAAATTTTGATCAAACAAAGCGCCAGTCTCTCAGCAACTTCTCAGACAAAGGAATTCCGACGAGGGGCTGGACGACTCCTCCCACAAGGAGTGCTCACAGGCGAATGACGTCACCGACAGGCGTGGAAAAACTCACGCATGCACACGAGGGTTCAAGCATGTCTGACGTAAAAACATATGAATGAAATCCATATAGTTTTTGAAAAAAATAAAAAGGACCTATACTTTATGGACAGACCTCGTATATATATATATATATATATAATACAAGATAAACGTTGGAGATGATATTATTTAATTATTTGGCGTCTGTTGTACTCAGTAATCTTGAGCAGTGATCCAGATGGAACACACCATATTGTCAAACCTGTTTGACAACGTTACAGCTGTAAGACTGTCTTTCCATAAGGTTCTGGAACCCTGAGGACACTCATGTGGTCACTGGTGTCTGTGATCCTGGACTTAATATCAGCATGGGGCAGAGTATCACATAGACGTTGTCTTTTGGGCAGTTGCAATAAATTTGGTCTTGAGTAGAGACAAAGTCAATCTTTAAGAGTTGTCATTTTGGTCATTTGCATTTTATTAAAGTTTCACCTTGCAGTTGTAACTTTCCATATTTGTGTCTGATTAGCACACTGACATCAAAGTGGCTTCAGCCCCTCCCACCTTAACAGATTGATGTCAATCACTAAGACAAACCCAGAGTTTTGTGTTGCATTGTTTGTCTTGTTGTGTATTAATTTCAGTTGATGTTACAGAACAGTATTTTAGACCACATCCAATGCTGGGGGGGCAGTCAAAGCAGGAGACATCTGTACAGTGACTGGGAAGTGCAAATCAAAATTACAAAATGCAAAAACAAGAAGTCCCAAAACAAATTTACAAAGGATAGATTCAGCTGGAAGGGGTGAATCTGTACCAAATGACAGACATTCCCCTTCCGTCACGTTCGGCATTTGGTACATTCCCATTCTGGCTAAATCTGTCATTTGTAAATTTGTTTTGATACTGGTAAAAGTGTTCTGACATTTGTAAATTTGTTTTGGGACTCATAAAAGTGTTCTGCCAGTTGTAAATTTGTTTTTGGGACTCGTAAAATTGTTCTGCCGGTTGTAAATTTGTTTCGGGACTTGTAAAATTTTTCTGACATTTGTAAATTTGTTTTGGGACTCATAAAAGTGTTCTGCCAGTTGTAAATTTGTTTTTGGGCCTCGTAAAATTGTTCTGCCGGTTGTAAATTTGTTTCGGGAATTGTAAAATTTTTCTGACATTTGTAAATTTGTTTTGGGACTCATAAAAGTGTTCTGCCAGTTGTAAATTTGTTTTTGGGACTCGTAAAATTGTTCTGCCGGTTGTAAATTTGTTTCGGGACTTGTAAAATTTTTCTGACATTTGTAAATTTGTTTTGGGACTCATAAAAGTGTTCTGCCAGTTGTAAATTTGTTTCGGGACTTGTAAAATTTTTCTGACATTTGTAAATTTGTTTTGGGACTCGTAAAATTGTTCTACCGGTTGTAAATTTGTTTCGGGAATGGTAAAAGTTTTCTGACATTTGTAAATTTGTTTTGGGACTCATAAAAGTGTTCTGCCAGTTGTAAATTTGTTTTGGGACTCGTAAAAGTGTTCTGCCATTTGTAAATTCGTTTTGAGATTTGTAAAATTGTTCTGCTGTTTGTAAATTTGTTTGGGTACTTGTAAGATTGTTCTGTGGTTGTAAATTTGTTTTGGGGACCTGTAAAAGTGTTCTGCCATTTGTAAATTCGTTTTGAGACTTGTAAAAGTGTTCTGCTGTTTATAAATTTGTTTCAAGACTTGTAAAATTGTTCTGCCAGTTGTAAAGTTGTTTCGGGACTTGTAAAGCTTAAAAAAAACCTTTAAGCATTTTAAAAAATATATAAAATCCCCTTTAAGCATTAAAAAAATTCCCCTGGTGATGGTCTAGTAATTAAGCAGTAACCTTGAGACCAGAGGATCCTCGGTTCAAACCTGGTCAGAAAATCACTAAGGGCCCTTGGGTAAGGTCCTTAATCCCCAAGTTGCTCTCGGTGTGTAGTGAGAGTCTTGTGTGGCAGCAACCTGACATTGGTGTGAGTATGTCTGTGTGAATGTGAGGCATAATTGAGCGCTTTGAGCGGCTGATGCAGATGGAAAAGCGCTATATAAATGCGGTCCATTTTTCTATTGACCTTTCAGCATTGGGCCAAAATTTTTTGACTTTGGCCAGTGACCTTGACTTCATTTGACTTTGGCTGACCCTCAAACATTGCATCAAGTTTGCTACAAATCATATAAAAACTTTTTTGATATTTCATTCATGCATAGACCTGAAAACAACAACATGGGGTGAAAACTTGAAAACAGTGTTCTGCATTTGAATAATCACGAAGGTCGTGACCTTTGAAGTCATTCAGCTAAATTCTGTCCTTTTGGTGCAATCACAAACAGCTGAGTTTGAGGTTGTGGGAGTGAAGACAGATGAATGAAACATGTAACATCTGTGCAGTCGTGTGATCACCTGCAGTCAGAAGTCAGATATTCTCTCTGAAGCATTCGTGTTGTTATAAATCATTGGTTAGATAAACGTACAAACACAGATATGAAACATAACGCTGAACTGTGCATGCAGTTAAAAAATGAGCAATATTATAAAAGGCAGAGTGATAAAAACAAATGGTGACCTCATGCCTCCCACAACTCCACCAATCGAGCTCCAGGAGTCCACTGCCTACATCAACAAATACACTGATGATGTAACGGCCCTCAAGACTGTCACTGTTCAAGCCAATCAGAAGCCATGGCTGACAGGAGAGGTCTACGGACGTCTGAAGACTCGGGATGTTGCGTTCACAGCAGGAGACCAGGTCGGCCTGAGGACAACAAGTGCCAACCTTTTCCACAGCATCAGAGAGGCTCAGAGGCAGTAGTCCAGGAAGACAGCAGACCTTCACACAACCTGTGGTAACGGCTGCAGACAATCACAGACTACAAGCCCCCACCACACACCAGTGACAGCTCCACCTCTCTGCTGAAAGAGCTGAACAGGCACTGAACACCACACCTCCGCAGAAGTTCTCTTCTCCTTCAGACGAACAGGTGATCATACTGTCTACAGACAGAAACACACTCAGCAGGATCAGTGGTCCTGACAGCATAGCTGGCTGTGTTCTGACGGACTGTGCAGATGTCTTCACAGACATCTTTAACATCTCGCTGAGTCAGGTGGTTGTCCCTACATGCCCCAAGGCCATCACCATCATCCCGGGTCCAAAGAGGTCCTCGCCCTCCCTCTTCAGTGACTACCGTCCAGGTGCACTCACCCCCATCCTCTTGAAGTGCTTCGAAGGGCTCGTACAGTCAGGGGCCCGGAGTTACCCTGATATTATACGGTCTGAAATCTCATACGATCAACCAATCAGATGTGCAGAAAAAAGGTAATTGGATTAGAATTTGTATTATATGTCAATCAAAAGTCCTACAGTCACTCTCATTTTTCTGTTCTGGATTTACCTACACCACCAAAACGGGCTTCAATTGTATGCCTGTTTGTCTTACAGGTATCATATGGAAACAAGCGCCAAAAAGCAACAACTAATTGTGCACAGCAGAGATAAACAATGTTCTGTGAAAATTATCTGAAAAAGAATTCAGAAACTGAAAAAGTAAAAAAAAAAAAAAAACCTGACAACGCCACAAAAAAACTTTGATTCAAGTGCATGAACGAAATACATCTTCCTGACATTTGATCACATCTGATCAAAGATTATGAAAAGTCACTTCTAACAGGACTTTGACCTTGAATTGTTTCTCCAAAGTAAAATTTTTGTGGAATTGGAAACTCGTGTTGGTGGAGGTTTGCGCTGTACGAGTGCGGTGCTCTAGTTATTATTATTACTCATGAGCTTGGTGACACTGTAACTTTCTAAATTTCTGGAGGGTAACTATCTGAAATAAAGACATTTTTATGAACTTGTGTGTCTTCTGTGTCTGACTCGACTGATGTTTGCTTGATGTGTGTCCCTCACTGTCCCACTCACTGGATGTGAAGTTCCTGTTCTGAGCCAATGGGAGGACAGCATGTACATTCCGCCCCTTGGGCACCACGTGTCTTCGTTTGTCTCACTTCGTCCTCCTCTGGTTAACATTTAGCACACCCCTGGCTGTCGCTCCCTACTAAGCTCTTGAACTCTGGCTGTGTGACCTCTTTGTTGACCTTTGACTATGAGTAATTGATTCTCATCAGGTAGGTGGTGTCACAAACTGAAATCCACAGATCCCAGAGCAGATTGCTGGTTGATGGGTTTCGTTGACTGCACAAACAAAGTTGTGCAAGATGGAGAAAACACCGAATACGATTAAAATCTTTGAGGGTTTGTACGATGAGTCACAACGGTGGGAAACATGTGTTTTGTTTATTTGTGTGGGAATCAGACATACAAACCATCACGCCATCATCGGGTATTGAATCAAAACCATCACGTCAGAGTTTGATGATGTGGACAAAAGAGTATGACGTGTTTGCCAACAACAAGCCGAGAGGTGGCACTCAAACTGTCTGAGGACAGAACCGCAAAAATAAATAAATAGAATAAAACATCCTGGACCACACTGACCCTTAAGCTGACGGGGCACTAATTACTTATTAACCAGGTGCTCATACCAAAATATGTTAAGACTAAAGGAGACACGTGCACACTCTGTGCACACAATGATGCCTACTGCTCAAACTATAAACACATTACAGTAAACTGGGACGTTGTTCTAGATACGGAGGAGAGGTGACTTTTGGGGAAAATCTCTTTACAGTTATGCCATTTTTATTAAACATTCACATAGAAAAATGTTTTGTTTTTTACTTTATTGAAGGTTTAATCTGTTTAAAAATGATTTTTTTCATCAATAACAATATTCCATGTCAAAAAAAAATTACAAATAGCTGAAGTTTTATATTTTCACTGTGACAGTGTTCACATTAGATCAAATTTCTTTTTCTTCTTCTTTTTTTGGCCTGTGTGAGACACTGTTGAGATACAATTCTGCTGATTTGTCCAGAGTGTGGGCATGTCTGTCTGTTTATCTGTCTGTGATGTTAGAGGATGGACAGACTGATGAATTCTGTCAGGACAGGTTGAGAAGCTTTACTATCTGGGAGGGACTTGGAGTGGAGCCGCTGCCGGCTGAGGTGTTTCAAGCATCTGCACTAAAAAAAACAAAAAACAACATGGGTGTTGTTGTTTTTTATGTTACAGGAACATAAATCTAACATGTAGCTTCTATGATATAAAATCAAGTTTTATGGGTGAACACATTCAATCATGTAAAGGGGATTTTTAACATAACATGCAACAACTTAAAATCTAACTTTGCTCAGTGAACATAATAAAATTATGGAAATTATTTCCACAAAAGTGAAATGCATTAACATAGCCAGAAACAATTTTGCTCAGTGACATAAAAGTACATTTGTTGGGTCAACATGATGAAATTGTGTTACTGTTACTTAATTACCATGGGTCAGGCCAACTAGTTAAGGGTAAATGTAACAAAAAACACTAAGTCCCTTTGGCTGCTCACTTGTTTGCACTCGGGGTCGCCACAGGAAATCCATGGTGGATCTGCATAAATTGTGCTGATCCAACACAACAAAGTTAAGTTAAAGTTCTTTAAACCTTTAAACCACTTTAAAGGTTTGTGGATTTATTTCATACAAGAGCTGTTTTTTTTTTTCATGCATTTATTTAAATATGTTATAATCATTTCCTGGGTATGCCTGTCTTCGTCCAAGCCAAATATTCAACAGCACTCACTAAAAACACTTAACAAAAATTCTGAATGATGAATAAGATTAATGTGCAAATATATGAAGTTATGAATTAAATATCTTGTGTTCTGGACTGTTGCTTTAACAAAATTAATTATTTGAACGTATTGTCTTGTCAAATGGACAGATTCCCTGTTTGTGACATGTAAATGGGGAAGGTCAAGATTTTTTTAACATGTTGCCTATTTTTAAATATTTTGGAGTTCAAGTGTTCACTCAGGTCAAAAATAATATTAATGGGGCCAGTAATTATTTTGAATGTTTAAACAGTCCTGTATACGTAAGTATTTGATCACCTACCAACCAGCAAGAATTCTGGCTCACACAGACCTGTTAATTTTTCTTTAAGAAGCCCTCTTATTCTGCACTCTTTACCTGTATTAATTGCACCTGTTTGAACTTGTTACTTGTATAAAAGACACCTGTTCACACACTCAATCAATCGCACTCCAACCTGTCCACCATAGCCAAGACCAAAGAGCTGTCTAAGATAGATAGATAGATAGATAGATAGATAGATAGATAGATAGATAGATAGATAGATAGATAGATAGATAGATAGATAGATAGATAGATAGATAGATAGATAGATAGATAGATAGATAGATAGATAGATAGATAGATAGATAGATAGATAGATAGATAGATAGATAGATAGATAGATAGATAGATAGATAGATAGATAGATAGATAGATAGATAGATAGATAGATAGATAGATAGATAGATAGATAGATAGTTTTATTTATCATTGTCATGACGAGATTTGCACACTCACATACCACAGACAAACCGCAATTATTACTTATTTCACCGTAATAATGGCACACATCAGAATTTAAGACAACACATATACATTTGACATTGTTATGTGCACTGAAACATGAACAGTCCGTTTTCCCAATTGAGGCGATGTGGTGTGTTACAGCCGCTGCATCCTTGAGTCGCGCCACCAGTTGGCCAGCTTGGGAGAGTGACGTGACGGCGCCGGAGAGGGGAGGTGTTGATCAGGGAAGGGAGGGGGTGGGGGGAAGGGAAGTGGAACCATGCTTCAGAGTCTGTATGGCCTTGCCTTACAATATAAGGCGCCTTGGGGCAACTGTTTGTTGTGATTTGGCGCTATATAAATAAAATTGATTGATTGATGTTGATATTGTCTGTGGGTTGAGATATGAAGCACCAAATATCTCACCAAGGCCACATTCCTCAGGAGAAAAACAGTGGGCAATTTGACCTTGATTATGGCTCACAGCAGTGAAAAGCACTTTTCGAAGCTTCACTTGAAACTAAGGACACCAGGGACAAAACTGTAGACCTGCACAAGGCTGGGATGGACTGCAGGACAACAGACAAGCAGCTTGGTAGAAGACAACAACTGTTGGAGTAATTATTAGAAAATGGAAGAAATACAAGATGACTGTCAGTCTTCCTCAGTCTGGAGCTCCATGCAAGGTCTCACCTCATGGGTAAGAATGATTCTGAGAAAGCCCAGAACTACATGGGAGGACCTGGTCAGTGACCTGAAGAGAGCTGGGACCACAATCACAAAGATTACATTAGTAACACATGATGCTGTCATGGTTTAAAATCCTGCAGGGCAGCAAAGTTCCCCTGCTCAAGCCAGCACATGTCCAGGCCCATTTGAAATTCACCAGTGACCATCTGGATGATCCAGAGGAGGCATGGGAATCAAATCAAATCAATTTTATTGATTTGAAGATATGGGAGAAGGTCATGTGGCCAAATGAGACCAAAATAGAGCTTTTTGGCATCAACTCCACTTGCCGTGTTTTGAGGATGAGAACACCGTCCCAACAGTGAAGCATTGGCATAGAAACATCATTTTTGGGGGTGCTTTCCTGCAAAGGGGACAGTACAACTGTACCGTATTGAAGGGAGGACGGATGGTGTCAACCTCCTCAGTGAGAGCACTGAAGATGGGTTGTGGCTGGGTCTTCCAGCATGACAATGACCCCCAACACACAGCCAGGGCAACTAAGGAGGGGCTCTGTAAGAAGCATTTCAAGGTCCTGGAGTGGCCAGGCCAGTCTCCAGACCTGAACTCAATAGAAAACCTTTGGAGAGAGCTGAAACTCCAAACCTGAACGATTTGGAGAAGATGTAGGAAGATGTATGGAGGAGTGGACCAAAATCCCTGTTGCAGTGTGTGAAAACTTGGTCAAGAACTACAGGAAACATCTTGCCTCTGTAATGGAAAACAAAGATTTCAGTACCAAATATTAAGGTCTGTTTTTCTATTATATCGAATACTTATTTCATGCAATAAAATGCAAATTAATTATTTGAAATTATACAATGTGATTTTCTGTTTTTTTTTTTGTTTGTTTGTTTTTTTAGATTCTGTCTCTCAGTTGAAGTGTACCTACGATAAAAATTACAGACCTCTCAATTCTTTGTGTGTGGGAAAACTTGCAAAATCAACAGTGGATCATATGGAGTGGAACATATGACCTTGTAATTGTAGAACTTGACAAAGAAGACACAGTAGTCTGCGGCAAGTGCAGTAGAAGTTTCCTGGTTGTGAAACTTTGACAGAATGTAGTTTCATTTTACATGACACATAGGCAAACAGGTTCTAACAGCTTACTTTTGTGTAGCAAAACCAAATCATGGAATTCCAGTGGTGGGCTGAGCTTAGGGTGAACACATGTCCCAATTTTTCAACAATAGTTCCTCTATTGTCCTCACAAATGTCCCTGTTTTTAAGTATTAATTAAAAAGAGACCAGAACAAAAGACAGGCCAGCAGAGTGAATGCAAAAACTTCTCACAGTGTGCTTGTTTTAGCAAACAGGGTGGACTGACTGCTCGCTATAACAGCTCTGTATGTATATGTGCAATGAGGGCTGAATCATCAGCAAAGAGAAGGTCTTCCTGTACTTTGGTCTTGGAACGTAGTCTTCATAGACTGAATAATTTGCCGTCGGTCTTGGTGTGTAAGTACACACCTTCCAGGCAATCTTTGAATGCAAATGACAGCAGTGCAGAGAAAAAGATTCCAAACATAGTTGGTGCAAGAACACAGCCTTGATTGACACCACTTTTTACAACCCAATTCCAGTGAAGTTGGGACATTGTGTAAAATGTAAAGGAAAAAACAGAATACAATGATTTGCAAATCCTCTTCAACCTATATCAAATCAATTCAAATCAAATCAATTTTATTTATATAGCGGCAAATCACAACAAACAGTTGCCCCAAGGCACTTTATATTGTAAGGCAAAAGCCATACAATAATTACAGAAAAACCCCAACGGTCAAAACGACCCCCTATGAGCAAACACTTGGCGACAGTGGGAAGGAAAATGTTGTGTGGGCCGCTGAAGAGGAGGTACTGCTGGCCCACCACCAGAGGGCGTCCTGCCTGAATGGCGGGCTTCAGGCACAAGAGGGCGCAACCGCCCTGCAGAAGCAACAGGGAGTGACAGCTGTCATCCATCATCATCGCCAGCTGTCACTCATCAACCACCACCACCATAAAAGCCGGGCAGCATCTCCACCTCGCTGCCGAGTTATCGACTACCGCTTAAGGTAATAATCCTCAGCCGTCGCCCCTGATCTGGCCAAGGTTGCGGCGGTGAGAGATTGGCCCCAACCAACAAGCCGTAGGAAGCTGCAACAGTTCCTCGGCTTTGCAAATTTCTACAGGAGGTTCATCAAAGGCTACAGTCAGGTGGTTAGTCCCCTGACAGCCCTGACCTCCTCTAAGGTCCCCTTCACCTGGTCGGATCGGTGCAAGGCCGCATTTAGGGAGTTGAAGCGCCGGTTTTCGACTGCTCCAGTTCTGGTGCAGCCCGAGCCTAGCCGCCAGTTTATAGTTGAAATGGATGTCTCTGACTCAGGGATAGGAGCCGTGCTGTCCCAGAGCAGGGAGTCCGATAAGGTCCTCCACGCCTGTGCCTATTTCTCCCACAGGTTGACCCCGGCTGAGCGAAACTATGACGTGGGCAATCGAGAACTCCTTGCGGTGAAAGAGGCTCTTGAGGAGTGGAGACACCTGTTGGAGGGAGCTGCGGTGCCATTCACGGTTTTCACGGACCATCGGAACCTGGAGTACATCCGGACCGCCAAGCGTCTGAACCCCAGGCAAGGCCGCTGGTCATTGTTCTTCGGGCATTTTGACTTCCGGATCACCTAAAGCCCCGGGACAAAGAACCAGAGATCCGACACCTTGTCCCGGGTTCATGAAGAAGTCAAAACCGAGTTGTCAGACCCCATGGAAACAATCATCCCCGAGTCCACTATCGTGGTCACCCTCACCTGGGACGTGAAGAAGACCGTCTGGGAGGCCCTGGCTCGGAACCCGGACCCGGGGACTGGCCCTAAGGACAAACTATACATCCCACCAGAAGCAAGAGCTGCAGTCCTGGACTTCTGTCATGGTTCCAAGCTCTCCTGCCCCCCAGGGGTGCGAAGAACCGTGGCAGTGGTCCGGCAGCGCTTCTGGAGGGAGTCTATGGAAGCCGATGTCTGGGAATACGTCCAGGCCTGTACCACCTGCACCAGGGGTAAAGCTGACCATCAACGGGCACAGGGACTCCTCCAACCGCTACCTGTGCCTCATCGCCCCTGGTCCCACATCGGCCTGGACTTCGTCACGGGCCTCCCACCGTCCCAGGGCATGACCGCCATCCTCACGATAGTGGACCGGTTCTCCAAGGTGGCCCACTTCGTGGCCCTCCCGAAGCTCCCGACGGCCCAGGAGACTGCAGACCTCCTGGTCCACCATGTCGTGCATCTGCATGGGATGCCATCCAACATCGTCTCTGACCATGGTCCCCAGTTCTCCTCACAAGTCTGGAGGAGTTTCTGCAGAGAGCTGGGGGCCACCGTAAGCCTCTCGTCTGGATATCATCCCCAAACGAACAGACAGGCAGAACGGGCGAACCAGGAGTTGGAACAGGCTCTCCGCGCACCCGACGGCCTGGAGCAACCATCTGGCCTGGATCGAGTACGCCCACAACAGCCAAGTATCCTCTGCAACCGGCCTCTCCCCGTTTGAAGTGTGCTTGGGGTACCAGCCCCCACTGTTTCCTATGGTGGAGGGAGAGGTCGGTGTCCCTTCGGTCCAGGCCCACCTTCGCAGATGCCATCGGGTGAGGCGCACTGCCCATTCTGCCCTGCTGAAGGCCCGGACGAGGGCCAAGGCGTTCCCCGGCCCCTGCATACCAGCCCAGGCAGGAGGTGTGGCTTTCAACCAAGGACATCCCCCTCCAAGTGGAATCCCCCAAGTTGAAGGACCGCTACATTGGACCCTTTAGAATCCTCAAAGTCCTCAGTCCAGCCGCAGTGAAGCTTCAACTCCCAGCTTCACTGCAGATTCACCCGGTATTCCATGTCTCCAGAATCAAACCTCGCCACACCTCACCCCTCTGCACTCCCAGACCGGCGCCGCCTCCTGCCCGGATCATCAACGGGGAGCCTGCCTGGACTGTTCGCAGGCTCCTGGATGTCCGTCGTAGGGGCCGAGGGTTCCAGTATCTTTGGACTGGGAGGGGTATGGACCCGAAGAACGCTCCTGGGTGAAGAGGAGCTTCATCCTGGACCCGGCCCTCCTGGCCGACTTCTACACCTGACACCCCGACAAGCCTGGTTGTGCGCCAGGAGGCGCCCGTTGGGGGGGGTCCTGTTGTGTGGGCCGCTGAAGAAGAGGTACTGCTGGCACACCACCAGAGGGCGTCCTGCCTGAATGGCGGGCTTCAGGCACAAGAGGGCGCAACCACCCCGCAGAAGCAACAGGGAGTGACAGCTGTCATCCATCATCATCGCCAGCTGTCACTCATCAACCACCACCACCATAAAAGCCGGGCAGCATCTCCACCTCGCTGCCAAGTTATCGACTACTGCTTAAGGTAATAATCCTCGCCGTATCTGTGCCGTATCGCACTTCAACTGTTTGTCTGTCTGTTACAGGAGTACCTGGTTACCTGCGTCAGCTGGAGGCTGAGCTGGTCGTTGACGGCAGGGTGACGGATCGCACCCTTCATGACCAGTGAGACAAGTGACTGTTCAGGTTCTGTAGAAGACTGTGTTCATACTTGCGGAGGTGGAGGTGTAATTCCCACCTGCATGAACTGAACTGTGCTTGCTGACTGTTTACTGGGTGTGTACACACACACCCACCATTAACTGTTTCTGCCTCCTGCCAGCAGTACCAGGTTTGACAGCTGGAGACGGTGGCCACCTGGGGACTCAGGACTTGGCGGCTCCGGTGTGCTTCAGATCCGCTGGCAGTGGAAATCGTGTGGGACCCGGCTCTTCTCTGGACAGACGTCTTCTATCCTCGAGCATGCCCACACGTCACCTTTGTACATTGACTGAATACAAATTCTGTGATTATCTGTATTTCGTTGTGCAGTTTCACAACAGTAAATTGTTGTTTTTTTGGCTCATCCATTGTCCGTTCATTTACGCCCCCTGTTGTGGGTCTGTGTCACTACACTTTCCCAACAGAAAATTCCCTTTTAACATGAGGAAACCTCCAGCAGAACCAGGCTCAGGGAGGGGCAGTCTTCTGCTGGGACTGGTTGGGGCTGAAGGGAGAGAATCAGGAAAAAGACATGCAGAGCTCAATCACCAATGATTAAAAGCAGAGTGGTGCATACAGAACAAAAAGAGGTGAATAAAAAGGTACATGGGTGCATCATGGGAACCCCCCAGCAGTCTAAGTCTATAGCAGCATAACTAAGGGATGGTTCAGGGTCACCTGATCCAGCCCTAACTATAAGCTTTTTCAAAAGGAAAGTTTTAAGCCTAATCTTAAAAGTAGAGAGGGTGTCTGTCTCCCTAATCCGAATTGGGAGCTGGTTCCACAGGAGAGGAGCCTGAAAGCTGAAGGCTCTGCCTCCCATTGTACTCTTACAAACCCTAGGAACTACAAGTAAGCCTGCAGTCTGAGAGCGAAGCACTCTATTGGGGTAATATGGTACTATTAGGTCCCTAAGATAAGATGGGACCTGATTATTCAAACCTTATAAGTAAGAAGAAGAATTTTAAATTCTATTCTGGAATTAACAGGGAGCCAATGAAGAGAAGCCAATATGGGTGAAATATGTTCTCTCCTTCTAGTCCCCGTCAGTACTCTAGTTGCAGCATTTTGAATTAACTGAAGGCTTTTCAGGGAACTTTTAGGACAACCTGATAATAATGAATTACAATAGTCCAGCCTAGAAGAAATAAATGCATGAATTAGCTTTTCAGCATCACTCCGAGACAAGACCTTTCTAATTTTAGAGATATTGCGCAAATGCAAAAAAGCAGTCCTACATATTTGCTTAATATGCACATTGAAGGACATATCCTGATCAAAAATGACTCCAAGATTTCTCACAGTATTACTAGAGGTCAAGGTAATGCCATCCAGAGTAAGGATCTGGTTAGACGCCATGTTTCTAAGATTTGTGGGGCCAAGTACAATAACTTCAGTTTTATCTGAATTTAAAAGCAGGAAATTAGAGGTCATCCATGTCTTTATGTCTAAAAGACATTCCTGCAGTTTAAGTAATTTTTGTGTGTCCTCTGGCTTCATGGATAGATAAAGCTGGGTATCATCTGCGTAACAATGAAAATTTAAGCAATGCTTTCTAATAACACTGCCTAAGGGAAGCATGTATAAAGTGAATAAAATTGGTCCTAGCACAGAACCTTGTGGAACTCCATAATTAACCTTAGTCTGTGAAGAAGACTCCACATTTACATGAACAAATTGTAATCTATTAGATAAATATGATTCAAACCACTGCAGTGCAGTGCCTTTAATACCTATGGCATGCTCTAATCTCTGTAATAAACATTTATGGTCAACAGTATCAAACGCTGCACTGAGGTCTAACAGGACAAGCACAGAGATGAGTCCACTGTCTGAGGCCATAAGAAGATCATTTGTAACCTTCACTAATGCTGTTTCTGTACTATGATGAATTCTGAAACCTGACTGAAACTCTTCAAATAGACCATTCCTCTGCAGATGATCAGTTTCACCCGTGTCTTTTTCCAGATTGTTACCCTATATTTAATTGAATATCAAATCAAATCAATTTTATTTATATAGTGCCAAATCACAACAAACAGTTGCCCCAAGGCGTTTTATAGTGTAAGAATACACCACAAAGACAAGATATTTAATGGATGGGGCAACAAAAGACTGGGAAAGTTGATGAATGCTCAAAGAACACCTAATTGGAAACAAGTGACATGGTTGGGTATAAAAGGAGCATCCCCAAAAGTCTCAGCCGTTCACAAGCAAAGCAGGGGTAAAGATCACCACTTTGTGAACAACTGCATGAAAAAATAGTCCAACAATGTTTCTCAATGTTCAATTGCAAGGAATTTAGGGATTCCATCATCTAGAGTCCATAATATAATCAGAAGTGTCAGGGCTCATGATGGATTGACACAAGAAACAGGTGGAGACCAATGCAGACTCTCAGACATAGAGCTTGGGACTCCGACGAGGGCGGTCGCATCTCCTCCACTCTCCCTTATCTCTCTGCCTCTGTCTTTAACCCTCAAGTCCCAGACGGTGAATTCCTCAAAACTATATTGGATTCTGGATCTATTGGACTACTATTGCATTAACCATGGAACTGATCAACTGGTCTCTGAACGCTATTGACACAATTTTTCTACAAGAAGGTCAGGACCGGGGGATCCTACCTGCCCAGATGGAACGTATCCTGCGGGCTATGTCCTTGACTCCTGGGGGTCTTGGCGTGTTGCATGCTTGGAGCCTTTCTCCGTGGAGGACGTCGAAGACTTATTCATCTTTGGTCTCATGGTAGTGGGGCTGGCACTTTTTGGCTTATGTGCTGCCCTGATCTACCAGAAAATTGGCAAGACGGCGGCATCAAGAACCACGGGACCTCGCTTGGCCGTCATGATTAATGAGGTTGGCAAGGCAGTGCATTCTCAGACTGCGATGACTATTGAACTCAGATGCAAAGTGGATGACACCTTGGAGCTGATGCGTGCCTTGCAGTTGAAGCTGAAGGTTTCGGAGGCCGGCGAATATTCTTAATTCATAATTGGGAATATTCCTAATTTACAATTGGTTTTGGTTTCGAGTGAAGCTTCGAAAAGTGCTTTTCACTACTGTGAGCCATAATCAAGGTCAAATTGCCCAGTTTTTCTCCTGAGGAATGTGGCCTTGGTGAGATATTTGGCGCATATCTCAACCCACAGACAATATCAACATCAGACTTTACAGACTCTGAAGCATGGTTCCACTTCCCTTCCCCCCACACCCTCCCTTCCCTGATCAACACCTCCCCTCTCCGGCGCCGTCACGTCACTTTCCCAAGCTGGCCGACTGGCGGCACGACTCAAGGTTGCAGCGGCTGTAACACACCACATCACCTCAATTGGGAAAATGGACTGTTCAAGTTTCAGTGCACATAACAATGTCAAATGTATATGTGTTGTCTTAAATTCTGATGTGTGCCATTATTACGGTGAACAAGTAATAACTGTGGTTTAATTGCGGTTTGTCTGTGGTATGTGAGTGTGCAAATCTCGTTGTTGTCATGACAATGATAAATAAAGCTAGCTATCTATCTATCTATCTATCTATCTATCTATAGCTGGTTGTGATGAATAAAAGGCTTTATCTGGTAATCAGGCAGTAGAGTCGGTACACGGGTAATCAGATAATGAGGTAGAGGTATCAGACAGGGTACAGGCTGGGATGTGGTCAAAAATACAACCTGAGGTCAGGATTAAGGCAAGGCAGAGGTCGGAGCAAACAAGCAAGGTCAAAACACTAAGAAGCAAACAAGACATGAACTAAAGGCGAGAGAGTGAACAAAGTCACCAATTGGGCAGTGAACTGTGGAATTGTGAGGGTTTTAATAAGGAGCAAACTATCAGGTTGATGTGAAGCAGGTGTGTGAAAGGTTCTGGAAAGAGGTGTGAACAAAGAAGAGGGAAGAAAGGCAAGAGAGTGCGGGAGGGCCAAACAAAGCGGTGCAAAACAAGAGAAGTGAGTGACAGAAAAACTAACTGTGAGAAACATGATGTGCTCAAATAATTAATGTGAGCAAAACAAAAGGGGCAAACCTAAGAACTAATGTGACAAGTCAAAAAAGGGGAAACAAGAAACTAATGATTAAAACTAAAATTAGAATGGAACTGAAAGTGAGTATAATAAAAATGGCAAAACAAACTATTGGTTCAACAGAGAATAAGTGATGAACAGAAAACAAAACCAGTGTCTACTGAATCATAAATAAATGACCAATAGAACATAATCTGATGAGCAACACCGAAGATTAAAAATAACAAAAACCTGTGACTAAGCATTATACAACAAATGTGATAAACAGAACTAAACTAAGACTAAAGTAACTTAAAAGACCCAGAGTGAACAAATACAAATTACACAATAAATGATAAGCAAAGAATAAACCGGCGACGAAAAAGTAACACAAGGAAAAGCAACAAATAACTGAATGACTGCAAACTAAATGATGAGGTGCTGAATGAAACAAAAAAGCAAAACAATAAACAGAACCAAACTGAGACTAACATGACAAAGTATGAACTAATGAAAAGTAAAACCAGAAAATCACAAAGGAAATACGCCAAGGGCTAAGACCTAAATCCCGAGCCGGGGCCGAGCATGACATTTCTACACGTAAGCGGCAAGGCTGAAAACCAACATAGAATGCCTGTGACCTTTGATCCCTGAGGCGGCACTGCATTAAAAACCAACATCATTGTGTAAAGGATCTTACCGCGTGGGCTCAGGAACACTTCAGAAAACCATTGGCAGTTAACATAGTTCGTCGCTACATCTACAAGTGCAAGTTAAAGCTCTACCATGCAAAGCGAAAGCCATACATCAACAACATCCAGAAACACCACCACCTTCTATGGGCCCGAGCTCATTTGAAATGGACAGACACAAAGTGGAAAAGTGTGCTGTGGTCTGATGAGTGCACATTTCAAATTGTTTTTGGAAATCATGGACGTCGTGTCCTCTGGACAAAAGAGGAAAAACACCATCCAGATTGTTACCAGCGCAAAGTTCAAAAGCCAGCATCTGTGATGGTATGGGGGTGTGTTAGTACCCATGACAACCGGGCAACTTACACATCTGTGATGACACCATCAATGCTGAAAGGTTAATCCAGGTTTTGAAGCAACATATGTTGCCATCCAAGCAACGTCTTTTTTCAGGGACGTCCCTGCTTATTTCAGCAAGACAATGCCAACCCACATTCTGCACGTGTTACAACAGCGTGGCTTCATAGTAAAAGAGTGCAGGTACTAGACTGGCCTGCCTGCAGTCCAGACCTGTCGCCCATTGAAAATTTGTGGTGCATTATGAAGCGGAAAATACGAAAACAGAGATCCCAGACAGTTGAACAACTGTAGTCGTACAAAGCTTCCACCTACAAAGCTTCAACAATTAGTGTCCACAGTTCCCAAACGCTTATTGAGTGTTGTTAGAAGGAAAGGTGATGTAACACAGTGATAAACATACCACTGCCCCAGGTTTTTTTGAAATGTGTTGCAGGCATCCATTTCAAAATGAGCAAATATTTGCACAAAAACAATGTGTATCAGTTTGAACATTAAATATCTTGTCTTTGTGGTGTATTCAATTGAATATAGGTTGAAGAGAATTTGTAAATCATTGTATTCTGTTTTTATTTACATTTTTCACAATGTCCCAACTTCATTGGAATTGGGGTTGTAGACCCACTCATAGTCAGACAAGTCTCCAGTAGGGCAGCTATATCTATGCCTAGTCTGTTTAGCTCTCTGTCCACAACTTCAGCTTTTCTAGCATCATCCAATCTCTCCAGATCTTGAGATAGGCTTGGTTGTAGGGTCCTAACATTCCAGCTTGGTAATTGAAGAGCTGGGGCCTGTACTACGAAGCGGGGTTACTGTTGTGTGTTGGGGGGTGTGGCTGGATATTTTGGTGTTCTTTTCTTTTCTTTGCTCTCCAGGTGGCATGAGAACTGATTTGTCTGTGGAGAAGGTGCTGGCTGAAGAATCCTTCACCCTCATCAACATCATGTGCAGCACCAGTCACAGGTGCTGCACATGGTGAATGGTGCTCACATGCAACCTTAAAGACTTTCAGCTGAAGCAGATAATTGGATGGCGTTCTGCATTTAAGTCATGTGTGATTCAAGCAGAACTGCCGGGAACTCGACCTTGTGATGTTCGTTTGTGAGATGCTGAGGACCGCGCCTGGGTTTGACACATCGAGCCCGTGAAGCAAGGAAGGGTGAGGGACACATGCTGTCAGCACACATCAAAGGTGATTAAGTGTTTGACTAATTGTTGATAGTAACTTGGTATTTTGTTACGCAGTATACTTGAATTGTGATGACAATTGTGCAGCTCGCTTCTCACTGTTGTGGCATGTGGACAAGTGGTCCTCCACCTGTTGTGAGAAGCTGCTTATTTGCATAAAGCTTAAAATACAGACCTGTATGTGTTGCTGATAGTGTGTGTCTTTTGAAGGATATTAGTTGTAACTGCTAACTTACCTCACCTCTTCTATGCTTCGCAGAGAGTCGGTTTGTCGTGTCCACCTGGGGGGTGTTTGGCGGTGGTAGTGGGTCCAGGAGCGCCGGGCTTCGATCCTTTTGGGCGCTGGAGAGCGTGCCAGCCTTCACTCCACCAGAAGGACGCTATTTCTGTTTTTACACTTTTTATGCACCAGTGGGTGAAATAAATATATTGTTTTTGGAACCGCTTTTCTGGTTATTTTTAGCGCTGGGTTCCGTCTGACGCAGGTCCGCTCCTCAACCCGCGTCGACACATAACAGTAGTTCCCGGCCATTCCATAATGGACCCAGCGGCAGAGGCGGTTCCTTTTGCCGAAAAAATTCAAGAACACTTGGAGAAAATATGGGAGCAATCACAGCATCTCGCAAACCAAATTAAACAAACAGACGCCCGTGTTACGGAGCTTGCAGCGCAAGCCGTTCCGCTTCCTGCTGCTCCAGCTGCGGCACCATCGATACCGGTGCAGATAACTCCGTCACCCAGAGATTCGGCGTCCGAACCGATTGTTTGTCGTCCGGAGCCTTGTGCGGGAGATGTCGAAGCCTGTGCTTCGTTTTTGATGCAATGTCCTCTGGTTTCTGCTCAGTCAGGTTGGAACGCCGTAGCTTTACGAGGCGTGTTTGTAGATGGGTTAAATGAGTCATTAAAAGACGAGCTGGCAGTCCGTGACGAGTCAAACGATTTAGATGAGCTAATATCGTTGGTGATTCATCTAGATGATCGGATGAAGGAGTGAGGACGCCCATCAGAGCGGGTTTTTTCGTCTCGGGGCTTTCCCCGACACGGATCCGGGCCGCCTCTTCTTCGCCCCACTGAGGCTCCTCCGACGGAACCACTGGCTCCTCCTGTTGACGAGCCCATGCAGCTCGGACGAGCAGAGATTACTGTATTGCCCCGACATAGAAACGTCAAGAAAAATAATGGTGACGTATCTCCAGGTGTTCTGGGACAGGCAAAATAACACACATAAAAAAAAAAAAAAAAAAATCTAGTACGGGTTAATGTTTTGTTTTCTTTAAATAGGGGTTATAATTTGTTTGGGGAGTCAGAGGCGTGTCTGGTGGAGTGAATTGTTAGGCGGATAGAAGCCCGTCTGGGCTCACTTAATCGTTAATTTTTATGTGTTTTTACATATTTTCTGTTTGGGTTGTTGGGTCGTTTATTTTGTTGTTTTTTATTTCCCTACATCCCTAACCCCAACCTCACTTGCCCCAAGACCGTTTGTCTTGTGGGTTGTGGGGTGGTGCAGGTTGGTCACGCTGAGCATTCTCAGAAGACCTCTGCACCTAGGGTGGGGGGTGTCAGGGGCATTTTTCTTGGTTTGGTTAGGGCCCGGTTCCACTCCAGCCTCGCTGAGCCTTTGTACCGTTCGTCATTGGTGTTGCCGGGGTGTGGTGCAGCGGAGACATACCTCAGTCGGAGGGGTGGGCCGATCTGTTGCCGTTCGCCATTTCGGTAGTTCCACCCCTCCCGAGAGGCTGGGGTATGGTCGAGTTGGGGCACCGGACGTATTTCCGGTTCTCCGCTGTGCCTTGGGGTTGGGGCTGGGTTAGTTTTTCCTGTTCCCTTCCCCGGCTTAATGTTTTGAGCCGTTCGCCAAAATTGAGCCGCCGAGGGGCTCTGGGAGGGACCTGGGGTCTTTCGGGGTGCCGGGGAGGGTAACAGGGTTTACGGTTGTTTTATATCCCCCCGGGGTTGTTTTTGGTAGTCCTCCGGGGGTTGAATTTTGATTTTGTTCTGTTTCCTTCCGGGTTCCACCTCCAGGGTTGATGGGACGGTCCTCTGGGGGGGAATTGGCTTGGGGCCAACTAGCCAAGTGTGGCCGGGTCTGGGGTTCCGGGGTTGTGGGGAGGGTTCCTCCTGGGGTTGATGGTACAGTCCTCTGGGGGGCGTCGGTTGCTCCATGTACACCTGGGGACCTTTGTGGGATTCTGGTTCTGGCTGTTCCTCCTGGAACTGGCGGTAAAGGCCTTCTGGGGGGGGGGTTGGGCTCTGCAGGTCGTTCTGGGGGGGTTGTTTGTTATTTTTCTTTTATGCATTTCTGTTTGTATTGTGTTTGTGGGGCTGTGTTGGGTTTTTGTGTTTGGGAGTTTTTCTTTTCTTCCCGGGGTTTGATGGGACGGTCCCCTGGGGAGGTTTTGGGTGGGTTTTGTGTTTTTTTCTGTGTGTTGGCTTGTACTGGGGAATGTTTTGGGGCTTTTGTTGATGCCAGCCGGCCTTCCAGCTGCGGTGCCCTGTCCTGCTGCTTCCTGACGAGGACCCCGGAGGGAGGTGCTGTTCTCGGGCCTGGTCTGTTCGGTCGCCGGGAGGCTTCCCGTTAAAGGGGGGGTACTGTTGTGTGTTGGGGGGTGTGGCTGGATATTTTGGTGTTCTTTTCTTTTCTTTGCTCTCCAGGTGGCATGAGAACTGATTTGTCTGTGGAGAAGGTGCTGGCTGAAGAATCCTTCACCCTCATCAACATCATGTGCAGCACCTGTGAATGGTGCTCACATGCAACCTTAAAGACTTTCAGCTGAAGCAGATAATTGGATGGCGTTCTGCATTTAAGTCATGTGTGATTCAAGCAGAACTGCCAGGAACTCGACCTTGTGATGTTCGTTTGTGAGACGCTGAGGACCGCGCCTGGGTTTGACACATCGAGCCCGTGAAGCAAGGAAGGGTGAGGGACACATGCTGTCAGCACACATCAAAGGTGATTAAGTGTTTGACTAATTGTTGATAGTAACTTGGTATTTTGTTACGCAGTATACTTGAATTGTGATGAAGATTGTGCAGCTCGCTTCTCACTGCTGTGGCATGCGGACAAGTGGTCCTCCACCTGTTGTGAGAAGCTGCTTATTTGCATAAAGCTTAAAATACAGACCTGTATGTGTTGCTGATAGTGTGTGTCTTTTGAAGGATATTAGTTGTAACTGCTAACTTACCTCACCTCTTCTATGCTTCGCAGAGAGTCAGTTTGTCGTGTCCACCTGGGGGGTGTTTGGCGGTGGTAGTGGGTCCAGGAGCGCCGGGCTTCGATCCTTTTGGGCGCTGGAGAGCGTGCCAGCCTTCACTCCACCAGAAGGACGCTATTTCTGTTTTTACACTTTTTATGCACCAGTGGGTGAAATAAATATATTGTTTTTGGAACCGCTTTTCTGGTTATTTTTAGCGCTGGGTTCCGTCTGACGCAGGTCTGCTCCTCAACCCGCGTCGACACATAACAGTTACTGGCTTATCAGATTACTTCTGGAGTAAGTTGATGACGTGTGGAGTAACTTCCCGCTTAATCCGTACTACGAAAGGTGGATAGGTTTCGATCGAGGCATGCTGCCATGGCAACTTACGCTGTGCGCCAAACCTGCTCCGAGCAGGTTATGTTCCAGGATTAGCGTGAGGTTCTCGCTTAACCACTCCCTTTATAAGTACCGTCCAGCCACCTGCATCACTCCGAAGACAATGCCGGCCTACCTGGATGATCCGGGCACAAATTGTGAGGGGCTCTCTCCGCAGGGCGAGGGCTTTTAAAGACCGCCGGAATCCGCTGACATACCCGGACGATATTCCCTATGAAAGTTATAGATCCTCAGCCGAGGGAATTCGTTATCTTTGTCAGCTGATCGGGCCAGACGTCTGTAACATCATCCATCGTACACTGTAATAAAAGACTGTTGTTTTTACAGGAAAACGCTGGCGGCTGTGGTCACCACTGTAAAAAAATACAGGGGTTAAATGTACAAAAAAAAAGAGCTCTTGTTTGTAGATGTAACAGTTCCTTTAATGTGAGTCAGCTGTGGTTCATTCACTGTATACCCATATACATATTATGTCTGTAATGTTATCTACTGTGCTGCTGTATGTTTTACAGGAATTCACTGGTAACCACAGCTGCCAGCATTTTCCTGTAAAAACAAGTCATTTTTTACAGTGTAGCAATGCCCCGACGATCGAGCAGATAATGTGCCTTGCGCTTAGATATGCCAGTGGACTAATATCAAAATAGGTCTAATGCATGTCCATTAATTAGGCGAAGTGGGGCTTATCAAGCTATGAATATAAACCTACCGTTTTGAAGGATGAAGGATGTTTTTATATTTCATCTTCACCTGCTGCCAGGTGCGTTTGGCACCGCTATTGCAACTGACATATTGACAGGATTAGGAATAGCAATCATACAGTCAAGGTAGCCTATTTAGGAAACAATAAATTAACCTAACATTTATTAGTAGGGCTATGCCCACTTCTGAATCGTGTTGCATCTGGGCGCAATTAATGGAAGAGGGGCATTTTTCTACACATATCAGACATTCCACAGGTTAATCATCTGTAACAGATTTGGAGAACAATTACGCATTTACCCGATCAGCAATACGTTGCCAACAAGCCTGTCTTGCTTTATTGGCAGACGATGTGTTTGATTTCCCCCTTAACGTTAATTTAAATTCCTCGTAGCTCCGCATATTAATCGTGCATTCTTCTCCGGTAAAGTAAGGTGACCGTGTCATCATTGAAAAAATGGTGACGTGTGCTGCAACCCGCCCCTTTTATGTGAACGTGCACATACTCCACTTAGGTTAACACAGGTTCAACAAATCAACATCATATTCAGCGTCGTAGTACTGATTACCACCACTTGAGGGAACCAGGTTTTGTCAACCCCGGTTTAAGAGGTTGACCCTGGGTTACATCTGAGTAAGTTAACCCTGCTTCGTAGTACAGGCCCCTGGTGTCTTCTTCAATTTCTTCTTTTCATCAGTTTCATCTTTTTGCTCTTGCTTGCCTCTACTGGTGGTTGGCTCTCACTGCAGTATTGTATCACTTCCTGTGCCAGAGGACAGCGGTGTTTTGCTGTATCTGTTAGCTGCTTAATCTGCGTAGTTAGATTGATCTAGATAACTAGATAACGATTTGTTTCACAGTGTAATCTTCATGTGCCTTAACTAAAGCACTCCCTCTGCTGAATCACCTCTAAATTATTTACACATTATTCACTTTGTGTGTTTTTAGAAATATGCTAGCTTAGCGCAGCTACTAGCTCTTAGCCGGTTTAGCATGGCGGCTTCTCCTGTCTGTCCTGCACTTTTCTGCTCTGGGTGTGAAATGTTTAGTTATTCCTCGGCCTCCTTTAGCAGTAATGGTACTTGTAATAAGTGTAGCTTATTCGTAGCTTTGGAGGCCCGGTTGGGCGAATTGGAGAATCGGCTCCGCACCTTGGAAAATCCTACAGCTAGCCAGGCCCCTGTAGTTGGTGCGGACCAAGGTAGCTTAGCCGCCGTTAGCTGTCCCCCAGCAGATCCCAAGCAGCTGGGAAAGCAGGCCGGCTGGGTGACTGTGAGGAGGAAGCGTAGTCCTAAACAGAAGCCCCCTGTACACCACCAACCCGTTCACATCTCTAACCGTTTTTCCCCACTTGACAACACACCCGCCGAGGAACAAACTCTGGTTATTGGTGACTCTGTTTTGAGAAATGTGAAGTTAGCGACACCAGCAACCATTGTCGATTGTCTTACGGGGGCCAGAGCAGGCGACATTGAAGGAAATTTGAAACTGCTGGCTAAGGCTAAGCGTAAATTTGGTAAGATTGTAATTCACGTCGGCAGTAATGACACCTGGTTACGCCAATCGGAGGTCACTAAAATTAACATTGAATCGGTGTGTAACTTTGCAAAAACAATGTTGGACTGTAGTTTTCTCTGGGCCCCTCCCCAGTCGGACCGGGAGTGACATGTTTAGCCGCATGTTGTCCTTGAACTGCTGGCTGTCTGAGTGGTGTCCAAAAAATGAGGTGGACTTCATAGATAATTGGCAAAACTTCTGGGGAAAACCTGGTCTTGTTAGGAGAGACGGTATCCATCTCACTTTGGATGGAGCAACTCTCATCTCTAGAAATCTGGCCAATTTTATTAAACCCTCCAGACTGTGACTATCCAGGGTTGGGACCAGGAAGCAGAGTTGTAGTCTTACACACCTCTCTGCAGCTTCTCTCCCCCTGCCATCCCCTCAATACCCCATCCCCGTAGAGACGGTGCCTGCTCCCAGACCACCAACAACCAGTAAAAATCAATTTAAGCATAAAAATTCAAAAAGAAAAAATAATATAGCACCTTCAACTGCACCAAAGACTAAAACAGTTAAATGTGGTTTATTAAACATTAGGTCTCTCTCTTCTAAGTCCCTGTTAGTAAATGATATAATAATTGATCAACATATTGATTTATTCTGCCTTACAGAAACCTGGTTACAGCAGGATGAATATGTTAGTTTAAACGAGTCAACACCCCCGAGTCACACTAACTGTCAGAATGCTTGTAGCACGGGCCAAGGGGGAGGATTAGCAGCAATCTTCCACTCCACCTTATTAATTAATCAAAAACCCAGACAGAGCTTTAATTCATTTGAAAGCTTGACTCTTAGTCTTGTCCATCCAAATTGGAAGTCCCAAAAACCAGTTTTATTTGTTATTATCTTTCATCCACCTGGTCGTTACTGTGAGTTTCTCTGTGAATTTTCAGACCTTTTGTCTGACTTAGCGCTTAGCTCAGATAAGATAATTATAGAGGGCGATTTTAACATCCACATAGATGCTGAGAATGACAGGCTCAACACTGCATTTAATCTATTATTAGACTCAATTGGCTTAGCTCAAAATTTAAATGAGTCCACCCACCACTTTAACCATACTTTAGATCTTGTTCTGACAGATGGTATGAAAATTGAAGACTTAACAGTATTCCCTAAAAACCCCTTTCTGTCTGATAACTTCTTAATAACATTTACATTTACTTTAATGGACTACCCAGCAGTGGGGAATAAGTTTCATTACAGTAGAAGTCTTTCGGAAAGCGCTGTAACTAGGTTTAAGGATATGATTCCTTCTTTGTTATATTCTCCAATGCCATATACCAACACAGTGCAGAGTAGCTACCTAAACTCTGTGAGTGAGATAGACTATCTTGTCAATAGTTTCACATCCTCATTGAGCACAACTTTGGATGCTGTAGCTCCTCTGAAAAAGAGAGCCTTAAATCAGAAGTGCCTGACTCCATGGTATAACTCACAAACTTGCAGCTTAAAGCAGATAACCCGTAAGTTGGAGAGGAAATGGAGTCTCACTAATTTAGAAGATCTTCACTTAGCCTGGAAAAAGAGTCTGTTGCTCTATAAAAAAGCCCTCCATAAAGCTAGGACATCTTACTACTCATCACTAATTGAAGAAAATAAGAACAACCCCAGGTTTCTTTTTAGCACTGTAGCCAGGCTGACAAAGAGTCAGAGCTCTATTGAGCCGAGTATTCCTTTAACTTTAACTAGTAATGACTTCATGACATTCTTTGCTAATAAAATTTTAACTATTAGAGAAAAAACCACTCATAACCATCCCAAAGACAGATCGTTATCTTTGGCTGCTTTCAGAAATGCTGGTAATTGGTTAGACTCTTTCTCTCCAATTGTTCTGTCTGAGTTATTTTCATTAGTTACTTCCTCCAAACCATCAACATGTCTATTAGACCCCATTCCTACCAGGCTGCTCAAGGAAGCTCTACCATTAATTAATGCTTCGATCTTAAATATGATCAATCTATCTTTATTAGTTGGCTATGTACCACAGGCTTTTAAGGTGGCAGTAATTAAACCATTACTTAAAAAGCCATCACTTGACCCAGCTATCTTAGCTAATTATAGGCCAATCTCCAACCTTTTCTCTCAAAACTTCTTGAAAGGGTAGTTGTAAAACAGCTAACTGATCATCTGCAGAGGAATGGTCTATTTGAAGAGTTTCAGTCAGGTTTTAGAATTCATCATAGTACAGAAATAGCATTAGTGAAGGTTACAAATGATCTTCTTATGGCCTCAGACAGTAGACTCATCTCTGTGCTTGTCCTGTTAGACCTCAGTGCTGCTTTTGATACTGTTGACTATAAAATTTTATTACAGAGATTAGAGCATGCCATAGGTATTAAAGGCACTGCGCTGCAGTGATTTGAATTATATTTATCTAATAGATTACAATTTGTTCATGTAAATGGGGAGTCTTCTTCACAGACTAAGGTTAATTATGGAGTTCCACAAGGTTCTGTGCTAGGACCAATTTTATTCACTTTATACATGCTTCCCTTAGGCAGTATTATTAGAAAGCATTGCTTAAATTTTCATTGTTACGCAGATGATACCCAGCTTTATCTATCCATGAAGCCAGAGGACACACACCAATTAGTTAAACCGTAGGAATGTCTTACAGACATAAAGACATGGATGACCTCTAATTTCCTGCTTTTAAATTCAGATAAAACTGAAGTTATTGTACTTGGCCCCACAAATCTTAGAAACATGGTGTCTAACCAGATCCTTACTCTGGATGGCATTACCCTGACCTCTAGTAATACTGTGAGAAATCTTGGAGTCATTTTTGATCAGGATATGTCCTTCAATGCGGATATTAAGCAAATATGTAGGACTGCTTTTTTGCGCAATATCTCTAAAATTAGAAAGGTCTTGCCTCAGAGTGATGCTGAAAAACTAATTCATGCATTTATTTCCTCTAGGCTGGACTATTGTAATTCATTATTATCAGGTTGTCCTAAAAGTTCCCTGAAAAGCCTTCAGTTAATTCAAAATGCTGCAGCTAGAGTACTGACGGGGACTAGAAGGAGAGAGCATATTTCACCCATATTGGCCTCTCTTCATTGGCTTCCTGTTAATTCTAGAATAGAATTTAAAATTCTTCTTCTTACTTATAAGGTTTTGAATAATCAGGTCCCATCTTATCTTAGGGACCTCATAGTACCATATCACCCCAATAGAGCGCTTCGCTCTCAGACTGCAGGCTTACTTGTAGTTCCTAGGGTTTGTAAGAGTAGAATGGGAGGCAGAGCCTTCAGCTTTCAGGCTCCTCTCCTGTGGAACCAGCTCCCAATTCAGATCAGGGAGACAGACACCCTCTCTACTTTTAAGATTAGGCTTAAAACTTTCCTTTTTGCTAAAGCTTATAGTTAGGGCTGGATCAGGTGACCCTGAACCATCCCTTAGTTATGCTGCTATAGACTTAGACTGTTGGGGGGTTCCCATGATGCACTGAGTGTTTCTTTCTCTTTTTGCTCTGTATGCACCACTCTGCATTTAATCATTAGTGATTGATCTCTGCTGTCTTCCACAGCATGTCTTTTTCCTGATTCTCTCCCTTCAGCCCCAACCAGTCCCAGCAGAAGACTGCCCCTCCCTGAGCCTGGTTCTGCTGGAGGTTTTCTTCCTGTTAAAAGGGAGTTTTTCCTTCCCACTGTCGCCAAGTGCTTGCTCACAGGGGGTCGTTTTGACCGTTGGGGTTTTTCTGTAATTATTGTATGGCTTTTGCCTTACATTATAAAGCGCCTTGGGGCAACTGTTTGTTGTGATTTGGTGCTATATAAATAAAATTGATTTGATTTTGATTTGATTCTTTTGTGCAAGTGCTGGGTTTAATGGCCAGCTTGTTGAGGTGTTGACCTCTAAGCTCCATACACCCATGGGAGCAGGCTGGCCATGGCGGGACAGCACCTGACTGGCTAGGGGCTGCCCAGTTAGGCAGGCGATAGCTGTCCAGTGGGTCTAGTTAGACCCTCCTACCATTAGAGACGGCCCCGGGTGCTCTACTCTATGCCAGTCAAATTTGAGCTTATAACCAGTGACTGTCGTCTCCCATGTCGTACACACATACAGAATGTAGCTGGGGTGTCCGCTCCAGTGCACAGCCTGGGCAGTGTGTATGGAAATCCTGGGTTGCCCATTTTCCAGGATCCCCCTCTCAGCAATGCTGGTGTGATCCAATGGAAAGGAATAACCAATACATATTGAGCACCAGATATACTGCAGTAGTTGCCGGGGGAGGTTTAGGTACATCTGCCGCCTGCGGGGCTCCACGGCGGATTTTCTGTCAGGGTTTTCTCCCTTAGCCTTTACTTTAAGAGTGCCCACAAGGCAGTGGGACTATTTGCCCATAGCTGGGGGTGTGGTTCATGGGCATCAGGACATGTCCACACGCTAGTGGGCCTGCATGTCACATGTGCGGCGGCCAGACCTCCTCCGATTCCTCTGCAGTTTATCCTGGGGCTGTAAGGTGTGCATTTACCATGTGTCGCCATGAGGAAGCACTGCATGAGGCTTGTTGGTGGACAGACTATGCACTGGCACAGGAAGATTTACGCACCTGGTTCGCAGTAGCTGCTAGCCAGCGGTGATAGCTGAAAGGAAGCGAAGTAAGCAAGCTACTCTACGTGCTTCGGTAACACACTAGACGCATCACAACAACCATGAGACACATTCTGAACAGTAACTGCACAATAATCCAGTCTATTTTCTCAAACATTTGTCACTCGGCGTGTTTGGGTTTGAGTCTGATCGGTTGTGGTGCATTAACACTCTGACGATTAGTCCGCCATTTGCTGATGGAGAGGTTGCTTACCATTGACCACCAGACTCCGCTCTGCAGGAGGTAAGTTAACATCAGTCAGGCAACACTGATGTTGTTGTGGTCCCAGAAAAATTTTCAAGATGCTTAAAATCTTCAACATTCATGCTAAACCGCTGGCAAGACTTGAGCTCTGCTACCACTATGTAGCCTCTGCCAGTACGCTGTTACAGCTCTCGTCACCTCTACCAGCCTCTGTTGGCCATTGTTGGAGGCTTGGCTGGATGTGCCACCTCCCCTGGATCCATTGGGCCTGAGGAAATATGTAAAAACATGAAGAAACATGAAGGAATATCTTGAACCTGTCTTGACGACACACCAATAGCAAGTGACACAATTACAGAGTTACATCGAGTTTGTATTGGTGAAGTCACGTGATGTATCAAATGTTGATTTAAGGATGAGCTCTGCCAAGCTATGCTCATCCTCTGCAGAGTGCACAGGCTTTCTGATGGTGGAAGTCACACTACGTCCTGTGTGAGTTGGTGGACATACGTCAAGCTCCACCAGTACAACGCTGCCATCTGCTGTTCAACCTGCGTTGGAGATGGAGCGAGCCTTCACTGGTGTTTCACAGAGATTTTTGTGACTCTATGTCGGCCGGCGTCAGCCACTTCATGTCATAGTGTGATTGGGCCCTTACATACAACACTAAAATTATTTTTGATTATTTTATTATTTTTAAACTCCTCGTGTCCCCTCTAGCATGAGTGACAGCCAGCTCATACCATTAACAATACTTGTGTGCAAACTTTTTAATGTTGCATTTCACTGTTTTTTATTTTATTTCTTATATTGCATTATTATTATTATTATTATTATTATTATTATTATTATTATTAAACTAAAGGGGTGACGTACATGACGACACACACAGGGCTGATGTTTCATTGGTGACACACCATGAAACAAGAGGTGACAGTGATAATAACAGTGACAAAGTTCCTGTAACAACATGGGAGCAGTGATCACAGGAACATGCAGTTTTATACAGGTTCCTGTATTGAGAAGCTGAGAGTTCCATGAATGCATGCGTGTGTATGTATGTGGGAAATCCACATGCAGTGTGTGAAAAATTTCAAAAAAATAAACAGGTGAGTGAATTATGTGAAGCGCTGCATCTCAGCCACATATCCCCCAAATCTACAGTGCCCAGAAAAAGCATTCACTCCCCATTTTAATTTGATTATGTCATTTCAAATACAAAAAGAAGTTCAGTAATACCAGTTTTCTTTAGACAAGTCACTGAATATGTCTTGGACTCGAGCTTGGATCTGAGCTGTTCCCTTTTATTAAAACCCCCCCACCTCAATTTTTTAATAATATTTTAGTGGGCTATAGGGTATTGGAAGTTTAAATGCCTTAAGGCTTAAGCTCTTGTACATCAAGACTGTTTGAAATGAAACCAACCCTGAAATCACCGTAATACTATAACAGACATTTTGTCTGCGAAAAGTTACACAAAGACCAAAACAAGACCATGTGTAACTAAATGTGTGATGGGATGAAGTACAGATCGTAAAGTAACTTTAAGCTTTCCAAGTGTCACATTTCCATAAAACAATGTTATAAACCAACAGAAACGTGAGCTTTCGTCACCTCTGGTTACAGCTCATCAAAAACATGCATTAAGATTGAAACAATTTACTAGTGAGGTTGGACTCAAAACTTTTATTGAGATTTCTGTTAAATGCTGCAGCAACTCCATCTTTGAACCATTACGATTTAGACTCCAGTCACATGAAAAATTACTTTTGTGTCCCCACATGTGACAGAGGTTTGAGTGTGATCAAGAAAAAGTAGATGTTTCTTGTTCGTTTGTTTGTTTGTTTGAAGATTTTTAGCCAATGGGTTTGGACTTAATATACAGTATCAGCCTTCAATTTGAAAATCTGAAATCATGAAGATTCAATGATGTGGCACAAACCTGATGGAGTCCAAGTCTTTGTGGTCCTGGTGCTTCCTGTTGTGTGTGGGCCGCTGAAGAGGAGGTACTGCTGGCCCATCACCACCAGAGGGCGCCCTGCCTGGAGTGCGGGCTCCAGGCACCAGAGGGCGCCGCCGCCTGATGAGAGCAGCCAGGGTGACAGCTGTCACCCATTACCGGACACAGCTGACTTCACTCAGTACGGAGGTATATCAGCAGGACAGCGTCTCCACCTCAGTGCCGAGATATCGCCTTGAGTTAAGGTAATCACCTCAGCAGCATATTCTGTGACAATATCTGATAACCCTTTCAGGACAGCAGACTACTGAAGGCCAAGTGTTTGGATAAGTACTCACCTTTCCTGCTTAAGTGTGACAAGAGGTGGAGGCGGCTTTGCCCCTCTCCGTCTACTGGGTGCGGTCGCATCCTACCTGTGTGTTTGTGCTCTTTTCCGCCAGCAGTACCGGATCCGACGAGCGAAGGCAGTGGCCACCTGGGAATTCGGGACTTGGCGGTTCCAGTACTTCTGGGTTTCGGTGGCAGAGGAGATCTGGGTGGTTCCGGTTCAACTAGGACGGACGTCTCCTACCTTCGAGCCTGCCCACACGACACCAGCAGATTTCGGCTTACGCCTCCAAATTGTTAATTGTTGTATTAGTTGTGTTCTTCTCACAACAGTAAAACTAATTCTTTACTTCTCTCCATTGTCCGTTCATTGCGCCCCCTGTTGTGGGTCCGTGTTCCAACACTTTCACAACAGGATATCTCGGCCAGCGTCATGGACCCCGAGGGGCGTCAACCGGCTGTTGAACGGCCAATGGAAGACCAAGGCGCGGCGGAGGCTTCGGGAGGGGTAATCGGTGAGTTGCAGCGGATCCTCACCGCCTTCACCTCTCGGATCGATTTAATGACCGAGCAGTACGTTCTCCTAAACCGCAGGGTGGAGGCTCTCGCCGCACAAGTGGAGGCGCGCCCTTCGGGCGCCGCTGCGGCTTTCCCTCCCGAGGACCCTGCGCGTGAAAGTGACGTTCCACTGGTCGTTCAACGGTCCCTTCCTCCGTCCCCAGAAGCATACATAAGCCCTCCAGAGCCGTACGGAGGCTGTGTGGAGACGTGCGCGGACTTTCTGATGCAGTGTTCGCTCGTCTTCGCACAGCGTCCCGTGATGTACGCGACTGATGCTAGCAAAGTAGCTTATGTGATAAATCTGCTTCGCGGGGAGGCACGCGCTTGGGCTACAGCGCTCTGGGAGCAGCACTCGCGGCTCCTTCATACATACGATGGGTTTGTACGGGAGCTCAGAACGGTGTTCGATCATCCCAACAGAGGAGAGTCCGCTTCAACCGCACTACTGTCCATACGACAGGGGCGTCGGAGCGCAGCTGCCTATGCAGTCGCCTTCCGCATCGCGGCGGCGAGATCCGGCTGGAATAGCACTGCCCTCCGCGCTGCCTTTGTAAACGGACTGTCACTGGTCCTAAAAGAGCACCTGGTGGCCAAGGACGAACCGCGGGATTTAGATGGGCTCATCGATCTAGTCATACGACTCGACAACCGGTTAGAAGAACGCCGCCGGGAACGAGGCGAAGGGCGTGGCCAGGCACGCGTCGTCCCTCTCCCTTCCGGGTCCAATCGAGCTCCGCCCTCCCCACGCTCCTCTGTTCCTGCGCTCCGTGGGGTCACAGCTCCCCCTACTGACGAAGCTAGGGACACGAGTAGGGCAACATTTAGGGCACCAGATGCACAGAGGAGATGGACCCACGGAGCATGTCTTGTTTGTGGTTCAATAGAGCACCATGTGAGAGACTGCCCCGAGCGGTCAAACGCCAAACGCCCGCCCTTAGAGACTGGGCCAGGGGTGGGCCAAAACATTCACGTGGGACACACCCACATTGCTACACGACTCCCAGTCACAATCCTGTATGAGGATTCAACCCTGAAGGCCCCAGCACTGGTGGACACGGGCTCTGAGGGGAATCTGCTTGACAGCAGATGGGCCAGGGAGATAGGGCTCCCTCTGGTGGCCCTTACCTCGCCTGTGCAGGTTCGAGCACTAGATGGCTCCCTACTCCCACCAATCACACACAAGACACCTCCAGTAACTCTGGTGGTGTCAGGTAACCACCGGGAGGTGATCGAGTTCTTCGTGACTCAGGCCACCTCCCGTGTGGTTTTAGGGTTTCCATGGATGCTTAAGCACAATCCCCGGATTGATTGGCCGTCCGGGGTAGTGGTGCAGTGGAGCGAAACCTGCCATCGGGAGTGTCTCGGTTCCTCGGTTCCTCCCGGCTCCCAAGCTAAGGAGGAGGTCCGAGTCCCGCCCAATCTGAAGGCGGTGCCAGCGGAGTACCATGACCTCGCTGACGTGTTCAGCAAGGATCTGGCTCTCACGCTTCCTCCCCACCGCCCGTACGATTGTGCCATTGATTTGGTTCCAGGCAGTGAGTTCCCGTCCAGTAGGCTGTACAACCTCTCACGGCCGGAACGCGAATCAATGGAGACCTACATCCGGGACTCATTAGCCGCCGGGTTGATCCGGAATTCCACCTCACCGATGGGCGCAGGTTTCTTTTTTGTGGGTAAAAAAGATGGCGGACTTCGTCCATGCATTGATTACAGGGGGTTGAACGAGATCACGGTTCGCAACCGATACCCGTTGCCCTTGTTGGATTCAGTGTTCACCCCCTTGCATGGAGCCAAGATTTTCACCAAGCTGGATCTTAGGAATGCGTATCATTTGGTTCGGATTCGGAAGGGAGACGAATGGAAGACGGCATTTAACACCCCCTTAGGTCATTTTGAGTACCTGGTCATGCCGTTCGGTCTCACTAATGCTCCCGCGACCTTCCAAGCGTTGGTAAACGATGTCTTGCGGGACTTCCTGCACCGGTTCGTCTTCGTATATCTAGACGATATACTCATCTTTTCCCCGGATCCTGAGACTCATGTCCGGCATGTCCGTCAGGTCCTGCAGCGGTTGTTGGAGAACCGTCTGTTTGTGAAGGGCGAGAAGTGTGAGTTCCACCGCACTTCTTTGTCCTTCCTGGGGTTTATCATCTCCTCTAACTCCGTCGCCCCGGACCCGGCCAAGGTTGCGGCGGTGAGAGATTGGCCCCAACCCACAAGCCGTAGGAAGCTGCAACAGTTCCTCGGCTTTGCTAATTTCTATAGGAGGTTCATTAAGGGCTACAGTCAGGTAGTTAGCCCCCTGACAGCCCTGACCTCTCCAAAAGTTCCCTTCACCTGGTCGGACCGGTGCGAGGCCGCGTTCAAGGAGTTGAAATGGCGCTTCTCGTCTGCACCAGTTCTGGTGCAGCCCGATCCTAGCCGCCAGTTAGTGGTTGAAGTGGATGCCTCGGACTCAGGGATAGGAGCGGTGCTCTCCCAGAGCGGGAAGACCGATAAGGTCCTTCACCCGTGTGCCTATTTCTCTCGCAGGTTGACCCCCGCTGAACGGAATTATGACGTCGGCAATCGGGAACTCCTTGCTGTGAAAGAGGCCCTCGAAGAGTGGAGACATCTGTTGGAGGGAACAGCCGTGCCATTCACGGTTTTCACTGACCATCGGAACCTGGAGTACATCAGGACCGCTAAGCGTCTGAACCCCAGGCAAGCCCGCTGGTCACTGTTCTTTGGCCGTTTTGACTTCCGGATTACCTACCGCCCCGGGACCAAGAATCAAAGATCGGACGCATTGTCCCGGGTGCACGAGGATGAAGTCAAAACGGAACCGTCGGATCCCCCGGATCCCATCATCCCGGAGTCCGCTATCGTGGCCGCCCTCACCTGGGACGTGGAGAAGACCGTCCGGGAGGCCCTGACCCGTGTCCCGGACCCCGGAAACGGACCAAAGGACAAACTATACGTCCCACCAGAGGCTAGGGCTGCAGTCCTGGACTTCTGTCACGGTTCTAAGCTCTCCTGTCACCCAGGGGTGCGAAGGACCGTGACAGTCGTCCGGCAACGCTTCTGGTGGGCATCCCTGGAGGCCGACGTCCGGGACTACATCCAGGCCTGTACCACCTGCGCCAGGGGCAAGGCTGACCACAAGAAGACCTCAGGGCAGTTACAGCCACTGCCCGTGCCTCATCGCCCCTGGTCCCACATCGGCCTGGACTTCGTCACGGGTCTCCCACCGTCCCAGGGAAACACCGTCGTCTTCACGATAGTGGACCGTTTCTCCAAGGCGGCCCACTTCGTGGCCCTCCCGAAGCTTCCAACGGCCCAGGAGACAGCGGACCTCCTGGTCCACCATGTCGTCCGTCTGCATGGCATCCCATCAGACATCGTCTCCGATCGCGGTCCCCAGTTCACCTCACACGTCTGGAGGAGTTTTTGCCGGGAACTGGGGGCCACGGTCAGCCTCTCGTCTGGGTATCACCCCCAGACCAACGGGCAAGCAGAGCGGGCGAATCAGGAATTGGAGCAGACACTACGCTGTGTGACAGCCGCGCACCCGACGGCCTGGAGTACCCACCTGGCCTGGATCGAGTACGCACACAACAGCCAAGTGTCATCTGCCACCGGCCTCTCCCCGTTTGAGGTGTGCTTGGGGTATCAGCCCCCCTTGTTTCCGGTGGTCGAGGGGGAGGTCGGTGTGCCCTCGGTCCAGGCCCACCTACGGAAGTGCCGTCGGGTGTGGCGTGCCGCCCGCTCTGCTTTGTTGATGGCCCGGACGAGGGCGAAGAAACATGCAGACCGGCGGCGGGCCCCGGCTCCCACGTATCGTCCTGGGCAGGAAGTGTGGTTGTCCACCAAGGACATTCCCCTTCAAGTGGACTCCCCCAAGCTCCAAGAACGATACATCGGCCCCTTCAAGATCCTCAAAGTCATCAATCCCGCCGCAGTGAAGCTTCAGCTTCCGGCCTCGCTGCGGATTCACCCAGTGTTCCACGTCTCCCGGATAAAGCCCCATCACACCTCACCCCTCTGCACCCCGGGTCCGGCACCGCCTCCTGCCCGGATCATCGACGGGGAACCGGCTTGGACCGTGCGCCGGCTCCTCGATGTCCGTCGAATGGGCCGGGGTCTTCAGTACCTGGTGGACTGGGAGGGGTACGGCCCCGAGGAACGCTCCTGGGTGAAGAGGAGCTTCATCCTGGACCCGGCCCTCCTGGCCGACTTTTACCGTCGCCATCCGGGCAAGCCCGGTCGTGCGCCAGGAGGCGCCCGTTGAGGGGGGGGTCCTGTTGTGTGTGGGCCGCTGAAGAGGAGGTACTGCTGGCCCATCACCACCAGAGGGCGCCCTGCCTGGAGTGCGGGCTCCAGGCACCAGAGGGCGCCGCCGCCTGATGAGAGCAGCCAGGGTGACAGCTGTCACCCATTACCGGACACAGCTGACTTCACTCAGTACGGAGGTATATCAGCAGGACAGCGTCTCCACCTCAGTGCCGAGATATCGCCTTGAGTTAAGGTAATCACCTCAGCAGCATATTCTGTGACAATATCTGATAACCCTTTCAGGACAGCAGACTACTGAAGGCCAAGTGTTTGGATAAGTACTCACCTTTCCTGCTTAAGTGTGACAAGAGGTGGAGGCGGCTTTGCCCCTCTCCGTCTACTGGGTGCGGTCGCATCCTACCTGTGTGTTTGTGCTCTTTTCCGCCAGCAGTACCGGATCCGACGAGCGAAGGCAGTGGCCACCTGGGAATTCGGGACTTGGCGGTTCCAGTACTTCTGGGTTTCGGTGGCAGAGGAGATCTGGGTGGTTCCGGTTCAACTAGGACGGACGTCTCCTACCTTCGAGCCTGCCCACACGACACCAGCAGATTTCGGCTTACGCCTCCAAATTGTTAATTGTTGTATTAGTTGTGTTCTTCTCACAACAGTAAAACTAATTCTTTACTTCTCTCCATTGTCCGTTCATTGCGCCCCCTGTTGTGGGTCCGTGTTCCAACACTTTCACAACAGCTTCCTGTACGGTTGTGAGATGTTTGGATGCCAACCAGTCAGCCGAGGCGATGACTGGATTTCTTTTGGTGTCTGGTACCTTTGGAGGATCCCTGGGTTCCACCGGAATGACTTTGTGTCAAATTGATCAGTAACTGAGAGTGATTCGGATGAAAAGTATCACTAGCATTGAGAGAGAATAGCTATGACATTCTGGCCATGTGGCACATTTCCCTTTGTTTGATCCCACACACAGGTGCCTCAGTGTTGTGGACCTGAACGGTTGGAGAAGGTCAAGGGGATGCCCGCGTTTCACCTGATTGCAGCAGATGGATGATTACTTTTAAGAAGTGGGGATGTTTGCCATCAAGGTCCTAAGGCAGTTCCATGTTGTGGTGCATGCAATGATGCGCGACACCTAGACTTGACCCTCCACTAGGTAAGGACCTCATAACCCTCACGCTGCTCTGCTCTCATGAGACAAAATCATGCTTCAAAAACCTGATTTTCTGCATCAAGTCAAATCTGAGATCTGGTGCTGATCCCATGCAACACTTCATCCAACACACCATGGGCCATGGATGGCAACCACACAGCTGGTCCAAAAGTAACCATCGATCTTACACAGAGAGACTGGAATTCTCAACACTGAGGCACCTACATGCTGGATCATACCCAGAGAAACATAACACCTGGCCAAAATGTCATAGCTGATGCACCCTTGTTGTACAAGTCATACTGTAAAGCACTGAAACTTGTTTGAAGCCTCATCTCTGAAAAAGAAGAAAACACAGAAGAGCAACAAGGATCTTGCCTTTGGTGGGTGGTGACTGGTGTGGTACTGTGGGATGGTCCACTGCAGTGAGACACCCGAGTCCAACCCAGAGGAGGCCCATGCGAGTGGGTACCTGGAACATCCTTTCCTTTCCCATGAGGAGCAACACTTGACATTTAAAACAGTATTTTAACAAGATGTATCAACTCTGATCCATTCTTCCCCATTGGTCACCTGAAGAACAACATGTCTTAATAACCACATCAGCAACAGAGGTTGGAACAGATGTTTCATGTTAAAAACTGTTATAGATGGTAACTGGTGTTTCAGGTGCAATTTCACCAATCCACCAGTTGGTGGCACAACACACTCACTTACATATATGAGCTGTGGTAATCATCTCCTTTGGCATTCATATAACTAGATCCTTGACAACCTTAAGATAAAGATCAAGTTGCAGTGGTGATCAAGTTGTATAGCTGTGAAACGAGGATGGCACGCTCATGTCATCCAGACATCAAGGTCATCGTTGGTGCTTGCCTACCCAGTATCTACACCATCTGGGAAGACTTTGTGGCTTGCATGTCAGACTACCAGCTTCAAACAAAACTGCTGTACGGCAAACTCCAACAATGCTAACTTTCCCAAGTAGACCTCAAAAAAACATCACCCAGAAAGTGTCATTGCAGGCTATCAGTATTGCTACCTCCCGATGGAAGCAGAGAGCCTAAGACAGAAGGAATCATGGTGACTTGCCATGGTGGATCAATTGCCCACCATGGCAGAAAAAAAAAAAAATCTATGAAGCCAAACAGGATTGCTACAGCTGCAAAACACAGGCTGGCCATAAAAATCTATGGCACCTTCCCAACTGCAGCTAACATTCCATGTTCATACTGCCAAGAACCTTCAGTACGTGGATCATTCTGACCACTGGTCTCTGTATCCACAGACCTCAATCTCAACATCAGGATCACAAGATGGTCCTCGCCATGGCAAGAGTATACACTGAATCAAAAATGCAGACAGTGAGCACACAGGATGTAAGCTTATAGATGGCTTATTTTACTAATCAATGCAGTCCAGTCCAAAAAAACAGGAGGAATCCAACTGTCAAAGGCAGAAATGTGGTGTAAGGGTGCAGTTGAGGAAGTATACTAGGATGGGGGACACAAGAAAATATAAGAGCCAAAATGATCCAGCAAACCAAGGGCGAACAGTGATTAACTTAAACAGTGACATGAATTGAGCAGAGAGACGTGGTGATTGTGATGTAGCACAGCTGTGAGGAACACCAAGTGACAGGGTCACGCCCACAAACACACAGAGTAACAAACACAGCGAAACACCAACCTACAAGGAACCCAGGGTGAGTATAACTTAAACCCTAAGATCATCAAAATCAGTGCATTAACAAAAGGAGAACTCAAGCACATATCAGTCCTAGAAAACCAAAGCAGAACTCAAATGACAAAAGTGAAGTGGCCAAAACCGACATTTAGCAAAAAGGACACCAGGCAGGGACAAGGAGTGGAGCAAAACACACCGATTCTCGAAGAACAAACTGATAAGCAGTAACAGCCAAAAAATGTACAAGTAAAAAATTACAGTAAAGAAATTTGAACAGTGTGCTCAATAAATCTGCCAAATGATTGATGAAATCTCGTCAAACGGCTGAAACCGTCAGGTTGATGTCCATGTAATTATCAATATATCCTCTTGCTACATTTTGATATAAAGGGCATCAAGCCAGAGTTTGAGCACAAATATCATATCAAACATAAAGGTATCCTCAGAGCGGTCATTGAGATCTAACTCTGGACAGACAGAACATATTAGTACGAGTGTTGTGGGCTGGGGTGTCTGGCTGGCTTGGTTTTTGTTTTCTGTTTCTCCCACCAGGTGGTATGCATTCAGGACTGAGTGGCTGAGCATTAGGACCTCACACTGAACACCTGAGGCTTGTTTTCACATGCAGGTCATCAGGACTCACAGCTGTGGTGTATTCTGTCTTGATCAGAGATTGCTGCATTTAAACCTTGAATGCACAGTCTGTGATTGCCAGAGACTCGACCTTGTGAGCAGACGTGTGAGATCGACGTCAGGAGAACAATCTCACCATCACGGACGCAGAGACCGCTCCAGGTTTGACGTCACAGTCTGTGAAGGAGGATTGGGTGAGGTCTCACGCTCTTCAGCACACTTCCTGAGGTAATTTGGTTTTGGTGACTTTTATGAAGTAATGACAGTGGATTTGGTGTCCCTCACACCTTGTTGTATTGAGCTGTCACGTTATGCTAATTGTCTAATCAGCTTCTGCTGCAGTGGAGATTTGAACTGAGTTGTTCCGTGCCTGCAGGGTGAGAAGCTGATGTATAGATTTAAGCCAGGAAGTGTTTGCTGATTGCGTGCACCTTTGAGTTGTGTCTCTCTGTGTGGAGTTGGACTCACCTCCATGTTTTCTTTCTTCACAGACTTGGTTTGTCGCGGCCACCTGGGGGGTGTTGGCGGGGTCCCTGGGTACGAACTGCTGTGGCTCCGGACCGTTTGCGCTGTTGAGAGCGCGCTGTGTTTCCACCTCACCAGACCGCGGCCTTTTTAGTTATTTAGCACTTCACTCACTGTTATGTTTATTAAATTCTGTTACCTTTTGAACCGTGCTCTGCTTATTTTATGCTGGGTCCTTTCAAACGCTGGGTCGGTGCTCCGACCGCGTCCGAAACATAACGAGCTTAGTACTGGCTGTGGGGTCATAAAACCAGAGGCCACTCAGAAAGCACATTCCTTCACAAAGCCCCAACAATCCACTCTTCATATTTCCTCAACAGAAATGATGTGCAGATGGTGGGGTGTGGTGGGCTGTTGTAACAAAGAACAACTATTATGGGACACTGATATATTATAAAGATGTTCATTACAAATCATTGATCCGAGACTTACCAGTCCACGCAATTCCACTGAAACCCCTTAATGTGTTTTTGAGATATCCTGGTGAACAAAAAGAGCTGAAAACTTTACCTGTTCCAGGCCAACAGATTCATTCCATCTCATTGTCATTGCTGTACTCATGTCCGACAACCCTTTAAGTCTTGAACCAAAGTGATAAAGGCCTGTTACGGAAAACCATCTGAGTACTCTGAATACTCTGGATCTGGAGCTCAGTTTTTGGGTAATTTCCAGAGTAAAGATCAATGATATTTAAAATGACTGAATACTGCCAGCTTGTAAACTGCTGGCTGCCGCCATGTGGGACTATAAAGTGTCTGCAGTGTTTATAACTCAACTTTAGGGTGTTTGTTGAGTGATAACCTTCAAACACAAGGTGTAAAAATCAGCCAGTTAACAGTACTTTTAACATTTTACAGTAAGTTATAAAGTCTTTCAGTTAAAGTCAAATTTGACTGTAACTAAAACTGAAAAGTCAGGAATTCCACCTGCTGGCATAGTGACAGAGTGATTAGTGACATGTTATTGTGCTATTAAATGATATACTTGATGGCGCCAACTGATAACGGTTCTGATAACGGAAAAAACTTTGAACTCTGATATGACGTTGAGTTTTTTTTTATGTTTATTATTTTTTGATGCTTCAGTGTTCAGGAAACTCTGGTCTTTTTTTGGAACAGTTGACCCATGCAGGGAAAAGTCAATGATGTACCATGCAGGCAGTGGTTGCACCACCGCCGGCACGCCCTTGCTCATCCCGCAGCATTTCCTCTTTGTCTTACAGTCCATGGAGTCCAGGCGTGTCCGTGCATGAGCCGAGAGCAGCAGTATAAACAACCAGAGGTGCTCACTCAGCAGCTCTGCTACTTCCAGCCCTCCCCCAACATTCACGTGAATTTTTACGTCCCAGAAACATACGTATTCAGCAGCAGCAGTTTTTTTTCCCCTCAGATATAGGCAGGGTTAGTTACAGATTGTTAAAACTTTATTATTTACATATGCAAACAGATAGGTCCATATATATACAGTGAGGAAAATAAGTATTTGAACACCCTGCGATTTTGCAAGTTCTCCCACTTGGAAATCATGGAGGGGTCTGAAATTTTCATCTTAGGTTCATGTCCACTGTGAGAGAATAATCTAAAAAAAAAAAAAAAAAATCAGGAAATCACAATGTATGATTTTTTAATAATTTATTTCTATGTTACTGCTGCAAATAAGTATTTGAACACCTGTGAAAATCAATGTTAATATTTGGTACAGTAGCCTTTGTTTGCAATTACAGAGGTCAAATGTTTCCTGTAGTTGTTCACCAGGTTTTCACACACTGCAGCAGGGATTTTGGTCCACTCCTCCATACAAATCTTCTCTAGATCTTTCAGGTTTGGAGTTTCAGCTCCCTCCAAAGATTTTCTATTGAGTTCAGGTCTGGCGACTGGCTAGGCCACTCCAGGACCTTGAAATGCTTCTTACGGAGCCCCTCCTTAGTTGCCCTGGCTGTGTGTTTGGGGTCATTGTCATGCTGAAGACCCAGCCATGACCCATCTTCAATGCTTTTACTGAGGGAAGGAGGTTGTTTGCCAAAATCTCGCAATACATGACCCCATCCATCCTCCCTTTCAATACAGTGCAGTCGTCCTGTCCCCTTTGCAGAAGAGCACCCCCAGAGTATGATGTTTCCACCCCCATGCTTCATGGTTGGGATGGTTTTCTTGGGGTTGTTCTCATCCTCTAAACATGGTAAGTGGAGTTGATTCCAAAAAGCTCTATTCTGGTCTCATCTGACCACATGACCTTCTCCCATGCCTCCTCTGGATCATCCAGATGGTCACTGGTGAACTTCAAACAGGCCTGGACATGTGCTGGCTTGAGCAGGGGGACCTTGCTGCCCTGCAGGATTTTAAACCATGACAGAATCATGTGTTACTAATGTAATCTTTGTGACTGTGGTCCCAGCTCTCTTCAGGTCATTGACCAGGTCCCCCTGTGTAGTTCTGAGCTTTCTCATAATCATCCTTACCCCACAAAGTGAGATCTTGCATGAAATCCCAGACAGAGGGAGATGGACAGTCATCTGGTGTTTCTTCCACTTTCTAATAAATAATCATAACAGTTGTTGTCTTCTACCAAGCTGCTTGCCTGTTGTCCTGTAGTCCATCCTAGCCTTGTGCAGGTCTACAGTTTTGTCCCTGGTGTCCTTAGACAGCTCTTTGGTCTTGGCTATGGTGGACAGGTTGGAGTGTGATTGATTGAGTGTGTGAACAGGTGTCTTTTATACAGGTAACAAGTTCAAACAGATGCAATTAATACAGGTAAAGAGTGCAGAATAAGAGGGCTTCTTAAAGAAAAATTAACAGGTCTGTGTGAGCCAGAATTCTTGCTGGTTGGTAGGTGATCAAATACTTATTTGCAGCAGTAACATACGAGGTCTGTCAATAAAGTATGTCCTTTTTATTTTTTTCAAAAACTATATGGATTTCATTCATATGTTTTTACGTCAGACATGCTTGAACCCTCGTGCGCATGCGTGAGTTTTTCCACGCCTGTCGGTGACGTCATTCACCTGTGAGCACTCCTTGTGGGAGGAGTCGTCCAGCCCCTCGTCGGAATTCCTTTGTCTGAGAAGTTGCTGTGAGACTGGCACTTTGTTTGATCAAAATTTTTTCTAAACCTGTGAGACACATCGAAGTAGACACAGTTCGAAAAATTAAGCTGGTTTTCGGTGAAAATTTTAACGGCTGATGAGAGATTTTGAGGTGATACTGTTGCTTTAAGGACTTCCCACGGTGCGAGACGTCGTGCAGCACTCTCAGGCGCCGTCATCAGCCTGTTTCAAGCTGAAAACCTCCACATTTCAGGCTCTATTGATCCAGGACATCGTGAGAGAACAGAGAAGTTTCAGAAGAAGTCGGTTTCAGCATTTTATCCGGATATTCCACTGTTAAAGGAGATTTTTTTAATGAAAGACGTGCGGGCGGATTGCAGCGTCGGCTCGCAGCCGCTGCGACGCTCCGCCACAGGAAAAACACCTCTGTTGGAAGCCTTAAGGACAAGTTGGAACGTGTCCAGCTGTTAAACAATTTCTCATATACTCACTCCACTGAAAGCCATCAAAAGCCGCTTGGATTTTACAAATGGTTATCAACACGGAGGTGTTTTTCCTGTGCCGCCGCACCACGCCGGCTGCGTCCCGACGCACGGACCCGTCCGCACGTCTTTCATTAAAAAAATCTCCTTTAACAGTGGAATATCCGGATAAAATGCTGAAACCGACTTCTTCTGAAACTTCTCTGTTCTCTCACGACGTCCTGAATCAATAGAGCCTGAAATGTGGAGGTTTTCAGCTTGAAACAGGCTGATGACGGCGCCTGGGAGCGCTGCACGACATCTCGCTCCGTGGGAAGTCCTTAAAGCGACAGTATCACCTCAAAATCTCTCATCAGCCGTTAAAATTTTCACTGAAAACCAGCTTAATTTTTTGAACCGTGTCCACTTCGATGTGTCTCACAGGTTTAGAAAAAATTTTGATCAAACAAAGCGCCAGTCTCTCAGCAACTTCTCAGACAAAGGAATTCCGACGAGGGGCTGGACGACTCCTCCCACAAGGAGTGCTCACAGGTGAATGACGTCACCGACAGGCGTGGAAAAACTCATGCATGCGCATGAGGGTTCAAGCATGTCTGACGTGAAAACATATGAATGAAATCCATATAGTTTTTGAAAAAAATAAAAAGGACCTATACTTTATTGACAGCCCTTGTACAGATAAATTATTAAAAAATCATACATTGTGATTTCCAGATTTTTTTTTTTTAGATTATGTCTCTCACAGTGGACATGCACCTAAGATGAAAATTTCAGTCCCCTCCATGATTTCTAAGTGGGAGAACTTGCAAAACCGCAGGGTGTTCAAATACTTATTTTCCTCACTGTGTATATATATATACACCTAAAAGGACAACAGGTGCCTCAGTAGGATAAGGAGATGATTTACCAACATGTAGACCTGGGTTCCATTCCTAGTCATGCTACATTCTTTGTGCCCTTGGACAAAACACTAACTCTTCATTGTTCCACTCCACCCAGATGTAAATGGGTATAGGCCTTGGATAGGGAAGTAACCTGTACTGAACTGGAGTCCAATTCAGGGACTCCAGTTCCATAGACTCTGATCTCTTTCATTCTACAGAATATGGGGATAAACAATGGCATCAATGGGCCTTAGAGACTACATAGGATGTAGTTCTTCTTCTTCTACCTGATAGCAAAAACAACTCCATCTGGAAGTCTCACCGCACACAATCAGTGACACCGACTCATCACTGGTGATGAGACATGGGGTTACGGGTACGACCCAGAAACCAAATTTTAGCCATCACAATGGAAACATCCAACATCACCAAGACCAAAGAAAATATAGCAAGTGCACTGCAATATCAAAGTCTTGTTGACCGTTTTATTTTACTCCTGTGGGGTGGTGCATCATGAGTACACACCAGAAGGCCAAATATTCATAAAGAGCATTATCGGGGGTCCTATGGCGCCTTCATGATGCTGTGCGCCTCAGGTGACTGGATCTGTGGGTGGCAAAAAGTTGTCCACTCCATCATGACAATGCACCCGCTCATTCTGCTCAGCTGATTCAGGCTTTACTGGCTAAACACAACACTCCTGTGATTCGTCAGGCTCCCTACTCTCCTGACATGACTTCCTCTGATTTTTGGTTTCTCCTCAGGATCAAAATGACACTAAAAAGGACTTGATTTGAGTCAAAAGAAGACATCATGCAGAAGACAACATCCCAGCTGGACACTATTCCAAAAAGAAGACTTTCAGAAGTGCTTCCAACAATGACAGGACCACTGGGAGAAGAGTGTCTGTAGTCCTAAAGAGACTACTTTGAAGGGGATTAGGATTCCAGACCCCCAGGTGAGATTTGATTTACAGTGTTTTACAGTCCTACAGATAGAGCAAATATGAAACCGTCACTTGAGAAAGCGAAGCAACTTTTAAAATGGTTGTCCAGTGTTTTGTTGCCAAAACAGAAGTAAATTTGTCTTCTTTGTTACCTTAAAAAAGGCTGCCTACACAAGGCAAAAGAACTATGATGCACAGCTACACAGGTGATGTGTATAGAAAAACAGTGTGTTGCCAAAAACACTCAAAGTGCTTTCATAGTAGCTACGAGTAAAAAGATAAATAAAGGACGTAAAAGAAGAAAACAAATTATGAAAGACAATTAATAAAACAGTGTCAAATCTTAGGGCCGCTTCACACATAACACGACTGAAGCCAACTAGCGCACGAAGGAGGAATTGCATGCCAGTTGTGAAAAATCGGAGTTGCATCAAATGCATCGTACACCTGCTCGCCACAACATTCACACACACAAACGGCCAAAAGACAGCGAATGCCCTGCGCGTGCTTATTCGGTCCCCCTCTCAGCAGGTGTCGGCCAAATTCCAGGTGTCACACATGAACATCTAACACCGCTCACTGCACACTTAGAAAAGGCAGGGCTATTCGTGCACCTGGTACGAGAGTAGACAGCAGACAATCACATAACAAGTGTGACGCCGTCCAGCCAGCTGATGTCATTTCCACCACATAAACTGTAGTTTACATAACAGAGAGAAAGTGTGGAAATTAAATCAAACAAATAAAGGTGAATCCGTGAACACATTCTTGTGTGTTCGCTTTGCTGTGGACATACAGCACCTGTGAGCTGACCGCCGACTGAGTGACAGCTGGACGTGACCGTGCACGCAAGGTGTCACAACACAGGCATCAGACAGATGCAGGACAAACAGAATAATACATACATAAAATAAAAATCACAGAACAAAGCAACAGACAGTGAGCCTTTTTGTTTTGTGACCTGAGGAGGTCTGCTGGCAGAGGTGGGTGTGTCCCCCTGCAACCTGCAGCGGTTCTAATATCTGTGCTCACAAGTCACAGCTCAGGAACACCTGTACTGGATTATAGTAGATGATGTCTTTAACTACAGCGTCAGCTCACCGCAAAGCTACTGAATATCCTGCCATGCAGGAAATCACCCCACGGGATGCCCCCGCGAGGCGCGTGTCACTGTGGGATTCACATTGTAATAATTAAAACACAGGTCACATTTGCAGTGGATCACCGCTGATGTGTTAACGATGCAAGAACCGGCTCTTCATAAGACGAGAGCTGGCCGACTCTACATGAGAGATGCGCATAAGGTAATTCATGTAAAACATGAGAGAGAGAACAGTAATCCATGTCATTTCATTACTTCCTGGTGTACGTCTAGGCGGAGGCTAACTCCGCTCTTTAGAACAGGAATTTTTTATTTTTTTCCTCCGCTGCTGTGGGAGTGACTCTCAATGTACTCACACTGTATTCGTGCACACGAACACGAGCGTGCACAAAACCGTAGCCGCAGTTTCGTGCACGCCTGTTCAAATGTGCGTTCCTCCCGACAGCAGGTGGAATGTTTCATGGTTCCCCATTTCGTTTTTGGTTTGCGGATTGTCTTCCGGTCTCTGCATCTTTCATGTTATGTATGAAGAGACCATTAATGGGGTGATTTAGGATTTGCAGTGAAGAAACAACCATGAAGGTTTGACATCCATCAGAAATAATTCACAAATACTTTAAATAGGACAGCTTTGAAACAATTTTGATATAAAAATGAATACTAACAACAAGAATAAGACTAAGAGCAAATGAGTAACCAGATTGTGCAGGTTTCCTTCCCACTAAGACGTTTGGAAATAACCACAATACACGCGTCATAACAATGGGATTAGGAAACAGTTCGTTGGTCAGTCACACTGTCAAATCGCTGTACTCATCAACTGAAGCTATGAATAACCTGTTGGAAGAGGATGGCACACAATACAAATTGGTTAAAAAACAGGAAGAATGTAGTGCAAACATGAGGTTTCAGTAACTGAAACGGGATGAACAGGATTTCTATTTTTGTACACAGCAGGAACAATGGCATCAAAGGCATTGCTATTCCATGAAATTACTACAGCAGCATCTTCAGCAGCACAGGCATAGTTCTATGTAATTGCATTGCTGTTTATTAGGAGGTCTGAGGTCAAAGATCAGAGGTCAGAATGACTGGATTTCTCTTTGTGACTCATCAGCTGTAGGAGTCTGATTTAAAGCGACCCATTTAGAACAGTGTGTGGTCAACCCAGATGAAGTTTTCTGTGTCTTTATCCAGTGAAAATGGTCAGCTGACTTGAGGCCAGTAGAGCAGGGTGAACAGAAGAAAGAAGATAATCCAAGTGTGGCCTTGAGGTCTACTGGTACTTACACCCAGATTCCATGGCGTGAAGTGAATGAAAGTCTACGACTCCTCCTGGACCATTTGCAGGTCACATCCCCAGCCAAGGTCAGTACAAATGTTTGGACTGGAAGAAAGGACATTTGTCTCTCTCTTGAAAGGAAATCACCTTGATTGCAAGATATACACTGCTTCACTGATTCAGGGAAAAGCGCTTGCAAGGATGATCCTGAATCCCTTAACAGGTGTCGCTTCCAGTTACTTGCAATTCAGCAACAGGAGAAGTCCAGCTTCACACCCAAAATTTCAAATATGAACTGCAACCTACTTCTGCACCTAATTAATTAATTAATCACTTAATTGGGTGAAGTGCAGCTTCACCCAATTAAGTGATTTATCTGCACTTAATTGTTAATTAATTAATTAATCACTGGATGCAAACGCAAATGTTGGCAGTGATTTGCTTCCTCATATAAATTTTTCTTAAGAAGAAGACATAAAATTGCAGTGACAGTTTGCCAGACAGCACATGGGAGATTCCAGTCTAGATTTTCATGTTTTTGTGTATTAAAAATTTTGTGCTCCCTGGATCCCATCCCCTCCCCCCTCATTAAAACCTGTCTCCCCATAATTTCTCCACTGATCACAAAGATCATAAACTCCTCACTGTCCTCTGGTTCTGTTCCACAGTCTCTCAAGCTGGCAGCTATCACGCCCATTCTCAAAAAACCTGGTCTTGACCCCGATAACTTCATCAATTTTCGGCCTATATCCAACCTTCCCTTTCTGTCTAAAATCCTAGAACGGGTCATTGCTGATCAGCTCCAAACCTACGTCAGTTCCGTTTATTCTTTCCGTTTAGTCTATTTGAACCTTTCCAATCCGGCTTCCGTCCAAAACACAGTACTGAAACAGCTCTTCTCAAAGTCACCAATGATCTCCTCCTCTCCTCTGACTCCGGCCATCTTAATATTCTTATTCTCCTGGACCTCACCGCTGCCTTTGACACCATCAGCCACTCCATCCTCCTGTCTCGCTTCAAGACCTCCCTCAACATCACCGGCTCCGCCCTCTCCTGGCTTCAGTCATACCTCACAAACCGGCAACAGTTCATCCACGTTAACCGCTGCTCTTCCTCCATAGCCCCCCTATCTCAAGGTGTTCCCCAGGGTTCGGTACTTGGTCCTCTCCTCTTCATTCTCTACATCTTCCCTCTCGGAAGTATCATCCGTCATCATGGTCTCCACTTCCACTGTTATGCTGATGACATACAGCTTTACATTTCCACCACATCTATAAACCCTAACATTCACTCCACCCTCACCCACTGCCTGTCTGAGTTAAAAACTTGGATGCAACACAATTTCTTGAAATTAAACACTGACAAAACAGACATCATCATCATCATCGGCCCTAAAAACATCACAAAATCAACCTATTTTTCACTCTGTTTTGACAACACTACACTCACTCCATCCCCCCTTGTCCGCAATCTTGGAATCCTTCTCGACCCCACCCTCTCATTTGACCCACACATTAAACAAATAACCCGGACTGCATTCTTCCACTCGAAAAATATCGCACGTCTCCGTTCATCCCTCACTTTCTCCGCTGCTGAAACCCTTATACATGCTTTTATCACATCCAGAATCGACTATTGCAATAGCATCCTCTATGGTTTACCTTCCAAAATACTCAATAAACTACAGTATATACAAAACTCTGCTGCCCGTCTCCTCACCCACACCCGCTCCTCCGACAAACCTTTTGTCCTTTCCCTGTAGGACCAGGCTCCGAACCTGGGGAGACAGGGCCTTCTCCATCGCTGCCCCTACCCTCTGGAACTCTCTGCCCCAACCACTCTGTGCTTGCCCCGACCTCCCCTCCTTCAAGAAAGAACTCAAAACCCACCTGTTTAAGTTAGCTTTTAATGTACAGCCCTGATTTTTAATGTGTTTTTTTCTTAGCGTTTTTATCCTTTTCTTTTGGTTTGTAAAGCGTCTTTGAGTGTCCAGAAAAGCGCTATACAAATAAAATGTATTATTATTATTATTATTAAAGTTCTTCTCTGTGCCACTCCACCACAAAGCTGGTGGTATGTAGAACAAATCCTATTTTCCCAAATCCTAGTCAGAAAAACCTATACCTTCTTCAGAGTTGTCATGTGTGTCTAAGTGCCATCCTTCATTAGTCTCCTTCTTCCACAGTTTGGCCCCAATAACTACAAAAAAAAATAGTTTATCATCCTTGACATCAGAAAAAAGTGGTGAGGGTGGGTGGATTTTTTTTCTTAGAAAAAGGTGCATACATCATCATTTCAAACCTGAAAAACAACAGATTCAGCACCTGCATAGCAAGTGAGGAACTAAAAATATCCGATATTTTTAAAATAAATCTGGTTTCAGTGTTGAATACAGTCAGTGTGCTGCACACTAGTAGCGTGATAAACATGCACACTGTGTGTTAGTGACACGGAGCAACTGACTGCTGTCAAAGACCGTCTTTTGCCAAAGCATACTCACCACCTAGGGGACGTGCCGGTTCTTGCACCAACTGTACTGCCGTCAATAAAATTTGCCAATAAATAAGTAAATAAATAAATTGATGTGAGCTGATTTCGGCATGTGGGCGGGGATGATGAACTAATGTGGGGTTTTTTTGTTTGTTTGTTTTTTATAGGTGGTCTTACTCAGTTTTTAAGAAGTGCCTATAACAGACTGATTTACCGTACAGTTTGTATTGATAAATGACTGATGTAAAGACACAATCAACACAGAGTCAAACGCAGTTGCATGGAGGATGCAACTGCGCATGCGCAGTATCGTTGGGACACGGAACTGTCAATTTATGCAACGATAAGCACAATTCGACAGAAGCGGGCAGATACAGTAGACCCTAATCTCTCTGCTAAGTGTTCTTGGCGGTCCATGTCATGCAGGGCTTTAGCGGGTCTTCATCTCCATGCCACATGCCTGCAAGCCGCCGCAACAGTCGTACCGCGCTTGGTAGCGAGTTAGCTGTACTGAAGCAGCTAAGCTAGCATGGCAACACAGCGAACTGACAATTCGGTGCGTACACGGAATTGCGTAAACCTGCTCAAGCAATCCCACCGCTGCGACCAATGTAACCACGCTGACCAGGGTTCATTGCAGGAGTGTTGGGCATTAAAACACGGGACAATCAAAGGCTGTTCGAGCACAGCAAAACAGCTGGCTGCTTTATTCCGCGTCCGCGCTAACCACGCATGTGCACAGCACATACATACGTTTTAACTTTGACAATTTTATGCAATTTATGTCGTGTTGTACAGATTTCTTTGCACCGACTTTAAAGGGTGCAATTTCAGAAATTTTAACATAAAAAAGCCTGAATTCCTTTTTCAAGCTTGATATTATGAAATATATATAATGTGTATAACGTGAAGGAATGCCAAACACGTTACACAGCACTGTAACTTCATGCAGTAGCACAGTGGGGATTCTTGGCTCACGATCTTGCTGGAAGGTATGCAGTCTTGGCTGTCAGGATCCTGATTGTCATGTAAGACGTCTGACTCAAACTCTGACTCTTCCGACATGTTGCTCAATCTGACAGCAGAGGCAGCTCACACAATGGAGCCACATCGACAGTCAAGATCTTACAGCTTTGTCTTTGTCAGATTTTGGATGTACTGGCTGAACCTCTTGGTGTGACCTCTTTTGGTGCAGTCATCTGTATGCCACCTAGAATTTAGTGGTAACTTTTAACTACAAGATCTGTTCAAAAAAATAGGAATCAAAGTAGGCTTTTGGATTTTATGCACAAGGCCTGTGTTTGAAGGCCACCCACTGATAACATCTTTTGTACTGTAACTCTGTGTATGTTTTTCCTGCTATATATGTCATTGACTTTCATCTTTGTTCTGCAGAGAAGCTGGGTTTTTTTTTAAAGACTTTCCTTCTTGTTAGCTGGTGAACAGATCTTATCTCTTTTTCCTCATTGTGATGATAAATGCTGAAAGCGAAACCTAAGGACGCAGAACACAATGCGCTGTAAAAAAAAAACAAAACAAAAAAGCATGCAAAATAGCTCTAAAAAAAATCCGCGAAACTGCAAGGCTGCGAAAGGTGAACCGCGTTATAGCGAGGGACCACTGTACTCTGAAAATGAATTAATAAAAATCACAGAAGATGAACCAGATTTTTTTGACAAAATGTATTAATTGTCGCTCAGTGGTAATGCAATACCATATCATAGGAATACAATGAGGCAACAACAGGTGACTGTCGAGTGTCAACTCAGCCTTCTCATTGGATGGGGCGGGCCTGGCTGACAAGTGGGTGGGCCCAGGCCCATCCAGGCCCACCCTTGGCTACGCGTAAGCCTAACTGTCTTTTTAAACAGTTTTCATGTGATGCAAAAAACTACATTTTCCAGCATTTTCATCTTTCTCGTCTCTTGTGCTGCCTTGGTGTTTGCTCTGCTCCCCCTCCCGTCCTGTTCCTCCAGACGCTGCATCTGGTGTGCTGATTTGGCACACCTGTTGGCAGTCATCTTTCACCTGTATTTAAGCCTTCAATCTGTTTAAGAATCTTTTGCTTCGTGGATTTTTGGTTCTTTTTTTTCATTTCTCTGTGCTCCCTGTTTTCAGCGTTTCTACCTTCCATCAGCTCTGCCATGGCCACCTGGTTCTGGTCCACCACCAGTCATCACATTCTGGTCACGAGCCTCGAGTGTCCTCGGTCCCACTGTGAAGGGGTTTGGCAGGAGAGATCTTGGTATGAGGATGTTTCAAAAGAAACAAACCCCTGCTAAAAACTCCACAAAGCACCTAGGAACCAGGGCGTGTGAAGAAAGCAATGGTGCAACTTCTTCCAGTGCTGCGGGGAGACATCTCTTCTGTGGCAGCACTCAGCTGGGTCATCCACCAGATGGACCCCAGCAACAACACCATCAAAGGGCTAAAAGAATCCAGTGAAACTATGTCATTGTAAATTGGTCCATTGGGGAGAAGAAAAAGATCTTTCACTGTTTCGCTTACTCAAACATGAGAAGTCAGGCAGGAGATCAAAGGCAGTATTTGAGGAGAGGATAGGTCACCATCTTGAAGAGAGCCCTCAGATACAAAGTCAGTAATGTTAAGGGTGCAACTTTAGACCCCATGTCTGGGGCCCACTGCACTCTATTAGAAGGAAATTCAAGGCAAATGAAAAACAAAAAGTCAAACCTGTCTCTCACTGCTCTGGTATGTCCTTCAAGATCTATTTCAATATTCTGTCTTTGTGTCATACAAGTAAATTGTACTTTGCTCTTGCCACAGTTCCCTGCATTTTGGTTCCAAATGATTCATTGGGTTTAGCCGTAACAGGACTTTCTGGCCACATCATGGACCCAGCGGAAGCGGACGTGGTACGTCAAGCCCTCAGCTCACGGGGAACCTTACTTGGACAACAACAATAACAACTCCTCATGGAACAGCAACAGGCTTTAGCCGCACAGGTATCTCGGCTTTGTGCTCAATTATCCACTTTCTCAAATCTACTGTCACAGCTCTCCCCTGCACCAACATCACCAACTACACCTCCTTCACCCACACCTCCACCACCAGCTCCAGCTCAGGCTCAGGTTAGTCATGAACCCACGATCTGCAGCCCCGAGCCCTACTCAGGGTCAGTAGAAACCTATGCAGCGTTTTTATTTCAGTGTTCCTTAGTGTTCTCCCAATGACCTTCAACTTATTCCTCTGATCAGCATAAGATAGCTCACCTCATCAGTCTGCTATGTGGGGAAGCCTTAGCCTGGGTCACGCCGTTATAGGGCCAATAATCTTCAGTTTTAGCCTCATATTCCACATTTGTACAGGAATTCAGGATGGTATTTGATTGTTCGATGCATGGGCAAATGACCTCCAATACTTAAAATATTTTTTCTGCTTTATTATAATTTGAGTTAACTAAACTAAAATAGATTCAGGATATTGTTTTCCTCAAACAGTTTGAGTAGAACAAACACCTCAGGTCTTACAGGAGAGCACAACAGGGCAGAAATGTGTCAGAGGCGACCTGATATGATGTGAAGAAACTGTGCACTTCCACTGAAGCATAAATACACGTGCACACACAGACTGGGAGACCGTAGCGGTTTTTGGAACGGGTGAACCGGGCAGCCGCTCAGGGCAGCATTTTTTTCATGACACATGAAAGGTGGCATGAGCACTTAAAAAAATTATCTGCGTCGCAAAGCGGTTTTCATATCACTGTGCAGGAAATTGGCAAATTGGTGCCGCCTGCAGCAGGTGCCCTGGCTCACTGAGAAGGTGCACAAAAGCCATGAGAAGGGAAGGAGGTGCGGGCGTAGAATCCCTTTACCCAGAGAGTAGTGACACTACACGCTGAAAAAAAAAATGGTCATGTGACACGTGGTGCCATCTTGGGGCCATTCGTGTTTGCTGCTAAGCTATCTGCATGTGTATCCATTTTATTTATTTATTTATCTGCTGAAAATGCGAGGTTGTTGTGCATTCAGATACACAAATAGACATAACAAGGTTTTCAACATGTAGAGATTCTCTTCAGATTCCCTTCAGATCCCAACAGATGAAAAATTTGAAAAAATAAAGTCAGCTGTGTGGGATTTCATGTCAATGTGTGTGTCTTAATGTGCCTTGTTAAAACTTGTTAAATTTAATTTTTAAAGAAAAATAAAGATGTATTTTCTATCCAGTTAAATGAATTGAAGTTACAAACCCTATTTTGTTCCATGTAGTATGTTCAGATTTTCTCCAGGCATCACGAGGCTCTGGGGGTTGGTAAGGTTAGACCTTACTTGTGCATTGAGGCAACGTTTTGTGATTTGGCACTATATAAATGGAAATAAATTGAAAAGTTGGAATCATGACAAAACACAAATTATTATTGCTACTATCATGAATAATTACATCTACTCACCATCATCAGTCGTCTCACTTCTTATTTGCTGCTCAGTATTTCAAACAAACCAACATTCCTTGACAGTCAGTCTGATATTGGAGTTTCTACTCACAGACCGACCTCTTGGGGATCCATGTCATGACTGAAGGGCTGATGTTAATTGGTGGTATAACTCTTACATTTGTAGCCTTCTTGCTATGATGCTTGTTAAACCTTTTTTCCCTTCTGAATGATGTGTTAATGACCTCAGCATGTACTCTTCAACCTGTCTTAAAGTCAGTAGGAAAACACACTGTGCTTTGCTTGAGAGCACTACAGCAGACACAAAAGCCTCTTCAACCTATATTCAATTGAATACACCACAAAGACAAGATATTTAATGTTCAAACTGATAAACTTTATTGTTTTTGTGCAAATATTTGCTCATTTTGAAATGGATGCCTGCAACACGTTTCAAAAAAGTTGGGACAGTGGTATGTTTACCACTGTGTTACATCACCTTTCCTTCTAACAACACTCAATAAGTGTTTTTGGAACTGAGGACACTAATTGTTGAACCTTTGTAGGTGGAATTCTTTCCCATTCTTGCTTGATGTACGACTTCAGTTGTTCAGGGGTCTCCATTGTCATATTTTGCGCTTCATAATGCGCCACACATTTTCAATGGGCGACAGGTCTGGACTGCAGGCAGGCCAGTCTAGTACCCGCACTCTTTTACTACGAAGCCATGCTGTTGTAACATGTGTAGAATGTGGCTTGGCATTGTCTTGCTGAAATAAGCAGGGATATCCTTGAAAAAGACGTTGCTTGGACGGCAGCATGTGTTGCTCCAAAACCTGGATGTACCTTTCAGCATTAATGGTGCCATCACAGATGTGTAAGTTGCCCATGTCATGGGCACTAACACACCCCCATACCATCACAGATGCTGGCTTTTGAACTTTTGCGTTGGTAACAATCTGGATGGAATTTTTCCTCTTTTGTCCAGAGGACACGACGTCCATGATTTCCAAAAACAATTTGAAATGTGGACTCATCAGACCACAGCACACTTTTCCACTTTGCGTCTGTCCATTTCAAATGAGCCCGGGCCCAGAGAAGTATGGATTTCACTTTGCATAGTAGAGTTTTAACTTGCATTTGTAGATGTAGCAACGAACTGTGTTAACTGACAATGGTTTTCTGAAGTGTTCCTGAGCCCATGCGGTAAGATCCTTTACACAATGATGTCGGTTTTTAATGTAGTGCCTCCTGAGGGATTGAAGGTCACGGGAATTCAGTGTTAGTTTTCAGCCTTGCCGCTTATGTGTAGAAAGTTCTCCAGATTCTCTGAATGTTCTGATTATATTATGGACTGTAGATGATGGAATCCCTAAATTCCTTGCATTGAACATTGAAAAACATTGTTCTTAAACTGTTGGACTATTTTTTCCATGCAGTTGTTCACAAAGTGGTGATCCTCGCCCCATCTTTGCTTGTGAATGGCTGAGACTTTTTGGGATGCTCTTTTTATACCCAATGATGAGACTCACAATTAGTGTCCTCAGTTTCCAAACGCTTATTGAGTGTTGTTAGAATGAAATTTGATGTAACACAGTGGTAAACATACCATTGTCCCAGCTTTTTTAAATGTGCTGTAAGCATGCATTTCAAAATGAGCAAATATCTGCACAAAAACAAAGTTTATCATTTTGAACATTAAATATCTTGTCTTTGTGGTGTATTCCATTGAATATAAGTTGAAGAGGATTTGCAAATCATTATATTCTGATTTTATTTACATTTCACACAATGTCCCAACTTCATTGGAATTGGGGTTCTAAGTTCTGATAACTTGTACTGTTTAGTGCAGAACTGCCTCATTGTCTTTTAGCAGGGTCAGAGGTGGGAGGAGATTATGCAGCTTATTGTTATAATAAAAAATGGCTTTTTGTGCAATTGTTTTTTTTTGGGGGGGGGGGGAGCTCCAAGGGGGTCTTGCCTGGGAGAAATTCACTGTAGAACCGCCACTGGTGGGAGAGAGCGCCTGGAGCGAGTGGGATGCAACAATCATGATGCAATAATTCATTGTCTTGCATTCATGGATTCTCTCACCAGCAGCAGCAGTTTGCACTATTAGACCACAGAACATTGAGATCTTGAAAAAACTGACTGCAGAGATTGTAGCTGCTATGTTTTTTTCCTGGGCACTGCAATGCAATGCAAATTATATGCATTCTTCATCCTGCTGCACACTGATCAACAAGACTGAAAACAGAATACGTCTGATGAGTCCACATTTCAAATTGTTTTTGGAAATCATAGACGTCATGTCCTTTGGACAAAACAAGGAAGAGATCAGCCAGATTGTTACCAGTGCAAAGTTCAAAAGCTTCACGTTTGAGTGAGTGGCTTTACCAAAACAAAAACTGGTTGAGAGACTGATCTTTGCTTCTCCCCATATTGACAAAAAACACCCTCCAGAGATGTTCAGCTACGCCTCATTATTAACATGTCAGACTGGTTTCTTGATAACAGCTCCTGTGGAGTCATCAGTGACACTGGTGAGCCTGTATTCTTTGAAGATAGATCAGAAACTAATGCAAGCCTAATGTACAGCAGTCAGTTTACACCATGTTGACAGCTAATCTGGAAAGGAAGCTGTTAGACAGGAAACCATGACAGGAGCTACTAACCTCTCACAAAGAGCAAAACACCAAACCATGACACGGTTAACACAACTACAGAACTGTGAGCAAGCTGGCAAAATGATATACTCCTCCACACACTAGTTTCTTGAATTCAGTTTTCTTTTTTCAGTGCCAAAGTCTCTCCAAGGTGCTTCACAGGATCAAGAACCACATCAGCGGATGAGGCTCAATGAAGTGACCATCGATCAGGCCACACCAACAACAATAAACCCGTTCAAACTAGAAGCACTCAGAGAGTGCAAACCTCCGCCAAGGCCATGGGGTCACTGACGCCATAACATCTACACGCTGTGGAATCATTGAACCTAAAAAAGTCTAACAATGATGTTTGCTCAGTAGTAAAAAAAGTTTCATCTGCTGTGACTGGATAGCATGTATCCTTAGCGCTTGGCATCACAGTTTATTGCAACTTGCACCTTTCCCAGAAGCTACTGTCATCTGAGCACTGATATTGATATTGCATGTGCTAATAGACAAAAACAAATAAGAGACAAAATTCAATTTATTATTCAACTAAACTGCAAATATATGAATTTTTTAACATTTATGAAACACTTCTCTAAACAAGGCCATAGGGTCACTGACCCTAAAGAGATTCCCTCCTTTGCACAGTGATCTATTCAACAATTCAGTGTTACAACCAAAACTATGATACATACATTTTTCTTTCCTTTATATTTGACATCCTTGACCATGAAAACATACCACTGGAACTTGGAATCACTTTTATGTCTTTATTAGTTCAAAAGTTATTGTATAAAAATGATTTTTTGGTAATGGCGGTTTTCTTCTGGATCTAGCTCCATAACATTTGAAGCTAGATCAAATCTGATGACACCTTACTGAATCAGTACAGATTCAGCTACAATTTGGTGTTAGTTGTGCATCTCTAGCTTCATTTGTCACCTCACACTGACACATTTTCTATTTTCCCTATATTTTTGCATATTATGGATCACCAGATCCGGAATCCGGATCCGATCATCACCAAACTTTGTTGTTTGATAGAACATTTGACTATATTACACCCTAATTTTTTCAAGCCTTTCTGCCTTGTTTTTGTGGAGTTAGAAACTAGAATGTCAAAATTCCCCCTATCCTGCAATGGTGAAGAATCCTTTAAAAAATTCCTGGATCCGGATCGTGATCCGGATCACCACTAAAATTTAATCACTTGTTCCTCTTGTCATTTCCAACCACTTCACAAAATTTCATCAAAATCCGTTAAAAACTTTTTGAGTTATCCTGCTGACAGACAGACAGATAGACAAACAAACAAACAAACTCGACCGAAAATATAACTTCCTTGGCGGAGGTAATTAAAAGACATAATATGCTAAAACAGACACAAAACCAATAGTGGATAACAAAAAGGCACTAAAAAATGTTAACATTTTGGGGGAGGTGATGGTCTAGTGGTTAAGCATTGTGCTTGAGACCAGAGGACCTTGTATGGCAGCACCCTCACATTGGCAGGAATGTGAGGCATTATTGTAAAGAGCTTTGAGTGTCTGATGCAGATGGAAAAGCGCTATATAAATGCAGTCCATTTGCCATTACACATAACTACTGAGTCTTTAACCTGGACCTGAACGAGCTCCACAGACTCAGATTATCTAATCTTGACGGACAGACTGTTCCACAAAATAGGTGCATGATAAGAAAAGGCTCTGTGACCATCTGATTTCTTCTTCACAATCAGAATGCACAGCAGTCTGTTATCCTGAGAACACAGAACACAGGCTGGCACAGAAGGTCTCAGTAGATCAGCCAATACGAATGTGCAAAACCACGTAAAATTTTATATGTTAACAACACAATCAGACCTCGCATGAACAGCGAGCCAATGACAGGAGATCAAGACCGGAGTAATATGATCAAACTTTCTTCTCCTAGTTAGGACGCTATAGCTGCACCACTTTAAACCATTTAATGCTTGAACATGGCAAGAACATTAGTTGTCAATTCTCAATGAACCAAAGGTCTGGATCAAAGTCTCTACACCTGTCATTGATGGAATAGTTCAAGTCTTTGCAACAATAGATATCACTGTCATTTCTGTAATATCTAGATCGAAGGACAGAGTAGGATCAAAGTCAAACAGTTTTTTTACCTTATCACTATGTAATGACACATGCCTCCATTCTCATTGATAACTGATCAAACTGATGTCTGTGCCTTGCAGGACCAATCACCATGAACTCCATCTTTTCCCAATTCAAAAGTAAAAGGTTACAGGACATCCATCTTTTCTCAGACACCAAACAATCCTCCAAAATTCCAATTTGAGAAGGGTAATTAGCATTGATCGGCATATAAAGCTGGGCATTTCAATTCAATTTATTGAACTTATGGAGCACCAAATCACGACAGTGTCACCTGAAGGTGCTTCACAGAAAACAACTAATTAAACCAAAAGATCAAAGAGCGTAACCAAAAGATTAATAATAAGATAGATATAAAAAGATAATAAAAAGTAAAAAGAATAAAAAGCATAGTAAAACAATATGTTAATCATATAAAATAGAAAACAAATGTGTCTTCAATCGTGACTTAAAAGTTTCAACAGAGTTCGACTGCGTCACTAATGCAGGGAGAGCATTCCACAGGACCGGGGCACGATAAGAGAAGGCTTTATTTTTACCGCAGACTTTTTATTCACCCTGGAGCTACAAAGTAAGTCTGCGTCCTGTGAATGAAAAGCCCAGGCCGGTACGTAGGGTTTAAGTCAGAGGTCTCAAACCGGTTCCAGAAAGGGCAAAGAGGGTGCATGCTTTCTGTGCAACCACCCACTTCAGCAGGTGATTTCACTGATTAACTGATTTCACCTGCTCAAAGTGATATTAATCAGTGAAATCACCTGCTGGAGTGGGTGGTTGGGTGGTTGCACAGAAATATATATATATATATATATATATATATATATATATATATATATATATATATATATATATATATATATATATATATATATATATATATATATATATATATATATTTTTTTTTAAAGCAATATGCTATATGAAGAGAAAACAGCAAAGGCCCCACTACAGAACCCTGAGGTACCTCATAATTCACTGGAACAAGTTTTGAAGTGGATAGATAACCAGAAGTGATTCAGTTTTGGTTGGTTAAATTACAAAGTTCAAGGTCAAGGAAAACATGGTTGTGTGAATTATATGAGCGAAGCATCGCGCAATGGCGCAAAGCTCACTGGTACAGGGCGTCCTAAACAGGAAGTGCCAAAATTCCACAGTAAAACAGGAAATGTTCAAATGTCAAACACTTCCTGGATTGACAGACGGGATCCCATGGAATCTCGTGGGAACTCAGTGGCAAGCTCACACTCAAACAGGAAGTGCCAGTTTATCAGTCACAGTGAAACAGGAAATGTTGAACACTTCTTGGCATGGGTGGAGCTAGAGCAGAGGCCGGGGTTTCACTGGACTCCCCTGAAATCTGATTAGACACAGATGATTGACATGTCACTGCACCACACGTCTGGTTGATAGAGCTGCATTTTCAAATCAGTGAGTCACATTGACTGCTAGGTTCCTCCTGTCCAGTAGTCGGTGCTGATCCACCTTAGTAGAAGAAGAAAAATGTTTGCTTCAGATTTGAACTGAACACATCGTTTGAACTGTGGACTTCTAATCACACCAAACTTACATTAGTGAGTAAATGACCATATTTTATGTCAGAAATGAGGTCCAGCAACAAAAAGCAACATTTCTCCTTTAATTCGGTGGCTTATTGTTGTTGGCTTATTAGTGCAGCAGATAACTGAAACAATCCTTCAAATGGTGATACAAGCATCAAATTCAGCACAAATACAGCTGGAGCAAAATTAATGGAGCAACTTTTACTTTTGACCCCTGTACAAACTGAAACTGACCTTTGTCACCATTCTTGCTTCTTTTACTTCATAGCTCCATAACATTCAGTCACAAATTGTCCAAACTATACCTTTTTTTGGTACCTTTATGATCAGGCAAATAATGTGGTGTAGTTTTCTATATGAGTGGAGCATCTTTTAATTTTGACCCCTGTGTAATTCTTCAGTTGACCCCTACCTGGCTGCCTATTGAAAATTCAAGGTTTTTTTTTTGTTTTTTTTTAAAGAGTTCAAGTCTATGGATTATTTGTGCCGAATGTGATACTTGTATCACCATTTGCAGGATTCCACTCTCAGTTGCCCTCAAAAGTATTGGAACACTTGGTATTTCGCAAATTTTAATTTGTTTATTCCATTTCAAATTCATTTTTTTTTCTAAAATTATCTTCCTTAACTCAAACTGAAAGCAAATCTCTACAACTTGATATAAATGAATTAAAAATATAAAATCCAGCTTCCTGATGAAGTGGTGTAGAGGAGGATTTTCTTAAAAAGAAGACCTGAAAGTTCAGCTACAATTTGACAGAAAGTACATTTGAGATGAAAGACTAGATTTGATGTTTTGGTGGAAGAAACTTAATAATTGATGTAAATAAAGTCCAAGACATATTCAGTGACTTGGAAATGTTCATGGTTCCATCCCCTGACTTGTCTAAAGAAAACTGGCAATAAAACATTATTATTTACAGGTTTTATCAAGTTTTAGACATTTGCTTTCAGTTTGAGTTTGAGGATTTTAGAATTTTTTTTATTTATTTGTTTGTATTTCTTGTATTTAAAGTGGCATAAACAAATTAAAATGTGTGAAATTCCAAGTGTCACAATACTTTTGGAGGGCACAGTATCCTAACATTATGATGAGTGCAAAATGAGTGTGTAGTATCCATCCATCCATCCATCCATTTTCTTTTCCAGCGTGTCCTGGGTCTTCCCCGGGGCCTCCTCCCAGTGGGACGTGCTCGGAACACCTCTCCAGCGAGGCGTCCAGGGGGCATCCGGAAAAGATGCCCGAGCCACCTCAACTGACTTCTTTCGACGTGGAGGAGCAGCGGCTCGACTCCGAGCTCCTCCCGAGTGACCGAGCTCCTCACCCTATCTCTAAGGGAGTGCCCAACCACCCTGCGGAGGAAACTCATCTCGGCCGCTTGTACCCGCGATCTCGTTCTTTCGGTCATGAGCCAAATCTCATGACCATAGGTGAGGACTGGAACGTAGATCGATCGGTAAATCGAGAGTTTTGCTACTCAGCTCTCTCTTCACCACGACGGTCCGATACAGCGACCACATCACTGCGGACGCTGCACCGATCCGTCTATCGATCTCACGCTCCATCCGACCCTCACTCGTGAACAAGACCCCGAGATACTTAAACTCCTTCACTTGAGGCAAGGACACTCCACCGACCTGAAGAGGGCAAAGCACCTTTTTCCGGTCGAGAACCATGGCCTCGGATTTGGAGGTGCTGATTTTCATCCCGGATGCTTCACACTCGGCTGCAAACCGCCCCAGTGCACGCTGAAGGTCCTGATTTGACGAAGCCAACAGAACCACATCGTCCGCAAACAGCAGAGACGAGATTCTGTGGTTCCCAAACCAGACCCCCTCTACACCCTGGCTGCGCCTAGAAATTCTGTCCATAAAAATAATGAACAGAACCGGTGACAAAGGGCAGCCCTGGCGGAGGCCAACGTGCACTGGAAACAGGTTTAACTTACTACCGGCAATGCGAACCAAGCTCCTGCTGCGGTCGTACAGGGACCGGATAGCCCTTAGCAAAGGACCCCGGACCCCATACTCCCGGAGCACTCCCCACAGGGTGCCCCGAGGGACACAGTCGAATGCCTTCTCCAGATCCACAAAACACATGTGGACTGGTTGGGCAAACTCCCACGAACCCTCGAGCACCCGATGGAGCGTGTAGAGCTGGTCCAGTGTGCCGCGACCAGGATGAAAACCACACTGCTCCTCCTGAATCCGAGGTTTGACCATCGGTCGAATTCTCCTCTCCAGTACTCTGGAATAGACCTTACCGGGGAGGCTGAGGAGTGTGATCCCCCTATAGTTGGAACACACCCCCTTCTTAAACAGAGGGACCACCACCCCGGTCTGCCAATCCAGAGGCACTGTCCCCGATCGCCACGCGATGTTGCAGAGGCGTGTCAGCCAAGACAGCCCCACAACATCCAGAGACTTAAGGTACTCAGGACGGATTTCATCCACCCCAGGAGCCTTGCCAAAAAGGAGCTTTCTAACCACCTCGGTGACTTCAGCCTGGGTAATGGATGAGTCCGCCTCCGAGTCCCCAGTCTCTGCTTCCTCTTCGGAAGACGTGACGATGGGATTGAGGAGATCCTCGAAGTACTCCTTCCACCGCCCGACAACATCCCCAGTCAGGATCAACAGCTCCCCACCCGCACCATAAACAGTGCTGGTGGAGAGCTGCTCCCGCCTCCTGAGGCATCGGACGGTTTGCCAGAATCTCTTCGAGGCTGACCGATAGTCCTCCTCCATAGCCTCCCCAAACTCCTCCCAGACCCGAGTTTTTGCCTCTGCGACCGCACGGGCTGCGGCACGCCTGGCCTGCCGGTACCTGTCAGCTGTCTCTGGGGTCCCACCTACCAACAAAGATAAGTAGGACTCCTTCTTCAGCTTGATGGCATCCCTTACTTCTGGTGTCCACCACCGGGTTTGGGGATTGCCGCCGCGACAAGCACCAGAGACCTTGCGACCACAGCTACGAGCAGCTGCATCAACAATGGAGGTGGAGAACATGGTCCACTCGGACTCCATGTCTCCAACCTCCCCCGGGATCTGGGAGAAGCTCTCCCGGAGGTGGGAGTTGAAGACCTCGCTGACAGAGGGTTCCGCCAGTCATTCCCAGCAGACCCTCACGATACGTTTGGGTCTGCCAGGTCTTACCGGCTTCCTACCCTCCCAGCGGATCCAACTCACCACCAGGTGGTGATCAGTCGACAGCTCTGCCCCTCTCTTCACTCGAGTGTCCAAGACACGTGGCCGAAGGTCAGATGATACGACTACAAAGTCGATCATCGACCTCCGGCTCAGGGTGTCCTGGTGCCACGTGCACTTATGAACACCCTTGTGCTCGAACATGGTGTTCGTGATGGACAAACTGTGACTAGCACAGAAGTCCAACAACTGAACACCACTCGGGTTCAGATCGGGGAGGCAGTGCTTCCCGATCACCCCCCTCCAGGTCTCACTGTCGCCGCCCACGTGGGCGTTGAAATCCCCCAGGAGAACAATGGAGTCCCCAGTCGGAGCGCTATCTAGTACCCCTCCCAGGGACTCCAGGAAGGTCGGGTACTCTGCACTGCTGCTCGGCCCATAGGCCGAGACAACAGTGAGAGACCTGTCCCCAACCCGAAGGTGTAGGGACGCGACCCTCTCGTTCACCGGAGTGAACTCCAACACTTGGCGACTGAGCTGGGGAGCAATAAGCAATGCGACCCCAGCTCTCCGCCTCTCCCCGTGGGCGACGCCAGAAAAATGAAGCGTCCAGCCCCTCTCCAGGAGTTGGGTACCAGAGCCCAAGCTGTGCGTGGAGGTGAGCCCGACTATCTCTAGTCGGTATCTCTCCACCTCCCGCACAAGCTCAGGCTCCTTTCCCCCTAGCGAGGTGACATTCCACGTCCCAACAGCCAGGGGCTGTGAGCATGGACCAGGCTGCCGGGCCACCCGCCCTCGACCGCCACCCAATCCTCTCTGCACCCGACCCCCATGGCCCCCTCTGCAGGTGGTGAACCCACAGGAGGGCGGGCCCACGTCACTCTTTCGGGCTGAGCCCGGCCGGGCCCCATGGGCTAAGGCCCAACCACCAGGCGCTCGCGCGCGAGCCCCAACCCCAGGTCTGGCTCCAGGGTGGGACCCCGGCTCCGCCATACCGGGCGACGTCACGGTCCTTGATCTTTTACTGGTCATGGAGGTTCTGAACTGTTCTGTGTAGTATTATTATTATTATTATTATTACCTTTTTGTTTAAGAATGTTTAATTTTCACTGTTGCTGCACTTTATGTCAAATCATAGTCATATCGTAGATCATACTGATATGAAAATTCAGTAAGGTATATCTTCTATTATACATTCCAATTCTAAGGTGGAACTCGACTAGTGTTTACTAAGGTACACCAGAATATCTTTAAATAAAAAAAAGTAGTAGAAAAAAAGAGAGTAGAGCCACTTAGGTGCCTGGTCTAGAGAACCAGGGATGGTAGGTTGAAAAGCTTTTTTATCCCATGGGAACTCTCCCTACCCACCTAAATGACTCACGAATATGGACAGCAGGTATATAAGTGACATTTACATGACAATTTATATGACAATAGTGAGATACGATAATTTGTCCATATTGTACAGCCCTACTGTCAACTAGCTGAACACTCTGAATATTAATTTACATCTACATTTTAAAAAAAATGCTTAAAGTGGCAGGGGGTTAAGAGGGCTGTAATTGGGGGGGTCAGCTGAAAAGCAAAAAAGAAAAATGCTTAAAAAGGTGGGGAGTATATGGGGCAGAGCCCCCCAGAAGCTGAAAGGCTTTAGTCATGCTCATGCTCCCAAGAACAATTTTACTGAAAAAGTCTGAAGGACCTAAAGGACATGGTTAGATGGCGAGGAGCTTTTCCAGGCATGTGACAAGCAAATAAAGAAAAATGCTTAAAAAGGCGGGGGGTCTGGGGGTCAACAACAACTGAAAGGTTTTTGCCATGCTAATGCTCCCCTGAAGCATTTACTCAAAATAAAGTCTGAAGGACCTAAATGACATGGTGAGATGCTGACGAGCTTTGCTTGTTCATGTCCACGACATATACATATTAGATTGATACTGAATTTGCCTCTTGTGCTCTAATGGGCCCGTTGCACCTTGATGATTTAGCCAGCGTATGCCGACAGCCCTGTCTACACCGAGCGGTCTGGGTCTGGGTCAGTATGGCATGGTATGGGTCGGAACAGTTAGGTCTGGTGTATTTTTAATACCTTTACCATTGTCCTTTAATCAACCATCACCTCTAGATATCTGTCCAAGTAATAATATTCCTACCACATTTGAAGGAAATCCATCCTGCCAAAATTTTGATTCACCTTGTACACTCTGAACAAACATGACTTTCTTGTGATTTCATAACATCACTTATACAAATCAATCACAAATATATATTTTGCTGATCAATATAAAATTCTGACAATCTCTCTAACCCTGGTGGGCATGGAAATATAGCACAAAAACTGTTTTTCTTGAACTCTGCCCAAAAGTAAATCATCTGGAGATATCTGCCCAAGTAATATTCCCACCAAGTTTGGTGAAATTTTGTCTCACACACACACACACACACACACACACACACACACACACACACACACACACACACACACACACACACACACACACACACACACACACACACACACACACACACACACACACACAAATACAATATCCTGCTTTGCCTACATGGGCGTAAGTAAAGATTTGCTGTACCATATTGGAATTCAGAGAAAGGTGAACTAAAACTCCAAAAGTGCTAACAGTGTAAAAAATGCAAAAGCCTGAAGTGACTCTTATATTTACCAGTAATTTGATATTTATTTCACTGTAGACATTTCATGTTTTGTGTGGTCAACTATATTTAATTTGTGATTATATAACAGCTGAAAGGATCCTTGTCATTTGATTGGTGCTTTGTATGTCACGTGACATGGATTATTCGTTCCATTTTACCATGCAAATTTGGTTCCATATGTTTTGTACCATTGCACACTGCGAACCCCACCCACACACACATACTAGTGGGTTGGACCATCACACAGAGAAAACGTGTACTGTAATCAGACAAATCAGTATTCCATTTCTTTTTGGGAAGAAACAGACACTGTGTCCTCTGGATCAAAGACAAAAAGGACCATCCAAACTGTTGTTAGCAACAGGCCCAAAAACAAGAGTCTGCCATGGTATGGGGTTGTGTCAGTGCCTTTGGTAAAGGTAATTTATACTCCTGTGATGGCAGCATTAATGCAGAAATATATACTGAGATTTTACAGCAATAAATTTTGCCTTCAAGAGAACATCTTTTCAATGCTTTTTCAACAAGATAATGCAAAACCACATTCTGCACACATTACAAAGGCATGGCTGCAGAAGAAGCAGTTTGGGATATTGGACTGGCCTGCCTGCAGTCTTCACCTGTCATAGGTAAATTTATGGAGAATTTTGCAACAAAAAATGCAACAAGGATGAGTGCATACCTCAAAGTGTTTGCAAGAAGAATGGAGTGGACGCATGGAGATGTTACCACAGTGAAGCTTTTAACCAAGTTGTTGAATAAAATTGGGGAAAGTGAGAGCATGGTTGCAGATTCCAGAAGTAGAATGGTACTGAATTTTAAGAACAAATGCCAAACATTTATTCTTGGAAATGTTTGGCATTTAGTTTAATCTCAACTTTTAATTCACATTTATGGATATGTATATTCTATAGATTTATTACTCAAAATAGGCACTAATGACAAGCTGTCTAAAACCAGTGGAGAAGAGAAGATGAGGCAAATGGGAGACGCACGTCGGTAGGTGTTAGCCTACACAGGTAACCAGAGTAGCGACGTTCTCTCGCTTGCACACCCGCCTCGACAGGTTTGAGCTCTGGGTCATAAACAAGCCACAACACATGTCCACTTTCCACTGCATCATCACTTTTTCTTTGCATTTTCACTTTGTTTGCGTGTAATTTGCCCAAAATCTCAAAGCGTTGTGTTTCTGTCCCCGGAAGTAGACATGCGTCATATTTTACCCCTTTAGCGCCCGCCTTCAAACGAGCTGCGCTGCCCAGTTTGTTTCAACTTTATTTTCTGTGCAAAATAACACAGAGTCCTCAATGTTTTTAAATATTATTTTGCTGTTGCCGTTGCCGTTCATGTAATTCCAAGTTCTTGTAAGTATGATGTGTGTCCGTTAATCCGTACAAATGTAAGAATTGTTGTCACTTGCTTCTGAGGATCTGTGCAAAATATTACCCATGTGATACTTACTGTAATAAACCAGTTTCAAGTTATCAGTGAGCATATCAGGAAAGCTACGTGACACTTCCTTGTTACAGCTCAAGTCACATAAACAATCTGGTCCCGCCGATTATAAGAAGACACTGTTGTTGTTGCAACATGAAATAAGTTAAGACAAAAATGGCATGTAAACAGTTCAAAAGTCAGTAGTTGTACCACGTAGATCATATTCTATGGACCCATTCTATGCCATAAAACTGTTATTTATTAGCCACTTCCATTGTGACCCATTAGTTCAGGTAACAGTTTGTAAATATAATATACAGATATACTGTGACTATTAATACTGCGATTTACTGATTTTGATAAAGATGATGACCATGTTTGGGATTTTATTTTTTTATTTCTTTCTTTCTCCTGTGTTTGTTTGTTTGTTTGTTTGTTTTTTGTAAATGCAATACGGGTAAGCTGTTAGTTCCTATAACAGTTTATAAATATAATATAGAAATAAACAGTGACTATTAATACTGCGATTTACTGATTTTGATAAAGATGATGACCATGTTTGGGATTTTATTTTTTTATTTCTTTCTTTCTCCTGTGTTTGTTTGTTTGTTTGTTTGTTTTTTGTAAATGCAATACGGGTAAGCTGTTAGTTCCTATAACAGTTTAAAAATATAATATAGAAATAAACAGTGACTATTAATACTGTGATTTACTTCTTTTCATAATGATGATGACTGTGTTTGGGGCTTTATTTATTTATTTTTGGTGCATTTGTACAAATAAACTGTGACTATAAATTATGCAATTTACTGCTTTTGAAGAAGATGGGGACCATGTTTGCGATTTTATTTATTTTATTTTTGTGCATTTGTTTTGTGTATTGTCCAGAGGATCCTCGGTTCAAATCAATCCTGACCTGAAAATCAGTAAGTGCCCTTGGGCAAGGTCCTTAATCCCGTAGTTGCTCCCGGCGTGTAGTGGGCACCTTGTATGGCAGCAGCCTGACACTGGGGTGAATGTGAGGCATTACTGTAAAGTGCTTTGAGCGTCTGATGCAGATGGAAAAGTGCTATATAAATGCAGTCCATTTACCATTTAACTTTTTACAAATTCTGGCCATATTTAAACATAGTCCCTTTAATTTCAGGGACCACAAGGAGTTGCACAAAAAAGAAGTTTTTTGTGCAACGAGCTCCGTGACAGAAGGTTTTGGGTGATTATGAGTCCCAACTCACGGCGGCTTTTGCTGAGTGCCCGTGCACGGTGAGACCTCCTCCAAAAGGATGGTAGATAAAGGCCCCCTGCTGACCTCTGCTGTCATTTTTTACCTGTCCATCGGTGCGGCGATCTTTCAAGTCCTGGAGGAGCCCAACTGGAAGAGAGCTGCAAAACTGTACAGCGGCCAGAAGGAGCAGATCCTCAGGGACTACCCCTGCCTCAGCCCGCGAGACCTGGACAAAATCCTGAAGGTATGATGGGTCGCAAACACTCTTCAAGTTGGTGAACAGAAAAGCAACCAGCTGTGCTGCTTCATGCACTTACATGTGCAGAAAGTTCACACAAAATAATAATAATAAAAACCCTCCTTAATCTCAAAGTGAAAGCAAATCTCTCCTTAATCTCAATTAATCAAACGTATTGAGCGAGTTTATCATTAATTTAAGTGACATTTGAGGTGTTCAGTCAGTGTTTAGTTATGTCAAAGAAAAGGGCAACATGTGCAGGTGTTTTTTTAAATATATATCATTTAATTTATATCATACTATAGAGCTGTGTTTTCAGTTTGGAATTAAACAGTAATAGCCTGAGTTATAGTTGCAGACTCTCATCCATGTCCAGTAAAGGAATCTGAACATAAGACCTCACACATACACAGCCTGACAAAAAAACAGTGTGAAGAAAAACTGGTGGGGAATTGTTCAGTTGTTGTGCTTAATCCTGGTGTGCAAAAGACCAAGGTGTTGTGCAACCAAGGTATCATAAGCATCAGGAAGGGCATGTGGAATAAAAACGTGTACGCCAAATCAACAACACGCAAGTCCACCTTCGATCTGCTGTGGACACCCGAGTGACAAACAGCAGACAAGGGACTGACTGACTTACTATGTATATACATACAGGTTATATGACGGGCAGCACGGTGGCTTAGTAGTTAGCACTGTTGTCTCACAGCAAGAAGGTCATGGGTTCAATTCCCACCTGTGGCCTTTCTGTGTGATGTTCTCCCCATGTTTGTGTGAGTTTTCTCTGGATGCTCCAGTTTCCTCCCACATCTAAAGACATGCAGGTTAGGTGGATTGGAAACTTTATAATTGCCCAGGTCTCCCTTGCAAAAGAGATCTCAATGGGACTAACCTGATTAAATAAAGGTTAAATTTATATATATATATATATATATATATATATATATATATATATATAAAATATATATAAAAAATATATATAAAATTTCTGATGGAAAAAAAGCCCAAATCATTCCGCCATTTCCTGACAATGAAACAACGACGAGGGGGTGAACCACTCCTCACTCAAAGCCTGCTCACAGGCGAATGACGCAAACGACAGGCGTGGAAAAACTCACGCATGCGCACGAGGGTTCAAGCTTGTCTGACGCAATCACACGTGATTCAAATCCATATGGTTTTTGAAAAAAATAATAAGGTCGGATACTTTTCTAATAGACTTTGTATAATATAGAAAAAAACTGTGACTATTAATACTGCGATTTACTGTTTTTCATAAAGATGATGATTGTGTTTGGGGTTTTATTTATTTTATTTTTGCTGCATTTGTTTTGTGTAATGTTTACAAACAAACACAGGTAGCTGTTTGTTCCTGTAACGGTTTATAAATATAATCTAGATATAAACTGTAACTATTAATACTGTGATTTACTGTTTTTCATAAAGATGATGACTGTGTTTGGGGTTTTATTTATTTTATTTTTGCTGCATTTGTTTTGTGTAATGTTTACAAACAAACACAGGTAGCTGTTTGTTCCTGTAACGGTTTATAAATATAATCTAGATATAAACTGTAACTATTAATACTGTGATTGACTGTTTTTCATAAAGATGATGATTGTGTTTGGGGTTTTATTTATTTTATTTTTGCTGCATTTGTTTTGTGTAATGTTTACAAACAAACACAGGTAGCTGTTTGTTCCTGTAACGGTTTATAAATATAATCTAGATATAAACTGTAACTATTAATACTGTGATTTACTGTTTTTCATAAAGATGATGACTGTGTTTGGGGTTTTATTTATTTTATTTTTGCTGCATTTGTTTTGTGTAATGTTTACAAACAAACACAGGTAGCTGTTTGTTCCTGTAACGGTTTATAAATATAATCTAGATATAAACTGTAACTATTAATACTGTGATTTACTGTTTTTCATAAAGATGATGACTGTGTTTGGGGTTTTATTTATTTTATTTTTGCTGCATTTGTTTTGTGTAATGTTTACAAACAAACACAGGTAGCTGTTTGTTCCTGTAACGGTTTATAAATATAATCTAGATATAAACTGTAACTATTAATACTGTGATTGACTGTTTTTCATAAAGATGATGATTGTGTTTGGGGTTTTATTTATTTTATTTTTGCTGCATTTGTTTTGTGTAATGTTTACAAACAAACACAGGTAGCTGTTTGTTCCTGTAACGGTTTATAAATATAATCTAGATATAAACTGTAACTATTAATACTGTGATTTACTGTTTTTCATAAAGATGATGACTGTGTTTGGGGTTTTATTTATTTTATTTTTGCTGCATTTGTTTTGTGTAATGTTTACAAACAAACACAGGTAGCTGTTTGTTCCTGTAACGGTTTATAAATATAATCTAGATATAAACTGTAACTATTAATACTGTGATTGACTGTTTTTCATAAAGATGATGATTGTGTTTGGGGTTTTATTTATTTTATTTTTGCTGCATTTGTTTTGTGTAATGTTTACAAACAAACACAGGTAGCTGTTTGTTCCTGTAACGGTTTATAAATATAATCTAGATATAAACTGTAACTATTAATACTGTGATTGACTGTTTTTCATAAAGATGATGACTGTGTTTGGGGTTTTATTTATTTTATTTTTGCTGCATTTGTTTTGTGTAATGTTTACAAACAAACACAGGTAGCTGTTTGTTCCTGTAACGGTTTATAAATATAATCTAGATATAAACTGTAACTATTAATACTGTGATTTACTGTTTTTCATAAAGATGATGACTGTGTTTGGGGTTTTATTTATTTTATTTTTGCTGCATTTGTTTTGTGTAATGTTTACAAACAAACACAGGTAGCTGTTTGTTCCTGTAACGGTTTATAAATATAATCTAGATATAAACTGTAACTATTAATACTGTGATTGACTGTTTTTCATAAAGATGATGACTGTGTTTGGGGTTTCATTTTTTTATTTATTTATTTTTGGTGCATTTGTTTTGTGTTTGTGATCCTGGGAATGTGCACTGTTAGACATTTTGACATTACCCAGCAGCCCCTTAAACCCTATACTTGCTTATCTGTCTGTGCAGTTGTAAAGGTGATCACAAGATCTTCCCAAACTTTCCAAATAAGTGCAACCTGGTCTCACGGCAAGTTGTGATTCAGCAGCATGAAATATACATTAATCTGTTGGTTTGTGATATTGTGACGAAAAGCGCCTCATTTTCGTCACGGCAGCACAAATTCATTCTAATTCATTCCGTGATGGCTGCACAAAATTAAAAGTGAAGTGGGGGGGTCGGGGTGGTTAAGGTTAGGGTCGGGGGTAGGAGTAGGGTTAGTAACAGTGAGTTAAAAAAAAAACGCTGTCACGAAAATTTGACTCATTTCATCACGGGAGCACAAAAAAAAAACAAAAAAAAAACATGAGACTGGATTGATAAGTGATCTGTATTGTCTTTTTTTCTGTATTTATTATTGTTGTTTTTGCCTGTATGATTGTGGCAGTGACTGTCATTGCTGGCTGCACAAAAATTTTCCCACAGCGATAGTAAAGACTTTTGAACTTGAACTTTTGAACAGTCTGGTGCTGAGGATGGAGCGGGCAGGCAGAAGAAGAACAGGAAGGCCAATAAAAATGGCTGATGGAAGATAGAAGTGTGGAAACATGGGTGTGTAACACCACCAGCACTGGAAGATGTCTAACCTTTGATCTGCACCACCACGAAAACAATAATCTGGTGCCGCCCCTGTTACAAAAAGAAAGCAGGTTGACTCACATTAAAATGTAGCCAGTGTGTTCAAAACAAACAACAAAACTGTTCTTTAAAAAAAAAGCACTTTTTTAAACTCAAGCTCTACCTGAGAAGGCCGGAAGCCGCCGGGCAGGTGATCCACCTGCACGTGCGCTTTTGCTTTTTGTTTTTGAATAACCGACACGATCCTGCGCGCCGCGCGCGCTGTTTGTGGGAGGTTCTTCTCTTCTACGCCCACTTCCACGCGCTTCACTCATTCTTCCCCACGCACACACACTTTGGCGGCACACGTGGAGAGAAAAAGGTTCGCGCGCTCGCCCACTTTGCTCGTGTTCATGTCTCGCGTTGCGCGCTGCGCGCGTCACTCCGATCTGCGAGCCGTCGAGCGCAACGAGCTCCGTGAAAGAAGGTTTTGGGTGATTATGAGTCCCAACTCACGGCGGCTTTTGCTGAGTGCCCGTGCACGGTGAGACCTCCTCCAAAAGGATGGTAGATAAAGGCCCCCTGCTGACCTCTGCTGTCATTTTTTACCTGTCCATCGGTGCGGCGATCTTTCAAGTCCTGGAGGAGCCCAACTGGAAGAGAGCTGCAAAACTGTACAGCGGCCAGAAGGAGCAGATCCTCAGGGACTACCCCTGCCTCAGCCCGCGAGACCTGGACAAAATCCTGAAGGTATGATGGGTCGCAAACACTCTTCAAGTTGGTGAACAGAAAAGCAACCAGCTGTGCTGCTTCATGCACTTACATGTGCAGAAAGTTCACACAAAATAATAATAATAAAAACCCTCCTTAATCTCAAAGTGAAAGCAAATCTCTCCTTAATCTCAATTAATCAAACGTATTGAGCGAGTTTATCATTAATTTAAGTGACATTTGAGGTGTTCAGTCAGTGTTTAGTTATGTCAAAGAAAAGGGCAACATGTGCAGGTGTTTTTTTAAATATATATCATTTAATTTATATCATACTATAGAGCTGTGTTTTCAGTTTGGAATTAAACAGTAATAGCCTGAGTTATAGTTGCAGACTCTCATCCATGTCCAGTAAAGGAATCTGAACATAAGACCTCACACATACACAGCCTGACAAAAAAACAGTGTGAAGAAAAACTGGTGGGGAATTGTTCAGTTGTTGTGCTTAATCCTGGTGTGCAAAAGACCAAGGTGTTGTGCAACCAAGGTATCATAAGCATCAGGAAGGGCATGTGGAATAAAAACGTGTACGCCAAATCAACAACACGCAAGTCCACCTTCGATCTGCTGTGGACACCCGAGTGACAAACAGCAGACAAGGGACTGACTGACTTACTATGTATATACATACAGGTTATATGACGGGCAGCACGGTGGCTTAGTAGTTAGCACTGTTGTCTCACAGCAAGAAGGTCATGGGTTCAATTCCCACCTGTGGCCTTTCTGTGTGATGTTCTCCCCATGTTTGTGTGAGTTTTCTCTGGATGCTCCAGTTTCCTCCCACATCTAAAGACATGCAGGTTAGGTGGATTGGAAACTTTATAATTGCCCAGGTCTCCCTTGCAAAAGAGATCTCAATGGGACTAACCTGATTAAATAAAGGTTAAATTTATATATATATATATATATATATATATATATGTGTGTGTGTGTGTGAAAAATCCTGAATTTTCTCGTGTACACTGATATGATGGTTGAAAAATGAAGTGTGTACTTAAGTGTGTAATTTGCTGATGTTTGCATACATAAGGAGGCTTAACCAGCTCCCGGAGTTCATACTAAAGGCAAGCCTGTTAAACCAGACCTCGAGTTCCCTGTACCATGCTAAATGCTGCTGTGAAAGAGGTGAAAAATAAATGAACTTGGTCTTTGCTTATGTGATAGATCTTTTCTTCAAATACTTTTTACTTTATTTTTTTAATGTTCTGAGTGAAACTCAAACATCCACTGCAGAGGAAACCTGGGGAGGACAGTGGACCTGTGCAGGCTCCATCTATGTGTCTGTGCTGTTTCTGATGTATGGAGGAGTAGCTCAGTAAGTGCCGTGTCCATCTTCCAAGCAAAGGATGAAGAGATGAAATCTCACTTCGCACTGTTTGTGTGTTGATCTGAAATGGTTTGTTGCACATTGATTGTTTTTTTTTTTTTTCCTAGCTTGTTGTGTGGCGCTTTCTGCCAAATGCATAATTGTAATTGCTTTTAATGGTTAGAATTATGGCCAGGGACTCGGGGACAGGGTTTAAGGTCAGAGGTTAGTGTAGAATGGTAAACCAGAGCACTAAAACAGCAGCTGGTGTGCGATGGGTCCAGTTCTGGACATCAAGGAACCGTTAATATCATATTAAAATAAACTGGAAAATCAGTGTTGTGATTGATTTGTTGTGACTGGAAAAATCACTAAGGGCCCTTGGGCAAGGCCTTTAATCCCCTATTGCTCCCGGTGTGTAGTGAGTGCCTTGTATGGCAGCAGCCTGACACTGGGGTGAATGTGAGGCATTATTGTAAAGTGCTTTGAGCGTCTGATGCAGATGGAAAAGTGCTATATAAATGCAGTCCATTTACCATTTAACTTTTTACAAATTCTGGCCATATTTAAACATAGGCCCTTTAATTTCAGGGACCACAAGGAGTTGCACAAAAAAGAAGTTTTTTTGTTCGATATGTCAGAGGATGGATATATACAATAATCATTAAGAAATACAAATGGTGTGGTACTGTACGGTAAATGTGTCTCATGAGGGGAGCCACCAAGACAACATGACAACTCTGCTGGAGTCATAGACTTCTGTGGCTGTGATTGGAGCAACTTTTTGTCTACGTCACCGGTCACAGCTTCACAGTGGAATGAAGCAGAAATGGATTTCCTTAGAAAAAGTCAGCTCAAACCCAGGCTCGAGTCTTGAGTCTCCCACGTGTGTTTTAGCAAACAGCAGCTAACATTTAACATCTTTTCAGGAAATTCGTTCTCTGTGCCACTCCACCATGTAGCAGGAAAAAAATACTTACAGGCAGGATAGACACAACTCCAAAACTGATCAAGCAGAAAACAGTACCACCAAATCCTAGTTTTTATTGTTGTGGTAGTGGTGTTGTTTTGCTTTGTTTTTGTTTAAGTGAACATGAACAAACGGGGTTCCCAAACCAAAACTGACCCGGTATTGTCACTTCACCCCGTGGAGGAGGAGAAAGTAATGTTTTTAGTGGCTCTGTGTGTCTGTTTGTTTGTCTGTTTGTGTGTTTCTGCATTTGGTAATACATACAAAGGAGAGTAACTAGTCAACCAAAACCACAGATACGTATGTACTATTGGACCAGCAGCTGAATCGAAAAATTGGCCCAACTTTTACAAATATATTCACAGCGCTTCACTTTTTCCACATTTTGTTATGTTATAGCTTTATTCCAAAATGGATGAAATCCATTTTTCCCCTCAAAATCCTACACACAATGCCGAACTCTGAGATGTAAGCAAGCTGCCTTTGTTGGTGAACGGACCAAGGTTCCGACACCTTGGCCAAGGCAAAAGTCAGCGGTTTGTGGCTGAAGAAATCTGTAAACTGCCGGCCCTCCAGCAGTGTGTGGAAGGGGTCGGCTGGTGAGGTAAAGGGCAAGCAGCTCCCGGTCAGATGTGCTGGATTTGTGCTCACTAGGGCATAAGTGCTGACTGAAGAAAGCGAGCGGTTGCCAGGCCCCGTTTACTCACTCTGCGTGCACTGCGCCCACAGCATAGTCTGATGCATTCGTGGTCATGGCTATGGGGGTGTCCGGCGATGGATGAGCCAGCATCATCGCGGAAGCCAAGGCAGCCTTTGTGTCAGAGAATGCTGTGTTCCTCTCTGCTGACCAGTCCACCGTATGCTTGGACACTTTCCCCTTTAGAGCCTCATACAGGGGCCATATGATCACAGCAGCTTTGGGAATGAAGCAGTGGTAAAAGTTTACCATTCCCAAGAACTCCTGCAGGGACTCACATCGTGGTCAGTCATGGGAGAGTTAGTTGCTTCCACCTTAGATGGGAGTGGCACAGCCCCATCCTTTGTGACTCTGTGTCCCAGAAAGTGGATGGTGGTCAGCCCAAAATGGCACTTGGCAGGGTTGATTATCAGTCCGTGCAGGCTGAGGAGTTCAAACAGTATCCGCAGGTGGGAGAATTGTTCCGTGTGGGAGGAGTTGGCTATGAGGATGTTGTCCAGGTAGATGAACAGTAAAGGTCAAGTAGCTCAGAGTCCATGAGGTGCTGGAAGGACTGGGAGGTGTTTTTAATGCAGAACGGCATTCTCAGGAACTCGAACAGTCCAAAAAGAGCGATCACTGCTGTTTTGGGGACGTCCCGCGAGTGGACAGGCACTTGGTGCTATCCATGGACAAGGTTCACCTTTGAGAAGATGACCGTGCCCAGCACGTGCACTGAAAAATTCTAGATGTGGAGTACTGGGTAGCAGTCTGGCATTATGGCGTCAGTAAGTCAGCGGTAATCACCACAAGGGTACCATCCACCGCCAGGCTTGGGTACCATGTGAAGGAGCGACACCCACGGATTGTTGGAGTGGCAGATAATGCTGAGGTGTTCCATGCTGTGGAACTCTGCTTTGGCAATGCTGAGCTTGGCTGGGTCAACATGTCTCAGCCGGCATACACCAGCAGGCCTGTGGTGGCGAAGTGGTGCGTCACTCTGTGCTCGGCGGCAGAAGCTGAAAAGGTCGGTTACATGAGTGCGGCCGGTTTCCAGAGCAGGCGATGAACAAACCCATCCACCATGGTGTCCAGGCTGGAAGTGGGCAGGATGCTCCTGTGTGTGCTGGTGTCACACAGGAGACTGCCACCTGGAGGTGTTATCTTGAATGAACAGCATCCTGTCGGTGTGGCTGACGCTCATAGCCACTACGGAGTACCGGCCCCGATGTTTCCCTTGTGTGGCAGCACCTGGCTTTGGCTCCAAATTTAGTGTGGTAGAATCCATTTTTTGTTTTTCTCATTCAGCAATCACTGATTATTATTATTATTCTCACATATCTCCAACTAGGCACAAAGACGCTTTAATTTGTGCAGATTCAACAAAACTCCAAAGGACTGGGATAGTGCTGCAGTCCACGGATCATCTTTGTGGACTAACAGCCCTGTTATGTAACGCTCTTCTCGGGCTTGAAGACACAAACTTTCATATTCCACGTCAAACGTCAGCCTCCCCAGAGTGCGTCTGCTGCAGATCTTTTCTCTGCATAGTTGAGCGATGACCGTTTTACTGCTGGTTTCATCTGCTTTTGTGTTCCAAACTTGACAGTCGGTCTGAAGCAGCGGCAGCGATGATCTGTGTGGTTGGTGAATTTGGGTTCATTGCTTTCCCCACGTTGACCTCGACGATGTACCATCAGCTGTAAACAAAACACTTTTGTCAACAATCTTGTAATTTTTTTTTCTGCTGTTTGCTCGCTGACACATTGTTTGTTCACTTCCATGAAAATAGAGTCATTACACGTGTAACCTTGAATCTTTCAATTTGTTTGTGTTGTGGTACAACAGCGGCAAGAAGTAGTCTGCAAGAAACAGGCCTGTTTTTGAATGGACTCATATATTTTGTGCGCAAAATAGGCATTTGTGCATAAGAGGTGTTTTCTTTTGCGTTGCAGTTTTTGGTTGTTCTAATTGAAACGATGGCCAGACAGACGTGTCTGAACCTGTGCTGCCTTCTGGGCCTACATTAGTATGAGATTTGTTATCCCCCATCCCCCTTCAGCTGCCGCCTGATTCCGTGTGTGTGTGTGTGTGTGTGTGTGTGTGTGTGTGTGTGTGTGTGTGTGTTGTGGGTGGGTGGTGCTGAAAGGGATGTGGCCGTGAGCCTCCCTCATTCATAGTTCAACTGTGTAACAGTCAAATCCCTGGTACGGTGAATTCTTTCTGCAGTGGTCAAACCTGCTCTGAGTTGTAATGAAGAACATGATGGTTGCAGACAGCTGTCGTCCGTCTGCCCGCGCCCCACTTTATTATTTTGCTGTTGCAGCTGTGCAAAAGCTGTTATTGTGCAGGAAGATGCTTTTGCTTAGGCCACGTTATGCTCAGTCAGTTTTTAAGATGATTTTAAAAAGTTTTATTCTCCAAAGCTGATGTCATGAAACAAATTTATGTACAAGGTAGTCATCTGCTCATTTTTTATTTATTTTTAAGTGTTTTTTTTTCTATGATAAGAGTAAAAGTTCTGTTAGATTTCCGCTGTGGAAACTTTGCTCAGCGTGTGAAAAATATATAAGCCATCCAACAAGAGAAGGCAGTGTTCTTGTAAAACTCAGTCTTGTCTGTTTTATTAACAAGGAGTTTACTATTAACTATATTGGTGCCTTGAAGTGGTCACAGTTTACAGATTGGATTTTATGGCCCATCAGCGTTGGCTTTGGAGAAGGTGTTATAAAAGTTCAACAAATGGAGTGGCTCACTAAATTTGTGCAAACATAAGGTGTCCTGACACTTGCACAGCTTTGATCACGCACTTGCACTCACATCATCGTGACAATCCCACCCGCTGTGTTCCCAGCTGGACGCCATGCTTTGTTCCACTAGCTGCCACATGCTGTGCGCTGTGTGCTGTATATATTAAATAATTATTTTGTAGTAGATTAATTATTTTCTCTGTAAGCTGGCTGTTGCAAATGCCTCTAATTGCTTCCAGAATCACAGCGGACTGTTCCAGCTGAATGAGGTGGAGAAAGCATTTGGAGCTGTCTAAAAAGGTAATTATTTGTCATGTTTACATTGTGATGGCTTGTTCTTTGCTTCTTGTGTGCAGGTGGAAGTATGTTTATGATAGATTTACATCTCATTCTAATCATTCAGATGAGCTGCGCTGTGATGCGGTGTGCTGATGCAATCACTCACACTGTTCACTTCTTTACCCAACTTGATGAGTTGCACATAGTGTTAGCAAGTAGATCGCACAACGTTCACAGCCATTTCACGTTTATTGCACAACTTTGATGCGTGTGAGATTTTTTTGAACATTTCAGAATTCTCATTGTACACTTGCACGTGGCGGCGCACATCTCATGTTTAGTCTACACCAGTTCACAGTGAGTTTACTCACCAGTACGACACACTGTGTACGGGTGCCTGAATCAAAGTCGTGCAGGCGTCAGGGAGCCTATACGGTGCATCTGGAAAGTATTCACAGCGCTTCATTTTTTTCCACATTTTGTTGCTACAGCCTTATTTCAAAATTCTACACACAATACCCCATAATTACAATGTCAAAAAGTTTTTTTTGGAGATTTTTGCACATTTATTAAAAATAAAAAACTAAGAAATCAGATGTACATGAGTATTCACAGCCTTTGCCATGAAGCTCAGTATTGAGCTCAGGTGCCTCCTGTTTCCACTCATCATCCTTGAGATGTTTCTACAGCTTAATTGGAGTCCACCTGGGTAAATTCAGTTGATTGAACATGATTTGAAAAGGCACACACCTTTCTACATATAAGGTCCCACAGTTGACAGTGCATGTCAGACCACAAACCAGACATGAAGTCAAACAAATTATCTGTAGACCTCAGAGACAGAATTGTCTTGAGGCACAAATCTGGGAAAGGGTGCAGAGATGTTTCTGCTGCTGAAGATCCCAGTGAGCTCCTGGTGGACTCTGGTGCTCACTATCCTACATCCTAGAGCTGGCTGCCTGTCTAAACTGAGCGATCGAGGGAGAAGGGCCTTACTCGGGGAGGTGACCGAGAACCCGATGGTCACTCTGTCAGAGCTCCAGCATTCTTCTGTGGCGAGAGGAGAACCTTCCAGAAGGAAAACCTTCTCTGCAGCAATCCAGGCCTATATGGTAGAGTGGCCAGATGGAAACCACTCTTTAGTAAAAGGCACATGGCAGCCCACCTGGATTTTGCCAAAAGGCACCTGAAGTACTCTCAGACCAGGAGAAACAAAATTCTCTGGTCTGATGGGGAAAAAAAAAGACTGAACTCTTTGGCGTGAATGCCAGGTGTCATGTTTGGAGGAAACGAGGCACCATCCCAACAGTGAAGCATGGTGGTGGCAGCATCATGCTGTGGGGATGTTTTTCAGCACCAGGAACTGGGAGACTAGTCAGGATTGAGGTAAAGATGAATGCAGCAATGTACAGAGACATCCTGGATGAAAACCTGCTCCAGCGTGCTCCTGAACTCAGACTGGGGCGATAGTTCATCTTTCAGCAGGACAATGACCCTAAGCCAGGGCTGTGAAAACTCAGCGGATCCACGAAACTCCGCGGATTTCATCATGGGGGGGGTTAGTGTTTTACTCTGTAATCATGATCGTCACTGAGTTTTTAAAATGTCTATTGCAAAGTGTTCTTTTTTAACGACATCATGCAAGTTTTATAAGACCTCGGCGGTCCACGGACACTGATCTGTGTGTTACAGATACAAATCAGTGTCCTCAGATCCGCGGAGTTTCGAGGAGAAAAAAGCCTGGCTGTTGCGACAGTTGTCGTAAAGCGAGACTGGTTGGTTGCTGCGGCGACACTGTCTCCTGCACGAAGCTTAAGCTAAACATAGCATGTGGACATCGCAGACCTTTAGAGCTCTAAAGTTTTAAAAAAAAAGACTTGTGCATCATGTCTCTGTCACGGACTGACGTCGGACAGAGAGAAGATGGCAAGAAAGACTGTTTGAAAAAGTCTGATAAAGACAAGAATCCGCAGAAATGTCGCTGGCTACATCAACGCACCTGAAAGATAAAAGAAACGGGAAAAGTGAACTGTGCCATCAGGAAACACGGTAAGAAATTTTCTCTTTCTGGAAAATAAACATTGTGCTGTTCGAACAGGATTTTACACAATATTATGTGACTTTTTTCATTAATCTAGAGTTTCTTTCACTGGGAAAAAAGACTGTGGCTTTGAATGGATGTACATGAATTTACACAAGAATGTAAATGAGTTTTTATTAATGTAGACTTTTTTCATGGGAAAAAGACACTGTGGCTTTGAGTGGATGTACAGGAATTTACAAGGTACTGCAAAGAGGAATGAACAAAACTGCCCAAAGATAGGTGCACCAAACTTGTGGCATCATATTCAAGCACACTTGAGGCTGTAATTGCTGCCAGAGGTGCATCAGCAAAGTATTGAGCAAAGGGTGTGAATATTTACGTACAAGTGATTTCTTTCTTTTTTTTTTTTTCTTTTTGTTTCTTTTAATAAATGTGCAAAAATCTAAAAATTCTTTTACATTGTCATTATGGGGTATTGTGTATACAATTTTGAGGGAAAAATGATTCATTAATTCTGGAATAAAGTAACATAATAAAATGTGGAAATGTGAAGCACCGTAAGTACTTTCCGGATGCACTGTATTAAGTTGTCAACACCATTCTGTCTTAGTTACAGTATAATTTAAACACATTGTGCTCCATTTTCCTGTGTTGCATATTCACTGTTAATGATACAACCATGGCTGCACATCAAATCACACATATAACATGTCTGTTTAAGAGCTTCTTGTGCAGCTCCATAAATAATGACACATAACTCTGTAACGGTTTTAAGAGGACAAGGTGACACAGTGAAGAAGACACTGTAGACGTTTGCCAACAATTATGTGGCTGTGTGGTTCTACAGAGGCACATATATCAGAAGAGCTGGAGTGAGATCACCAGTGGTTCAGTGCCAATCTTCACTTTGGTCAATAAACTTTTAAAGGATATATTCACAGTCAAATATGTGAATGAAGACATCTATGATGCATATTTTGGTATATCACTATGTTCTACATTACTGTTCACAATGTGCAAATGAATGTATCAGAAACCAGCCCCACGTCTACATCATGACACCTGGGTAACAGATCAAGTTGGGGATTACCTATTGGGGTGAAATATGGTGGGGCCCTTGTGTGCTCCATGGTCATGAAAGCCCAACAGGCACCCTAAACATGAGATGGTTAACAGGGCTGTGGTGAAACAAGAAGTCCTCAGTGTCAGTTCAGGCGGCGGAGGTGATGCCTTCTCACCCAACTGCTGTAAAGGTGGATGAAGGCTGCAGCAGGTCCTCAGACCCCAGTCCTCTGCAATTTCTCAGTCATCGGACCAGGTTAAGGATCTGTCAAGGACCATGTGTTTGTCAGCGTGCATTGACATTCCCACGTGAAACAAACCCGCACGCAGGTGTCTGTAGATTGACCCTGGATGTAGAATTGCACCATCCCATCTTTGGTTCAACCAAGATACAATCTTCCTCACGTTTACAACTGTGCTCAAAACTGTCCTTGTAGACTGAATTCCAGGTCTGTATCGAACCAAGTTATAAATGTAGTTAAAGCTGCAATTGATAAAAGTGAATTTTAAATAGATTTCTGGCATTGACGTCTATTCAGGCATGTGAGAATTGCACATTTTTGTGAATTAACACATTTTAAAATTTCTGACAGTGTTTTGCATGAGGTGTAAATCAGTCTGTTTTGAAGGCACACGTTAGATGTCGTCAAACAACATTCTACAACAATCATATGCTTACACAGTACTACCATAAATGGGTGCATATTGCCGTAAAGTGGTCAAAACAAAAAACAACTTCTTTTGTAATGGCGCCAAACCGCAGCCAAACAGAATGAGTCAAAATCTGCGGAAAGTCAAAATAGGGACAAAACTGCTTATTTGGAAATATTAACACGTTAGATTACTTGCCACTGAAAAAAAGCGGTCAGATTAGAGTAGGCGTTACCATAATTTTTGACTCACTGCCCTTTTGACATTTTTATTTGTTGCAGTCACTTTTAATTATAAGCCAGATATTTTGCAATTTCACTGCAGAAAATGGTTATGGGAAGCTTTAGGATGGTTAAAACCCTTCAGCTTCCCCCTGACCAGGGCCCTCTTGACCCCCAGCCATTTAAATCGTTGTTCTTTATTTGCCTCTCACATACCCGTGTATTATTGAGTAGACTAGCCGTTGACATCACAGACAGTAAGCCAGGAACCTCCTGTACATGTGAAGGGTTTATGAAATACTGTGATGGTAGCGAGTATCTGAGTCTGAGCCATGATTTTTTTCATTCATTCAATTTCCCCTTGTCTGGATCTGGGTCGTGGTCTCAGCCTACACACTTGTCCTGGGAGATCCTGAGGAATTCCCAAGCCAGCTGGGAGATGTAATCCCTCCAGTGTGTCTGGGCCTCCTCTGGGTTTGGACACACCTGAAAGTTCTCCCTAGCAAGATGACCAGGGTGCATCCTTGCCAGATGCCTGAAACATCTCAACTGGCTCCTCTTGACACAAAGGAGTAGTGTATCTACTCGGGGTCCTTCCCAGATAGTTGATCTTCTCACTCTGTCCTTGAGTGTAAGTCTGGATACCCTACAGAGGAACATTATGTCTGCTGATTGTATCTGCGATCTTGTTTTTTTCCAGTAACTACCCAAATCTCATGACCGTAGGTGAGGATAGGACCATAAATCGAGAGCCTTGACTTCCAGCTCGAGTCTTTATTCACCATGACGGTTTGGTACATTGTCCGCAAAACCTCAGACACAACACTAATCTGTCGTTCTCACACTCCAACTTACCCTTGCTTGTGAACAAGACCCCGAGATACGTGAACTCCTGCACTTGGGACAGTAACTCTCCAGTGACCCACACAGGACAATCCACCCTTTCTGACAGAGGACCATGGTCTCAGATTTCGAGGTACTGGTTCTCATCTGAGTCACTTCACTTTCATCCTCAAACCTGCCCAGTGCATTTCAGAAGTCAGTCTGATGAAGCTAACAGAACCAGGTCATTGTCAGAAAGCAGGGAGTCCGTCCTGAGGTCACTAAACTGGACAACTGACTGCAGTCCCAGGTGAGGAGACAGACTATAGGCAATTCAAAAATGACCCTTTCATAAATGGCACGATAAGGGAAAGCGTTACCTCATGTGTATTAGGGAGACCGGGGCCTCCTCCTAGAACCAGACAGACAGAACTAGAGTGGATGGGCCTATGTCCATGGGGCTCAAGGGCAGAAGGAAGGGTGCTACTCGAAGGGCAGGAGACTGACACTCTGTTTGTGGCCATGATCCATGTGCACATGAACCTGTACACCTCCAGGGCTCTAAGGTGAGCGAGGAAGATAGTGGCTGATCCCTCTCACCCAGGACACAAACTTTTTGTTACCCTCCCCTCTGGCAAATGGCTGAGATCCATCAGATTATTGACTGATTATTTCTGTTAAGTGAATGTTAATTAAGTAAATGAGAAGAGTGAGTTTGGGTGCAGCACAGACAATCAGACAGAAAACTTGCGCTACAGATGTAGGTTAACATTGAATGCAATAAGTTTTTCCTTTCCGATTGAAGTTACAGTGAAAACGGGTCATACATCAAAAACTGGCATGACCGTCTGTATTAATATGGACACTGCAAAGCTTCTGGGGAAACTGGTAACTCTGTTGCAAACACCAGTGTTGTTGTTGTCCGTCTTTCGACTGCCCCATTTATATCGGCAGGCCACAAGCCAGCTGAGAAATGTAATTACAGGACAAAGTTCCAGTGTGTAATTTAAAAACATAACACACCACAGCAGTTGTAAGTATAAAGCACTGTAACTAGCTTTAAGGATATGATTCTCCAGTAGAGGCTTGCCTCTACTGGTGGTTGGCTCTCACTGCGGTATTGTATCACTTCCTGTTCCGGAGCACAGCGGTGTTTTTCTGTATCTGTTAGCTGTTTAATCTGCGCAGTTAGATTGATCTAGTTATCTAGATTACGATTTGTTTCCCAGTGTAATCTTCACGTGCCTTAACTAAAGCACTCCTTCTGCTGAATCACCTCTAAATTATTTACACATTATTCACTTTGCGTGTTTTTAGGAATCCGCTAGCTTAGCGCAGCTACTAGCTCTTAGCCAGTTTAGCATGGCGGCTTCTCCTGTCTCTCCTGCACTTTTCTGCTCTGGGTGTGAAATGTTTAGTTATTCCTCAGCCTCCTTTAGCAGTAACGGTACTTGTAATAAGTGTAGCTATTCGTAGCTTTGGAGGCCAGGCTGGGCGAATTGGAGACTCGGCTCCGCACAGTGGAAAATTCTATAGCTAGCCAGGCCCCTGTAGTCGGTGCGGACCAAGGTAGCTTAGCCGCCGTTAGTTACCCCCTGGCAGATCCCAAGCAGCCGGGAAAGCAGGCCGATTGGGTGACTGTGAGGAGGAAGCGTAGTTCTAAACAGAAGCCCCGTGTACACCGCCAACCCGTTCACATTTCTAACCGTTTTTCCCCACTCGACAACACACCCGCCGAGGATCAAACTCTGGTTATTGGCGACTCTGTTTTGAGAAATGTGAAGTTAGTGACACCAGCAACCATAGTCAATTGTCTTCCGGGGGCCAGAGCAGGCGACATTGAAGGAAATTTGAAACTGCTGGCTAAGGCTAAGCGTAAATTTGGTAAGATTGTAATTCACGTTGGCAGTAATGACACCCGGTTACGCCAATCGGAGGTCACTAAAATTAACATTGAATCGGTGTGTAACTTTGCAAAAACAATGTCGGACTCTGTAGTTTTCTCTGGGCCCCTCCCCAATCGGACCAGGAGTGACATGTTTAGCCGCATGTTCTCCTTGAATTGCTGGCTGTCTGAGTGGTGTCCAAAAAATGAGGTGGGCTTCATAGATAATTGGCAAAGCTTCTGGGGAAAACCTGGTCTTGTTAGGAGAGACGGCATCCATCCCACTTTGGATGGAGCAGCTCTCATTTCTAGAAATCTGGCCAATTTTCTTAAATCCTCCAAACCGTGACTATCCAGGGTTGGGACCAGGAAGCAGAGTTGTAGTCTTACACACCTCTCTGCAGCTTCTCTCCTCCTGCCATCCCCTCATTACCCCCATCCCCGTAGAGACGGTGCCTGCTCCCAGACCACCAATAACCAGCAAAAATCTATTTAAGCATAAAAATTAAAAAAGAAAAAATAATATAGCACCTTCAACTGCACCACAGACTAAAACAGTTAAATGTGGTCTATTAAACATTAGGTCTCTCTCTTCTAAGTCCCTGTTGGTAAATGATATAATAATTGATCAACATATTGATTTATTCTGCCTTACAGAAACCTGGTTACAGCAGGATGAATATGTTAGTTTAATGAGTCAACACCCCCGAGTCACACTAACTGTCAGAATGCTCGTAGCACGGGCCGGGGCGGAGGATTAGCAGCAATCTTCCATTCCAGCTTATTAATTAATCAAAAACCCAGACAGAGCTTTAATTCATTTGAAAGCTTGACTCTTAGTCTTATCCATCCAAATTGGAAGTCCCAAAAAACAGTTTTATTTGTTATTATCTATCGTCCACCTGGTCGTTACTGTGAGTTTCTCTGTGAATTTTCAGACCTTTTGTCTGACTTAGTGCTTAGCTCAGATAAGATAATTATAGTGGGCGATTTTAACATCCACACAGATGCTGAGAATGACAGCCTCCACACTGCATTTAATCTATTATTAGACTCTATTGGCTTTGCTCAAAATGTAAATGAGTCCACCCACCACTTTAATCATATCTTAGATCTTGTTCTGACTTATGGTATGGAAATAGAAGACTTAACAGTATTCCCTGAAAACTCCCTTCTGTCTGATCATTTCTTAATAACATTTACATTTACTCTGATGGACTACCCAGCAGTGGGGAATAAGTTTCATTACACTAGAAGTCTTTCAGAAAGCGCTGTAACTAGGTTTAAGGATATGATTCCTTCTTTATGTTCTCTAATGCCATATACCAACACAGTGCAGAGTAGCTACCTAAACTCTGTAAGTGAGATAGAGTATCTCGTCAATAGTTTTACATCCTCATTGAAGACAACTCTGGATGCTGTAGCTCCTCTGAAAAAGAGAGCTTTAAATCAGAAGTGCCTGACTCCGTGGTATAACTCACAAACTCGTAGCTTAAAGCAGATAACCCGTAAGTTGGAGAGGAAATGGCGTCTCACTAATTTAGAAGATCTTCACTTAGCCTGGAAAAAGAGTCTGTTGCTCTATAAAAAAAGCCCTCCGTAAAGCTAGGACATCTTTCTACTCATCACTAATTGAAGAAAATAAGAACAACCCCAGGTTTCTTTTCAGCACTGTAGCCAGGCTGACAAAGAGTCAGAGCTCTATTGAGCCGAGTATTCCATTAACTTTAACTAGTAATGACTTCATGACTTTCTTTGCTAACAAAATTTTAACTATTAGAGAAAAAATTACTCATAACCATCCCAAAGACGTATCGGTATCTTTGGCTGCTTTCAGTGATGCCGGTATTTGGTTAGACTCTTTCTCTCCGATTGTTCTGTCTGAGTTATTTTCATTAGTTACTTCATCCAAACCATCAACATGTTTATTAGACCCCATTCCTACCAGGCTGCTCAAGGAAGCCCTACCATTATTTAATGCTTCGATCTTAAATATGATCAATCTGTCTTTGTTAGTTGGCTATGTACCACAGGCTTTTAAGGTGGCAGTAATTAAACCATTACTTAAAAAGCCATCACTTGACCCAGCTATCTTAGCTAATTATAGGCCAAATCTCCAACCTTCTTTTTCTCTCAAAAATTCTTGAAAGGGTAGTTGTAAAACAGCTAACTGATCATCTGCAGAGGAATGGTCTATTTGAAGAGTTTCAGTCAGGTTTTAGAATTCATCATAGTACAGAAACAGCATTAGTGAAGGTTACAAATGATCTTATGGCCTCGGACAGTGGACTCATCTCTGTGCTTGTTCTGTTAGACCTCAGTGCTGCTTTTGATACTGTTGATCATAAAAATTTTATTACAGAGATTAGAGCATGCCATAGGTATTAAAGGCACTGCGCTGCGGTGGTTTGAATCATATTTGTCTAATAGATTACAATTTGTTCATGTAAATGGGGAATCTTCTTCACAGACTAAAGTTAATTATGGAGTTCCACAAGGTTCTGTGCCAGGACCAATTTTATTCACTTTATACATGCTTCCCTTAGTCTTTATTATTAGACGGTATTGCTTAAATTTTCATTGTTACGCAGATGATACCCAGCTTTATCTATCCATGAAGCCAGAGGACACACACCAATTAGCTAAACTGCAGGATTGTCTTACAGACTAAAGACATGGATGACCTCTAATTTCCTGCTTTTAACTCAGATAAAACTGAAGTTATTGTACTTGGCCCCACAAATCTTAGAAACATGGTGTCTAATCAGATCCTTACTCTGGATGGCATTACCCTGACCTCTAGTAATACTATGAGAAATCTTGGAGTCATTTTTGATCAGGATATGTCATTCAAAGCGCATATTAAACAAATATGTAGGACTGCTTTTTTGCATTTACGCAATATCTTTAAAATTAGAAAGGTCTTGTCTCAGAATGATGCTGAAAAACTAATTCATGCATTATTTCCTCTAGGCTGGACTATTGTAATTCATTATTATCAGGTTGTCCTAAAAGTTCCCTAAAAAGCCTTCAGTTAATTCAAATGCTGCAGCTAGAGTACTAACGGGGACTAGAAGGAGAGAGCATATCTCACCCATATTGGCCCCTCTTCATTGGCTTCCTGTTAATTCTAGAATAGAATTTAAAATTCTTCTTCTTACTTATAAGGTTTTGAATAATCAGGTCCCATCTTATCTTAGGGACCTCATAGTACCATATCACCCCAATAGAGCGCTTCGCTCTCAGACTGCAGGCTTACTTGTAGTTCCTAGGGTTTGTAAGAGTAGAATGGGAGGCAGAGCCTTCAGCTTTCAGGCTCCTCTCCTGTGGAACCAGCTCCCAATTCAGATCAGGGAGACAGACACCCTCTCTACTTTTAAGATTAGGCTTAAAACTTTCCTTTTTGCTAAAGCTTATAGTTAGGGTTGGATCAGGTGACCCTGAACCATCCCTTGGTTATGCTGCTATAGACGTAGACTGCTGGGGGCTTCCCATGATGCACTGTTCTTTTTATTCACCTCTTTTGCTTTGTATGCACCACTCTGCATTTATCATTAGTGATTGATCTCTGCTCCCCTCCACAGCATGTCTTTTTCCTGGTTCTCTCCCTCAGCCCCAACCAGTCCCAGCAGAAGACTGCCCCTCCCTGGGCCTGGTTCTGCTGGAGGTTTCTTCCTGTTAAAAGGGAGTTTTTCCTTCCCACTGTCGCCAAGTGCTTGCTACATAGGGGGTCGTTTGACCATTGGGGTTTTCTGTAATTATTGTATGGCTTTTGCCTTACAATCTAAAGCGCCTTGGGGCAGCTGTTTGTTGTGATTTGGCGCTATATAAATTAAATTGATTTGATTTGATTTAGATTACAATTTGTTCATGTAAACGGGGAGTCTTCTTCACAGACTAAGGTTAATTATGGAGTTCCACAAGGTTCTGTGCTAGGACCAATTTTATTCACTTTATACATGCTTCCCTTAGGCAGTATTATTAGAAAGCATTGCTTAAATTTTCATTGTTACGCAGATGATACCCAGCTTTATCTATCCATGAAAATAGAGGACACACCAATTAGTTAAACTGCAGGAATGCCTTACAGACATAAAGACATGGATGACTTCTAATTTCCTGCTTTTAAATTCAGATCAAACTGAAGTTATTGTACTTGGCCCCACAAATCTTAGAAACATGGTGTCTAACCAAATCCTTACTCTGGATGGCATTACCCTGACCTCTAGTAATACTGTGAGAAATCTTGGAGTCATTTTTGATCAGGATATGTCCTTCAATGCGCATATTAAGCAAATATGTAGGACTGGTTTTTTACATTTGCGCAATATCTCTAAAATTAGAAAGATCTTGTCTCAGAGTGATGCTGAAAAACTAATTCATGCATTTATTTCCTCTAGGCTGGACTATTGTAATTCATTATTATCAGGTTGTCCTAAAGTTCCCTGAAAAGCCTTCAGTTAATTCAAAATGCTGCAGCTAGAGTACTGACGGGGACAAGAGGGAGAGAGCATATTTCACCCATATTGGCCTCTCTTCATTGGCTTCCTGTTAATTCTAGAATAGAATTCAAAATTCTTCTTCTTACTTATAAGGTTTTGAATAATCAGGTCCCATCTTATCTTAGGGACCTCTTAGTACCATTTCACCCCAATAGAGCGCTTCGCTCTCAGACTGCAGGCTTACTTGTAGTTCCTAGGGTTTATTAAGAGTAGAATGGGAGGCAGAGCCTTCAGCTTTCAGGCTCCTCTCCTGTGGAACCAGCTCCCAATTCGGATCAGGAGACAGACGACTACTACTACTACTACTTTTAAGATTAGGCTTAAAACTTTCCTTTTTGCTAAAGCTTATAGTTAGGGCTGGATCAGGTGACCCTGACCATCCTTAGTTATGCTGCTATAGACTTAGACTGCTGGGGGGTTCCCATGATGCACTGTGTGTTTCTTTGTCCTTTTGCTCTGTATGCACCACTTTGCATTTAATCATTAGTGATTGATCTCTGCTGTCTTCCACAGCATGTCTTTTTCCTGATTCTCTCCCCTCAGCCCCAACCAGTCCCAGCAGAAGACTGCCCCTCCCTGAGCCTGTTCTGCTGGAGGTTTCTTCTGTTAAAAGGGAGTTTTTCCTTCCCACTGTCGCCAAGTGCTTGCTCACAGGGGGTCGTTTTGACCGTTGGGGTTTTTCTGTAATTATTGTATGGCTTTTGCTTACAATATAGAGCGCCTTGGGGCAACTAGTTGTTGTGATTTGGTGCTATATAAATAAAATTGATTTGATTTGATATAATAAAGTACAAAAAACCTTTGGTAAACTTGAAGTTATCATATCATTAAATTTTGCTAATTTTTGCATCTGTCGTTAGCTGCTTTTTAATAAGAATTTTATTAAATGGTTCTTTTGGGGCTATAGTATGCTTCTTCACTTGTCCAACATAATTGCTTCAGAGTTGTAGAGAAGCTTGAATCTTCGACTGGACTGGGCTGCTTGACGTGAGGACGTTTCGCTTCAAATCGCAGAAGCTTCTCAACTAAAATTCATTGCTCTGGTAGTCTGACTTCTGTCTTGACTCTTGTAGATAAGAATAAAAACAGAAGCCCACAAAAGCTGGAGTTTTTAACCTAACCAGACCCCTCCTACCGAGAGGCCGACTGCTACAGGCTAGTGACTAAACAATAGCTCTAATTAGCACCTATTGTGCTCTAGTTAGCACCCTCCTAATGACAGGGCAGCTGTCCCTCCTAATGATGGGATGGAAGTCTCTCCTGATGGCTCCCTTGACGACTCTCCTGATGACGTGAATGAGTCATTACCATGAACAAAAGACTGAAACTGCTTTGACCTGACTACCCCATTGTAAACTGGGGACAAAGCATGTCTGAGACCCCCTCCCCGGTTAAGGTTGGGTTTCAACTGTTTACAAAGAATGCTTCCTTGACACTTCTCCTCAAACCATTTCTTCTCTCTGGCTAGGATTTTAAGTTCCTTGTCCTCAAACGTGTGGTTAGTGTCTTTCAGGTGGAGATGAAGTGGGGATGATGCTTCAGAGTTGAAAAGTTTGCTTATTGCTGTGGCATCTCCTAAAGTAATTTAGCTATTCCAACAAGTTTTAATGTTAGTGTTTGAAGCTACCGGATGTTGACAATCCCAATGAACTACTAACATTAAAAGTAACAGCAGCATTTAGGCTAATTTCACATGTTGTTTCTGGGAATATTGCTGTCATGTGCACCCATTGTTTTTTCAGCTCTTGTCTTTTTTTTTTTTTTTTTTTTTTTTTTTCACTTTTTTTTTTTTTGGCTTTTAAGCCAATTTCTCCATTGGGTGTCCAGGTTAGCTCACTGAGTTATCTTATAAAGTTACTGCCAAGTAAACAGCAAAATTAGTAAGAAAACCAATTAACCTTGGATGTGTTTTTGGGAGAGGTAGTTTTCATTTAATATCACAAACCATATAAGCTAGATAACAAGCATGTTATTTTAATATTATTTATGCTAAATGACATGCATAGTTTATTTTTTAAGAACCTTTCCATGATGACTGGTTGACATTTTGTTTCTATTATTTGTAATCTAAGGCTATCAGGCTAACCTTGATTTTTATTATTATTTAGTCTGGGTGGTGTTTTATATATATATATATATATATATATATATATATATATATATACACACACACACACACACACAGTGATGCCAGTAACGCGTTACTCTAATCTAACCACTTTTTTTTAGTAACGAGTAATCTAACTCGTTAATCTTTCAAATCAGTAATCAGAGTAAAGTTACTGTGCGTTACGATTATTTTTGCATTGTAGGTCCGACAGCAGCATTAAACTTGGTCCGTGGGCAGGGGGTCGGGGTTCGACTAAACTGCCCACTTAGCGAGCTGTGAGCTTTTCATCCACGGTTTTCTGCAGCAGCTCATCCTCACCTCTTAAAGCACGGTGACAACAGCACACCTGCACTGAGCTTTACAAAGACATTTGTATGCTTTTTTTTTCTCCTTTATTTAGAATTCTGATCTGAGCCACTCCATATGTGCTGCTAAAAACAGCTGATCCACCGCGACGCGTCAACAACTACACTATTTTCCACTCAAATGCACCTAAACTCTCTTTCTGAGGACCACATGATGTGAAAAATGCAATAAAACTTTCTTACCTGTAAATCTGGTCATGTTTTCTGCATAAATAAATGTTATCCATTCTTTGTGCTCAAACGCCAAAGCAGGGGCGAATCCAGATGGAATGGGAGCATGGGGCAAGGATGTGCCCCACAACACCCCTAGATTAAAGGTCCAGTTTTGAAGCCTTTTTTTTTTTACTGCAACTATTAATACTACTTATAATAATAATAATAATTTCAACAAGTAAAATGTTTAGAGAGAATTGAGAATTTCAATGTTAGAAAAATGTTAGAAAAAATTTAATAGTTACATTTATAAACAATGTAGGTTAGAATAGCAAGTTTTACTGTTACAGCGCTGTCAACAGTTAAATATGAGGTCAAGAAAGAGGTCTTTATTTTACTTTTTATAAAACAAGTAATCCATTGTCACATCTTCCGAAGAGGAAGCAGAGACTGGGGGACTCAGAGGCGACTCATCCATTACCCAGGCCGAAGTCACCGAGGTGGTTAGAAAGCTCCTCGGTGGCAAGGCTCCTGGGGTAGATGAAATCCGTCCTGAGTACCTTAAGTCTCTGGATGTTGTGGGACTGTCTTGGCTGGCACGCCTCTGCAACATCGCGTGGCGATCGGGGACAATCCCTCTGGATTGGCAGACCGGGTGGTGGTCCCTCTGTTTAAGAAGGGGGACCGGAGGGTGTGTTCCAACTATAGGGGGATCACACTCCTCAGCCTCCCCGGTAAGGTCTATTCCAGAGTACTGGAGAGGAGAATTCGACCGATGGTCAAACCTCAGATTCAGGACGAGCAGTGTGGTTTTCGTCCTGGTCGCGGCACACTGGACCAGCTCTACACGCTCCATCGAGGGTTCATGGGCGTTCGCCCAACCAGTCCACATGTGTTTTGTGGATCTGGAGAAGGTGTTCGACCGTGTCCCTCGGCGGAGTCCGGGGTCCTTTGCTAAGGGCTATCCGGTCCCTGTATGACCGCAGCAGGAGCTTGGTTCGCATTGACGGTAGTAAGTCAAACCTGTTTCCAGTGCACGTTGGCCTCCGCCAGGGCTGCCCTTTGTCACCCGGTTTCTGTTCATATTTTTATGGACAGAATTTCTAGGCGCAGCCAGGGTGTAGACGGGGTCTGGTTTGGGAACCACAGAATCTCGTCTCTGCTGTTTGCGGACAATCTGGTTCTGTTGGCTTCGTCAAATCAGGACCTTCAGCGTGCACTGGGGGCGGTTTGCAGGCCGAGTGTGAGGCGTCCGGGATGAAAATCAGCACCTCCAAATCCGAGGCCATGGTTCTCAACCGGAAAAAGGTGCTTTGCCCTCTTCAGGTCGGTGGAGTGTCCTTGCCTCAAGTGGAGGAGTTTAAGTATCTCGGGGTCTTGTTCACGAGTGAGGGACGGATGGAGCGTGAGATGGATAGACGGATCGGTGCAGCGTCTGCAGTGATGCGGTCGCTGTATCGGACCATCGTGGTGAAGAGAGAGTGAGTAGGGGGGCAAAGCTCTCGATTTACCGATCGATCTACGTTCCAATCCTCACCTATGGTCATGAGATTTGGCTCATGACCGAAAGAACGAGATCGCGAGTATAAGCGGCCGAGATGAGTTTCCTCCGCAGGGTGGCTGGGCACTCCCTTAGAGATAGGGTGAGGAGCTCGGTCACTCGGGAGGAGCTCGGAGTCCGAGCCGATACTCCTCCACGTCGAAAGGAGTCAGCTGAGGTGGCTCGGGCATCTTTTCCGGATGCCCCTTGGACGCCTCGCTGGAGAGGTGTTTCAGGCATCCCATTGGGAGGAGGCCCCGGGGAAGACCCAGGACACGCTGGAGGGACTACATCTCTCGGCTGGCTTGGGAACGCCTTGGGGTTCCCCCGGAGGAGCTGGGGGAGGTGTGTGTGGATCGGGAGGTCTGGGCGGCTTTGCTTGAGCTGCTGCCCCGCGACCCGACTCCGGATAAAGCGGAAGAAAATGGATGGATGGATAAAACAAGTATTTATTTTTATTGAAGTCAAGAAAGGGTGACTATAAAGTGAGTTTTGGCAAAACAAGTATTATTGTCATGTTGAGGTGGCAGAGGGTGTTGTCGGCAGCTGGGGAAAGTAACTAAAAAAGTAACTAGTAATCTAACTTCGTTACTTTTACAATTGAGCAATCAGTAAAGTAACTAAGTTACTTTTTACGGGGAGATGATGGTCTAGTGGTTAAGGTGTTGGACTTGAGTCCAGAAGATCATGGGTTTCAAATCCCCACCTGACTGGAAAATCACTAAGGGCCCTTGGGCAAGGCCTTTAATCCCCTATGCTCCCGGTGTGTAGTGAGCGCCTTGTATGGCAGCACCCTGACATCGGGGGTGAATGCGAGGCATAATTGTAAAGCGCTTGGAGCATCTGATGCAGATGGAGAAGCGCTATATAAATGCAGTCCATTACTTTTTCATATATATAATGTGTGTGTGTGTGTAAATACGAGGTCTGTGTGAAAAGTATCCGACCTTATTTTTTTAAAAAACCATATGGATTTGAATCACGTGTGATTACATCAGCCAAGCTTGAACCCTCGTGGGCATGCAAGACTTTTTTCACGCCTGTCGGGTGACGTCATTCGCCTGTGAGCACGCCTTGTGGAAGGAGTGGTCCAGCCCCCTCATCGGAATTCCTTTGTCTGAGAAGTTGCTGAGAGACTGGTGCTGCGCTTGATCAAAATTTTTTCAAAAACTGTGAGGCACATCCGAGTGGACACCATTCGAGAATTCAGCTGGTTTTCGGTGAAAATTTTAACGGCTGATGAGAGATTTGGATTGTTTCTATCGCTGTAAGGACTTCCCACGGAGCGGGACGGTCGCGCAGTGCTCCGAGGCGACGTCGTCATCCTGTTTCAAGCTGAAAACCTCCAAATTTAAGCCTCTGTTGACCCAGGACGTCGTGAGAGAACAGAGAAGTTTCAAAAGAGCTCGGGATCAGCAGTTTATCCGGACATTCCACTGTTTAAAGGAGATTTTTTTTTAATGAAAGAAGTGCGGACGGATTGGCGCGCCCGCCACAGGAAAAACACCTCCGTTGGAAGCCTTAAGGACAAGTTGGAACATGCCCTGCTGTTAAACAATTTCTCAGATACTCACTCAACTGAAAGCCACCAAAAGCCGCCCTGGATTTTACAAATGGTTATCAACACGGAGGTGTTTTTAACTGTAACCGGCCTGCGAGCCGACGCGCCAATCCGTCCGCACGTCCGCAAACTGTCGTTTTCTTTTCTAATAGACCTTGTGTGTGTGTGTGTGTGTGTGTGGTGTGTGTGTGTGTGTTATATATATATATATATATATATATATATATATATATATATATATATATATAATATATATATATATATATATATATATATATATATATACACGAGGTCTGTCAATAAGTATAGGTCCTTTTTATTTTTTTCAAAAACTATATGGATTTCATTCATATGTTTTTACGTCAGACATGCTTGAACCCTCGTGCGCATGTGTGAGTTTTTCCGCCTGTGAGCACTCCTTGTGGGAGAGTCGTCCAGCCCCTCGTCGGAATTCTTTGTCTGAGAAGTTGCTGAGAGACTGGCACTTTGTTTGATCAAAATTTTTCTAAACTGTGAGACACATCGACAGTGGACACGGTTCGAAAAATTAAGCTGGTTTTCGGTAAAAATTTTAACGGCCTGATAAGAGATTTTGAGGTGATACTGTCGCTTTAAGGACTTCCCACGGTTGCGAGATGTCGCGCAGCGCTCCCAGGCGCCGTCGTCAGCCTGTTTCAAGCTGAAACCTCCACATTCAGGCTCTATTGATCCAGGACGTCGTGAGAGAACAGAGAAGTTTCAGAAGAAGTCAGTTTCAGCATTTTTATCCGGATATTCCACTGTTAAAGGAGAATTTTTTTAATTAATTTAAATAAATAAATTTAATAATAATTAATAATAAATTTCACTCAACAGAAATACTGGAGCACAGACATCTTAGATGGTTTGTTCAATTAACTGCACAGTAAGCCTTATTATCTGAGACATTTGTAATAAAATGCTCTGCAAGGACAAACGATTGAATCCACAACAGCTAGTAGCCACTCCAAGTGGATTCCTGCACTCAGCTCCCTGCCACCAAGCTGTTTAAAGTAAACATGCCCCCATTATTTATGTTTATGGCTTAAAATAGTTTTAAACTGATAAATTAAATGGACTGCATTATGTAGCGCTGTTCCATCTGCATCGGACGCTCAAAGCACTTTACAATAATGCCTCATATTCACCCCGATGCCAGGGTGCTGCCATACAAGGGGCTCACTACACACCGGGAGCAACTAGGGGATTAAGGACCTTGCCCTAGGGCCCTTAGTGATTTTCCGGTCAGGCTGGGATTTGAACCAAGTATCCTCTGGTCTCAAGCCCAACGCTTAACTCCCTGGTACAGTTGGTATGAAAGGGGATGGGGTGGTGGCCAAGCTGTGCATGTTTCCATTGCAGAAGGTTCCCAGGTCAGTGCCATCACTGCCCATTTGCCATGTAATGTGGATTTGTCAGTGCATTCGGTGTAAAACCTGTGCCAAATCAACATGCTGATCCACCTTGGATCTGCTGTGGTGACCCTGAGGGAAAGCAAGGGTGAAGCTGAAGTTGGCATGAAGGGGAAACCTCTCCTGCAACATTGGACAATTCAACATGGGGGTCTATGGGGAGTGACTCACTTATGGAGCCAGCCTCGTGTGGCAATTCTAGGAACTGCAAGATATGGCACCTCCATGTTGGCTTCATTTTTCAACACTAGACGTTGGGGCTTGTCACCATTTTAGTTGAAGAGAGGGGTGGGAAGGGTGCAGAATATTGCTGCTACAGTGTTAAGTGTGTGTGTTCTTAATAGAAGGAGCCAGCTGTGATATGCACATACAAGATGGGAAAGAAACAAAAAACAAAATCTGTTTTGACTGATGCTACTTAATAAATTAGATTAGTGCAGTTTTGTATTACTGTTTGAGTGTTCTGTGTTGCCCTTTTATGAGTGAGCACTGGGTTTAACACTATCTTTTTTCTTCTTCCTCTTCTTTTTCTGTACAGCTTGAACTTTTCCCATTCATCCCTTTGGACTTAATTCCATTAACACTGGTTGATGCTTCCAGATAAGCTTTGAAACCCTGCTAATCTGTTGATCAATGCAGTGCTTTCATACGTTAACGTGAAACATGGCCAGTGGTCAGAATGAATGCATGAATGAATGAAGCGGCGCACGTTTTAACACTTGGTTAACTCTATCATGTGCTTAGGTTGTTGTCCACAGACTGTTGGCTCCAAAGAGTCGCATCTTTCTTCTGAAGAATCTGTATAATGTTCCGCTTGACGTCCTGTAAGATGGCAATGAATCAAGTTGAAGCTTCAGCAACTGATGAACTGTTCAACAAGACAGAAATGTCTTCATTTTATCGTGTGCCTTGATTGGTTTTACTTCAGACCTAATTTAATAAATAAAATAAAAAATACTGTGTCTGGATTATTATAACCATGACAATGCGTCCATTTAAGACAAACAGACCTAATCAGCGTCCTGCGAGTTTATCCACACTATAAAACCCAATGAGTTAGTTGAACTCAAACCATTTGAGGAAAACCGATTTAAGTTGGCAAACTCAAATGATTGATCATTTGAATTTGCCAACTTAAATGAAATAATTTTCAAAGATTTAATTGTTAGTTTTAGTACCAGAACAATTTATAGTTAATTAAACTTCCGTAAATTTAGTTATGTTTTTCAATAAAAAAGTGTACATTTCGGACTAAAAAAATTTGCATTGTAGTTTGGATTAAATTACTGGATTATTTTACTTGTTGACAATAATCTGCTTTCTAAATGCAGGTCCATGAACAGCAACTTGCAGTTTTGGTATAAACTCAATTTAAAATGAGTGAATGAATGCACTGGAAATACATCACCAATACTTAAATGTCCCAAAATTTTAAATGCACTCAAAGGAACTGAGTTGCTGTGACAACAATTCATTTTTAGTTAGTTTAATTAATGGAAATGAGTTACTATAACTTTTTTAAAGTTTGAGTTACATTCACTTAATTATTGTATTAAAATGGAGTGTTCAGAAAACAAAAACCCCTAAAAACACAGTGTGTGGCGTCTGTAAGTGGGTCTCGTCTCGTGCTTTAATGTAACATAAAGTTGAAGGCAACTGTTCACAAATTATTTATTTGTGTTTATATGTTCTGCGTCACACATGTGCTGGAAGAATCCTTTCACTGTCTGGAAATTTTACAGCTTTCCCCTTTTATATTGTTGCCAAAATCCAAGATGGGGGGGCTATAAAGTAAGACATGAAATTGCCCTCAACGTCTATATCTTTGGCATCATATTATTTTGTGGAACTATGATTGGCTTGTGCTTGGAATAATGCTGAGGGAAAATGACATCTGCACTTCTGTTGTGTGTGTGTGTGTGTGTGTGTGTGTGTGTGTGTGTGCGCGCGCGCACTCCATGCTGTGGGGGATGATTGATCAGTGCAGACGGGGAAATTTCCGTATTCTTTCCCCACATTAACCCTTAACGCCCATCGTCGCATATATGCTACAATCTCTGACTCAAATATGCAACTTACCAATTGACCTGCAAATTTGCAACATACCATCATTATTATTATAACATAAAGTCATTACCAGAATACCAATATTACTATCTAGTTTTTTGTGCAAAAGTGAAATTAATATTCTCAACATTATTTAACATCTACTTAAAGGCAAAAACACACACAAAACATTTTTTATCTACAGCTATAAATTCGGGCATTAAGGGGTTAATTTGTGGGTAACCTCTCTCCGCCTCCATGAGTGCGATCGATACGCAGTGTCACAGGCGCGTTTGAATGGCTTCATTGTTTTGAGTCCGTTCAGTGAGTCCCAAAAGCAGCCTGCGCCGCTCCTACACTGAAAGGTGGAAAAATACTTAGTAACTGTCGCGGTGCTGTGGGCCGCCAGCTGCCCTGATAACGCTGTCAGTGTGTGTTGTCGTGGCTTTTTGCTGTTGTTTTCGTTATCAGTGAGGCGCTGGCACAACATGAAGTCTGCATGTTGGCTTTTAATTTAGCAGCAGACCAGTAAAAGAATCATTTTTTTGAACAGTGTGGCCTTTCTTCTGCTGTTGTCATGGGATGTTATTTAAGCCTGACCCCGTGTCATGTTGAGGATTTTTACAACTCTGTCTTCCATGTAGACTTGTGTTTTTAAAGATCTACACAATGTCTGCTCACAGCAGGTCTCTCCAGACATCTGAGCCATTATTAGACTGTCTGCAAGTCAACATTTGCCTCTATTACCTCCTCCCAGCAGGGTTAAAGTTTCATCCCATTGCTTTGATTTTTCACCAGTTATTCAAACCTTACAGGTTCAACTTCATGAAAGTTGGAACGTAGCACGAGCCAACAACCAACGTTTGGTGCAGATTAGGGGTCTATACCAGATCATGGTATTATCGAAATACCAGTCTAAGACATTCATTTATGCATACCAGTAATCCTGTCCCCGTATATTTGATATATCAGCACTGGATGTTGTGAGCCGTTAAGTAGGGATGGGTATTGATAAGATTTTATCTATCGATACCGTATCGATCTGATTCCCTTATCGATACCTCTTGTGAATTCGCTGTGTACTAAAGGAGGCTTACAGGTTTTCTATGTCAACAGCATTATATTGAGTCTTAAAGTAAATAAATATGAAATTGGTCACTGGATCCTTGATCTCATGACATAAATAGAAATAAACAAAATCTGTAGTTTTTGTCAAAAGCATTTCCTTACAGACATTAATTGGCATGAAGGTCTCTCCATACCTCTGAGCTGAACTCAGCTGGCTGCTGAAGTCTGCAGGTCTGCAGCCACACAGTCTTGGGCTCTTGCACATCAACGCTGGACGTCTCATTTTGGGAGGGAAAAAAGCATTTTAAACAATTACAGTTATTGGTTGTATAAAGCGTTTGGAAAGACTTGTCATTTGATTTAAACGGCAATTTGCTTTGAAGTTATTATCTTTCTAACTTGACTCAATAGAGAGCCGTGTTTGGAGCTGTGCAAACGGAATGGAGGATGATTCTCGTTTCTTCTTCTCGCAACAAGACAGGAGTCCCAGTTAGTCACTTAATTTGCACAAAAGTGACTCACAATTGACATATTTTAATGGCTTTGAGAGAGTTTAAGAAGCAGAGTTGCCACTTCTGGAGAGGAGCGAAGCAAGAACCAACGAAGCAGCAGTTCAGAGCACTGCTTCATTGGTTCAGGGTTCAAAGCAAAGCCGCACTGCAGAAACGGTTGATTACAGAGCCGCTGCAGGGTCTGGAATCGACGTAGAGAAATAATCATTTTCCCGACAAACACCCTCAAAAACAACAGCCGCTTCTGAAGGACCAATAAGGGAATCGTTAAGCAAAAAGGCCGTTGATGTCGGTGGATCGAATCATTTCTTAACGATACCGAAAAGAAACGGTTCCCGATACCCACCTTAGTCTCCCAGCACAGTGGCAACACAACAAACAAGAGCAGCACATCTAAAGATAGATAAATAGATGGATGGATGAATGGATGTGATCACATCTGAGCTGTGTGTTGAAACAGCTGCTGCTGCGCGCACACACACACCACACACATCCACAGACTCTTCCAAAGCAAGATAAAAATTTTACTGTCACTGAAAGCTCCACTGAAAGGAACACAAAGCAAAAGACGAAAAAAAATGAACATGCCACACTCGCCTGTTGTAAAGATTTCAAATAAAAATTCCACAACATCAAAGAAGCCCCCATGCACGACTCGCACTCACCAGCCAAGGAAAGAATCCACTGGACCTCATTCAGATCAACAACCAGAGATGATTTTCAAGTTCCACTAGTCCTCAGGTACGGCCAGAGAATAATGCCCAGGTCCTTTGCCATCAGGTTCTGATCACGCCTGCGCACGCATATAAAATCCAATGCAGCACTGCCTTCAGCTAAAATTGTGTCACGATTGTGGCATGTTTGTCCATTATTCTCCTAAAAATAGTGTCTTCTGTGTTTTTCCAATATGAGACATACATGTGTCTCCTGCTGCTCCAGACAGATTTACCACACTGTTTTTAAATGAGCCTCTCATGAGCTTCACCACACCGTTTGAATTTCTCTGTAATGGATGTAAATGAAGTCGAGGAACACAGTCAGGGATTTGGAAGTGTTCATGTGTATATCTGCTGATTTGTCAAAAGAACACTGGCTGTGAAAGTGATGCATAGAATTAACTATTTCTTAAATTGTTGTTTGTTCAATTACTTATTGGCCTCTGAAATTACAGGGACAGTGAATAAAATGGCCGTAATTCCTAAGTGGTTAATGCAGTATACCTTTGTTACCCCCCTTATTAAAGCTGAAAATCTGCACATCTCTACAGTTTCAACTCAGTTGCGATTGTCCAAATATTTATGGACCAGCTCTACCTCATCTAATCCACAGGTCTTTTAACCAGTGATCCCAACCAGTAACCTGTTTAATATTATGATTTTATTTTTTTTTTAAGGTTTATGCTTTCTTTCATAGGAAATTGCCAAAAGTGCTGAAAATGCCACATTTCCTAGTTGTTGACAGAAGAGAAACTTATATATGCGTGGCTGCAAAATCTCCGTCTGTAGACGGATTTCCGTCAGTTTTTATTTTCTGGTTCCGTTATTCCGTCATTTATAATCGCTAACTGAAAAAAAATATTTTATTGCTTCATTTCGACACAAAACGGGAGGAGAAGGATGGAATTTGCTTTAAAATGTATTCCATACGGAGGCCGCCGTACAGGAAGCGGTCGTGTGTGCGCTAGTGGTGTTTCTGGGCAGCGACTCTGTCACCGCGCTCATGGCTTTCTGAAGGTAAACATGTGAGCAAAAACCTCCGTTTATGGATTTCCGGTCCAATTTTTTTTTCCATGTCTGTTTATATCATCATATAAAACCGCTAGCTTAAAAATAATATTTATGGCTTTATTTCGACACGGAAAAGCGCTCCTGTCAAACCGGATGTCCTATGAGAAAATCAACTCACCCCTCTCTTCTTCTACGGCGTTTAATGGCAGCCAGCATCCTTATTGTTGGACTGCTGCCACCTACTGTATCTATTTAATTTACTCCTGAGAGAAAGATACTTTTTGGATTTCTTTCAATTAGTGATTGACCTTCATTACTGCAGCGACTCCAGCCACTAGATCTGAGCCCACATTTACAAAAAATCATTAAATTTGTTCACCACATTTTGCATCTATTAATTCTCAGCATTTCTGTCAATAAAATACTCTGGATAGGTGTCCATGATATCTGCCTTATGTTTAAGTAATCCATTAATTACATTCCTTATTCCTTTAATGTTATTTTTGTTTTGATTCACTAACCTTTCAAAATACAACTTCCTACTCATTCTTAGTATTGTGGTCAACATATTTTGTATACCTTATTTTTTTTTTTTTTTCTATTCCATAGTTCTAACTTTCAAGAACTGTTTATATAGTTTATATGGCTGAATTTGGCATTAATATGTGGTCTTGATCTGGTGATGGTCTTTTTTTAATTTAATTTTTTAACTATTGCATCAGTTTTAAATTACTTGAAGTGTAGCTTTTAAGTGTATTATTTACTCAATCAATCAATCAATTTTATTTATATAGCGCCAAATCACAACAAACAGTTGCCCAAGGCGCTTTATATTGTAAGGCAAAAGCAATACAATAATACGTAAAAACCCCAATGGTCAAAACGACCCCTGTGAGCAAGCACTTGGCGACAGTGGGAAGGAAAACTCCCTGTTAACAGGAAGAAACCTCCAGCAGAACCAGGCTCAGGGAGGGGCAGTCTTCTGCTGGGACTGGTTGGGGCTGAGGGAGAGAACCAGGAAAAGACATGCTGTGGAGGGGAGCAGAGATCAATCACTAATGATTAAATGCAGAGTGGTGCATACAGAGCAAAAAGAGAAAGAAACAGTGCATCATGGGAACCCCCAGGTGTCTGTCTCCCTGATCCGAATTGGGAGCTGGTTCCACAGGAGAAGAGCCTGAAAGCTGAAGGCTCTGCCTCGCATTCTACTCTTACAACCCTAAGAACTACAAGTAAGCCTGCAGTCTGAGAGTGAAGCGCTCTATTGGGGTGATATGGTACTATGAGGTCCCTAAGATAAGATGGGACCTGATTATTCAAACCTTATAAGTAAGAAGAAGAATTTTAATTCTATTCTAGAATTAACATGAAGCCATTGAAGAGAGGCCAATATGGGTGAAATATGCTCTCTCCTTCTAGTCCCCGTCAGTACTCTAGCTGCAGCATTTTGAATTAATGAAGGCTTTTCAGGGAACTTTTAGGACAACCTGATAATAATGAATTACAATAGTCCAGCCTAGAGAAATAAATGCATGAATTAGTTTTTCAGCATCACTCTGAGACAAGACCTTATAATTTTAGAGATATTGAGCAAAAAAGCAGTCCTACATATTTGCTTAATATCCGCATTGAAGGACATATCCTGATCAAAATGACTCCAAGATTTCTCACAGTATACTAGAGGTCAGGGTACTGCCATCCATAGTAAGGATCTGGTTAGACACCATGTTTCTAAGATTTGTGGGGCCAAGTACAATAACTTCAGTTTTATCTGAGTTTAAAAGCAGGAAATTAGAGGTCATCCATGTCTTATGTCTGTAAGACAATCCTGCAGTTTAACTAATGGTGTGTGTCCTCTGGCTTCATGGATAGATAAAGCTGGGTATTATCTGTGTAACAATGAAAATTTAAACAATGCTTTCTAATAATACTGCCTAAGGGAAGCATGTATAAAGTGAATAAATTGGTCCTAGCACAGAACCTTGTGGAACTCATAATAACCTTAGTCTGTGAAGAAAATCCCCATTTACATGAACAAATTGTAATCTATTAGATAAATATGATTCAAACCACCGCAGCACAGTGCCTTTAATACCTATGGCATGCTCTAATCTCTGTAATAAAATTTTATGGTCAACAGTATCAAAAGCAGCACTGAGGTCTAACAGAACAAGCACAGAGATGAGTCCACTGTCTGAGGCCATAAGAAGATCATTTGTAACCTTCACTAATGCTGTTTCTGTACTATGATGAATTCTGAAACCTGACTGAAACTCTTCAAATAGACCATTCCTCTGCAGATGATCAGTTAGCTGTTTTACAACTACCCTTTCAGAATTTTTGAGAGAAAAGGAAGGTTGGAGATTGGCCTATAATAGCTAAGCTAGTTGGGTCAAGTGATGGCTTTTTAAGTAATGGTTTAATTACTGCCACCTTAAAGCCTGTGTACATAGCAACTAATAAAGATAGCACAAACAGAGGAGTGAAAACCTACTCTCCTTTTTGTGTGTGTTTGTGTGTGTGTGTGTGTGTTGAAGCAGTCATTTGGTTGTAAAATCAGTTATTTGCATTGTACAGTTGCCTTTTTTCCACGTGGATGCGGTCAGCGGGCCTTGCTGTCAGTCAGTCATGTGACATTTTGTTTGCAAGTGATTGCTTCAGCTGTACTGCTGCAGTTGCCACCAGATTTGGTATACACAGTATGCATGGTGACCTCAAGAAGCCTATTGGTTTTGGGGTTGAAAGGGTCAAGGTCGCTGGAGGGTACTGCGTTTAAGAAATCCTGCCAGCACAATAACATCTTGCTAATTGTCTGATTGTGTTCCCCAACCTGGTTTGTGTGTTGTGCACGGTGACCACAGACACCTGTTGATTTTTAGGGTCAAAAGGTGAAAATCACCGGAGTGTCCTTTTGTAAAAGCTTCTGCAGAAACGCGTCACTCGTCAATAGTGACCTTATCAGTGTTTGCCCAAGCTGCCGTGGGTTAGTGCAGACTCATGTTAAACGTTCCACAGTTTTAGAATGGGAATGCAGATATTCTTCTCCTCTTAGGTATAACGTGTTGACAAGGTGTGATCCAGACGTCTTGGACAGTTTTAACAGTTGTCCGTAGAAAGCAATGGAAGGTGGTGAAAAGCAGCTCTTTGCCATTTAAAGCAACAAGCAGCTAAATATTGTTTCTTACAGACCTGAACCGATTTTTTTTTTTTTTTTTTTAAGCAGTCCATTCCCCTCAGTGTGGCGTATCTGTATCTATGTTTTATGGGACTTGGCGTCTGCACCAACGGGACCTAAAAGCGCACACAACAATTTTAACACATGCGTTGTGAGTTATAACAACAAATTTGATGGCAAAATGTTTTCATATGTATGCAAACTGTGACTCGTGTTATGAACATTTTTGAAGTGTTAAAGCTCAGTGGCAAACTTTACATATGTAATGATGTCATGTCGTGAGTGTGCCATAACTCAGCATAGCACTAAACCACATGTTTCCTAGCGCGCCACACTGGTAGAGTGCAAGCCTATGCCAACGAAAACTTTCCAGTTCCACAAATTGTTACCTTGGAAAAAATTTTCAAGGTTGAAAGTCCTGTTAGAAGTGACTATTCATAAGATAAATATAATACACTCAATAAAAATATAACGCAACACTTTTGGTTTTGCTCCCATTTTGTATGAGATGAACTCAAAGATCTAAAACTTTTTCCACATACACAATATCACCATTTCCCTCAAATACTGTGCACAAACCAGTCTAAATCTGTGAGATTGAGCACTTCTCCTTTGCTGAGATAATCCATCCCACCTCACAGGTGTGCCATATCAAGATGCTGATTAGAAACCATGATTAGTGCCACAGGTGTGCCTTAGACTGCCCACAATAAAAGGCCACTCTGAAAGGTGCAGTTTTTATCACACAGCACAATGCCACAGATGTCGCAAGATTTGAGGGAGCGTGCAATTGGCATGCTGACAGCAGGAATGTCAACCAGAGCTGTTGCTCGTGTATTGAATGTCCATTTCTCTACCATAAGCCGTCGCCAAAGGCGTTTCAGAGAATTTGGCAGTACATCCAACCAGCCTCACAACCACAGACCACGTGTAACCACACCAGCCCAGGATCTCCACATCCAGCATGTTCACCTCCAAGATCGTCTGAGGACCAGCCACTCGGACAGCTGCTGAAACAATCGGTTTGCATAACCAAGAATTTCCGCACCAAACTGTCAGAAAACCGTCTCAGGGAAGCTATCTGCATGCTCGTCGTCCTCATCGGGGTCTCGACCTGACTCCAGTTCGTCGTCGTAACCGACTTGAGTGGGCAAATGCTCACATTCGCTGGCGTTTGGCACATTGGAGAGGTGTTCTCTTCACGGATGAATCCCGGTTCCACACTGTTCAGGGCAGATGGCAGACAGCGTGTGTGGCATCGTGTGGTGGTGAGCGGTTTTCTGATGTCAATGTTGTGGATCGAGTGGCCCATGGTGGCGGGGGGGTTATGGTATGGGCAGGCGTCTGTTATGGACGAAGAACACAGGTGCATTTATTGATGGCATTTTGAATGCACAGAGATACCGTGACGAGATGCTGAGGCCCATTGTTGTGCCATACATCCAAGAACATCACCTCATGTTGCAGCAGGATAATGCACGGCCCCATGTTGCAAGGATCTGTACACAATTCTTGGACGCTGAAAATGTCCCAGTTCTTGCATGGCCGGCATACTCACCGGACATGTCAACCCATTAGCATGTTTAGGATGCTCTGGACCGGCGTATACGACAGCGTGTACCAGTTCATGCCAATATCCAGCAACTTCGCACAGCCATTGAAGAGGATGTGGACCAACATTCCACAGGCCACAATTGACAACCTGATCAACTCTATGCGAAGGAGATGTGTTGCACTGCATGAGGCAAATGGTGGTCACACCAGATACTGACTGGTATCCCCCCCAATAAAACAAAACTGCACCTTTCAGAATGGCCTTTTATTGTGGGCAGTCTAAGGCACACCTGTGCACTAATCATGGTGTCTAATCAGCATCTTGGTATGGCACACCTGTGAGGTGGGATGGATTATCTCAGCAAAGGAGAAGTGCTCACTATCACAGATTAGACTGGTTTGTGAACAATATTTGAGGGAAATGTGATATTGTGTATGTGGAAAAAGTTTTAGATCTTTGAGTTCATCTCATACAAAATAGGAGCAAAACCAAAAGTGTTGCATTTATATTTTGTTGAGTGTACAAATAGGGCACCATGGTGGATTAGTGGTTTAGCACTGTTGCCCTTACAGCGAGAAGGTCATGGGTTCAGTTCCGTGCCTTTCTGTGTGGAGTTTGCATGTTCTCCCCGTGTTTGCGTGGGTTTCCTCTGGGTGCTCCGGTTTCCTCCCACATCCAAAGACATGCGGGTTAGGTGGATTGGAATCTTTAAACTTGTCCGTAGGTGTGTGTTGTGGTGTGTCTGTGTTTGTCTATTTGTGGCCCTGCGACAGGACTGGTGTCCTGTCCTGGGTGTACCCCGCCTCGCGCTCTGACTGTTGGAATAGACTCCAGCCCCCCCGCGACCCTTAATTGGACTAAGCGGTAGAAGATGAATGAATGAATGAATGAATATAAAAAAATACAGATCAAAGGGCTTTTCAGTGTTAAAATGCTAAAAGAGCCGCTAAATCCACAATGCAGATCAGATGCAGACCAAACTTAGTCTGTTCGATTTTCGATTTTAAGATATAATGCAAAATGTACACAAAATGGGCTTTTCAATATCAAATTAAAATGTCCACAAAATCCACAAGCTAGATCAGATCCAGATCAAACTTTCAGGCAATAGTGAGTGCCAGTCTGCACCTCACTGTCAAATATGAGTGTGGGACACGTTTGATTAAGATGTAATGTAAAATATACATTAAATGGGGTTTTCAATGTTAAATTTAGATGGCCACAAAATCTGTAACCCTCACAAATATGAAAGAAATTGAGAAATCTCTCTGTGCTCTTCCCCTCAGTGACATGAGTTTATATCTTTCCTTCTAACAACAATCAATAAGTGTTTGGGAACTGAGGACACTAATTGTTGAAGCTTTGTAGGTGGAATTCTTTCCCATTCTAGCTTGATGTACGACTTCAGTTGTTCAACAGTCAGGGGTCTCCGTTGTCGTATTTTGCGCTTCATAATGAGCCACACATTTTCAATGGGTGACAGGTCTGGACTGCAGGCAGGCCAGTCTAATACCCGCACTCTTTTACTATGAAGCCACGCTGTTGGTAACACGTACAGAATGTGTCTTGGCATTGTCTTGCTGAAATAAGCAGGGACGTCCCTGTAAAAGACGTTGCTTGGACGGCAGCATGTGTTGCTCCAAAACCTGGATGTACCTTTCAGCATTGATGGTCCCATCACAGATGTGTAAGTTGTCCATGTCATGGGCACTAACACACCCCCATACCATCACAGATACTGGATTTTGAACTTTGCGTTGGTAACAATCTAGATGGTCTTTTTCCTCTTTTGTCCTTAGGACACGACATTCATGATTTCCAAAAACAATTTGAAATGTGCACTCATCAGATCACAGCACACTTTTCCACTTTGCGTCTGTCCATTTCAAATGAGCTCGGGCCCAGAGAAGGCATCGGCGTTTCTGGATGTTGTTGATGTATGGCTTTCACTTTGCATGGTAGAGTTTTAACTTGCACTTGTAGATGTAGCGACGAACTGTGTTAACTGACAGTGGTTTTTTGAAGTGTTCCTGAGCCCACGCAATAAAATTCTTTACACAATGATGTCGGTTTTTAATGCAGTACTGCCTGAGGGATCAAAGGTCACGGACATTCATTGTTGGTTTTCGGCCTTGCCGCTTCTCTGTAGAAAGTTCTCCAGATTCTCTGAATCTTCTGATTATATTATGGACTGTAGATGATGGAATCCCTAAATTCCTTGCAATTGAACGTTGAGAAACATTGTTCTTAAACTGTTGGACTATTTTTTCATGCAGTTGTTCACAAAGTGGTGATCGTCACCCCATCTTTGCTTGTGAACGGCTGAGCCTTTTGAGGATGCTCTTTTTATACCCAATCATGAGTGGCCTCAGTTCTCAAATGCTTATTGAGTGTTGTTAGAAGGAAAGGTGATGTAACACAGTGGTAAACATACCACTGTTCCAGCTTTTTTGAAATGTGTTGCAGGCATCCATTTCAAAATGAGCAAATATTTGCAGAAAAACAATAAAGTTTAACAGTTTGAACTTTAAATATCTTGTCTTTGTGGTGTATTCAATTGAATATAGGTTGAAGAGGATTTGCAAATCATTGTTTTCTGTTTTATTTACATTTTACACAACGTCCCAACTTCACTGGAATTGGGGTTGCAATAATAAATAAGCCAATAAGTTTTTTATGGATGGAACTCTTCAACCACAGGGGGAGGTATTTTATTTTTTCTTGGAAGAATATGAGTTGAGCGAAGATTGTGCTTGTGGTTTCTTTGTGTCCAACTCAGCATGTTTCTGATTCTTGTCCCATTCGTCAGTATCTGGACAGATTGTTCCACAATGACTGGGATATTTTACTCGCCCTTTTGAATTTCACTTTTTAAACTGTTGTACTTTTGGTTTTTCTACACAAGAAGTTGGACTGTTTGTTTCCCCCAGTTAATTTTTTTGTAATGTTTAACCCTGTAGTTTTATAGTCAGTGTCCACCTCTCCTACGTTCAGGCTCAACAAAGTCGGTTTATTCTCAGTCTGTGATTGAGCTTTTTGCTTTGATCTCAGGGTATTTATGACCTTTGGCTACCATGGGTTCACCTATGGGTGACCCTTTAACCATTTAAGGACCTTGTGCTTCACATTGATGACTTTTAAAGCTGCAGAACACAGAGGTTTCTTTGCAGCTGCAGATCATGGTGGCTCAGTTTCTGCGGTGGCCAAGTTGAGACCAAACACAAATGCACCTCCATCAGTTCAACAATGGTTTGCATCACAAATATCTTGCAGAATAAAAGAGATATAGTCAACAGCACATGCAACAATTTGTCTGGGAGCATGGCTGCTGCAAATTCAGAGCGTGCACACAGAAACACACATGCTGCAGGTCCTCACAACACAAACAGATGTTTCTCTCCGGAGCACGTTTTACTGACGGAGTGTTTGTCAGTGCCTTGTGGGCTGCAGCACGTCTGCTCAGAAGTGACTTTATTCATGACTTTACTTTTAAGCCAGCTAATTCCTCACGTTTGAATGATCCGTCAGTAAAAGTTCTCCGAGCAGAAACCTCTTGTGTTAGTCGTACTCCCACTCTGGTGTGACCAGCTCCTCATGTTGTGGCTACTTGCAGTGTGTTTGTCTGAATTTGCTAGACATATTATCAACTCAAATTGTTGTATGCGTTGCAGACTATATACTATATATACTTTTCTGAACTCTTAACACATCAACACACCTACATCTAACAATCAGCCAAATACGTCATTTTCTGCTCAAACCACATTTGTTCATTAAATACCAATGTAAATACCTTTCTCTGCATACTTTTATCAAAACACGATAACCCTGAACCAGTATGAAATCCTTCTTTCAAAGCATGACTACGTTTTCTACATGAGACAGAATTAATGGCATTGCAAAAACCACATGTCTCGTTTCAGTTCTATCTGCATTTGAAATCCATTGTTTTTGTAATTCAGCTTCCTTTTCCTCCAGCAGCCTGATCCGGATAAGCGGTTGAAGATGCGAGAGAGTGTTTCCTTTTTCTATTTATTTATTTATTTATTGAAATGTGGCAGTGTTGTCAACACACTATCTAAAAGTGGATGAGTCATCTGTGCGTTCTTGAATTTACAGCTGAAAAAAATAGTGACAGAATTGCCGCAGTAAACGCTTTATCAGCAGCATTCAGGGTTTTCACGTATCCATAATCCCTTGCGCACCAGAGAGTCGCTGCAGTCAAAACAGAGAATCCACATGATAACAAATGTAAATGAATAATACTACAAAAATGTCATTTTTTATGCTTTTCATCACGTTAATAAGAGACTGCTGCATGATACCCTGAAAACTTGTTAAAACAATTGTAACAAATAATCCGTGTCTGCTACATTTAATCTGAGTGGATTTAATAAGCGCAAACCGAATTTCAGACATATTATAAAATAGTCTGGAACAAAAAGGACAAACAGTGTTGTAAAGAACAATAATCAAGATGTTAAAGAGCAAACTTCACTTTCCCCCAGAACGACATGAACAGGAAGCGATTGTAGCTCACAGCAGCTCCCATTGAAAATAACGGAGAGACAGACTGTGATTCTTGCATGTTTACATAAAACAAACACAATAACAACGTCTATAAACCCAGAGAATATATTCACGAGATTCCCAGAGACACGGTACGTTTTTTATAGCTTGTGTCCACCCTTGTGCCTTTGTTGGTAATAAAGCTTCAAGGCGCCTCCTGTTTGGAGAAACTAGTCGCAGGCATTGCTCAGGTGTGATTTCGGTCCATTCTTCCACACAAACAGTCCTCCAATCTTGAAGGTGTGAACTCTTATATGAACTCTGATCTTTAGTTCTTTCCACAGATCTTTCTATTGGATTGAAGTCAGGTCCGGTCTGTCTGAAGTGGTCCTTGGCTCTTGAACGATTCTTCTGATAATTCCTTTCACTCCTCTGTCAGAAATCTTGTGAGGAGCGCCTGGTAGTTACCGGCTTATGATGAAATGATGTTCTTTCCGCTTCTGGATTATGGCCCCAACAGAGCTAACTGGAACATTCAGAAGTTCGAAGTCCTTCTGTAACCAATCAGCCATCAGTATCATTTGCAACAGTACCCATCGTGAGATGTTTCTTGTGTGACACCTTGGTAATGAGACACCACTTTATAGGCCGTCAGTCGGGACGGAACCAGCTGATATTAATTTGCGTGTTCAGTACTTATTTTGCCGGCTGTATGTCACAGAGGTGGACCTCCCAAATGTTCTCCTTTTTCCTTAGATGATTTAAAAAAAACTGCTGCATCACATACAACCCCAACTTAATTGAGGTGTTAAAATATATTAATGCTCACTGTGTTCATGAAGTGCCATTTTACAGCGTTCACAGTCACACTCTTTACTTTTATGCCATAAAATATTTCTTTGTTGTCTTTCGTAACAGTGAAGGTTTTGATTCACTGGTTTTGCATTTATGAGCACCTCATGATTTTAGTGTCCAAAATTTCAGTTGAGTTGAGGAACGGTGGGAGGGTGCTGGTGTGGTGGGCGGGGTCATTCTTGGGTTACAACAGAGTTTGTGATTACGACTGAATGGTGGGATGCTGCTTTGTCCCACTCAGTCACATATGTCCTTATGTTTCCACCCACCTCTTACCTTTCTGCTCCTGGCACGAGTTGTTGATGGAGGTCATGTAAATGAAGAGAAGGTGATCAGTGTTGTCGGGACCAATCCGTCATTTCTGCAGGACCAAACCAGAACCTGAGATTACAACCACACATTGTGAAATTTGCTCCTCTCTGACCCGACATGTCAACAGTGGCCCTTTTCTGAAAGACGTTTCTTCCCCGCCAACATGGTTTTTTGTTTGTTTGCTTTTGCATGTGATTAGTCTCTAACTCCATGACTCTAAAAGAAATCAGAGTATGTGTAACTGTTGTTTGGTGCATACTGTTGATATGTAGAGTAGCGTCATGTAAAACTCACTATAGTACAAGACATGTAGAGTCACTGTACGTGGACGTACTGGTGCCGGAATTTGTTGATTTGCTCAATGTTCCTTTCAAAAGAACAACTGTTTCAGTCTTAACCCTGTGTCAGGTCAGAGTCCAAGCAGTGGTACTCACGCTCATACTTTCCACATTCTCAAATACCAGGTTGTGTTTCTGTTCTGGTCTGAATTTCTTTGTTTTATTACTTTGACAGCAATAACCAACACAGGGCCTGTCCTTGGTCTTTATTGAGGAAACTTTACTCTTCCTGCAGAGGCAGGAGATTTGCATCCTTTAGTGAAATAAAATGCAACATATGTCTGAGGGTTGGGACAAGCAGCTTATAGTTACTGTGGGACATAGCAACAGCTATGAAATAAGAAGATCTTGTGAAATGCATTACTCACCCATTAGTTTGTCAGAAAGTCCAGAATGGTTGACTGTCCAAGATTGGGCTGGACTCTTCCATCATCTACTGGTGGTTGGCTCTCACTGCGGTATTGTATCACTTCCTGTTCCGGAGCACAGCGGTGTTTTTCTGTATCTGTTAGCTGTTTAATCTGCGCAGTTAGATTGATCTAGTTATCTAGATTACGATTTGTTTCCCAGTGTAATCTTTACGTGCCTTAACTAAAGCACTCATTCTGCTGAATCACCTCTAAATTATTTACACATTATTCACTTTGCGTGTTTTTAGGAATCCGCTAGCTTAGCGTAGCTACTAGCTCTTAGCCGATTTAGCATGGCGGCTTCTCCTGTCTCTCCCGCACTTTTCTGCTCTGGGTGTGAAATGTTTAGTTATTCCTCGGCCTCCTTTAGCAGTAATGGTACTTGTAATAAGTGTAGCTTATTCGTAGCTTTGGAGGCCAGGCTGGGCGAATTGGAGACTCGGCTCCGCACCGTGGAAAATTCTACAGTAGCCAGGCCCCTGTAGTCGGTGCGGACCAAGGTAGCTTAGCCGCCGTTAGTTCCCCCCTGGCAGATCCCGAGCAGCCGGGAAAGCAGGCTGACTGGGTGACTGTGAGGAGGAAGCGTAGCCCTAAACAGAAGCCCCGTGTACACCGTCAACCCGTTCACATCTCTAACCGTTTTCCCCCACTCGACGACACACCCGCCGAGGATCAAACTCTTGTTATTGGCGACTCTGTTTTGAGAAATGTGAAGTTAGCGACACCAGCAACATAGTCAATTGTCTTCCGGGGCCAGAGCAGGCGACATTGAAGGAAATTTGAAACTGCTGGTTAAGGCTAAGCGTTAAATTTGGTAAGATTGTAATTCACGTCGGCAGTAATGACACCCGGTTACGCCAATCGGAGGTCACTAAAATTAACATTAAATCGGTGTGTAACTTTGCAAAAACAATGTCGGACTCTGTTGTTTTCTCTGGGCCCCTCCCCAATCAGACCGGGAGTGACATGTTTAGCCGCATGTTCTCCTTGAATTGCTGGCTGTCTGAGTGGTGTCCAAAAAATGAGGTGGGCTTCATAGATAATTGGCAAAGCTTCTGGGGAAAACCTGGTCTTGTTAGGAGAGACGGCATCCATCCCACTTTGGATGGAGCAGCTCTCATTTCTAGAAATCTGGCTAATTTCTTAAATCCTCCAAACCGTGACTATCCAGGGTTGGGACCAGGAAGCAGAGTTGTAGTCTTACACACCTCTCTGCAGCTTCTCTCCCCCTGCCATCCCCTCATTACCCCATCCCCGTAGAGACGGTGCCTGCCTCCCAGACTACCAATAACCAGCAAAAAATCTATTTAAGCATAAAATTCAAAAAGAAAAATAATATAGCACCTTCAACTGCACCACAGACTAAAACAGTTAAATGTGGTCTATTAAACATTAGGTCTCTCTCTTCTAAGTCCCTGTTGGTAAATGATATAATAATTGATCAACATATTGATTTATTCTGCCTTACAGAAACCTGGTTACAGCAGGATGAATATGTTAGTTTAAATGAGTCAACACCCCCGAGTCACACTAACTGTCAGAATGCTCGTAGCACGGGCCGGGGCGGTGGATTAGCAGCAATCTTCCATTCCAGCTTATTAATTAATCCAAAAACCCAGACAGAGCCTTAATTCATTTGAAAGTTGTCTCTTAGTCTTGTCCATCCAAATTGGAAGTCCCAAAAACCAGTTTTATTTGTTATTATCTATCGTCCACCTGGTCGTTACTGTGAGTTCTCTGTGAATTTTCAGACCTTTTGTCTGACTTAGTGCTTAGCTCAGATAAGATAATTATAGTGGGCGATTTTAACATCCACACAGATGCTGAGAATGACAGCCTCCACACTGCATTTAATCTATTATTAGACTCTATTGGCTTTGCTCAAAAAGTAAATGAGTCCACCCACCACTTTAATCATATCTTAGATCTTGTTCTGACTTATGGTATGGAAATAGAAGACTTAACAGTATTCCCTGAAAACTCCCTTCTGTTGATCATTTTTTAATAACATTTACATTTACTCTGATGGACTACCCAGCAGTAGGGAATAAGTTTCATTACACTAGAAGTCTTTCAGAAAGCGCTGTAACTAGGTTTTAAGGATACGATTCCTTCTTTATGTTCTCTAATGCCATATAACAACACAGTGCAGAGTAGCTACCTAAACTCTGTCAGGGAGATAGAGTATCTCGTCAATAGTTTTACATCCTCATTGAAGACAACTTTGGATGCTGTAGCTCCTCTGAAAAAGAGAGCTTTAAATCAGAAGTGTCTGACTCCATGGTATAAACTCTCAAACTCGTAGCTTAAAGCAGATAACCCGTAAGTTGGAGAGGAAATGGCGTCTCACTAATTTAGAAGATCTTCACTTAGCCTGGAAAAAGAGTCTGTTGCTCTATAAAAAAGCCCTCCGTAAAGCTAGGACATCTTTCTACTCATCACTAATTGAAGAAAATAAGAACAACCCCAGGTTTCTTTTCAGCACTGTAGCCAGGCTGACAAAGAGTCAGAGCTCTATTGAGCTGAGTATTCCATTATCTTTAACTAGTAATGAGTTCATGACTTTCTTTGCTAACAAAATTTTAACTATTAGAGAAAAATTACTCATAACCATCCCAAAGACGTATCGTTATCTTTGGCTGCTTTCAGTGATGCCGGTATTTGGTTAGACTCTTTCTCTCCGATTGTTCTGTCTGAGTTATTTTCATTAGTTACTTCATCCAAACCATCAACATGTTTATTAGACCCCATTCCTACCAGGCTGCTCAAGGAAGCCCTACCATTATTTACTGCTTCGATCTTAAATATGATCAATCTATCTTTGTTAGTTGGCTATGTACCACAGGCTTTTAAGGTGGCAGTAATTAAACCATTACTTAAAAAGCATCACTTGACCCAGTTATCTTAGCTAATTATAGGCCAATCTCCAACCTTCCTTTTCTCTCAAAATTCTTGAAAGGGTAGTTGTAAAACAGCTAACTGATCATCTGCAGAGGAATGGTCTATTTGAAGAGTTTCAGTCAGGTTTTAGAATTCATCATAGTACAGAAACAGCATTAGTGAAGGTTACAAATGATCTTCTTATGGCCTCGGACAGTGGACTCATCTCTGTGCTTGTTCTGTTAGACCTCAGTGCTGCTTTTGATACTGTTGACCATAAAATTTTATTACAGAGATTAGAGCATGCCATAGGTATTAAAGGCACTGCGCTGCGGTGGTTTGAATCATATTTGTCTAATAGATTACAATTTGTTCATGTAAATGGGGAATCTTCTTCACAGACTAAAGTTAATTATGGAGTTCCACAAGGTTCTGTGCTAGGACCAATTTTATTCACTTTATATATGCTTCCCTTAGGCAGTATATTAGACGGTATTGCTTAAATTTTCATTGTTACGCAGATGATACCCAGCTTTATCTATCCATGAAGCCAGAGGACACACACCAATTAGCTAAACTGCAGGATTGTCTTACAGACATAAAGACATGGATGACCTCTAATTTCCTGCTTTTAAACTCAGATAAAACTGAAGTTATTGTACTTGGCCCCACAAATCTTAGAAACATGGTGTCTAACCAGATCCTTACTCTGGATGGCATTACCCTGACCTCTAGTAATACTGTGAGAAATCTTGGAGTCATTTTTGATCAGGATATGTCATTCAAAGCGCATATTAAACAAATATGTAGGACTGCTTTTTTGCATTTACGCAATATCTCTAAAATCAGAAAGGTCTTGTCTCAGAGTGATGCTGAAAAACTAATTCATGCATTTATTTCCTCTAGGCTGGACTATTGTAATTCATTATTATCAGGTTGTCCTAAAAGTTCCCTAAAAAGCCTTCAGTTAATTAAAAATGCTGCAGCTAGAGTGCTGACGGGGACTAGAAGGAGAGAGCATATCTCACCCATATTGGCCTCTCTTCATTGGCTTCCTGTTAATTCTAGAATAGAATTTAAAATTCTTCTTCTTACTTATAAGGTTTTGAATAATCAGGTCCCATCTTATCTTAGGGACCTCGTAGTACCATATCACCCCAATAGAGCGCTTCGCTCTCAGACTGCAGGCTTACTTGTAGTTCCTAGGCTTTGTAAGAGTAGAATGGGAGGCAGAGCCTTCAGCTTTCAGGCTCCTCTCCTGTGGAACCAGCTCCCAATTCAGATCAGGGAGACAGACACCCTCTCTACTTTTAAGATTAGGCTTAAAACTTTCCTTTTTGCTAAAGCTTATAGTTAGGGCTGGATCAGGTGACCCTGAACCATCCCTTAGTTATGCTGCTATAGACTTAGACTGCTGGGGGGTTCCCATGATGCACTGTTTCTTTCTCTTTTTGCTCTGTATGCACCACTCTGCATTTAATCATTAGTGATCGATCTCTGCTCCCCTCCACAGCATATCTTTTTCCTGGTTCTCTCCCTCAGCCCCAACCAGTCCCAGCAGAAGACTGCCCCTCCCTGAGCCTGGTTCTGCTGGAGGTTTCTTCCTGTTAAAAGGGAGTTTTTCCTTCCCACTGTAGCCAAGTGCTTGCTCACAGGGGGTCGTTTTGACCGTTGGGGTTTTACATCATTATTGTATGGCCTTGCCTTACAATATAAAGCACCTTGGGGCAACTGTTTGTTGTGATTTGGCGCTATATAAAAAAAAAATTGATTGATTGATTGATTGATTGTCCCTCAGGGACAGACCAGGGTTTATCAGATTTTTGCATATTCACTTAAAAACAAACAAACAAAGAAAATAACATGTATATAACTATTCACAGCTCAGGTGCCTCCTGTTTCCACTGATCATCCTTGAGATGTTTTACAGCTTAATTGCAGTCCACCTGGAGTAAATTCAGTTGATTGGACATGATTTGTAAAGACACACATCTGTCTGCATATAAGGTCCCACAGTTGACAGTGTATGTCAGAGCACAAACCAAGCATGAAGTCAAAGGAATTATCTGTAGACCTCAGACAGGATTGTCTCAAGGCACAAATCTGGGGAAGGGTACAGGAACATTTCTGCTGCTTTGAAGGTCCCAATGAGCACAGTGGCCTCCATCATCCATAAATGGAAGACATTTGGATCCACCAGGGCTCTTCATAGAGCTGGCCGCCCATCTAAACTGAGCAATCAGGGGAGCCTTAGTCGGGGAGGTGACAAGAACAAAAGGAGTAAATGGGCTGCATTTATATAGCGCTTTTCCAACTGAATCAGACGCTCAAAGCGCTTTACAATTATGCCTCATTCACCCCGATGTCAGGGTGCTGCCATACAAGGCGCTCACTACACATCAGAAGCTTGCCCTAGGGCCCTTAGTGATTTTCCAGTCAGGTGGGGATTTGAACCCATGATCTTCTGGACTCAAGCCCAACACCTTAGCCACTAGACCATCACCTCCCCTGGTTTCAGAACAACTCTGTGAACGTCGATGAGCAGCCCAACCAGAGACCACACCTGAATCCGATTGAACATCTCTGGAGAGATCTGAAAATGGCTGTACACCGACACTCCCCATCCAACCTGATGGAGCTTGAGAGGTGCAGCAAAGAGGAATGGACAAAACTGTCCAAAGATAGGTGCACCAAGCTTGTGGCATCATATTCAAGAAGACTTGAGGCTGTAATTGCTGCCAAAGGTGCATCAACAAAGTATTGAGCAAAGGGTGTGAATACTTAGGTTCATGTGATTTCTTAGGTGTGTGTGTATATATATATATATATATATATATATATATATATATATATATATACACACACAAAAATCATGTTGTCATTATGGGATGTTGTGAGTAGAATTTTGAGGGGAAAAAATAAATTTCATCAAGTTTGGAATAAGGCTGTAACAAAAAAAGTGAATCTCTTTCTGGATGCACTGAATAGAGTCTGTGCCTCAAGAGTTTCATGGTACACAACCCCTTGAAATGGAACCATTTGACCCTTACCTCCGTTTATTGGACTGAGCTTGCGTTAAGGTCATGTCACTCGCTAGTGTGATGTAGCCCTCATTGTGTTCCTGTGAGTCAGCGCTTTGTATGTCACACTTCAGCACTTTTTTCATCTGGCAGTCAGTGAAATGTGTGTGAATCCACCCTCATAATCCTCCAGAAAGATACAGAGCAGAACACGCGCTCAAGCCACAAACGCAACATTTGACACTTTTATGTGTGCAGTCCACAAAATGAACGGACCGCTTCCCGCTTGGCTGCAGACAAAACAAGTTGCTTTTGCTTTCGGGCTGCCAAAAGTTTGATTTGGATTAAACTTTGTTTCCATCTCTAAAGTCGTACGTGCAGCTGTGCTGCCTCAAATGTATTATCACTTTGCAGCACAGCAGCCTAAATCTTTTGGCTTTGCTTGCATGTGGGCCTGCAGTGTGTTTCTGTTGTAGCAGTTCTTTGTATTCTGCTGATGCAACACTTACTGAGGGAGAACGTGTGACGCTTTCACCTTCACAGATCGCTTTTCTGTTCTTAACTCATAGTGTAGCCTGGTTTTGAGTTGATCTTAATAAAAAGCATATGAGAGAGTGGCCTTTCATTGTGGCCAGCCTAAGGCACACCTGTGCAATAATCATGCTGTCTAATCAGCATCTTAATATGCCACACCTGTGAGTTGAGATGGATTATCTCAACAAAGGAGAAGTGCTTACTAATACAGATTTGTGAACAATATACAGTGGCTTGCAAAAGTATTCAGCCCCTTGGTATTTCATGCATTTTAATTTGTTTATGGCATTTCAAATACAAAAACTAAATCAAGCTTCTCAAGATATAAATTTCTAAAATGATCTTCCTTAGACTCAAACTGAAAGTAAATCTCTACAACTTGATATAAATTAATTAAAAATGTAAAAGCCAAGCTGATGGGTTGCATAAGTAATCAGCCCCTTTGGTATAATACCTGTAAATAATCAGTTTAATTGTCAGTTTTCATTAGACAAGTCAGGGATGGATACATGAACATTTCCAAGTCACTGAATATGTCTTGAACTTTATTTCAATCAATCAATCAACTTTTTTCTTATATAGCGCCAAATCACAACAAACAGTTGCCCCAAGGCGCTCCATATTGTAAGGCAAGGCCATACAATAATTATGAAAAACCCCAACGGTCAAAACGACCCCCTATGAGCAAGCACTTGGCAACAGTGGGAAGGAAAAACTCCCTTTTAACAGGAAGAAACCTCCAGCAGAACCAGGCTCAGGGAGGGGCAGTCTTCTGCTGAGACTGGTTGGGGCTGAGGGAAAAAAAAAGGAAAAAGACATGCCGTGAAGGGGGGCAGAGATCGATCACTAATGATTAAATGCAGAGTGATGCATACGGAGCAAAAAGAGAAAGAAACAGTGCATCATGGTAACCCCCCCACAATCTACGTCTAAAGCAGCATAACCAAGGGATGGTCCAGGGTCACCCGATCCAGCCCTAACTATAAGCCTTAGCGAAAAGGAAAGTTTTAAGCCTAATCTTAAAAGTAGAGAGGGTATCTGTCTCCCTGATCTGAATTGGGAGCTGGTTCCACAGGAGAGGAGCCTGAAAGCTGAAGGCTCTGCCTCCCATTCTACTCTTACAAACCCTAGGAACTACAAGTAAGCCCGCAGTCTGAGAGCGAAGCGCTCTAATGGGGTAATATGGTACTACGAGGTCCCTAAGATAAGATGGGACCTGATTATTCAAAACCTTATAAGTAAGAAGAAGAATTTTAAATTCTATTCTAGAATTAACAGGAAGCCAATGAAGAGAGGCCAACACGGGTGAGATATGCTCTCTCCTGCTACTCCCCGTCAGTACTCTAGCTGCAGCATTCTGAACCAACTGAAGGCTTTTTAGGGAACTTTTAGGACAACCTGATAATAATGAATTACAATAGTCCAGCCTAGAGGAAATAAATGCATGAATTAGTTTTTCAGCATCACTCTGAGACAAGACCTTTCTGATTTTAGAGATATTGCGTAAATGCAAAAAGGCAGTCCTACATATTTGTTTAATATGCGCTTTGAATGACATATCCTGATCAAAAATGACTCCAAGATTTCTCACAGTATTACTAGAGATCAGGGAAATGCCATCCAGAGTAACGATCTGGTTAGACACCATGCTTCTAAGATTTGTGGGGCCAAATACAATAACTTCAGTTTTATCTGAGTTTAAAAGCAGGAAATTAGAGGTCATCCATGTCTTTATGTCTGTAAGACAATCCTGCAGTTTAGCTAATTGGTGTGTATCCTCTGGCTTCATGGCTAGATAAAGCTGGGTATCATCTGCGTAACAATGAAAATTTAAGCAATACCGTCTAATAATACTGCCTAAGGGAAGCATGTATAAAGTGAATAAAATTGGTCCTAGCACAGAACCTTGTGGAACTCCATAATTAACTTTAGTCTGTGAAGAAGATTCCCCATTTACATGAACAAACTGTAATCTATTAGACAAATATGATTCAAACCACCGCAGCGCAGTGCCTTTAATACCTATGACATGCTCTAATCTCTGTAATAAAATTTTATGGTCAACAGTATCAAAAGCAGCACTGAGGTCCAACAGAACAAGCACAGAGATGAGTCCACTGTCCGAAGCCATAAGAAGATCATTTGTAACCTTCACTAATGCTGTTTCTGTACTATGATGAATTCTAAAACCTGACTGAAACTCTTCAAATAGACCATTCCTCTGCAGGTGATCAGTTAACTGTTTTACAACTACCCTCTCAAGAATCTTTGAGAGAAAAGGAAGGTTGGAAATTGGCCTATAATTAGCTAAGATAGCTGGGTCAAGTGATGGCTTTTTAAGTAATGGTTTAATTACTGCCACCTTAAAGGCCTGTGGTACATAACCAACTAACAAGATAGATTGATCATATTTAAGATTGAAGCATTAAATAATGGTAGGACTTCCTTGAGCAGCCTGGCAGGAATGGGGTCCAATAAACATGCCGATGGTTTGGACGAAGCAACCAATGAAAATAACTCAGACAGAACAACCGGAGAGAAAGAGTCTAACCAAATACCGGCATCACTGAAAGCAGCCAAAGATAACGATACATCTTTGGGATGGTTATGAGTAATTTTTTCTCTAATAGTCAAAATTTTGTTAGCAAAGAAAGTCATGAAGTCATTACTAGTTAAAGTTAATGGAATACTCAGCTCAATAGAGCTCTGACTCTTTGTCAGCCTGGCTACAGTGCTGAAAAGAAACCTGAGGTTATTCTTATTTTCTTCAATTAGTGATGAGTAGAAAGATGTCCTAGCTTTACGGAGGGCTTTTTTATAGAGCAACAAACTCTTTTTCCAGGCTAAGTGAAGATCTTCTAAGTTAGTGAGACGCCATTTCCTCTCCAACTTACGGGTTATCTGCTTTAAGCTACGAGTTTGTGAGTTATACCACGGAGTCAGACCCTTCTGATTTAAAGCTCTCTTTTTCAGAGGAGCTACAGCATCCAAAGGTGTCTTCAAAGAGGATGTAAAACTATTGACGAGATACTCTAACTCCCTTACAGAGTTTAGGTAGCTACTCTGCTCTGTGTTGGTATATGACATTAGAGAACATAACGAAGGAATCATATCCTTAAACCTAGTTACAGCGCTTTCTGAAAGACTTCTAGTGTAATGAAACTTATTCCCCACTGCAGGGTAGTCCATCAGGGTAAATGTAAATGTTATTAAAAAATGATCAGACAGAAGGGAGTTTTCAGGGAATACTGTTAAATCTTCTATTTCCATACCATAAGTCAGAACAAGATCTAAGATATGATTAAAGTGGTGGGTGGACTCATTTACTTTTTGAGCAAAGCCGATAGAGTCTAATAATAGATTAAATGCAGTGTTGAGGCTGTCATTCTCAGCATCTGTGTGGATGTTAAAATCGCCCACTATAATTATCTTATCTGAGCTAAGCACTAAGTCAGACAAAAGGTCTGAAAATTCACAGAGAAACTCACAGTAACGACCAGGTGGACGATAGATAATAACAAATAAAACTGGTTTTTGGGACTTCCAATTTGGATGGACAAGACTAAGAGACAAGCTTTCAAATGAATTAAAGCTCTGTCTAGGTTTTTGATTAATTAATAAGCTGGGATGGAAGATTGCTGCTAATCCTCTGCCACGGCCCGTGCTACGAGCATTCTGGGAGTTAGTGTGACTCAGGGGTGTTGACTCATTTAAACTAACATATTCATCCTGCTGTAACCAGGTTTCTGTTAGGCAGAATAAATCAATACGTTGATTAATTATTATATCATTTACCAACAGGGACTTAGAAGAGAGAGACCTAATGTTTAATAGACCACATTTAACTGTTTTAGTCTGTGGTGCAATTGAAGGTGCTATATTATTTTTTCTTTTTGAATTTTTATGCTTAAATAGATTTTTGCTGGTTATTGGTGGTCTGGGAGCAGGCACCGTCTCTACGGGGATGGGGTAATGAGGGGATGGCAGGGGGAGAGAAGCTGCAGAGAGGTGTATAAGACCACAGCTCTGCCTCCTGGTCCCAACGCTGGACAGTCACAGTTTGGAGGATCCAAGAAAATTGGCCAGATTTCTAGAAATGAGAACTGCTCCATCTAAAGTGGGATGGATGCCGTCTCTCCTAACAAGACCAGGTTTTTCCCAGAAGCTTTGCCAATTGTCTATGAAGCCCACCTCATTTTTTGGACACCACTCAGACAGCCAGCAATTCAAGGAGAACATGCGGCTAAACATGTCACTCCCGGTCTGATTGGGGAGGGGCCCAGAGAAAACAACAGAGTCCGACATTGTTTTTGCAAAGTTACACACCGATTTAATGTTAATTTTAGTGACCTCCGATTGGCGTAACCGAGTGTCATTACTGCCGACGTGAATTACAATCTTACCAAATTTACGCTTAGCCTTAGCCAGCAATTTCAAATGTCCTTCGATGTCGCCTGCTCTGGCCCCCGGAAGACAATTGACAATGGTTGCTGGTGTCGCTAACTTCACATTTCTCAAAACAGAGTCACCAATAACCAGAGTTTGATCCTCGGCGAGTGTATCGTCAAGTGGGGAAAAACGGTTAGAGATGTGAACGGGTTGATGGTGTACACGGGGCTTCTGTTTAGGGCTACTCTTCCTCCTCACAGTCACCCAGTCAGCCTGCTTTCCCGACTGCCCGGGATCTGCCAGGGGGGAACTAGCGGCGGCTAAGCTACCTTGGTCCGCACCGACTACAGGGGCCTGGCTAGCTGTAGAATTTTCCACGGTGCGGAGCCGAGTCTCCAATTCGCCCAGCCTGGCCTCCAAAGCTACGAATAAGCTGCACTTATTACAAGTACCGTTACTGCTAAAGGAGGCCGAGGAATAACTAAACATTTCACACCCAGAGCAGAAAAGTGCGGGAGAGACAGGAGAAGCCGCCATGCTAAATCGGCTAAGAGCTAGTAGCTACGCAACCTAGCGGATTCCTAAAAACACACAAAGTGAATAATGTGTAAATAATTTAAAGGTGATTCAGCAGAAGGAGTGCCCCAATCAAGGCACCAAACAGGCCATGAAACAGCACAGGCAACGCACGACAACAGTGCTAAAAGAGAAAAAAATAAAAAATAAAAACGAAAGCGTTAGCAAGCTAGTTAGCTTGCCAACGCTGATGAAAGTTAGCTGATAAAAGTGCTCCGTCGCGATGTTTCGACCGTTAGAGGTCTTCCTTAGGCGTTGGAGCACAGTAAAAAAGTAAAAAAAATAAAAAAAAAAGTAAAAAGGTAAAAAAGTAAAAAAGTCTTGAAAAAGACTGTTAATTCAAGTCCAAAGCAGCAGGTAGCAGTCTCTGTGTAAACAGTCCCAACAGAGAGCCAAAATTCTGATGTGTAGCAGCAGAACTTATTTCCATCAGTTATGAAGAAATACAAACAGTTTGGCACTCTATGGTAAATCTGCATGGAGTACCACTGTGCCACTTAATCATGAAGCTGTATAACTGGGGATACAAAATGCAAAACATGTACTGAGCACAATTTCTCCAGTCACAGCCACCAAAGCCTGTAACTTCTTCTGGGTGGTCTGTGTGTCTTGGTGGCTTTCCTCACTGTTCTTCTTGCACAGTCACTCAGTTTTTCAGAACTGTCTACCCCACACAGATTTACCATAGAGTGCCAAACTGTTTATATTTCTTCATAATTGATGTAAATAAAGTTCAAGACATATTCAGTGACTTGGAAATGTTCATGTATCCATCCCCTGACTTGTCTGAAGAAAACTGGCAATAAAACTGATTATTTACAGGTATTATACCAAAGGGGCCCATTACTTATGCAACCCGTCACGTTGGAGTTTATATTTTTTATTAATTGATATCAAGTTGTAGCGATTTACTTTCAATTTGAGTCTAAGGAAGCTAATTTTAGAAATTTTTATATTGAGAAGCCTTATTTACTTTTTGTATTTGAAATGCCATAAACAAATTAAAATGCGTGAAATACCAAGGGGCTGAATACTTTTAAAGATGCATTAACAACCACTGACCTACATCTCATTATACAGGGCATCAGAGGTAGCAAATTGGACAACATTCAAACAGCAGTAATGTCTAAATGGAGGTGCAGGTTGACGGCTCGTACATACATTTGCCATTGTACTATTCGCATTCTGAGTGCGGGTACATTTCAGCCAATGAATGGGTGAATGGAATATTGTGCAGATTCGTGTTTTGGGAGAGTATTGTGTCCACATCTGAGGATGCATCATTAACAGGTTTGTTGTGCCTTCAGATGAGCCAGACTTGAGCTTTGTTCTTTCACCTTTCATAATGTTGCACAGCATGTTTGTGCGCATCCAATCTGACTGTTGTAGCAACAAAACACAGCAGCTTCATCACATTCTTCACTCCATCACACAACAACAAACATGCTGGCCTGTTTTTGAGGGGGCAGAACACTGCACCTGAAACTCAGGCACAAGACAAAGTTCCATTGTCTAATTAGCAAGTTCGCGCAAGCATGGCGGGTGCACGTGATAAAACACCAAAGACAAAGTTACAGCATCCGCAATTTGCTTATAAAATAGCACCAAAGGTGCCAAAATCTCATTTGAAATGGTCGAACCACAGTGGAATCATAAACTAAAACAAAGACGTAGCATCAGTCGAGTTAAAGGAGCGGCGTTATTAAACTGAAGCGCTGCAGGACATATTTCATCCATTCATTCATCTGTGTATTGGCTCCTTTTACCAGCTATATTTCCAGCTATATAATTGTATGCTTCCAGTCTAGTGTGGAACAAAAAACACTTCCAAGTTTAGAATGAGTTCTTGCACGTCGCCTTGAGGGCTCTGAGACTGAGTTCAACTTTGTTCACTGATGGTGATGATGATCCTGGAGCGTCCACGTCTCTGCCGACGACTCCTCACCCTCCTTTGCTCTCTTGATTAGCTGCTCCACAGCGGCCGGTCTCAGTTGAATGTCCTCTTCATGTCCTCAGCTTCTTTGTCTTCTTCTCACACTCACCAAGCTGTAGGTTCAGCAATAACAAAATACTTTTCTTATATCCATGTTTCGTTTATAATAAAACCACCACCGCCTCACCTGTCACCTCTGTGCTTTTGATTGGCAGCTGTCGTCAACTTCTCTGTCTGCTGACTGAATGATTTTTGATTGGACAGTTGACATTGAGGTGGTGCCAAATAAAATAAAAATTAATATATGTATCATATTGATGCAGTTGTCTTTTGAAAAATATTTTCTGGAGACCAAACCCCTTTTTCTTTAAGAAAATGCATTTATTTGGAAATAATGGTTGTAAAAGGACATTGATATAGGAAAAACAGGCAAGATTACATAAAGTAGTAGTGCAATAAATAGAGCAAACCGGGCTCCTCTGATCATCCTGTCAAGTCATCGTGTTGTTAGTCAGTTCTGCCCAGGCTCACCACTTGCATAATAATGACTTGCATTAGATCAGCGATGTACGAGGTCTGTTAGAAAAGTATCCGACCTTATTATTTTTTTCAAAAACCATATGGATTTGAATCACGTGTGATTACATCAGACATGCTTGAACCCTCGTGGGCATGCGAGAGTTTTTTAACGCCTGTCGGTTACGTCATTCGCCTGTGGGCAGTCTTTGAGTGAGGAGTCGCCCACCCTCTCGTCGTTTTTTCATTGTTTAGGAATGGCTCAGAGACTGCTGCTTTGTTTGATCAAAATTTTTTCAAAACTGTAAGGCACAACTGAGTGGACACCATTCGATAAATTCAGCTGGTTTTCGGGAAAAAATTTTAACGGCTGATGAGAGATTTTGGTCTGGTAGTGTCGCTTTAAGGACGGCCCACGGTGCCTGACGGCGATCTGCGCTTCGAGGCGGCAGCGTCTCGCCGTTTCAAGTTGAAAACTTCCACATTTCAGGCTCTGTTGACCCAGGAAGTCAGAGAACAGAGAACTTTCAGAAGAAGTTGGCATGAGGAGTTTATTCGGACATTCCATTGTTAACGGACATTTTGTAATGAAAGAACGTGCGGGCAGAGTCGCATGTCGGGCCGGACCCGACCGCGGGGGGTCGCGACAGGAAAAACACCTCCGTTGGAAACCTTAACGGGAAAGTTGGAACATGCCCAAGCTGTTAAACAATTTCTCAGTTACTCACTTGTTGAAAGCCATCAAAAGCCGCCTGAATTTTACAAATGGTTTTCAACACGGAGGTGTTTTTCCTGTCGCGGCGCACACAGATTCGCCGAATCGTCACGGAAACGACTCGCCGAATTTGCGCTCACGTCTTTCATTAAAAAAATGTCCTTAAACAGTGGAATGTCCGCATAAAGTCCTCATGCCAGCCTCTTCTGAATCTTCTCTGTTCTCTCACGACGTTCTGGGTGAATTAAGCCTTAAATTAGGATGTTTTCAGCCGAAACAGGCCGACGACGGCGCCTGGAAGCGCTGCAGGACGTCCCGCTCTGTGGGAAGTCCTTACAGCGACAGAAACACCCCATAATCTCTCATCAGCCGTTAAACCTTTCACCGAAAACCAGCTAAATTTCTCGAATAGTGTCCACTCGGATATTCCTCACAGGTCCAGAAAAATTTTTGATAAAGCAACGCGCACCGTCTGGAGCAGCGTGTGAAACAAAGGAATTCAGCCGAGAGGGCGGGACCACATCTCACTCAAGGCCTGCCCACAGAGAAATGACGTCACCGACGCATGAAAAAACTCACGCATGCGCACGAGGGTTCAAGCATGATTGGTGTGATCGCACGTCATTCAAATCCATATAGTTAAAAAAAAAATGTCGGTTTCTTATCTAATAGACCTCGTACACGTTGGACTTTTCAGATGAGTAAATGCCCCAGAGGTCCTCAAATCTTCCCATGAAGGGACGATTAAAGTGACTGTGGAGGCTTAAAAAACTTTTCTATATGTACAGTAGTGTTCAGAATAATAGTAGTGCTATGTGACTAAAAAGATTAATCCAGGTTTTGAGTATTTCTTATTGTTACATGGGAAACAAGGTACCAGTAGATTCAGTAGATTCTCACTAATCCAACAAGACCAAGCATTCATGATATGCACACTCTTAAGGCTATGAAATTGGGCTATTAGTAAAAAAAAAAAAAAAAATAGAAAAGGGGGTGTTCACAATAATAGTAGTGTGGCATTCAGTCAGAGAGTTTGTCACTTTTGTGGAACAAACAGGTGTGAATCAGGTGTCCCCTATGTAAGGATGAAGCCAGCACCTGTTGAACATGCTTTTCTCTTTGAAAGCCTGAGGAAAATGGGACGTTCAAGACATCGTTCAGAAGATGGGTGGGGGGGGACCACAGTAGAGGCTTTGGACATATGTCAAACTAGCCAGCGCAGTGGACAAGAAGAGATGTAATTCTAAAGGGGTACAGCAAAAATGTCAAGGAGAATTGTCATTTAATTCACTACTTGTGAATGTTGTATGCTGTTTCTTGTAGTGATGTTGTTAAAACTGTCTTGATAAATAACTGGAGTTAAAATGCAGACAACTGCCATTCAACATCATAAATACCGGGGTTGGAATGTGTGTGGGGAGGGTGTATTTGGGGTGGGGCACAGAATCTCACATGCCCCATCCTGACACCAACACTGCTCTCCTACTACTTCAGTCTGTTGCATTATATTTGGTGACAAACTGATGCTTTTACCGAGCATTTCTCTTTGGCTCTTGTTGTTTTAGTTCTAAACTAATACAACTCCTCTCTGATGAAGGTGATACTTGGCCTTCAACTCTAAACCCGTCCGCCCCGACACTGAACAAAACACAGTTATTGAGATCTAACTTTAAAATACTGCAACGCTGTGGCAAGAAAATGAGCTCAAGTGAGCAATAAAGGTCACTGCGCCAGTGTGTCAACATGACACTGTGAGCGCTGTGGTGCAGTGGTGACACCAAAACGAGCACTATGACAGCTGGAATGTCCAACACAAACAAAGAACCGAAAAAAGGAACAGGTCACATGAAGCCGATACCACTGCTTGGTGGGGGGGGTTACTGTCTGCTCCAGTACCAATCTCCAGATCAGTTTCCAGATATCTCAGTGTCATTATGTGCCTGTAATCACCTTAAGTCACTTAAGACCAGAACATGATCCATATCAGGGATTCCTCAGGCATGTAAATATCTCCATTACACGCACAGCGCTTTATCAGTCTGCAGAAGAGATGTCCACTCAGATGAGGTTTTTCCTTGTGGTTCAAACACAGGTTTGGTCCCAGTCCTAAAGTCCAGTGGAGGAGGCGCTGTGTTGTGTCAGCAGACAAAAGGATTCCCCTCCCCGTTCTGCTTAATTACAGAGCACGACTGGCACAAACCTGTTATTTTTAAACCGTCCAAGCATCTTCCAGTACTTTAGGGCTTTAGAAAATTTTGCAAACCTCTACAGATTTTCTCCCTCAAGCACATATTTAGCAGGAATAAGTTTGTTTGCGGGGGCAGATACTTTGTACAAGCACACATTGGTGAGTGTTTCCTAATACCCAGAGGGTGAGCTCAGTCTCTGCTGTGGCTGGTCAAGCACACACTTGGTTTGGAATGGTTGATGATTGGGCTTTTTTTTTTTTATCTCCTTAGTATTTCAAAACTGCTTATTTGCAGAATGGAGTCAGTGTGAGTCACAAGCCTGGAGTAGATGGTAACAGATATTCATAGAATATTTGGTTAAATTGGTGACCTTAGCAAAAGAAATTGAGTGCATTATAGTGATCTGATGCAGAAGTCTTAAATCAATATGAATTTACAGGGCAGGTGAACCAGGTGGGAAGCAGGGTCTGAGCAGCAATTTCTGTAATTTTTTTTTTATTATTATTATTATTTAGTAAATATATTTAGAACAGAATAATTTATATTAAAAAATGATATAAATGGTGATGGTTTCAAGATCGTTGCATCTCAAGTGAGAATGTACCAATTTAACACCAGTGGGTGTGTCTAGGTTGCACTATGAAGATGCTTCCTGTTGGCTGCTCAGTTTTGACCCGATTGATTATTATGAAGTAAAATAAGCAGAATCTGATCTAATTTGTGTTACCGACTGGGAGCCTCAAGTAAACCTCTAAAGACTTACCTCCAGGTGTGTTCATTCTATTCTGTGGACAGTTTCTAAAACTCTCACCTCAGTGGACAAAAATGGCATAGGGTTCATGTGCCGTTTGGCGTGTCTGGGACAGATGTGGGATACTTGGAATCCATTTTATGATTATAAGAGAGCTTTTTAGGGATGCAGTACTCGCCTTTCTTTTCTGCCAAAGTAAGCAGTGGTTGGTTCTGTAAGCCCTGGTTAAAGAGTTTTTTTTTTTTTTTTTTTTTTTGCTCCCGAGTGCTGCTGGAGATACCATCAGGATCTCACAGGAAGGATGTGGTGGGAGAAATGGAACTTAAACTCAGAGTTTGGCTTCCTTCACATACACAAGAAATTTTCTTTCATTATACATAACTCAGTCACATGGGGTGTGCAGCCAGTACATTCTGAGTGCCGGTCCCAAGCCCGGATAAATGAGGAGGGTTGCGTCAGGAAGAGCATCCGGCGTAAAACAAGCCAACCCAACTATGCAGACTAAGAATCAAATTTCCGTACCAGATCGGTCGAGGCCCGGGTTAACAATGTCCGCCACCGGTGCTATTGCCCAACAGGGTGCTGGTGGAAATTGGGCTACTGCTGGGCGAAGACAACGAAGAAGAGGAGGAGAACATTTCCACAAACAGCGGGAGAAGAAGAAAACTAGAAGGGTGGAAATGAGAGTGGGGACTTTGACTGGTAAAGGGAGAGAGCTGGCTGATATGATGAAGAGGAGAAAGGTAAACATATTGTGTGTGCAAGAGACCAAGTGGAAGGGAAGTAAGAGTAGGAGCATCGGCGGTGGGTACAAGTTGTTGTACCATGGTGAGGACAGGAAGAGAAATGGTGTTGGGGTCATTTTAAAGGAAGAGTATGTTAAAAGTGTGTTGTAGGTTAAGCGAGTGTCTGACAGGGTGATGAGTGTGAAGTTGAAATTGAAGGGGTGATGATGAATATCATCAGTGCATATGCCCCACTGGTAGGTTGTGAGAATGTAGGAGAAAGAAGATTTCTGGACTGTGTTAGATGAGGTGGTTGCGAGTGTGCCTAAGCATGAAAGAGTGGTGATAGGAGCGGGCTTCAATGGGAATGTTGGTGAAGGGAACAGAGGTGATGAGGAAGTAATGGGTAGATATGGTATCAAGGATAGGAATGGGGAAGGATAGATGGTAGATGATTTTGCAAAAAGGATGGAAATGGAAGTTTTGGGATAGTCGGAGAGATGAAAAAAGTAGGGAGGAGTACAAGCAGATGTGGCGTAAGGCGAAAAGAGAAGTGGCAAAAGTGAAGGAAAAGGCATATTGCAAGCTGTACAAGAAGTTGAATAGTAAGGAAGGAGAAAAGGACTTGTATCGATTGCCCCGACAAAGGGACAGAGCTGGAAAGGATGTGCAGCGGGTTAGGGTGGTAAAAGATGCACATGGTAATGTGCTGATAAGTGAGGAGTGTGTGCTGAGATGGTGGAGGGAATATTTTGAAGAGCTGATGAATGAAGAAAATGAGTGAGAGAAAAGGCTGGATGATGTGGTGAGAGTAAATCAGGAAGTACAAGAGATAAGTAAGGAAGAAGTGAGGGATGTTATGAAGAGGATGAAGAGTGGAAATGCAGTTGGTCCAGATGACATTCCAGTGGAGGCATGGAAATGTCTAGGAGAGATGGCAGTAGAGTTTCTAATCAAATTGTTTAATAAAATCAGAAAGTGAGAGGATGCCTGAGAAGTGGAGACGAAGTGTGCTGGTTCCGATTTTCAAGAACAGGGGTGATGTGCAGAGCTGCAGTAACTACAGAGGCATAAAGTTGATCAGCCACAGCATGAAGTTATGGGAAAGAGTAGTAGAAGCTAGGCTTAGAAAACAGGTGAAAATCTGTGAGCAGCAATATGGTTTCATGCCGAGAAAGCGCACTACAGATGCAATGTTTGCTCTGAGAATACTGTTGAAGTACAGAGAAGGTCAGAAAGAGTTACACTGTGTGTTTGTGGACTTAGAATGATAGGGTGCCAAGAGAAGAGCTGTGGTATTGTATGAGGATGTCTGGAGTGGCAGAAAAGTATGTTAGGGTAGTGCAGGACATGTACAAGAATAGTGTGACAGCGGTGAGATGTGCAGTAGGAATGACAGACTCATTCAAGGCGGAGGTGGGATTACACCAAGGATCAGCTCTGAGTCCTTTCTTGTTTGCAGTGGTGATGGACAGGTTGACGGATGAGATCAGACAGGAGTCCCCATGGACTGTGATGTTTGCAGATGACATTGTGATCTGCAGTGAGAGTAGAGAGCAAGTTGAGTCTAGTCTGGAGAGGTGGAGATATGCTTTGGAGAGAAGGGGATTGAAAGTCAGTAGAAGCAAGACTGAGTACATGTGTGTGTGAATGGGAGAGAGCCCAGTGGAATAGTGCAGTTACAAGGAGTAGAGCCCGACCGATATGGATTTTTGGAGGCCGATGCTGATAACGATATTTGGATGAAAAAATGCAGATAATCGATTAATCGGCTGATTTGCCGATAGCCGATAAATCAGCCAATATTATTATTATTTTTTAAGTGAATAAAATGTTCTCTTTTTTTTTTTTTCTTTTTTTTTGGACCCTTAACAAAAAAGGTATGAGCTAAAAGCTGGCAGAGCTGAAGATGTTGTGATTCTCTTTGGGAGTGACGAGCATGGACAAGATTAGGAATGAACATATCAGAGGGACAGCTCAGGTGGGACAGTTAAAGACAAAGTCAGAGAGGTGAGATTGAGATGGTTTGGACATGTGCAGAGGAGGGACCCAGAGTATATAGGGAGAAGGATGCTGAGGATGGAGCCACCATGCAGGAGGAGAAGAGGGAGGCCAAAGAGGAGGTTTATGGATGTGCTGAGGGAGGACATGCAGGTGGTTGGTGTGACAGAGGAAGACACAGAGGACAGGGTGAGATGGAAATGATTGATCTGCTGTGGCAACCCCTAACGGGAACAGCCGAAAGAAAAAGATACATTTGTTAAATGTACATGGATGTCTGTATAGATTTCTTGTTAAGGTGATGTGTTCTTTAATCTTCTTCAGGTTGTGTCTGATGCTGCAGGCCAAGGAGTCACAATAACTGGAAATAAAACTTTTAACAACTGGAACTGGCCAAATGCCGTCATCTTTGCTGCCACTGTCATCACAACTATTGGTAAGTACTTTTCAGAGCTAAGGTTTTAGGTGCATTAAATGTACCTAAAACAGTCTGTATGGTCCCAAGCTTCTTATATGTTAGTGGTAACGGTCTGGATGGTCTTTTTCATCTTTGGCGTGGAGCACGCAGGTATCCATTTTCTCCAAAAAACATCTGGAATACTGATTTGTCTGACCACAGTAAATATTCCCACTGTGTGACGGTCCAACTCAGATGCTGCCAAGCCCAAAGAAGTGAAAGTAATGAGCAGGTTGAGACAAGGCTGGAGAGCTGAAGATACACTCTGGAGAGACGGGGAATGAACACACATGCAGGGGAGCCCAGTGGAATAGTGTGGTTGCAAGGAGTAGAGGTAGTGAAGGTAAATGACATGAAATATTTGGGGTCAACTATGCAAAGTGATGGGAGACTGTGGTAGGGAGGTGAAGAAGAGAGTGCAGGCTGGGTGGAGTGGGTGGAGAAAGGTGATGGGTGATTTGAAACAGAAGACTATCTGCAAGAGTGAAGGGGAAAGTCTACAACACTCTACTGAGAGCAGCAATGTTGTACGGCGGTGGTGCTATCTAAAAGACACTAAACAGAGATGATGATGTGATTTTTCTTTGGAAGTGACAAGGATGGACAGGATTAGGAATTAACATATTGGAGGGACAGCACAGGTCGGACGGTTTAGAGAGAAAGTCAGAGAGGCCAGACTGAGATGGTTTGAACATAAGAGGAGGGATCTAGGGTACATAGGAAGAAGGATGCTGAGGATGGAGTCACCAGGCAGGAAGAGAAGAGGGAGGCAAAAGAGGAGATTTATGGATGTGCTGCAGGAGAACATGCAGGTGGTTGGTGTGACAAAGGAAGGATGGGGTAAGATCTGCTGTGCCGGCGAACCCTAATGGGAGCAGCTGAAATAAGCAAAATATGTATATATGAAAACTGTCATCTCTTAAGTGGCCTTCCATTATTTAGTAGAAAATCTGAGGTACAAATATGAGGTATTTCCAATCTCTTTATTTTGAGTGATCAAGTCCTTGCTGCAGTTTAAGTTTCTCTTTATTCTAGGTTTATGTTGTATTACTGTAGTAGAAGGTTTTATACATTAATTGGATTTTCCTACTGTGCATTTAAACATCACTTTGTCACTTTTTTTTAAAGGCTATGGGAACATTGCTCCAAAAACGTCAGCAGGACGTGTATTTTGTATCTTCTATGGGCTTTTTGGTGTGCCTTTATGTCTTACCTGGATCAGCGAGCTGGGAAAGTTCTTTGGTGGCAGAGCCAAGCACCTAGGACAGTTTTTAACCAAGAAAGGCTTTTCACTGGTAAGTGGATATGGGATCTGGCAAAACCATACTTTTCTGGTGTATTAGATATCTTTTAGCTCATCTAATTCTTTTTTTCTTCTTCTTCTTCTTCTTCAGAGAAAGGCTCAGTTTACCTGTACAGCTCTGTTTCTTCTCTGGGGTGTGTTGGTACATTTAGTCCTTCCACCATTAGTATTTATGTCTCAGGAAGGTTGGACATATATTGAAGGGCTGTATTTCTCATTTGTCACCTTGACCACAATTGGTTTTGGTGACTTAGTTGCAGGTAAGTTGAAAAATCCTACATATTGTCGTACAGTGGTGTCCAAAGACAAGGTGATTTCACTTTGAGCAGATGGGATGTGTTCATCAGTGAAACCAGCTGGTGGAGTCAGTGGTGGCAAAGAAAACCTGCACCCTCTTGGCCTTTTCTGGAGTGTCTTTGGACACCACTGTTGTAGTACTAAAGCCACTACGTGATCCTCTCACATATGTAACGTTATGTGACATATGCGGTACACGTGGTTCATCTTGTTCAGTCTGGTTTGCTCATTGCTTCTTTTTGTTTTGTCCTACAGGTGTAGACCCAAATACAGACTATCCTACTCTATACCGCTACTTTGTGGAAGTGTGGATTTATCTGGGGTTGGCCTGGCTTTCTTTGTTCTTCAACTGGAAAGTACGGATGGTCATTGAGGCCCACAAAGCACTAAAGAAACGCCGCAAGTTGCGTAAACTGTCTCTTGATGAGCTTCGGCACTACAAAGCAACTCACAAGGCAGCACTGCACCTGCCACCTACATCTAATGATGTCAACATCTTCAGCTTCCTGTCCAAGAGGAAGGAAGGATACAATGACTTGATTAAGCAGATTGGCACCAAACAAGATGATGGGAACAAATGCAGTGGTGAAACAAAGTCCAAGCAGATGGGCCATTCCAAAAGTTGCAATGATGCTCCTGTATATAATGACCACACTATTCTCAGTCTGGAACGGTCACCACGCCTGAAGAGATGCTACAGTTTCAGTGACCGTGTCACTGTCGCATTTTCAAAATCCAAAAACTACCTCCTGGGCACAGAAAATGGTTTGCTGCTAACAGAGGACCACAGAGACTGTGATCTAGAAGTTGACCAGGATCGGATCTATGAGAACCAGCTTGACAAAGATGTGGATCTGGAGAACAGAGAAGTGGGAGTTGGTCAAGCAGGTGGCCGAAGGACATGGGACTCCAAAGAGCACCATCACCACCTCTCCTTTCAAAATGCAAACATTACGTTTATTGATGAGAACTTTCTCTGCTATAACCTGGAGGAGGAGGAGGACGATGACGACGCAAAAGCAAAACTCTCTATTACAACATGTGATGAAAATATTGAAGCGAACTCAAAAGATGAGCCGAGCTCAGAATCAGAGGGGTCCGTGTTCACTAGTGATGGGTCAGAACATGGTCAGTCTTATGAGAAACTTGTAGAGGAATATGCAAAAAAAGAAAATACAGGCTCTTGAGATCAACTCGGGTCCATAGTTATTTGGACAGTGAGACAGTTTTTGAGACCACCACAATGGAGTTGAAGTTAAACAATCATGATGTGTTTGGAGTGAGAACTATTAAAATATCACAGTAGCCATTTAGGAATGACAGCCATTTTTATGTACAGTCCCTCCATTTTCAGAGGTCATCAGGAATGGAACAAAATAAACATAAAGGTTATTTTGAATACATCACTTTTAAAGCCAGTTTTCATTAGACAAGTCCAGGGATGGATACATGAACATTTTCAAGTCATTAACTATCTCTTAGACTGCATTTACATCAGTAATTTAGAAATACAAACACCATGGTACTGTATGGTAAATTTGGCTCGACTAGGCAGTTCTCAAAAACTGAGTGATAATGGAAGAAAGAGATTATTGATGGAAGCCACCAAGATACCCTTGACACCTTGGAAGGAGTTATACGCTTCTTTAACTGTAACTGGTCTGTTACATCATCAGTTGTACAGTTTAATGTGGCGGAGCACAAAGAAAGATTTTTCTTAAAAAAAGATGTGAAACTTCAGCTACTGTTTGCCAAAAGGCGCATAGGAGAGCCATACTCAGATTTGATAGTTTTCTTGTGTCAAAGACCTCCTCTGCTCCAAAACATAGATATAACAGGCTATGACTGGTTGTATAACAGACAAAAGTTTCACTGTCCTCAGTTTCTCCAGTCACAGATGCCTATAACTCTTAAGTTGTCATGGGTATATTGGTGGCTTCCCTCACAAGCCTCCTTCTTGCACAGTCACTGTTTTTGAGAATTTCATACTCCAGACAGATTTACTGTATTTTTACTAGATACGGTTACTAGATTTACTAGAAACCAGAGGTGGGATGGAGTCATTCTCAAGTCATGAATTGGCAAGTCTCACGTCAAGTCTCAAGTCAGCTTGCAAACATTTGGTGGCCATTATGACTTGAGACCTTACTTAAGACTTGACTTGCGACTTGCCAAGTCATGACTTGAGAGTGACTTGCTAGTGACTTTGTCCCACTTCTGCTAGATACTGTTTGTATTCACTAATGATTGGTGGAAATGAATGAGAAAGGCATCTTCACTGACGTGAAAATGTACGTGTCCATCCCCTGACTTGTCAATGAATAAATGGCTGTAAATCTGAAATGGTTAATGCAATATTTACTTTTATTGAACTTCTTGAGTTAAAGCTAAAAGTCTACACTACAAACCCATCTTAATTGTTTCATTTCAGCTCCGTTGTGGTAGTGTGAAGAGGCAAAATTTAAGAAAGTGTCACAGTCCAAATACTTGTGTACCTGACTGTTTCTGGACTGGTGTGGTATTAACACAGTCATCACATCTTCTTAATCATCTGTTGGACCCCAGTTTGGTGTTTGAATGTGAGCCATTGAAATGACCTGACTTTTCACTGAAAGTGTCTTATGGGGTCAAACCGACTGCAAAGTCAAAATCAGATTTCCAATGAAATTTTTGTCATATTTATATATAAAAAAAAATCACAATACACTCATTTTAAGAGTAGTGCTTCCTGTTAGCTATTTAAATCATCCATCGACAAGAATGCAGACCGTAGTGTATGACGTAGCCCGGTGGCTATTTAACATTTGCTCTATTTATGTGTGTTTATACAGTTTGTGACGATGCCAAAACCAAAAATTATGTTTGAGTGGTTTCTTTCTAATCGTGTGCTAAGAAATGAAAAGTTTCTTTAATTTCTCTTATTTTAATGTGCGTTCATCATATTGGTGTTTTTATAATATTTATTAAGATGAAGGACATGGTAGCTTTTTATTGATTGCTACATGGATTCATCTGAGTGTGCCTTTGGACAGTTCCACCAAAGGAGGACAATTGAAAGTCTATGTGAGTGCAGAGTGCTTAAAACCTGACAAACAATTATATGAGCCAATTTTTAATATCCACAATAGAATTGTTGAAACTGCATCAGAAGTTATCAGTGATAGAAAGGACACATCTGAGATTGCCTTATGCCTGGTTCACACGGCAAGATGATAATGTCGATATCTGACCTGATCTTCCCCTTCCTTCAATTTTAAAGAAGTCGTGACTATCATGATGGCTCTAAAGATAGCAGGCATGTGAGAATTGTGAATTTCTGCATAATTACGCATTTTTAAATTTCTGCCAAAGTATTTTGCATGAGGTATACTGTTTTAGACTGATTAGATTAGATACATTAGATGTCATAAAAACATTTTACAACAATCTTATGCTTATACCGTACTACCATAAATGGGTGCAAATTTCCATAAAGCAGTCAGAAAAAAAAAAACACGTAGCCAAACAAAATAGATAAAATCTAAAGAAAGACATGATAGAAAGGGACAAAACTTATGATTTGGATGCCAGGAACATTGACAGAGAAGCAGGCATCAGGTACCCTTAGGACTGGACGTTGTGTGAGAGCCATGTGAGTTGTTCTCTGCTTCTTTCTGCAGTAAGTTGTTTTTAAAGGACATGTTGCATGTGGTTTAACGTCCCGGTTAGCAACACAACATCAAAGTATTCATGATCCATGCACATGCAGAAATAATTAGTGATCTCTGATGTATTTTGCTAATTATTAGAGTTTGAGAAATTAAAGCATCTTAACCACTGAATCAATATGAAGTAATTGTGTTGAAGTGGTTCAGTGTTTCGAAGCATTCAATACAGTTAAATATAATGACATTTGCTGGGAAACTTTAACATAGCACTTGCATCGAACAATAAAGGGCAAGATGTCATGAAACAGGCACTGTTACGTATGTTTAATAATAAAGGTTCTATGTGCATCTTGAAATTTTTTACTATATTTTCCATTAATAATATACTTGTGTTCTAATGTGATTGTGCCATCATGAAATGCTGTATGTAATAGAGATAGAAATTGTGAAATGCTTGTTCAACTAAGGTCTGTTATGAAAATAGTTGTACAAAATGAAGGTGATTTGAGGGCATCACGGGTTATTTAAAAACAAGATCATTTCAGTGATGTTAGGTTTGAGTCTGTTCCTCTTCTTTGTTACTACCTCTCCAGTTTTGGAGAAGAAGCTCTCATGCAGCACAGACGTTGCTGGCATATGGAGATAGTTTGTCAGAAACATCCCGGTGGCTGACAGAGTGAAACGAAAGTTGCTATGTCTGATAACGAAGCTTCTGACCTTTCATTCGAAAGTTTTTTTATTATTATTACTTCTAGTTTTTGTTGTTTGATTTTTAAATGGATCACAATGGAAATAAGTGTTTTCACTGTCTTGTCGTCCATGTATTTTTAATGTATTTACAATTATATTATGTACTTACATTGAACTTACTAAATAAAATAAATTAATCAATCAATCTTAGCCACATCTAAGACAGCGAGACAGGCTCGTATTAAATCAATGCACAAAAAACCACAGAAAATAAAGGCAAATAATAAATGAACCTGGGATGATATTGATCATACAAGTACCAAAACTTGCAAAGTGGAACTATTGACAATCTTGAATATTGAAAATAGGTTAAATTGTGTGAGAAGTATTTTGATGGAAATTCATCAGGTTTTCCACATATCTGTTAATATATTTTTAGGGCTTCAGCATGGAATGCTGTGTATAAGTGCATGCCTTTCATATCATGTACAACAAGGCAACCATTCTCTTATTAAAATCATATGAGAATTGCAAGAATCCATGTGGTCAGAATTGCAGGGAGTATGGTCGTGTCCTGTGTATGATCTACAGTTAATTTTATCTCACTGCCCTTTTGACATTTTTGTTTGTTGCAGTCAAATTGAATTATAAGCCAGATATTTTGCAAATTCGCTGCAGAAGATGGTTCTGGGGAGCATTAACATGACTAAAACCCTTCAGCTTCTGGGGGTCATCAATTCCCCAGACCCCTGACCATGGCCCTCTTGACCCCAGGCCATTTTAAGCATTTTTTTATTTGCCTCTCGCATGCCTGGATAATTTCATTAGAGATTGCTTTAGTCTGCTTGGAAAGATGTCAGGACCGCTCAGACCTCAAATTGTGAATATTGAACGTTGGATCGTTTTGGCCCGATGTCCCAGCGTATGGGGTGTTCCCTGAGCACAAATGAGCATGCATCCTGTTCAATGTGACATGTAGCCAATCAGAAAGCGAGGTGACAGAAGCATGGAGGGGAATCCAAAACGGTTTACTCTGAAGTTAGATTTGATCTTGCGAGGTTTTACAAGATTTCCCGTCTGACCTGGGAATGTTTGTGAGTGAAATCTGTTCATGTGTGGTGTGTTGTTTTTACCATGTGGCTGCACACAACGTATGACCAAAACTGTTCCATGATTATTATTATTTTATTTATTTATTTATTTATTGATCACCATGTGTGGGGTCTCTCAGGTATTGAAAACCTACCGACAATTTTAAAATCTTGCTGTTTGAACCAGGCATTACTCATGGTAGTGCAGCAGATAACAAATATTTATAGAAGGATCTTTCAAATGGTGATATAAGCACCAAATTTGGCCCAAATACTTGTTTGAAAAAGCAGACAGGCCACTTGAATTTTCAGTAGGTGGCCACATAGAGGTCAGTGAAGAATTACACAGGGGTAAAAATGCTCCAATCATATTGAAAAGTATACCACATTATTTGTCTGATCATAACGATTCCAAAAAGGTATAGTTTGGACTATCTGTGACTGAATTCTGTTGAGTTATGGGGTAAAAACAACAGAAATGGTGACAAGTCAATTTCAGTTTGTACAGGAGTCAAAAGTTAAAGTTGCACCAATTTTGGTAAAGTTATTAGTCGAGTTTAGAGGGTTTTTAAAAAGGAATAGTTTGCACCATGTGTCGACATTGTTTGACCTTGACTTTGGACACCAAGCATTCGGCACGGTCAAAACTATTCCATTCATTAATCCTATTAGCTCAACCAATAATTTGCATCACTTTTTGCCCATATTGGAGCAACTTTAATTTTTGACCTCTGTACAAGCTGTTTTCACCCCATAACTCCATGACATGCAGTCACAGATAGTCCAAACTACACCTTTTAGGAATATTTATGCTCAGACAAATAATAGCATTTAACCCCTGTGCAATTCTTCAGTTGACCCCTACCTGGCTGCCTATTGAAAATTCAAGTGGCCCATCTGCTTTTTCAAAAGAGTATTATCTAAGGAGTATTTGTGCCAAATTTGGTGCTTGTATGAGAATTGAATGAACCCATCTGGTTCGAGTTGTTTCAGTTATCTGCTGCACTAGAAAGGAAGAAGGATTTGTGGTAAAATGTGAATATTTCCTACCAGAGAAGCACTGATAACTTTTTTTATTTTCCTTGCTATTTTGACTGCTCTAAACTCTTAATCTGTCCTCGTAGTGAAACATCCTCTTGAGATAGTCTCCGTCTGTGAATGCATTTTACTTTGCGTTCTTAAACACGTCAGTCTCTGGATTTAGTCCCTTTGTACACATTCAGCCACAATATCCTTATTTACTGTCTCCCTTTGTGATGGCTGCGTACGTTATCTGGCTGACTGCTCAGATTGTTGAAAAAGGATTAAAGCCCTTATTGAAATAACTGAAAGGGAAGCAAATGTGACTGATAAGTCCTTTCATCCAAGGCGTTAGAATTGCCTGTCAGTTTTAGACTACGTTAGACTCCGTACTCTCTCACTCTCACAAAGCAAGTATAGAAACTGATGTATTTCAAAATGGTCCACTATCCCTGTGGTCTCCCACATGAAGAAAGTGGTGACCTTCGGCTCACTCTCACCTCACTGTATTTGTCTTGTAAATATTGACCGTCAGTAGCCACAAACGCTGCCTTGCTCATGTGCCCTTGCTACTTGTTTGCCTTTGAGGGCTGCCTGCATGAACGACTGAAAATCCATCTGACATTAACTTGCAAAAAAATCAATGCCCTCTTTGAGTTTTTGTCCAGGTGGACACGGTCCACAGTTTTGGTGCTTTCAGTCTCTGTGTTGTATTTTCTCAATCAGAACCCAGATTTTTTGTTAAAACAAGATGATTGGTCGCCACTTTTCACCTCTCACACGTTCTTTATGTACCACGGCCGTTTGCACATGTGACCTTGTACACAAAAACTTGAAACAGTGTTAGCGTCAGTGTCGGACAGCAAGTTGAGTGTTGAATGGCGCTACTTAACGATTTATCAACCAAACTCCTCATTTAAAGCAGCATGCTTACTTCAGTTATTGTATTTATGCCTTTTTTTTTTTTGACCAATGACTTCTATTTCTGCCTTGTACAGTAACTAACTGGAAGTAAGTGAAAATACTTAAATTCTAATGCAGTAGAATGTAACTTTTATTGAATGTATTCTTTGCTGTGGTTAAATTTTCCAATGTAGGGTGTTTTTTTTTGTTGTTTTTGTTTTTTCTCCACAGCGAGCTGCACTTTGTGTGTCAGCGTTCATGTCTCATTGTCATTAGTTTTCTTGGATTATGTCAAGTAGCCATGGTACTCATCAGGATGGAATCTCATCACACATCTCCCCAAATTATCAACAAGTTTCAACATTTGTTTGGCTCCATTTCTGCAAACTTACTCTAAAGCAGTTGCAGTTTTTTTTATGATTCAATTATTCATGTTTGTATATGAATTTCAGGCAAAACTGTTTCATTTTATATAATTGTTTAATAAAACCTGTTTTGATGATTGAAAAAGGTTTTTATTTTTTTTTATTTTTTTTTGCTTCAAACTCCTGTTTGAGAAATCCATTTACAGCGTTTTGTACATTAAAGTGAACAAGTTGAAATCCTATTTCAAACATGTTGAGGCCTAAAAATCTTTCTGCATGACATTTAGAATTTATTACGCAGTAAATGTGGATCAGTGGTACTATTGTTAAAGAACAAGCCCCTGTTAAAACAGTGGTAACCTTGTGTGATGTGATGCTATTTTTTTTTTTTATTTTTTTTTTTTTTATGAGGCAATGCTTGAATAAGGTGCAGTTTTGTGGTGTGTTTTATCATTGTGACACTTGGTACTGCTCATTATGTATATTTGCAGGCAAACGCCAAGGTCACACAGAGAAACAAGCCATTTTGGAGGAAAAGGGGCAGAAGGCAAGTGCAGAAGTCATAACTAGAACACTGAAAGCTAAATAACGAAAACTCTTCACAAACAAAACCTTTCAGTACATTTTCTCTGATCATTTTCAGAAAACCTGCACCCTCTTGACCCTTTCTGGAACAAGTTGCCCACCCCTGATATAGGCTGTGGTATTACATATTTAATATATGGTCAGAAGTAAGAAAATATTGTTACAGTTCTGCAAGCGGCGTTTGAAGAAGCGGGTCATGACTCTGGGAGCTCCGTTTCAAAGAGGATGTTGAGTTCTGGATATAAAGCTCCCTTTTGACCTTGACTTGGTTTTGTGATGTTATGTACACATGATATAATCACCCGTGGCAGCTGTACTTCCCCACCATTAACATAAAGCTACATGATAAACGACGTCAATATGGAGAAACAAAAAATGGACTGTGATTTCCGCTGAGGCTGAAAACCAAAGCGGAAAATCAACCTTTGGTGTGATGAGCAGCTGATATTTGACACAGATATGTTTAAAAATGCAACGACCACTGTCCAAAACAAGTCGATTATTCTGCCATTTATTGTTTTATCAAATGTCATGGGATGAAACACCTAGTAATCTTTTATCACAATTTTGAGACAAAATGCTTAAGGATGAAGACATTTCACAGAGTTCATCTTGTGCATGAACATTCAGAGCAGAGTCAGACTCCTGAGACCAGCCGCTGTCTTGCAGCACGGCTTCCTTCAGAATTCCTGTTTCCCAAATTTGGCGTATACGTGTGAAGAAAGGACGACATTTCAGCACTCGGCACGGCTCGGCAGATGCACACAGAGATTGAACCCACGGCAGTGTTACTGACATAACACGTCATTCTGTTTTTTTATGATTATTAAGTTTGTCTTTGCAGACTGAAGTGGCTCAGATCTTCTTGTGACATTTTCAGGCAGGTGGAAAACAGGTTTTTACTTCTCAGAGTTGTGAGCAAGCTGATCACATCTTCTCATCCAACACACTGATGGGCCGCAGGACGAAGTCTGAAATGATGAACATTCATTTGATGACTCACACAGAAGCAGTTTCTGTCAATTACATTTTAAAGGTCACATACATAGGGCAATTGAAAGGTTTTAAGCCTGACCCAGAAAAAGTAGGGTGTGGTTCTCCACCTTTTGCAGTCTGAGAAAGCAACATTTCTCAACTTTGCAGCCACTGAGTCAAAACTTCACATGTTCTCATGAAATGTTGGTTTCTCAGATCCAGATGGAGAAGCTGTCAGGACTGTAGATCTGGCTATGTTTTGATGTGGTTATTTCTGTTATGTTTCTGCTTGGGTTTTTGTATGACTGTTTTCTCTTGTCTGTCCCTTCTGCTTTCCACGCCTTATTCTTGTTCCTTCCTGCGCACCTGTTTTCTATCACCTACTCATCACACCCAGTATTTAAGCGTCTCATTTCCCTCACTTCCCTGCCAGATCGTTGTGCTTTATGCCATCGCTTCATAGCCATGTTCCGTATGTTTTGTCTCGATCTGTGTTCTAGCGGTGTATTTTGGACTGCCTGCCTGTTTTTTGGACCACGCTTTTGCCTCATGTTTCTGACATTGTTGCTGATTTTGGACTCTGTGTACCAGACCCTGCTTTTTGTACCAGTAAAACCCTTTTACCAAATCACATCTGAGTCTGAGCTTTGCACTTGTGTCCAGCCATTCTGAGAGAACCACACCCTGCTTTTTCTGGGTCAGACTCAAAACTTCTCAATCACGATACTGTAGTATTAAAAGACATTCCATGGAAAAATTTATTGCACGTTATAATGCTATAATACATCAACTACATGATCTCGTGGCAATCCCTCAGTGGTGAGGATGAATGTCTCTTGATCAATTCCCAGATGGGTGATTTCACTGATTGACTGATTCCATCTTCTCAAAGTGATGTTAATCAGTGAAATCACCGGGTGGAGTGGGTGGTTGGAAAGAAAACCTGCACCCTCTTGGCCCTTTCTGGAATCAGTTTGAGACCTCTGATCTAGAGACACCTGTGCAAGGGTTTGGTTTCATGTGGGAATGTCATTGCATGCCAACAAACACGCAGTCCTTGACAGATCCTTAGTCTGGTCCGATGGCTGGGGAATCCCAAGTGATCAGGGTCTGAGGAGCTGCTGCAGCCTTCATCCACCTTCACAGCCACTGATGACAAGTCATCAACTCCTTCACTTGATCCACCATTGAGGACGTCTTGTTTAGCCCTGTTAGCCGTCTCGGATGCAGGGTTCCTGCTGTGCCTTCACGGTTACTGTAGCAGCTACATGGCGCACAAGGTCCCCACACCCAACAGGCAATTCCCTGCTCCATCAGTTACCCAGGTGTCATGACGTGGGTGAGGGGTTGGAGTTTGAAACCCATTATATAATCTATAACATAAACAACCTTAGGTGTGTGGCTTTGTATGTGTCCATGGCCACAGCGAAGGTGCCACTTTTGGCGTTAGTGGCTTTCTGTGTGTGTGAGCCGCCACTTCACTTGACAGAGAAAAAAAAAGGGCAGCACACGCCTCTTAGCAAAAAAAAAAGTGCTCACAAAGGAGCCATTAGGTTAGGCTAACGCTAGCAGTTATCATTGTACTATGTGATGCTACAGACTTGTTAAAGATGATGTTTTCAAGACATACGAACGAGCATTAATTACTGCTTTAAGGCGTTCATCTTGGTCACGGCATCAGCCACAGTCTTAGGCCCTGTTTCCACCAAGCATCTGCGCTGGCATCAGCGTCAACTTCGACAGCTTTGAAGTTCATGTCAGATGCAACCGAATGCCCGCACGGAATTATAATTTCGATGCGTGTGTTTTCTGTGCTGTAACATATCCAAGTCACATGGAAACTGAAAATCCACGCGCCTGTTCATAGTCGTAGTAAACTGTTCCTGTGCTCAGCAGGTGGCAGAATGTTTGTTCATCCTGCTTAAAAATGAGCATGTAAATGACAGTAGACACGGGAACGTTAATTCAAGCCATCCAGAAATGGCCAGCAATGTACGATGAAACCGAATGGGACCACAGCTACTGTGATGTTCATCCTCCATCACTTCCTTGTCTGTTTCATTAAGCAGCAGCATTGCAATGATTTTCCATTTGTCAGCCATCCTGCGCTCAAGAGTTGATTCCAAAGACGTGAAGATTCGGTGGATTGGAAACTTTAAATTGTCCGTAGGTGTGTGTGCGGGTGTGAATGTGTTTGTCTGTCTACTATATGTGACCCTGCGACAGACTGGGGTGCTGTCCAGGGTGAACCCCGCCTCAAGCCCTACAACTGCTGGGATAGGCTCCAACACCCCCCCCCCACCCCCAGGAGCAGGTCAGAGAGGTAAGAAGGTGCCAGGTTGTGGAGGGCTTTGAAGGTGATAAGGAGAACTTTAAACTGTATGCGCTGAGGGATGGGGAGCCAGTGAAGATCTTGGAGGACAAGGGTGATGTGTTGGTGGGACCGGGTTTGTGTGAGGAGTCGTGCAGCAGAGTTCTGGATATATTGAAGTTTCTTGAGAGTTTTGGATGGTGTACCATAGAGAATACTATTGCAATAGTCGATTCTGGATGTAATGAATGCGTGCATTAAGGTTTCAGCGGCTGAGAAGTTCAGAGATGGGCGGAGACGGGCGATATTTTTAAGGGGGAAGAAAGCAGACCGGGTTATTTGTTTAACATGGGATTCAAATGAGAGGGTGGGGTCAAAGAGGATACCAAGGTTATGGACAAGAGGGGAAGGAGTGAGTGTGGTGCTGTCAAGATTTAGGGTGAAGTTTGAAGCGGATTTGGTGATGTTTTTTGGACCAATGATTATTATGTCTGTTTTGTCACTGTTGAGTTTGAGAAAATTGTGTGACATCCAAGTTTTTATGCCACTGAGACAGGTAGTGAGGGTGGACTGGGTTTGGGGGTTGACAGATGAAGTGGAGATGTAAAGCTGAATGTTGTCGGCATAACAGTGGAAGCGGAGACCAAACCAACGAATGATGTTGCCAAGTGGGAAATGTAGACACTGACACCAATGCAAAAGCTTGGTGGAAACGGACCTTTAAGCTACGGTCAAATTAGCGACGAGTGACAGAGGCAAAGTGACAAGTTGCCTTTGATTTCAATCAGAGCAGTCAGTCTGCCTCCAGCTAGGTGGGGTTAAAATAGACCTGATTTTATGCAAATACTGAGCAACACGACTCAGCGACTGCCAAACCAAGTGAAGAGGCAGCATGATGTCAGCTGGTTTTTCACATTCACAAAATAATCTAAGATGGTGGAAAACGCTCCAAAACAGCTTTTTTTTTTTCTTTAAAGTCATAGTCGGCTTTATTGTCAATTCTTCACATGTATTAGATATACAAGGAATCGAAATTTCATTTCTCACCTTCCCTCGGTGATGACAGGACAAGACATTTCGACAGTAAGGAAAAGTATTTAATATTTACAGTGTAGTGTCTGAGGTAATAGTAAAAGTGGAAAGTGCAGTGCAAACCGTTCAGTATTTGTAGCAGCAGCAGATTTTTGTTAAGACACTGTGCAAGTGGTGTGATAGTGATAAAGTGGAACAGTGCAGATATTATGGGCAGCAGATATTATTCATATATATATATATATATATATATATATATATATATATTCTTGAAAGCCTGGGTGGACCTTGGGGGAGAGAGTTCAATAATCTCACAGCCTGGTGGATGAAGTCTGGTGGTGCGGGACCCGAGGCTCCTGTACCTCTTCCCGGAGGGCAGAGTGCTAAACAGGTTGTGTGCAGGATGCCTTGCATCGCCCACAATTGTGGTTGCTTTGCGGGTGAGGTGGGTGGTGTATATGTCTTGCATAAAGGGGAGTGAGGCACCGATGATCCTTCCAGCTGTATTCACTATGCGCTGCAGGGCTTCCTGTTGTAGTCAGTGCAGCTTCCGCCCCACACAGTGATGCAGCTGGAAAGGATGCTCTCAATGGTGCCACGGTAGAAAGTGCTCATGATGGTTGATGGAGCACTTGCCCACTTGAGTTTGTGCAGGAAGTAGAGACACCGCTGGGCCTTCTTTGCCAGTGATGCAGTGTTGGTGGTCCAGGACAGGTCTTCACTGATGCGCACCCCCAGGAATTTGGTGCTGCTCACTCTCTCCATAGCAGCACCCTTGATGGTCAGTGGCAGGTGTTGGGTGTGACCTTTCTGGAAGTCAACAACAATCACCTTGGTCTTGCTGACATTCAGCAAGAGGTTGTTGTTTCTGCACCACGTGGTCAGAAGGTTGACCTCTTCCCTGTAGTGAGTTTCATCGCCCTTGGTGATGAGCCCCACCACAGTTGTGTCTTCCGCAAACTTCACTATGTGGTTTGTGCTGTGGGTTGTTGTGCAGTCATGTGTCAGTAATGTGAAGAGCAGTGGACTGAGCATGCAGCCTTGGGGAGCTCCTGTGTTCAATACAATGCTGCTCGAGGTGTTGTTGCCAACACTGATTGCTTGTGGCCTATGGGTGAGGAAGTCCAACAGCCAGTTGCAAAGGGAGGTGCTGAGCCCCAGTTTGTCCAGTTTGCAGATGAGCTGTTGTGTGTATATATATATGTATATATATATATATATATGTATGTATGTATGCATGTATGTGTGTGTGTGTGTGTTCTCCACTCAGATTGCAATAGCCAATCACAGATTAGCCTTTCTGTCCATCATTTACCTGTATTTTGGCTTGGCGTCAGAAAGTTATGTTGGATCCAAAAGGATCCAAAAAGGCTAGGACCAAAAGTTATATTGGATCGGTTCCCACTGACCAATAGCGTTAGAGCTTACTGCCAACAGCTAGCCAATCAGAGCACGGCATACGAAGGTCAAGAACTAGCTGACAGACGCTGGTTGAAAAAATGGCAACAAACATGTCAACAACAGCAGAAAATCGTCTGCCAGTGAGGTTTGCTGAGTTCACAGAGGAGGAACTGGTGGAAATATTGAACTCCAAGGATGCCACAAACACTAAGAAGGTAGACAAGCACACGACTGACATTTTAGAAGCATTCATATGCTTTTCACAACAAAATAAATTGAACTAATTTACTTGACTGTTTGTTGTTTGCTTAATTTGGGAGGGGGGTTGAGAACATAACAACTGACGGATGGCAAGTCATCCAACATAGAGAAATATTGGATTCAGAATATTTCTCTATGTTGGACTCCTTACCATTCATTATTTGTATAAAATATATATATATATATATATATATATATATATATATATATACGTGTGTGTGTGTTATATATAATAAATAAAAAGCGTGGCTGTTTACTGCACAGAGTCAAACTGAAACACCAATTATTCTGAAAAAACTGAAACAGCAACGCAGTCATCCGAATGTCAAGGTCTTCAAGTGTGCACATAGCACGTTCACAGCATCACTCTTTGTGTATGAAGAAAACATCGACTGTGGGACACAGTAATGAAACCTCACGTCTGTGTCAACAAAGGAAGAAGCGGAACCAGATGGAGAGCTGTTGCTTAGAAAACAGTTGACACAAGAGCAGCTCAATGAGCGGTGACTCGGGAAGTGGAAATCCGAACAGGAAGGACCCAAGGACCTCTCTGACACCCAATTATTTCCTGAGATTCTATGTCCGGCCTTCGATACCGGAAACTTTTGGGCAACCCCCAGAGGTGACTGAGTGTGCTACTTCATCATGAAGCAGTTATTCAGCTTCATGATGAAGTGGTATAGAAGTTCAACTACAATTTGCGAGAAGGTACATCTGAGATGCAAGGCTAGATTTGATGTTTTGGTGAAAGAAAGTCCTCCTCTATACCATTTCACCATGAAGCTGTATAACTGGTGATACAAAATGCAAAACATGCACTGTGCACAGTTTCTCCAATCACAGCCAGAGAAGCCTATAACTTCTGGGTTGCCTGGGTGTCTTGGTGGCTTTCCTCACTCTTCTCCTTCTTGCACAGTCACTTAGTTTTTGAGAACTGTCTACTCCACACAGATTTACTATAGAGTGTCATACTGTTTGCATTTCTTCATAACTGATGGAAATAAAGTTCAAGACATATTCAGTGACTTGGAAATGTGCATGTATCCATCCCCTTGGGAACTGAGGACACTAATTGTTGATGCTTTGTATGTGGAATTCTTTCCCATTCTTGCTTGATGTACGACTACAGTTGTTATACAGTCCGGGGTCTCCATTGTCGTATTTTGCACTTCATAATGCTCCACACATTTTCAATGGGTGACAGGTCTGGACTGCAGGCAGGCCAGTCTAGTACCCGCACTCTTTTACTACGAAGCCACGCTGTTGTAACACGTGCAGAATGTGGCTTGGCATTGTCTTGCTGAAATAAGCAGGGATGTCCCTGAAAAAGACGTTGCTTGGATGGCAGCATGTGTTGCTCCAAAACCTGGATGTACCTTTCAGCATTGATGGTGCCATCTCAGATGTGTAAGTTGCCCATGCCATGGGCACTAACACAACCCCAGATGCTGGCTTTAGAAATTTGCGTCGGTCTTTTTCCTCTTTTGTCCGGAGGACATGACGTCCATGATTTCCAAAAACAATTTGAAATTTGGACTCATCAGACCACAGCACACTTTTCCACTTTGTGTCTGTCCATTTCAAATGAGCTCAGGCCCAGAGAAGGCAGTGACGTTTCTGGACATTGTTGATGTATGGCTTTCACTTTGCATGGTAGAGTTTTAACTTGCACTTGTAACTGTAGTGACAAACTGTGTTAACTGACAATGGTTTTCTGAAGTGTTCCTGAGCCCATTAATGCAGTGCCGCCTGAGGGATCGAAGGTTACGGGCGTTCAGTGTTGGTTTTCGGCCTTGCCACTTACGTGTAGAGAGTTTTCCAGATTCTCTGAATCTTCTGATTATATTATGGACTGTAGATGATGGAATCCCTAAATTCCTTGCAATGGAACGTTGAGAAACATTGTTCTTAAACTGTTGGACTATTTTTTCACACAGTTGTTCACAAAGTGGTTATCCTCGTCCCATCTTTGCTTGTGAATGGCTGACCCTTTTGGAGATGCTCCTTTTACACTCACCTGTTTCCAAACACGTGTTCTTTGAGCATTCATCAACTTTCCCAGTCTTTTGTTGCACCGTCCCAAATTTTTGAAATGTGTTGCAGGCATCCATTTCAAAATGAGCAAATATTTGCACAAAAACAATAAAATGTATCAGTTTGAAAATTAAATATCTTGTATTTGTGGTGTATTCAATTGAATATAAGTTGAAGAGGATTCTGTATTCTGTTTTTATTTACATTTTACACAATGTCCCAACTTCATTGGAATTGGGGTTGTCGAAGGACAGCAATCTATTGACAAGCACAACATGCAGTTATGAATAATAATAATATTATTATTTCTGACAGTTGAGGCCAGTGGGTGGTTGTAAGCATGATTTGGTACAAAAACAGGATCCACAACAAACTTTCTTTGAATGTATGTTCGTCATCTTTTGGTCTGAGCTGTGACTGTGGGTCATCCATCTGAATCCGGACCACATGGAGGTCTGCTGCTTTGCGTGAGCTTTAAACTTGCCGCCGAATGGATTTATAAGATCAGAAAGAAACTATCAATGAAGTTCATGTTTCTAACAGTCACTTCTTGTAAAAACAGATTATAATTTTCCAGCAGGTCTCACTCCAGGGTTTAGGAGGTCAGTGAGTTGATTTAACAGCACACAACATATCTTTATGAAACTGCTGCTCACTGTAGATTTTCGAAGAAGGAAAGAAAAATAAAAGACAGACTCATCAGTGGAATAACAGATGAGTTGCCAAAGCTAATGAACCACATGATTTGCCATTCCTAAACTATCAAGAGAGTGAACATGTGGTCAGCATGTTGTTGGGAGCAATCAAAGAAAATCATACAGATGGCACCGGCCAATAACGTCATCGCTGATAACCTGGTGCAAAACATTAAAAAACCGTGGAACTGCAGTTAATTTTCCGATGGAATTAGGGTCTGATGCCACAGTAATAAAAGAGACCACTTATAAAAGTCTCTAATCTAATCCAAACCACAGATCTGTTCAAATCAAATGAGACAGGTCAGGAAGACTGGTGCGTTCCAAAGAACACGCTATTGTTATGGACAAGGATAAGAAAAGAAATACTCACTTAAGCATGCCAAAGTCAGTACATAACTATTTTCTAACTATAAGGAGCTCGTCAACAATCTTCTTTGAAATAATGGAACAACATGGCCAACTCGTGTTTTTGCTGTACACTGAGATGCTTCAGTTTGGAATAAAAGATGAATCTGAGAAGACAGTTTAGTATTGTGTTAAACAACATATAACTTTTTGGATCACAGCGCTTGATTTTTTTTTTTTTTTTTTTTTAAGTTGACCCAAAGTATTAAACTCATCTACCTTCACCACCTCCACTCCTTGTAATTGCACTATTCCACTGGGCTCTCTTTCATTCACATACATATACTCAGTTTTGTTCCTACTGACTTTTATTCTCCTTCTCTAGAGCATATCTCCACCTCTCCAGGCTCCTGCTCTCTACTCTGACTACAGATCACAGTGTCATCAGCAAATATCATAGTCGATGGAGACTCCTGTCTAATCTCATCTGTCAACCCATCCGTCAACACTGTGAACAAGAAACGATTCAAAGCTGATCCTTCATATAATCCCACCTCCATCCCTCTTGAACGACTTCATCATTCCTACTGCACATCTCACAGCTGTCACACTATCCTCACATACTTCTGTCTTGCTCATTTTCTTCGTTCATCAGCTCCTCAAAATATTCCCTCCACCTTCTCAGCACACTCTTGTTTGTCAGCAGGTTAATATCTTCATCCTTTGTCACCCTAACCTGCTGCAGATCCTTTCTAGCTCGGTCCCTTTGTCTGGCTAATCGGTACAAGATCTTTTCTCCGTCCTTAGTGTTTAACTTCATGTACAGCTTGCTATATGTAATTTCCTTAGCCTTTGCAACTTTTCTTTTTGCCTTACTGCCCATAACCTTCTTCTCCCGTCTGCTTTCATCATCTGTCTACTATCCAAATTCTTTATGCCAACCTCTTTTGTCAGTGTTGGCTTTATTTACATAGCACATTTACACAGCCAATGTCCTCCCAAAATGCTTTACAGTAAAATAGGCACAGCAATAAAAAATAATAAAAACAACAATATGGTGGAACAAAACAGATAAAAAACCCAGCAAAAGTGGTTTTACTCAGGCAATGGCCAAGGTGAACAAGTGAGACTTGAGAAGCATTTAAAAATTGGAATGGCTATTTGCAGTCCGCACAGTGAAAGTTAGTGAGTTCCACAGAGTGGGAACTGGGACTGCAAAGGCTCAATCTCCTCTAGTTTTTAAGAAGGATCGAGGAAAGTCCAGAACCATCTGATTCACCGACCTAAGGGCTCGGGAGGGCTGGTGCAATTAAATAAGGTCAGCCAAACAGCCCATTCAGAGACTTAAAAACAAATAATAGAATCTTAAAATCAGTCCTGTACCTAACCAGAAGCCAGTAAAGGGAAGAGAGCACCGGAATTATGTGCTCACGCTTCTTGGTCCCAGTTAGGAGACGAGCTGCTGCATACTGCACAAGCTGCAGTCGGTTAAGTTGTGACTGGTCAATGCCAACATACAAGGAGTTACAGTATTCTAAGTGAGACGTAATAAAGCATCAATCTCTTTTTTCAAGATCTCGAGCTTCGATGAGATTTAACTTTGGATAAAAACCTCAGCTGAAAAAAAGCCAGACTTGACCACTGAGCTAACTTGTTTACTGAATTTAAACGCATCATCAATAATCACACCAAGATTCCGAGCGTGCCTCTTTCCTTGTCTTCCTTCCACTGTCCAGATGTCACACCTAGTACCTTACGAGCCGTCTCCCTCACCACATCTGCAGTACTTTACTGAATCTGCAATGACAGGAAAAATTATCATTAATATTGTCATTATTATTATTATTGTGACAATGATAATGACAATGTGTGAAAATGTCTTCGAAAGTGGACCTTTATTATATGTTTGTGGGGGTGGGGGGACTTTCATCCTGCTAGGTCCTCTGCCTACGCACCTGTGTTGTTTCTGCTGCCAGGAAGAAAACCAACATTGATGAGGAGAAAAACTTGTTTATTTCTGTGTAAAGTGCTCCATGGTGGTCGGTAAGAAGATTCACATGTTTGGCCTTGGAGCTCTGTGTGGTGGAGGAATGTTTGGGAAACTGAACAGCAGAAAGTAACTTCTGGTAAGTAATGCAGAGTCCAGTAAAACGTGTTAATTGCTTCATGTTGCCAGTATGATGGTCTATCCATCATTTCTCTGACTTTTAGCTGTGTGCTGCTCACGCCACACATCAATTAACCAGAGCCAAACCCATATTTACGTAGCTGCTCAGTTATTTTGATGTGAAGCTACAGTTTAAGCTAAAATTCAAATACAATGCAGATTTTTTTGTTTGTTTGTTGAATGAGCAGTGATCGGCTTCATTGGTGTGGGATGAAAATTAACCGGAACGGGGAGCAATAATCAGTCCATCTTCAGGATCGAGGAATGGAAATTCCCCTCTGCTCAGATGCTCTGCTTGCTACTTTGCCATAATTTTCTGTTTGCACTTTGCACTGTTCGCTTTCCTTTCTTGCATACCTGACTTCTGACAAGTTGCCATTTTGAACATTTAGTTTTCTGGATGAGGGGGAGGCCTAGACCATTAGAGGTCAGGACTCAGGGATACCTGACCAAATTCCCCTGTGTAAGCTGCAAAACCTATGAAAAGACATTAAGAAACAATGATCTTTGGGTGAATTTCACATTTTTGGTGCAATGCAGGAGGAACATGAGTGTCCCCTGTAAATAAACCAAACAGACCAAAAGCTAAATTGAACAGAACTCCAAACTTCAGAAAAATCACCATCGTCATTCATTAATGCAGGTATCCACTTTGCAACACTGGAACTTTGATGTTGTAAACTATCTTGGGTGATATAATCACCACTAGTTTAATATGGTTTGACCTGTAGCATGGACTACAGCAACAGAATATCTTTAAGGTAGTAAACAATGATCGTTTTGCTCCTGTGCTTCTGTACTTTGAACTGTTGTGGGCACAAATGCCTGTAATTATGGATTACATGGAATATTACTGCAGGATCACAGAGGTCCACTGAGTCCACCAGCTTACCTTTCTGAACGCTCAATAAAATGAAAAAGAAACACACGGTAATAGAACAAGAGCATGTCACTGGTGTTCTACTTGTGTGATTTTTTTTATGAACTGGTGATTTACCACAGTAAATTCCAATATGCTTGCAAATCATTAAATAGATTGATAGTTAAATCGCTTCTTCTCCAGTACCTCAGGTGTGCATGGACAAAGTCAAGAACAATATGAGACCTTCTCATGATTAATTTGCAAGCAAACGTATGACCATAATGATTTGGTGCAAATACACTGAACACTTTTGCTTTTGCTCCTGTTTTTCAAGAGCTGAACTCAAAGATCTAAAATATTTTATATATACGAAAAAGACCTATTTCTCCCACCTCACAGGTTTGCATATCAAGATGCTGATTAGACAGAATGATTATTGCACAGATGTGCCTTAGGCTGGCTATAATAAAAGGGCACTCTGAAATGTGCAGTCTTGCTTTATCGGGGCGGGGGGGGAGTCAGACAACCAGTCAGTATCTGGTGTGACCACCATTTGCCTCAGGCAGTGCAACACATCTCCTTTGCATAGAGTTGATCAGCAGCCAGACACCATCAGATGTGAGCATTTGCACAAACTGCAATCAGGTCAAGACCCCAATGAGGATGACGAGCATGCAGATGAACGTCCCTGAGATGGTTTCTGACAGTTTGTGCAAAAATTCTTTGGTTCTCCATACCGATTGTTGCAGGCAGCTGTCTGGGTGACTGGTCTTAGATGATCTTGGAGGTGAAGATGGTGGATGTAGAGGTCCTAGGCTGGTGTGGTGACACGTGGTCTGCGGTTGTGAGGCCGGCTGGATGTACTGTCAGATTTAGACAGATTTGTGAACAATATTTGAGAGAAATAGGTCTTTTGTGTATATAGAAAATGTTTTAGATCTTTGAGTCCAGCTCATGAAGAATGGGAGCAAAATGTAAAGTGCTGCGTTCATATTTTTGTTCAGTGTATATTATAGTGATTCCAACTTAATTTACCACAGCAACAAAAAACAGACGGGTATAACACCGCCATCTGGTGGCCAACAATAAGGAATACATTGGAAGAAAATGGAACAAATACAGTTGTATGCAAAGGTTTGGGCACCCCTGATAATTTTCAGGATTTTCCTTTATAAATCATTAGCTGTCTGGATCAGAAATTTCAGTTAAATATATCATATAGCAGAGGAACACACTGATATTTGATAAGTGAAACACAAAATTGGTTTGGTAAGCTCACTGAACCTTGACCTCCTTACACAGGTGAGTCCAACCATGAGAAAGGGTATTTAAGGTGGCCATTTGCAAATGTGTCCCCTCTTTGCATCTCTTCTAATGAGTGGCAACATGGGAGCCTCTAAACAACTCTCAAATGACCTGAAAACAAAGATTGTTCAACATCATGGTTTAGGGGAAGGATACAAAAAGCTATCTCAGAGATTTCAGCTGTCAGTTTCCACTGTGAGGAAATAGAAGACCACAGGCACAGTACTAGTTAAGGCCTGAAGTGGCAGGCCAAGAAAAATCTCAGATAACCTGAAGCGAAGGATGGTGAGAACAGTCATAGTCAACCAACAGACCTGCTCCAAAGACCTACAACATGATCTTGCTGCATATAGTGTCTCAACTTTTCAACTATACAGCGCACTTTGCACAAGGAGATGCTGTATGGGAGAGTAATGCAGAGGAAGACTTTTCTGCATACATACCACAAACAGAGTTGCTTTAGGTATGCTAAAGAACATTTGGACAACCCAGCTTAATTTTGAATAAGGTGTTGTGGACTGATGAAACTAAAATTGAGTTATTTGGACATAACAAGGGGTGGTATGCATGGCTGAAAAAGAACACAGCATTCCAAGCAAAACACTTGCTACCTACAGTAAAATTTGGAGGTGGTTCCATCATGCTGTGGGGTTGTGTGGCCAGTGCAGGTACTAGGAATCTTGTTAAAGTTGAGGATTACATGGATTCCAGTCAATATTAGCAGCTTCTTGAAAACAATGGTCATGAATCAGTGACAAAGTTGAAGTTGTGCCGGGGCTGGATCTTTCAACAAGACACCGAACCTAAACACTACAAAATCTACTAAGGTATTCATGCAGAGGAACGAGTACAATGTTCTGGAATGACCATCTCAGTCCCCAGACCTGAATATTATTGAAGTGTGATTTTAAGTGGGCTGTCCATGCTCGGAAACTAACAAACCTGAGATGTTTTGTATATCCTGTATTTAACCAGGTACATACTGTGTGTGCTCCTCGCTTCACACAGATACTGTGTGTAGAGTGGACTAATCAGGACTCTATAGTTGTTGTCCTCAGCGGCAAAGGTAATCTCTCCCACAAACTTTCCAAATACAGACAGCCAATCAAATGTTTGACTAGAGAGGACAGAACTCTGGATCACTGTTATACAACGATCAACAATGCTTATCATGCCTTCCCACATGCCGCTCTGGGCCACTATAACCATGCCATGGCCTACCTGATTCCTACCTACAGGTACAAACTAAGCTCTGCAAACTTGTAGTGAGGACATCTAAACAGTGGAACAGTGAGGCTGTGGAGGATCTTCAGGCACCTTTAACACCTCACTGAAGACATGCCAGGTGCCAGCATGCTTCAAGGCCTCCACCATTATCCCCATCCCCAAAAAACAAAGAACTACAGGACTTAATGACTACAGATCCGTTGCCCTGACCTCTGTGGTGCTGAAGGCTTTTGAGTGCCTTGTCCTCGAATACCTCAAGGCCATTGCTGACCCACTCCTGGATTCCCTGCAGTTCACCTACAGAGCCAACAGGTGTGTAAATGATGCTGCCAACACGGCCCTTCACTTCATCCTCCAGCATCTGAACTCCCCAGGAACCTACCTCAGGATTCTGTTTGTGGATATATATATATATATATATATATATATATATATATATATATATATATATATATATATATATATATATATATATATATATATAAAATCACCCATAAACGGTGTTTTATTTTGAAAACATGTCCGGTTTCTAACCCGGAAGTAGAGTGAACTATGTGTCATTAACAACAGAGGAAGCAGCAAATGTTAAAATAACAGTTACGGGCTGGTATTGTCATTATTTACTGTATAGTTTAATAAAAATAAGAAAAACGAGTTTGTGAGCAGCTTGTCATCAGCTTTTTACGGTGCAGTAGGATTTACAATCTTATAAACAGGACTGTTAGCCAGCGGGCTAACTGGCTATTTGCTCCGGTCCTAACGGGACGGAATAAAGATGTCCTGCAGCTTGTTGGAGTTTTCTCGGGTTCAAGAGCTGAAAACGGTCAGAGATTACTTGTTCCAGAGCCAGAAAACCGACCCACAAGAGAAAGACCAAACAGGTTGGACACGTCTGCAGCCTGCAGTGTTGAACTAGCTCTTGGGCTAGTTAGAGTTAGCCCCAGTTATTGTTACTCTACGGTCAATATTTGGACATCGACGTTGGTACTTTTGTTCTGTCGCATCACTAGTTACGCAACATTATTGTGGAGTGAAACGGAGGAGTTTCATGAAAAGAACAGATGAAATACCAGGGACTGTTCGCCAAAAACAAAACAACATGAGACTCGAGCCTACATTTGATGTGTTTTTCTCTGCTCCACGTCAACATGAAGCTGTATACGTGCTGATGTCAGACAAAAGTTGCAATATGTAGTTTCGCGGCCACAGAAAGCTAAAAATGTTTCGGAGCTGTCATGGGTGTTTTGATAGCTTCCTTCACTTGTCTCCTTCGTGCACAGCTGCTGAGTTTTTGAGAGCTGTTGACCCCCAGACAAATTCACCATACTGTTTATATTTCTTAATGAATCATGTCATGACATATAAGATATTAAGTGACTTGGAAATGTTTATATGTCCATCCTCTGACTTGTCTTAAAAAAAAAAAACCCTGGCTGTAAAAGTGATGATTTAAAAATTGAGAGACTACCTATATGCTACGCAGTTTTTGCAAATGTGAGCTGTTCCAGAATGGAACCAGGACCTGGACCATATCAGAATTGTGCGATAGGGCAAAACTCCTGGAAGTCTGCTGTAGTGACATGATTTCCAAACATTTGATGTCTTTAAAAACTCAAACTGTAACCTTATTCTATTCTTAACTTGAAACCACTCACTCATCTTCAACCACTTACTCCAATTAAGGGTCATGGGGGGCTGGAGCCTAACCCATTGGGCGTGAGGCAGGGTACACCCTGGACAGGAAGCCAGTCTGTCACAGGGCCACATATAGACAAACAAACACATTCACACCTGCACACACAGCTACAGACAATTTCAAGTTTCCAATCCACTAACCTGCATGTCTTTGGATGTGGGAGGAAGCTGGAGCACCCGAAGAGAACCCACACAAATACGTGGAGAACATGCAAACTCCACACAGAAAGGTCACGTGGGAATTGATCCTGTGACCTTCGTGCTGTGAAGCAGCAGTGTTAACCACTAATCTACTCTGCTGCCCCTAACCGATTTCCTTTAAGGTAAAATTATTTGCAAAGTTACTAAGCAGCTGATTCTGGTTTATAGCCTCATTCCAATACCAAAAGAGTTGCCAGAAATGGCCGTTATGTTCAGGAGTAAAAAGGTGATGGTAGAGGGTTAAATTGGTGGGCTTGAGACCAGCGGATCCTCTGTTCAAATCCCTACAGGCTCTCCTCAGAAATTTATAGCATGATGGTGCTAGAGGTCAGGTCGGGGTGGAGGGATGGTTACTTCCCCACGTTGGGGGGAAGCTCCAGCCTTTTGGCTTTTTTTGAATACCAAATGAAGCCATTTCCTGCAACTTCAGCTTTACATCTTATCTAAAATTACAAACTAAGGCGTTGTCCACACAGAAACATTTACAATCTTCTTATTTGTCTTTTTGAAAAAGTGTTCCAACAACATAGCACAGTTTCCAATGAAAATGGTGTAATACATATGCCAGGACTGTTTGTGGCACTGTAATGCTCCGACAAGAAATGGAGACGTAAGCTCCACACCAAAACAGTTGTTGGTGGTAATGCACTGTGTCAGCTTGCAAAGCACCAATAAATCTGGTAGAAGAAGAAGCATGGACATAGCTATTGTAAAGCTAGACCTTTACACAGCGGCACACTGAGTAAAATAAAGTATTTTAATCTGAGCTGGTGCATGTCCTTTCAGCCGGATTCATCGTCACAGCCTGATGAAAACTGTTATCCACATGAGATGCCCTTGCTTTGGACGATGACACCTGGAAATACTTTAATTCCTTATTGGAGAAATTGTTTGTGAATAAGCACAGTGTTTTTAAAGAAGTCCCTCAGTGTTTGTCTGCTCCGGGTGCGTTTCTCAGCATGAGCCATCTCAGGCTGGATGCCAGCTGAACAGAATCCTTAAATTTTATTTATTTATTTTTAATAATGGCACTGCAGACAAAACCACCTCAGTCCACTTGAATATATAGTTAAAAGTGCTGAATTCAAATCCTCATTCCAATTCCACAAAACCAAAGAGGAACTGATCAAAGGTGCAATAGAAGCCAAGCAGACCCTCAGCAGGGAAGAAACTCAGTGTCTGCTGAATTCTGTAGGTTCTGGACTTCAAGCAGTCATTGACTGTAAAGAACGGACAAGAATTTAGTTTGTGATTGTTTTCCTCCTGTGTTGTAAAGCAAATACTGTAGCTCAGTGGGACAGGAACTGAGCTGTCAGGATGTAGATTTAACACAATAGCATTCATTCATCGACATTTTTGTATGTCGATGAATGAATGCTATTGTTGTGTAACATGTTTGATTTATTGCAGTTTTGTCACTATGACAATGATTTCCTTTGCTCTCCTATTTTATTTCTAGCAGAAAACGAGCTGTCTTGGGACACCTCTGACTGGGAGTCAGCATGGGACAATGATGCCAACAAAGAGGAGGATGGCGCTTCTCCAACCACAGTCTGTCCTTTTCTATTTCACTAATTCTCTAAAATATGTATTTCTGATACAGTATTCAACCACAGGGTTCTTCTGGTTTAGCATTTTTCAACCACAGAAATAAGAGGCAAGTGTCCCATAATTATCCCAGATTGTGTTCTCATCATTTTTTAACAGTATGTGTAGTGGACTTCATATGAAATGAAATGGACATAACTGTTTGAGAGGCAAATGGTAATTTAAAGCTATAGGTCCACGCAAATTTCACTACACTGACAAAATTTTGTTTCTACTGAAATCCAAGCATTATAATATGGGTTTATTTTTAAAATGTCTTGTAAATTACAGCTTATTGTAATGATGAGAACATAATTATCTAGGAGGACTTCCATAACCAATATTTTCTTTTCTTTTTAACACCGTCTGCAGGAGGACGTGCGTGTGCACATGCATGAGCTTTTGAAAAGACCTGATGTTAACTTTGCCCGCAGGTGATGCGCGCACATGTAGCATACACGCTGACAACCGTGAGATGTTTTGTAAATCACTTCAGAGGTGTTATCTTTTTTAAAAAACAGCATTTTTAGTTTTAGAAGTACTTATTTCTCACTAACTTTTACATAGTATATGAGAAACATGTTAGATTTACACAAACACAGCTGTTCTGGAACGTTTTCCACCATGTTGGATGAGGAGCCAGAGAGACCAGGTGGTGCCTCTCTGCTCGGACTAGCTGTCAGCATGTCCTTCCCAGAATCCCTTGCACACATGTGGGGAAGGCACCCATGTGACACTGTCGTGAACTGTTATGGTCTCAACCGTCACTGCTGTAAATAGTTCAAGGCCTTCTGTTCTTTTTAAAATTTACCCTTCAGGGGAAGTTTTTATTAATTTTTTCCTAGACGTAAATTTTGATTGTACTGACAATGTCATATTTTGAATCTCCTATTTAAAGGTAAATAAACAAAATTATAGTGGTGTCAAAGAAAATTCTTTTAATGCCTGAAATGTTAAAAAAGCTTAGTGGCTGTGTACCTTTAAGAAAAGTCAGACAAGGTGTCGTGGATATTTGGCACACAAGTGTGTTCTTATAATGTTTCAAGTTCTTTCAGGTGATATAGTAACATCTGGAATGTGCCAACTTTTCTGCTGTGTTGTATGAATTGTATCTTATAGACAAGGTGTTCTAGTAAACCTATGAAGTCTTTCAATAAAGACTCGTTTTCAGTTCCAGCCAGAAGACACCCTGTTTTTCCATTAAGCATAAATGATTGTTCATGTCTGGAAAGAATTTTCATTGTGTGTTTTGTTGTTGTGTTATTGAATACTTACTGTTTATGTTGGCTGCACAGAGGAAAGACATGGGAGGAAGTGAGTGACCACAAATAGGTGGTAATTCATTTATATATGGTTAGGCACATGGCTTTGTGTACTCTAGATACAGTGATTGATACATATGTAAGAGGGGAGGATGATAGCAAAATGACCCATATTGTAATGATTAATACTCAGGAACCATAACAGATACAGCATTTTGCAGCCCCACATCTGAAAGATAATTGTTTACCATGTGTAGTAGGGTGGTTGAGAAAGGTCCCCAAGCCCCTTATGATATCATTATGATGTCATCAAACATAGGCCCTGACTCCCTTTCTGAGACACTTGCATAGGTAAAAGCAATCAAGAAATCTACTCAATTCCTATCAAATTCAAGTTCAACTACATTTTTCCTGAAAAGATTAATAAGTCAGAGGGCAAAATTAGAGAGCGAACACCAATTAAAATTTAATTTGGATTTAAAATTTCATGCCCGAAACATTGTGTAAAATTGAAAAGAGGTCAGCTTTACAACCCTTATGGTTTTGCAACACGTCAATAGTCATAGTTTAATTCTCTTCTGACTCACTGCTTTTTGTTGTTGTTGTTGTATAGGAAGAAGATGACAGTACTGCCCAGACTGCACCCTGGCTGCAGGACTGCGTGGTGTCCATGTCCTCCTGCGCAGACCTCCTGGTGGTGGCCCGTGAACACAAAGCTGTCTTCCTCTCAGGTCACATATTCAAACATGCACGCATTCGTCTCTCCACAGGGGAGGTATGTACAGTGCATCCGGAAAGTATTCACGGCGCTTCACTTTTTTCCACATTTTATTATGTTACAACCCTATTCAAAAATGGAGTAAATTCTCACAAGACCGCATAATGACAACATGTTAATGACATTTTTTTTTGTAAATTTATTAAAAATAAAAAACTAAGAAATCACATGTACTTAAAGTATTCACACCTTTTGCTCAAGGCAAAGGCTGTGAATATGTATGTATATATGTGATTTCTTAGATTTTTTTTTTTTTTTTTTTGATAAATTTATCAAAATCTAAAAAAAAAAAAACATTTTTCCACATTGTCATTATAGGGTATTATGTGTAGAATTTTGAGGGGAAAAAAAATTGAATTTCATCCATTTTGGAATAGGGCTGTAACATAACAAAATGTGGAACAAGTGAAGCGTTGTGAATACTTTCCGGATGCGCCGTACCGTTGCTAATATTTGTTCGTCTTACAGCAAAGTGGCGAACAGATGACAGTGGCAGAGAGGAAATGACCCTGGCTGTGTCTTGGACCGGAACTCTCTGTACAGATGATGGGTAAGTGAAAAACCACGAGATCTTGAAGAAAGTGATGGAACAGTCTTTGTCAATAGAAGAATTTATTGAGGAAAGAGAAAATATAAAGGGAAAGGTTGCATGGGAGTTGGTTAGGTTGGTTGCATGGGGGTTGGTAAGGTTAGACCTTACTTGTGTGAAGCGCTTTGAGGCAACTTTGTTGTGATTTGGTGCTATATAAATGAAAATAAATTGAAATTGAATTGTAGGAATGAAAATGCATTTCACATAAGGGTTGGACAGTATACACAGTATATAGTCACAGTGGGTATAAACTTGCTCTGTGGTATGGATTTTGTTTATTCTGCACTAACCGGTAGAGCGGGCATCGATGTCAACAGCAGCAGCGAGTCGGCTGGTTCAGGCTGTGCACACGAGTAACCTAAGTTGGTCAAAAAGACAGATGGAACGTGCATTGTATGATATGGGTCAGATTTAAGAAGTCAGACAGCGAGCAGAAAATGATTATTTGTAAACTGTTGGGTGGCCATAGATATAATGTTTTCTATCACCTCAAATCACAACACGTGGAGTGTGAGGAATGCAGAAGAATACATCCACCACAAATGTCAGATAATCTGTCGAGTCGAGATGAGAATAGAAAAACATTCTCTGCAAATCACATCATTTTTGTTTTCACTTTGCGCAACTTTATTTTTGTTATATGTCATGAAAGTGTTTTCAAAGTTTTATGGCCCTTGAGAAATGTTTTTGTAGGTTTTTCTATTTATTTTTCACAAAAAAATGTTCTTAAAATATCTCCGTACTGTGTGAAATATTGTAGTAATACAACAAAGAGTGCACAGTAAATTTTGCTGAGTAAAATTTACTCTGCTGGGATAACATTTGGTCCCACTCTAAGGAGAGTAAAATACACTCTATTATAGAGTGAAATCAGCTCTACAGTCTTGTGAAATCAAGTGTTTCTACTCCAATAAGAGTTGTTTTTCACTGTGCTACAGTATATTTAACTCTGTTTGGACTGGGACCAAATGTTATCCAGCAGAGTAAATTTAACTCTGCAAAATTTACTGTGTGCAGTCATAGCAGTCATTCAGTTCTCACATCAGTGCTTTACCACTTCAGAAGTACCTATATGCAAATTTTAAGAAAAATGAATGTATTGTCAATGCATATTGCTGCTGTACATGCTGCAAATTATAGGAGGGAGAGGCGGAGAGCTGGGGTTGCATTGCTTATTGCTCCCCAGCTCAGTCGCCGTGTGTTGGAGTTCACTCCGGTGAACGAGAGGGTCGTGTCCCTACGCCTTCAGGTCGGGGACAGGTCTCTCACTGTTGTCTTGGCCTATGGGCCGAGCGGCTGTGCAGAGTACCCGACTTTCCTGGAGTCCCTGGGAGGGGTACTAGATAGCGCTCCAACTGGGGACTCCATTGTTCTCCTGGGGGATTTCAACGCCCACGTGGGCGGCAACAGTGAGACCTGGAGGGGGGTGATTGGGAAGCACAGCCTCCCCGATCTGAACCCGAGTGGTGTTCAGTTGTTGGACTTCTGTGCTAGTCACAGTTTGTCCATCACAAACAACATGTTCGAGCACAAGGGTGTCCATAAGTGCACGTGGCACCAGGACTCCCTGAGCCGGAGGTCGATGATCGACTTTGTAGTCGTATCATCTGACCTTCGGCCACGTGTCTCGGACACTCGAGTGAAGAGAGGGGCAGAGCTGTCGACCGATCACCACCTGGTGGTGAGTTGGATACGCTGGGAGGGGAGGAAGCCGGTCAGACCTGGCAGGCCCAAACGTATCGTGAGGGTCTGCTGGGAACGACTGGCGGAACTCTCTGTCAGGGAGGTCTTCAACTCCCACCTCCGGGAGAGCTTCTCCCAGATCCCGGGAGACGTTGGAGACATGGAGTCCAAGTGGATCATGTTCTCCACCTCCATTGTTGATGCGGCCGCTCGTAGCTGTGGTTGCAAGGTCTCTGGTGCCTGTCGCGGCGGCAATCCCCGAACCCGGTGGTGGACACCGGAAGTAAGGGATGCCGTCAAGCTGAAGGAGTAGTCCTACTTATCTTTGTTGGTAGGTGGGACCCCAGAGGCAGCTGACAGGTACCGGCAGGCCAAGTGAGCCGCAGCCCGTGCGGTCGCAGAGGCAAAAACTCAGGTCTGGGAGGAGTTCGGGGAGGCTATGGAGGAGGACTATCAGTTGGCCTCGAAGAGATTCTGGCAAACCGTCCGACGCCTCAGGAGGCGGAAGCAGCTCTCCACCGGCACTGTTTATGGTGCAGGTGGGGAGCTGTTGACCCTGACTGGGGAGGTTGTTGGGCGGTGGAAGGAGTACTTCGAGGATCTCCTTAATCCCATCGTCACGTCTTCCGAAGAGGAAGCAGAGACTGGGGACCCAGAGGCGGACTCATCCATTACCCAGGCAGAAGTCACCGAGGTGGTTAGAAAGCTCCTCGGTGGCAAGGCCGCCCTGAGTACCTTAAGTCTCTGGATGTTGTGGGACTGTCTTGGCTGACACACCTCTGCAACATCGCGTGGCGATCGGGGACAGTGCCTCTGGATTGGCATTCCGGGGTGGTGGTCCTTCTGTTTAAGAAGGGGGACTGGAGGGTGTGTTCCAACTATAGGGGGATCACACTCCTCAGCCTCCCCGGTAAGGTCTATTCCAGAGTACTGGAGAGGAGAATTCGACCGATGGTCGAACCTCGGATTCAGGAGGAGCAGTGTGGTTTTCGTCCTGGTCGCAGCACACTGGACCAGCTCTACACACTCCATCGGGTGCTCGAGGGTTCATGGGAGTTCGCCCAACCAGTCCATATGTGTTTTGTGGATCTGGAGAAGGCGTTCGACCGTGTCCCTCGGGGCACCCTGTGGGGAGTGCTCCGGGAGTACGGGGTCCTTTGCTAAGGGCTATCCGGTCCCTGTACGACCACAGCAGGAGCTTGGTTCGCATTGCCGGTAGTAAGTCAAACCTGTTTCCAGTGCACGTTGGCCTCCGCCAGGGCTGCCCTTTGTCACCGGTTCTGTTCATTATTTTTATGGACAGAATTTCTAGGCGCAGCCAGGGTGTAGAGGGGGTCTGGTTTGGGAACCACAGAATCTCGTCTCTGCTGTTTGCGGACGATGTGGTTCTGTTGGCTTCGTCAAATCAGGACCTTCAGCGTGCACTGGGGCGATTTGCAGCCGAGTGTGAGGCGTCCGGGATGAAAATCAGCACCTCCAAATCCGAGGCCATGGTTCTCTTAATTCTAGAATAGAATTTAAAATTCTTCTTCTTACTTATAAGGTTTTGAATAATCAGATCCCATCTTATCTTAGGGACCTCATAGTACCATATCACCCCAATAGAGCGCTTCGCTCTCAGACTGCAGGCTTACTTGTAGTTCCTAGGGTTTGTAAGAGTAGAATGGGAGGCAGAGCCTTCAGCTTTCAGGCTCCTCTCCTGTGGAACCAGCTCCCAATTCGGATCAGGGAGACAGACACCCTCTCTACTTTTAAGATTAGGCTTAAAACTTTCCTTTTTGCTAAAGCTTATAGTTAGGGCTGGATCAGGTGACCCTGAACCACCCTGAACCTTAGTTATGCTGCTATAGACTTAGACTGCTGGGGGGTTCCCATGATGCTATGAGTGTTTCTTTCTCTTTTTGCTCTGTATGCACCACTCTGCATTTAATCATTAGTGATTGATCTCTGCTCCCCTCCACAGCATGTCTTTTTCCTGGTTCTCTCCCTCAGCCCCAACCAGTCCCAGCAGAAGACTGCCCCTCCCTGAGCCTGGTTCTGCTGGAGGTTTCTTCCTGTTAAAAGGGAGTTTTTCCTTCCCACTGTTGCCAAGTGCTTGCTCACAGGGGGTCGTTTTGACCGTTGGGGTTTTTCCGTAATTATTGTATGGCTTTGCCTTACAATATAAAGCGCCTTGGGGCAACTGTTTGTTGTGATTTGGCGCTATATAAATAAAATTGATTTGATTTGATTTGATTTCTCGACCGGAAAAAGGTGCTTTGCCCTCTTCAGGTCGGTGGAGTGTCCTTGCCTCAAGTGGAGGAGTTTAAGTATCTCGGGGTCTTGTTCACGAGTGAGGGATGGATGGAGCGTGAGATCGATAGACGGATTGGGGCAGCGTCTGCAGTGATGCAGTCACTGTGTCGGGCCGTCGTGGTGAAGAGAGAGCTGAGTAGGGGTGCAAAGCTCTCGATTTACCGATAGATCTACGTTCCGATCCTCACCTATGGTCATGAGATTTGGCTCATGACCGAAAGAACGAGATCGCGGGTACAAGCAGCTGAGATGAGTTTCCTCCGCAGGGTGGCTGGGCACTCCCTTAGAGATAGGGTGAGGAGCTCGGTCACTCGGGAGGAGCTCGGAGTCGAGCCGCTGCTCCTCCACGTCGAAAGGAGTCAGTTGAGGTGGCTCGGGCATCTTTTCCGGATGCCCCCTGGACGCCTCGCTGGAGAGGTGTTCTGGGCACGTCCCATTGGGATGAGGCCCCAGGGAAGACCCAGGACACGCTGGAAGGATTACATCTCTCGGCTGGCTTGGGAACGCCTTGGGGTTCCCCCGGAGGAGCTGGGGGAGGTGTGTGGATTGGGAAGTCTGGGCGACTCTGCTTGAGCTGCTGCCCCCGCGACCCAACTCCGGATAAAGCGGAAGAAAATGGATGGATGGATGGATGGATGGATAGATATAAATTTTAGGCCATTGTGTCCTGTCATAAATACACATACTAGCAAAGATAACTGCACAAGATTATGGATTGGCGCCCCTTCACTGGGTAAAGGAATGGTTGATGGTGATTGTATGGTACATGAGCACATTATTGATGAGGGACTGAAACATGTAAAATTAATTATGTCATTCTGCTTGACTGTCCAGGGAGTGTGTTACCAGCTCCATCTGTATACCTTTGGCAAGCCAAAAGAGGTAAGAATTATTTGTGGTTTTAAAGTGTAGAGTGTTTTTGTGCATGTATAAGAATGATGACAGCTGTTTTCACATGTCTGAATGTTTCCGTAGGAGTTCCACAGGGCGGCCTGATTGGACATGTGTGGTTGTGGGTTTCACCTCTGGTTATGTGCGCTTCTACACAGAGGTACTGCACTAACCAGCCTACAGTACTGTCTCATTTCTCACAGACATTACAACACTCATATTTTATCTTGAACACAGACTGAATCTGGATTTTTTTTCTTCTGTAATTTCATTGATTCAGAATCAGTTGAATTTGCTTTTACAGCTTCAAACCACAATGTAAGTCACTCCAATGCACGACACATGAGTAAGGTTTAACCTTCACCCACCCCATGTGCAAGCATATTGACAACAGTGGTAAAGAGGCATTTTTATATATAGAGAGAGCGTCCCGAAAGTATTTGCAGCGCTTTACTTTTTCCACATTTTGTTATGTTACAGCCTTATTCCAAAATGGAGTAAATTAATTTTTCCCCTCAAAATTCTACTCACAACACCCCATAATGGCAAATTTTTACAAATTTATTAAAAATAAAAAACTAAATGTGATGGACACTGTACAGAGTCCAGTTGTCAGAATAACCAAAGGCTCAAAAGACAAGAAGTAAAGAGCAGAGTCTCAGTAAAGCAAACTCCAGTTCATCCTATTGTGTCCTTAGCTCCAAAAACAATTCTGTTGAAAACCAAGGACATGGGTCAAATCCTTTGTGTCATTCAGATGGCAGAAATATAAATCTGAATCCTTGTATGTTGTCAGAACGGCGTTCTGCTCCTGGCCCAGCTGCTGCATGAGGACCCGGTACTGAGGCTCAAGTGCCGCACGTATGAGATCCCCCGCCATCCAGGAGTAACTGAGCAAGTAATGGGCACAACCTCCACTCCTGTCAAAACCATTAATGGCATTTATGTTCACCATTTAACAAAGGATTTTTGGTCTATGTGTCATCAGCACGAGGAGCTGAGTATCCTCTATCCTGCTGCTCTGGTCACCATCGATGGCTTCAGCCTCTTTCAGTCTCTGCGTGCCTGCAGGAATCAGGTGGCAAGAGGTAGAGCTACGTCTGCGACTGTGTGTGTGTGTGAGGCAGTGGTCTTCATGTTTTCCATCTGTCCCTGCTCAGCTTGCATCTGATGAGCCGAGTCTGCTGTCTGCCAGCACTTGACTGGCTGAATACACCTGATATAGTTAATTCACAGTATGTAGAGCAGGTCAGGAAGATATTAGGCAGGACCATGATCTCCAAGAGCAGTGTTGGTGACGAGTGCACAGAGGACTAGTCACATGTACATGCTTATGCTTCTACAACCCCTGGCAAAAATTATGGAATCACCGGCCCCGGAGGATGTTCATTCAGTTGTTTAATTTTGTAGAAAAAAAGCAGATCACAGACATTGACACAAAACTAAAGTCATTTCAAATGGCAACTTTCTGGCTTTAAGAAACACTATAAGAAATCAAGAAAAAAATTGTGGCAGTCAGTAACGGTTACTTATTTAGACCAAGCAGAGGGAAAAAAATATGGACTCACTCAATTCTGAGGAATAAATTATGGAATCACCCTGTAAATTTTCATCCACAAAACTAACACCTGCATCAAATCAGATCTGCTCGTTAGTCTGCATCTAAAAAGGAGTGATCACACCTTGGAGAGCTGTTGCACCAAGTGATCTGACATGAATCATGGCTCCAACACGAGAGATGTCAATTGAAACAAAGGAGAGGATTATCAAACTCTTAAAAGAGGGTAAATCATCACGCAATGTTGCAAAAGATGTTGGTTGTTCACAGTCAGCTGTGTCTAAACTCTGGACCAAATACAAACAACATGGGAAAGTTGTTAAAGGCAAACATACTGGTAGACCAAGGAAGACATCAAAGTGTCAAGACAGAAAACTTAAAGCAATATGTCTCAAAAATCGAAAATGCACAACAAAACAAATGAGGAATGAATGGGAGGAAACTGGAGTCAACGTCTGTGACCGAACTGTAAGAAACCGCCTAAAGGAAATGGGATTTACATACAGAAAAGCTAAATGAAAGCCATCATTAACACCTAAACAGAAAAAAACAAGGTTACAATGGGCTAAGGAAAAGCAATCGTGGACTGTGGATGACTGGATGAAAGTCATATTCAGTGATGAATCTCGAATCTGCATTGGGCAAGGTGATGATGCTGGAACTTTTGTTTGGTGCCGTTCCAATGAGATTTATAAATATGACTGCCTGAAGAGAACATGTAAATTTCCACAGTTATTGATGATATGGGGCTGCATGTCAGGTAAAGGCACTGGGGAGATGGCTGTCATTACATCATCAATAAATGCACAAGTTTACATTGATATTTTGGTCACATTACTTATCCCATCAATTGAAAGGATGTTTGGGGATGAAGAAATCATTTCTCAAGATGATAATACATCTTGCCATAGAGCAAAAACTGTGAAAACATTCCTTGCAAAAAGACACATAGGGTCAGTGTCATGGCCTGCAAATAGACCGGATCTTAATCCAATTGAAAATCGTTGGTGGAAGTTGAAGAAAATGGTCCATGACAAGGCTCCAACCTGCAAAGTTGATCTGGCAACAGCAATCAGAGAAAGTTGGAGCCAGATTGATGAAGAGTACTGTTTGTCACTCATTAAGTCCATGCCTCAGAGACTGCAAGCTGTTATAAAAGCCAGAGGTGGTGCAACACAATACTAGTGATGTGTTGGAGCATTCTTTTGTTTTTCATGATTCCATAATTTTTTCCTCAGAATTGAGTGATTCCATATTTTTTCCCTCTGCTTGGTCTAAAAAAGTAACTGTTACTGACTGCCACAATTTTTTTTCCTGATTTCTTATAGTATTTCTTAAAGCCAGAAAGTTGCCATTTGAAATGACTTTAGTGTTGTGTCATGTCTGTGATCTGCTTTTTTTCTACAAAATTAAACAACTGAATGAACATCCTCCGAGGCCGGTGATTCCATCATTTTTGACAGGGGTTATATTTCAGTTACATAGTTGTAACATTTAGCCTGTTGACAGAAAATGTCATTAAAAGTCAGTCATTGTCAGCATAGTGGTTTGCACTGGTGCCTCACAGCAACAAGGTTGTTGGTTTGCTTCCCACCCTTTCTATTTGGAGTTTGTATGTTCTCCCCATGTCAGCGTGGGTTCCCCGTCTGTCCACTGTTCCTAGTTTTTTCTTCTTCTTCGGGCAGTGACACTGTTTGTGTTGTTATCAAAAGCAGCGCCATTCCAGTAGTTACAAGCAACCAGTCAATTACAAAACTGGACATCGGAAAATCCAGTTCTTCCTTTTATTTCATGATCATCCAGTTGTAGTATTTCACTACACGACATCGACCTCTCTCTTTGTTGTGTGCATCCAGCGACAGCAGCAGGCAGTGACATGATCCAGCCGCCTCCACTGGCCTATAAGAAATGGGGTCTGCAGGAGATGGACACCACTGTGGACCACTGCAGTGTGGGTGAGTTATGGTGAGAATAGCACAATCTATGTGGCGAAATCCACTGGAATCTAGCTCAGATTTTCCAAAATAAAAATAACGAGAATATATTTTACGAAATTTATTAAATTAGTGAAGTATATAAAACGTCCCAATTAACAATAGCTAACTATTTTAGTAGAGTTCTTCAGCCATCATATTTATGAAATATAACTTGTGAAATAAAATATACTTTATTTTGGGTTGGGTATTGATAATCGGTTCTTTTCAAGAATCTTTAAGAAATGATTCGATCCACTGACATCGATAGCCTTTTTGCTTAGCGATTCCCTTATTGGTCCTTCAGAGTGGCTGTTGTTTTTGAGGGTGTTTGTCGGGAAAATGATCATTTCTCTACATTGATCACAGACCCACTGCAGGGTCTGTGATCAGCCGCTTCTGCAGGAGCTGTGCTTGAAGCTAGAAGCAACGAAGCAGTGCTTCGACACGCTGCTTCATTGGTTCTCTGCTTCACAGCTTTTCAGAAGCAGCAACTCCGCTTCTTCACCCCTCTCAAAGCCATTAAAAGATGTCAATCGTGAGTTACTTTTGTGTGGATTAAAGTCATTAACTAACTAAGTCTTGTCTTCTTGCGGGCAAGAAACGAGAATGGTCCTCCATGCTGTTTGTATCGCTCCAAACTCTGCGCCGCTCTCTGCCGAGTCAAGTTAAAAAGTTCGAGTCCATTCGGAATGAATAACACTATGTAACAAATTTTTATTTTTGTTTTGTTCCTGGGTACACAGTGTGTTTTTCTAACCTGTTATGCCTTAAATAAATAGAAAATAGCTGTTATTCCACAGAAACTTTGCTTCTTTGATCAGGACAATGATATTTTAACATTTGTCTGTTTTCAAGAATATTCTCGATTGGCCTTCACTACTACTGAGTAGTCTTCTAGAATATTCTTTAACTGCTAGAACTGTCCAGAATTTTCTAGAAGTTTCCAGAATTATCTAGAAATTTCAAGAAACTTTTAGAACTTTCTAGAACGTAAAAAAAATAAAATAAAATCAAAGTTTGTGCTGAATGTAGTCATTTTTCCATAGACTTTAGACATAAGCAGTTGAAATATAACACTTAGAAGCCAGGAACAAAAATTGTGTTACATAGTGTAATTTCAAAGTAAATCGCCGTTTAAAATCAAGTGGCACCTCTTTCCAAACGTTGTAACACAGACAACTAACCAAAAATTTTTTTCTCCCAAAATGAGACGTCGTTTGTGTTTTATCAAATCAAATCAAACAATTTTATTTATATAGCACCAAATCACAACAAACAGTTGCCCCAAGGCGCTTTATATTGTAAGGCAAAAGCCATACAATAATTACAGAAAAACCCCAACGGTCAAAACGACCCCCTATGAGCAAGCACTTGGCGACAGTGGGAAGGAAAGGTTTTATGAATTACATCCTGATGTGCAGCACAGTGGCTATGGAGCATCCAATGACCAATCTCATATTTATTTACTTTAAGACTCAATAAAATGTTGTTGACATTGAAAACCTGTGAAGCTTCTTTTAGTACACAGAAAATTCACAGGAGGTATTGATAAAGGAATCTGATCGATACGGGGAATTGCTAATGAATGAATGAATGAATGATACAACAACATTTGATACAACAACAATTACAAGATAGATCAGTAAAGACAACAACAAAAAAGTTCCTACTGTGTACCCAACATGTCCGAAAAGGGGTAGGGTGAAGCATCAGCTTATTTATCCCTACCCCTTCTTCCCCACAACCAGTAATACCCTTTGCCACATATACACATAGATTCCTACACACCTAAACTGATATCAATATATATATATCAACATATATATACATATATACATACACATACCTACTTACATACAAAATACTATATATTTACAAGCCGAAGCAAAAAACAAAAACACCCTAACCCTCATTACCCTTCCTCCTCCCTATACCTAGAAAAAAACATATTTTTGTACCGCTGTTTGAACTGGTTCATGCTTGGACATTGCTTGAGCCCCACTCCCAATCTGTTCCACATCCTCACCCCACAGACAGAAATACAGAAACCTTTTAATGTTGTTCGTGCCCACATTAAATCGGTGTGTAACTTTGCAAAAACAATGTCGGACTCTGTAGTTTTCTCTGGGCCCCTCCCCAATCAGACCGGGAGTGACATGTTTAGCCGCATGTTCTCCTTGAATTGCTGGCTATCTGAGTGGTGTCCAAAAAATGAGGTGGGCTTCATAGATAATTGGCAAAGCTTCTGGGGAAAACCTGGTCTTGTTAGGAGAGGCGGCATCCATCCCACTTTGGATGGAGCAGCTCTCATTTCTAGAAATCTGGCCAATTTTCTTAAATCCTCCAAACCGTGACTATCCAGGGTTGGGACCAGGAAGCAGAGTTGTAGTCTTACACACCTCTCTGCAGCTTCTCTCCCCCTGCCATCCCCTCATTACCCCATCCCCGTAGAGACGGTGCCTGCTCCCAGACTACCAATAACCAGCAAAAATCTATTTAAGCATAAAAATTAAAAAAGAAAAAATAATATAGCACCTTCAATTGCACCACAGACTAAAACAGTTAAATGTGGTCTATTAAACATTAGGTCTCTCTCTTCTAAGTCCCTGTTGGTAAATGATATAATAATTGATCAACATATTGATTTATTCTGCCTAACAGAAACCTGGTTACAGCAGGATGAATATGTTAGTTTAAATGAGTCAACACCCCCGAGTCACACTAACTGTCAGAATGCTCGTAGCACGGGCCGGGGCGGAGGATTAGCAGCAATCTTCCATCCCAGCTTATTAATTAATCAAAAACCCAGACAGAGCTTTAATTCATTTGAAAGCTTGTCTCTTAGTCTTGTCCATCCAAATTGGAAGTCCCAAAAACCAGTTTTATTTGTTATTATCTATCGTCCACCTGGTCGTTACTGTGAGTTTCTCTGTGAATTTTCAGACCTTTTGTCTGACTTAGTGCTTAGCTCAGATAAGATAATTATAGTGGGCGATTTTAACATCCACACAGATGCTGAGAATGACAGCCTCAACACTGCATTTAATCTATTATTAGACTCTATTGGCTTTGCTCAAAAAGTAAATGAGTCCACCCACCACTTTAATCATATCTTAGATCTTGTTCTGACTTATGGTATGGAAATAGAAGACTTAACAGTATTCCCTGAAAACTCCCTTCTGTCTGATCATTTCTTAATAACATTTACATTTACTCTGATGGACTACCCAGCAGTGGGGAATAAGTTTCATTACACTAGAAGTCTTTCAGAAAGCGCTGTAACTAGGTTTAAGGATATGATTCCTTCTTTATGTTCTCTAATGCCATATACCAACACAGTGCAGAGTAGCTACCTAAACTCTGTAAGGGAGATAGAGTATCTCGTCAATAGTTTTACATCCTCATTGAAGACAACTTTGGATGCTGTAGCTCCTCTGAAAAAGAGAGCTTTAAATCAGAAGTGTCTGACTCCGTGGTATAACTCACAAACTCGTAGCTTAAAGCAGATAACCCGTAAGTTGGAGAGGAAATGGCGTCTCACTAATTTAGAAGATCTTCACTTAGCCTGGAAAAAGAGTCTGTTGCTCTATAAAAAAGCCCTCCATAAAGCTAGGACATCTTTCTACTCATCACTAATTGAAGAAAATAAGAACAACCCCAGGTTTCTTTTCAGCACTGTAGCCAGGCTGACAAAGAGTCAGAGCTCTATTGAGCTGAGTATTCCATTAACTTTAACTAGTAATGACTTCATGACTTTCTTTGCTAACAAAATTTTAACTATTAGAGAAAAAATTACTCATAACCATCCCAAAGACGTATCGTTATCTTTGGTTGCTTTCAGTGATGCCGGTATTTGTTTAGACTCTTTCTCTCCGATTGTTCTGTCTGAGTTATTTTCATTAGTTACTTCATCCAAACCATCAACATGTTTATTAGACCCCATTCCTACCAGGCTGCTCAAGGAAGCCCTACCATTATTTAATGCTTCGATCTTAAATATGATCAATCTATCTTTGTTAGTTGGCTATGTACCACAGGCTTTTAAGGTGGCAGTAATTAAACCATTACTTAAAAAGCCATCACTTGACCCAGCTATCTTAGCTAATTATAGGCCAATCTCCAACCTTCCTTTTCTCTCAAAAATTCTTGAAAGGGTAGTTGTAAAACAGCTAACTGATCATCTGCAGAGGAATGGTCTATTTGAAGAGTTTCAGTCAGGTTTTAGAATTCATCATAGTACAGAAACAGCATTAGTGAAGGTTACAAATGATCTTCTTATGGCCTTGGACAGTGGACTCATCTCTGTGCTTGTTCTGTTAGACCTCAGTGCTGCTTTTGATACTGTTGACCATAAAATTTTATTACAGAGATTAGAGCATGCCATAGGTATTAAAGGCACTGCGCTGCGGTGGTTTGAATCATATTTGTCTAATAGATTACAATTTGTTCATGTAAATGGGGAATCTTCTTCACAGACTAAAGTTAATTATGGAGTTCCACAAGGTTCTGTGCTAGGACCAGTTTTATTCACTTTATACATGCTTCCCTTAGGCAGTATTATTAGACGGTATTGCTTAAATTTTCATTGTTACGCAGATGATACCCAGCTTTATCTATCCATGAAGCCAGAGGACACACACCAATTAGCTAAACTGCAGGATTGTCTTACAGACATAAAGACATGGATGACCTCTAATTTCCTGCTTTTAAACTCAGATAAAACTGAAGTTATTGTACTTGGCCCCACAAATCTTAGAAACATGGTGTCTAACCAGATCCTTACTCTGGATGGCATTACCCTGACCTCTAGTAATACTGTGAGAAATCTTGGAGTCATTTTTGATCAGGATATGTCATTCAAAGCGCATATTAAACAAATATGTAGGACTGCTTTTTTGCATTTACGCAATATCTCTAAAATCAGAAAGGTCTTGTCTCAGAGTGATGCTGAAAAACTAATTCATGCATTTATTTCCTCTAGGCTGGACTATTGTAATTCATTATTATCAGGTTGTCCTAAAAGTTCCCTAAAAAGCCTTCAGTTAATTCAAAATGCTGCAGCTAGAGTACTGACGGGGACTAGAAGGAGAGAGCATATCTCACCCATATTGGCCTCTCTTCATTGGCTTCCTGTTAATTCTAGAATAGAATTTAAAATTCTTCTTCTTACTTATAAGGTTTTGAATAATCAGGTCCCATCTTATCTTAGGGACCTCGTAGTACCATATCACCCCAATAGAGCGCTTCGCTCTCAGACTGCAGGCTTACTTGTAGTTCCTAGGGTTTGTAAGAGTAGAATGGGAGGCAGAGCCTTCAGCTTTCAGGCTCCTCTCCTGTGGAACCAGCTCCCAATTCAGATCAGGGAGACAGACACCCTCTCTACTTTTAAGATTAGGCTTAAAACTTTCCTTTTTGCTAAAGCTTATAGTTAGGGCTGGATCAGGTGACCCTGAACCATCCCTTAGTTATGCTGCTATAGACGTAGACTGCTGGGGGGTTCCCATGATGCACTGTTTCTTTCTCTTTTTGCTCTGTATGCACCACTCTGCATTTAATCATTAGTGATCGATCTCTGCTCCCCTCCACAGCATGTCTTTTTCCTGGTTCTCTCCCTCAGCCCCAACCAGTCCCAGCAGAAGACTGCCCCTCCCTGAGCCTGGTTCTGCTGGAGGTTTCTTCCTGTTAAAAGGGAGTTTTTCCTTCCCACTGTAGCCAAGTGCTTGCTCACAGGGGGTCGTTTTGACCGTTGGGGTTTTACATAATTATTGTATGGCCTTGCCTTACAATATAAAGCGCCTTGGGGCAACTGTTTGTTGTGATTTGGCGCTATATAAAAAAATTGATTGATTGATTGATTGATTGATGCTTTAAATTAAATTTCCCCCTCAGACTGCAATCCCCTGATCTGTTAAAAAACATATTTTTAATATTTGCTGGAAGTAAATTGTTTATTGCTTTATACACGATTTGTACTGTTTGGAAATGAACCAAGTCTGTGAATTTTAAGAATTTGGATTGTAAAAATAGTGGATTTGTATGATCTCTATAGCCAGTATTATGAATAATTCTTATAGCTCTTTTCTGCATTACTGATAGTGATTGTGTTGTACCTTTATAAGTATTACCCCATACCTCTGCACAGTACTGTAAATATGGTAAAACCAGTGAGCAGTAAAGAATGCGGAGTGAGTTGTGGTCCAGAATATGTTTCGCTTTGTTTAGAACTGAAATGCTTCTTGACAGTTTACTTTGTATATGTTTTATATGAGTCTTCCAGTTTATCTTATCATCTATTATCACCCCCAGAAACTTATTTTAATGTACCTTTTCAATATCTACCCCCTCGACTTGTAACTGAACCTGTATGTCTGTATTACAATAGCCAAATAACATGTATTTTGTTTTACTTAAGTTTAATGATAATTTGTTTCTGTCAAACCATATTTTCAATTTTCCCATTTCTATACTGATCCTCCTCAGTAACTCCTGCAAATCCCCCCCTGAACAAAAAATGCTTGTGTCATCTGCAAATAATACTAATTTTAATATTTTGGAAACATTGACAATATCATTTATATAAATTAGAAACAGTTTTGGACCCAATACTGACCCCTGTGGGACGCCACAAGCATTGTCCAGGCATGATGATATATATTCCCCCAACTTCACAAACTGTTTTCTGTTACTTAAGTAGCTACCCAGTGCAACACCAACCCCCTAATCCCATACTGTTCAAGTTTAGTGATTAATATGTCATGATTGATTGTATCAAAAGCCTTTTTAAGGTCTATAAATATTCCAACTGAATGTAATTTGTGGTCTATGGCGTTTGTAATCTCCTCAACTGATTCTATTAATGCAAGTGATGTTGAACTATGTGCTCTGAATCCATATTGACTATCAGTAAGTAATTTATGTTTATTTACGAATTTGTCTAATCTATTATTGAATAACTTTTCTAATAATTTGGAGAATTGTGGAAGCAAAGAAACAGGTCTATAATTTGTGAAGTGGTGTCTATCCCCAGTCTTATACAGCGGCACAACCTTAGCTATTTTCATTTGATTGGGAAATTTACCGGTTTGAAATGATAAGTTACAGATGTATGTTAATGGTTCTACAATCCATTCAATGACCTGTTTTACCACCACCATATCAATTTCATTTAAATCGGTAGATGTTTTATATTTACAATTATTCACAATGTCTGTAATTTCTTTTCCATCCACTGCTGTGAGGAACATTGAACAGGGATTTCTTTCTATGAGATTATTATCCCAATCCTCAGGTTGGGAATTGGGAATTTTTTCTGCCAAGCTTGGTCCAATATTTACAAAAAAATTATTAAAACCGTTGACTACCTCATCCTTATTTTCCTTCTTGACATTATTATCAATGAAATACTGAGGGTAACTCTGTTTTTTATTACCATTTTTGATAATGCTATTTAATATATCCCATATTCCTTTAATATTGTTTTTGTTATTATATAATATGTTACTATAATATTCCTTCCTACATACCCGTATAATATTAGTTAATCTATTTTTGTATTTCTTATATCTATTTTCTGCCTCTTTAGTCTTTAGTTTTATGAATTCTCTATACAGTGTATTTTTCTTATTACATGCATTTCGTAACCCTTTCGTCATCCATGGTCGAGCTTGGATTTTTTGTTTTCTGTAGTCTTGTTTAATTGGACAATTTTTATCATATAATGATGTAAATATTTGTAAAAAAGTTTAATATGCCTTATCAACATCACTTTCACTGTATACCTTTTCCCAGTTTTGCTCCTGTAAATCCTTCTTTAGTGTGTTCACGTTTTCCTCTGTCCGCACTCGCCTGTATTTTATTTTCTCCTCTGGCTGATTCCGCCGATGGTTTCTATTATAAACGATGAAAACTGGTAGATGATCACTAATGTCATTGATTAATAATCCACTCACAGTGTTATTCTCAATATCATTGCTGAATATATTATCAATTAAGGTGGCACTATGGGATGTAATTCTGCTTGGCCTGGTGATTTTTGGATATAAACTCATACTGTACATTATACTGATAAATTCATCTGTTATTTATTATTATTTGGATTGAGCAGATCAATATTTAAGTCACCACAAATGAACACAGTTTTTTGATTAGTTTTTGAGAACATTTTTCCCATACAGTCTGTGAATGTTTCAATACTAGATCCTGGTGCTCTATATATACAGCTGACTAATACATTTTTGCTTTTTTCTTCACATATTTCAATAGTTATTCATTCTAATAAGTTATCAATCACAGTTGTCATATTGTCTACTATTTTATAATCCATGTTCTTATCCACATACACAGCCACTCCTCCTCCACTCTTATTCTTTCTGTTTACACAATTAAATTCATATCCATCCAGTTCAAAATCCATTCCTTTATCTTCATTGATCCATGTTTCTGATATAGCAATTATGTTAAATATTTTTTTAAATTGACTTAAATATTCTTTAATGTTGTTAAAGTTTGCATATAGACTTCTGCTGTTGAAATGGATTATTGATAATTTGTTATCTGTTTTAATGATCCGATTAAACTGTTCATCTGTATAATAGCAACAGCTGTCATTGATATTTGAGAAGAAATTATTGTCCGGGTCTATATCGTGCTCCAAGTCCAGTACATTGTGGTCTGTGTATTTAAATGTTCTCAGTTCTACTTTTCCATGATCAACAATCCTTTGAGTTATATCCTTCTTGTCTCCAGATGTAGATGATGTAGTAGATGAATAGGTTCCTCTGGTCTGTGTCATGGTGTTGTGATGTGTTTGTGTCCTCATACCTTATTGGTCGTATTTGTCCAGATCCTCGATGTTCCTGATTACCATAACCTTCGCTTGTTCTGGTGTTCCATTCAATTTGATAAATGTTTTGCAGTTGGATGTCCATGTCTGTTGAATTTTTCCCTGCTTTTTTAAGAAATGAGCTTTCCTGGCGATGTCTGCGTTTCTTTTGGTCAGATGTTCATTGATGAATACGTTTGTTCCTTTAAGTTTTCGTCCCTGTTTTAACAATGCCATTTTATGTTTTCTGTTGACAAACCTCATTATAACTGCTCGCTTGTCTCCATCCTCTCTCCTGGGCAGGGGGTGGCATGCTTCAATGTTATTACAGTCCATTTGAATACCTTTAGATTGCAGGAAGTCAGCCACCTGTTGTTCCACTGAGCTGGCCTCCTGCTCACTGGCCTCCCCTCCGCTGTCTTCTGACACTGCCCGTGCGTAGGATCGAGGTTTAATATGAATTCCTGTAATGATAATGTCGTTCATCCTTGTGTACTGTTCCAACTCCGCAACACGGTTCTCCAGGTACACCAGATGCCGGTCTTTCTCGGCATTCTGGATCCGGAGAGCCTTCACTTCTTCCACCAGCTCCATAATGGATTTCTGCTGCATTTTAACAACAGAGATTTCCTCAGACAAAAAGTCCAGGGACTTTTTGATATCGTCTCCCTCCTCCGCCGTCAGTGCCTTCTTCGGACCCATGGTCAGATAACTCCGCGCTGGCGCCTCGGGCCTCGGTAAAGCCGCGCCGGTGGAAAACAATCCTCGAAACAATCCTGGAAGCTCGTTAGCTGGCAATAATGGCATCGATGTCGATAAAATCTTATCATTGCTCATCCGTAATCACGCCCACTAAATGTGACTAGAATATGTTGAATCATTAGTCTTTCCTTGGAGCAGTTATTTGAAAAATACTGAGAAACATGTTCCAGTGAGAAACATGGCAGGTGGTGGCCAAGCGGTCAGTGTGCTTGTTTCCAGAAGGTTCCTGGTTCAAGGCCACCCCTGCCCATCATCCATGTTATATGGAGTTGTGTCAGCAAGGGCATCAGGTGTAGGACTTGTGCCACATCAACATGCAGATCCACCTCAGTGGACGCTGAGTGAAAACAAGGGAGAAACCGAAGGGACTTACTTTTACTGAGAAACGTGGTCCAAGGTCCTTCTAAACTATGTATCCCGTATTTTCCGGAGTATAATTGTGTTTTTTTTTTTTATAGTAGTTTGAGAGGTCTTGCGGTGATGGTGTATTGAGAACATTTTTTCTTAGAGCCCACTTCCTTGCTCAGTCTGAGAGCATGCGCTAGAGCCGCGCTTCACCACATCCACAACACCATGGAACCACCTTGAGTCCTGGATGGCAACCACCTGGGCAGACAGCCAGCTTTTTGGGAAAAATTTGTTAACAAACACTCATCCAATATAAATAGACTCTTTTAAAATTCATATGTTAATCCATACCATCTAGCTCTTTATATGGACCTGCACCAAATTAATATATTGTTGAAATGACTCATAATATGAATGCCTGATGTTTTTAATTGATTTTTGTTGTCATGATGGTTTTGTAATAATTTAACAGAAATTGGCGGAAATCTGCTAAATCATCATATCACGCAATATTAAAGATTTTTATTTTTTTAAATTTATTTAATTCCTGGATTTCACTGAATCAGATCTGCTCCAAAGGTTTGTGGTTTCCTCCTTACCTTATCCCTTTCATCATGCTACAAACATAACCTTCTTTGCCGACAGAATTAGTGTTAACGGCAGCAAGAATAAGAGTGACTTGTATTAGTCATTCAAAATGAGAAGAAAGAAGGTCAAACTCTTCATACAGCGGGTGGTCAAGACAGACAAGTAGGAAAGACGCTGATAAAACTAAGTCATAAAAATATCAACATTAAAACGGACGGCATTCAAACTTAGAATGAAGACTCGTATTCTCATTAATAATGCTCGGTGTATTTCTATTCAGTTAGAGTCTGAAGAGCCTCACCGTGAGTGACAGGAGGAGTCACGAAAAGCTGTGACTTTCTGAAATCAATTTTTTCCAAGAGTTTTTGACACACTTATTGATAAATATTATTTGTCTTACTAGGAAAAATAGTTTTCAACCACAGGATTAGAACCACGTCTTCATTCTTTAGAAAGCTCACAATGACTGAATCATCAACAAACTTTAAAATATGTCTTTTGTAAGAACATCTGCCAACATTTGTATATAAAATATAAAGCAGGGTTGATGGGACACACCCCTGATGAGAACCTGTGGATAGGAATAATCTGCTTGACACACTGACTCTTACATATTTTGAGCTTTTATTTTAAAAGATTCACTGTCCAGTTGAATTTGGATAACCGTGTTAAATAAGTTAATGTGTGAGTAAATACGGCTGGATGGTTATTACCAGCAGATGGAAAGTCAGTGAATAAAAGTCGTACGTCTTTGTAACCTCCAGGTTCCCTGAAAAAAGAGGTGAGAGCTACTTATCTAAAATTATTTAAAATCTATTTAGGATTTTGAATTTTTGCAGTTTTCATCTGAAGAGGTTAAAGGTCTGACTCGACCACAGCGTGCGTGACTTCAGCGGCCAGCCGCTATCGAAGCAGTGCTCTTTCTGGCTTTTGTCTGTTTAAAAAGCTCACTAATACTGTAAGCTTTGATTAGAAAACAATCGTGTCCCCAACAGAGTAAGATGAATCGTTAGCTTGTTCTTGAAGAGTAACCCAGTGACAGTGCTTTTAAAAGCTTTTCAGATCATTGACCAGCTGCATAAAACAATGATTCTTTTTGTCCCTTTGTTGTTCTCTCATTGACTTCATTCCATTCCAAGCAGCTTTGAGAGCAGTAGAATCAAATTTACCTTCAAATTCAATTTGGATTTGTAATGGATATGACATGGAAGCTCTTTGAGCTGAAGTAAGGTCATACTGTACCGGGATCGTTTACTGTTGTCTAAAATCAAGAGGCAAGCTGGGGCCATCCACAGTTACGCTCATCTGCAAGAAGAAAATGTTCCAGCTCCTTGACTGGCCCTGTGTTCAACTTTAGAGCAGAAGTAAACATGTTTACAGTCTGCTAAAAAAAAAATGGATTTGGTCTCTGTAGCTTCTAGTTTCCGCTTCCATGACAACTATATGGTGAGATATTTATTTATTTAAATAGCTCATTAGTTTAACTCATTTTAAGCCATAAAATGAGGCATAATTAGGGGTGTGGTTTCTTTAAATGACAGCTCGTATTGTATTTTCTACAGGATAAGTTGCACCTTTTTTCTGTATCATCAGCTCATTAATTTGAGATTATTGTACATTGTTGTTGTGTACATCTTATTATTACTGGCATTTATTCTTTTAGTATTGGAGTTTATTTTGTTTATTTCTCTGATTCCTGTGAAAGTCCAACCTATATAAATTATAATTATTATTGCAATTATTATGAGTAATAAACACATGATTTTCTTTATATAAGTCACGCCTGACTATAATTTTCAGAAAGAAAAAAAAAATTACATACTCTGGAAAATACAGTATACTGTATGTTGTGAGCCAGGTTCAGTGATCCAGAATAAACGCCAATGATTTTAATACGTCCTTGGAGGACGTAACCAGTAGAGCACAAACCAGCAAACACAGGTGCACCCTCCACCTCAGTTCCGCTCAAAGTTTTGAAAACACACAAAACTTTGTCGAACTTTGCAGTCATCAGCTGACAAGGAATTGATTTTGCACATCTAAAAATGACTTTCAAGCGATACTGGAAGTTTGCCTGTTTATATATAATAGCCATATAATAAAAAATTTTTGACCTCGCTTGCTTGGTTAATAATAATAAATAAATATATATATATATATATATATATATATATATATATATATATATATATATGCAGGGTTTTAGCTAGGATAAAAATTTTAGCGTAGTGGTAATGTCAAGGGAGGGTAGCGACTGGGGGTGGGGGGGGGGTGCGTGTAAAGGGGCAGCTTTTGAAAATTTAAGCTAAAAATTGGCCATTCTGGGGGTACCCAAAGGGGAAAAGCCAGGTACGACAGCCCAAGTCCCTTCATCATGTCCAGAAGGCTGAGGAAGGTTGTTGAGTGGGTAATCTCATTCTGGGTTAGCCAGTACATGGCCCTCAGTGAGGCAGTCAGAGTCCGTGGACATTTTTAAGTCAAGACATAAAACCTATTTTTATTCTCTTTCTTTTGAGTAGTTTTTATGTTTTATTCTTTTACTTCTGTTTTTAATTAGGTATTTTAATTTATTTATTTATTTATTTTAATTTTTTATGTTGAACTGTTCTGTGTGTGGTACCTTGAGATGGCTTTTGTTGTAATTTGGCGCTTTATAAGCTGATTAAATTGAAATTGAACATTTTATTGAGTCTTAAAGTAAATAAATAGGAAATTTACTGGATCTTTAAACTCTGGACATAATAAACTCCACATGGTGGATCCTTGATCTCTGGACATAAACAGAAATAAAATCTGTTAGTTTTTGTCAAAAGCATTTCCTTTCAGACATTATTATTGGCATGAATGTCTTTCCATACATCCGAGCTGAGCTCTTGCAGCTGTGCTGCACGTCAGGTTCATAAAGAATGCAGGACGTCTCATTTTGGGAGGAAAAAACATTTTAGTCGATTGTAGTTTGTCTGTATTGTAACGTTTTTAAGAGGTGTCATTTTATTTAAAGTGGAAATTTGTTTTGAAGGTATTAATTCCGAGCGGACTCTGGTCTCAGCAGAGAGCCGCGCAGCGTTTGGAGCTGTGCCAACGGAATGGAGGACGATTCTCGTTTGTTGACTGCAACAAGACAAGAGTTCCAGTTAGTGACTTTAATACACACAAAAGTGTGTCTGGGAGGGGTAAAGAAGCGTACTTACCGCTTCTGAAGAGCAGCGAATCAAAGCATTGCTTCATTGATTCACGCTTCAAACTGGAGTCGTGCTGCAGAAACGGTTGATTACAGACCCGTTAGGCTGTATTGAAAATAAGCGTAACGGTCCAAAATTATAGCGTAACGGGCTGTAACGTAAGTTTGTGCAAGCTAGAACCCTGTATATGTATGTATATAATGTATAGCGGTGAGTGGATAGTCAATAGGTGAAGTTTGGACTACGTTTGCAAGCCTGGCTGTCACTGAAATCTGTTTTTCATTTTCTTAATTTTATCTTCACCTGTGTCTTCATCTATCTGTCCAACCATGCTGTACCTCTCACTTCATGCATCTCCCTCCAGGCGTTATGACACTGTGTGTGTTTGACCAGCTGAAAAACGCCTCTATCCTGGGGGGGTTCAGCGCATCAGTTAAAGGAAGCCCTCCCGCCATGAGCCAGTATGTCGCTGTAGGAGGTGGGCCTTACGCAGGCTTTTACTACGCAACTGAGGTGAGTGTGACCCACTCAGGACAGTTATTACCGAGTCAACTGAGAGACTTAGTTCCCACTGTGACGTTCATTGTCACATATTATAACCTCTACGATAACCAACAGCAGGGACTACAACTGTACTCAGGAACTAGTATCTGATTTGTGGAAGAAGAATGATAAATGTATCCACCAGTGGGAACTGAGTTGAGTTTCAAAGTAATGGGGGATTTTTTTAGAAGCCACCTTAGATATTGTAAAAAGGTGGACTTGAGTGGGATTGGTCAGTTGCTGTCACTAATTAAACTTTATTTGCCACATTACTGCCATTATTTTTTACTAATAAAGCAGCGTTGTTTTTAATTAATTAGATGATTAAGTTTTTTCGACCATCTCAGAGTCTGATGTGGACTGTGCCTATACTGTTTCTGTCATAGGCAACAGTGTCATAGGCTCTGAAGTTATTAATTCAGACCGAAATCTGCGTGGCTCTTTGGAGCTGCGCACTTAGTCTCACAAAACAGAGGATATTATTATTATTATTATTATTATTTCCTTTACCCGATGGACAACTTTGGGCTGAGCTCCTCACACCAGCTGTTGGTCAATCTAGAGAACCATCACCTTAAACTCCAGTGTGGAACAGTGGATGATTCTTGTTTCTTGCCCGCAACAAAACAAGAGTCCCAGTTCGTGACTTTAATCCACCCAAAGCTGACTCACAGTTGACATCTTTAAATGGCTTTGAGAGGGGTTAATGAAGACATTGCAGACCTGCCGCTGGAAGCGAAGCAGAGAACCAGCGAACAGCGGGTTGAAGCACTGCTTTGTTGCTTCAAGTAGACCCACTGCAGTCTGCAGTCAACATAGAGAAATAATTATTTCCCAGTAAACACCCTCAAAAACAACGGCCGCTTTGGTGTCCAGAACTGAAGGACCAATAAAGGAATCATTAAGCAAAAAGGCTTTTGATGTCATCATTTTTGTTGTGGTAGAAATGTACTTTCTAGCTTCCATCTGTGGTGCATTCAGTGTGCATCGGAAAAAAATGGATGCAAGCAGGCAGCGAGCGATGCAACACGTTTCAACCCATCAAATGCATCGATGCACACTGAATGAATCGATGCACGCACATCACGCACATTTGTATATAGATACCGATTCATATTGATTAATCTCTACATGCCTAGTCTGCGACTGTTTGCCACTGCCTTCAGGAAAAGTGCAGCACACAGCATCTTTTTTAAAGCACTCCACCTTTTTTTGTGCAGCCACACTGAGTACTTTAAGGTGAAAATGCATGAAATTTTCAGAAAGGTGCCTTTTTAGTCACCCAATCACATGGAACAAAACCTATCAGCTTCATGGCAGGAGAAGTTTGTTTTTGCCATTTCTGTCTACAGTCAGCTCAGTTGTTACACAAAATCTATCACGAGACAAAAAAAAATCTGTAATAGGAGAATCAAGTGCTATGTTCCTGCTGAGAGTGAGTGCTTTTTAATTGCTGTTCATTATGAGGTAGTTGCTAGCTGTTTATTGTTGTCATAGCAACAGATCCACCAAGGAGCATTTTTTTCAATTTGGAGTGTAGGTGACACCAAAAAATGTGCACAAACCACTAAAAATGATGAAATGTTGATATTTAAAAAAAAAAATCCTGATCAATAAAAGTCAATGATAAGTGTGCGGGTGAAGGATAAACAATAGCTGTCTGAAGCCTGCACCCTATTTCAACCCTCAGCCACGGCTAGGGCAGTCACAATTATTACAATATTCGCCAATCGCGATTATTTTTAATATTCACGATTATTTTTCATATTTGCAATTACCGTGAATTATTTATTTTATCCACAAAGCATAAAACGACTCAGAATCTGACGTCATTGTGCTGCAGCCTCGCTCACTCTGTTTCGCTCTCGTCTCAAGACAGGACAATAACATGGAGGCTGAGGAACGATCCGTCCTGCCGTTTGGATAAGACGGCCGATTAAAACAGTGGCCATCTTCTTCAAAGCCGTCTAAAATGCGGAGTTTACCAAAGGAGCTGTCTGTGTGTGTCAGTGTGTGCGCGCGGAGTGAAAAGGCTGCGAGGGAGGGGTGGGGGAGAAAGATTCCTGAATGGAGGCATGACACGTTACAGTCTCCTGAGAACCATCAGTGCACGCAGAGAGGATTTTAACCCGAGTGAACAAAAAAAAACAAACCGTGGAGCTGCCTTTACTTCTCTCTGAACTTTCTCTCCCGGTGTGATTCTGCCATTACCGTCCTGTTCACACCATGTGCATGTCGTATACTGAATTTATGAGATCATGAGATGAAATAAATGGTCAAATATCTTTAAAAACTTATTTAAAAAATGAGAATATATGAATGAACTGAGAAAAAAATACGCATACACGAGTTAAAAAAACCCTGATGTGGAGAAGCTGTGGTGATGTTCAGAAGCACAGATCACAAAAAACTTTAACAGCTGTTATTTTCCAAAGGTATTTATTAACAGAAACAACCACAAATCAGAAAAAGTTGGGACTGTAAGTAAAATGAAGATAAAATGTTGCACTATTCACAGTTTCTCCACTCACAGAAGCCAAACATTCTTCCAGAGTTGTGTAATTATACTACGATAGTAGAATATAAAGAATGGGAAAAAAAGGGGAAAAAAATAGACAATATATTCATCATTCGCAATTATTTGTCTGACAGTTAATCGTCTCCAGAAATTCCTAATCGTGACAGCCCTAGCCACGGCCATATTGTTGCTACATCATTGGGAGAACAGGACCTGCTGATTCAAGCACAAATCAATTGCAAATATGGCAGAGGTCGAACTGTTTTCAGTGGATTTTTTTCTAGTGTGGAGCTTTTTCTTTAAAGTCCAGTCTGAAGGTGATTCTGAAGAAGCTGTTGAGGGACAGCCTTATGGTTTTGAGCCTTATTTAGACCACAATGAGGGAGACAAAACCTTCAGTCTGACAACAGTGACGATATTGGCAGAGTTCAGAACACAGAATGGTGATTATAAAAAATAAAACAATAAATACTGCAGGTGATTTCGGCATGCGGGTGGAGAAGAAATACATTTTTTTCCCAGCTCGTTGGTTACAATCAAGTGATTACATTTTTTAAAAAGTTTGTTTTGCTATCCTTGACATCAGAAAAGTGATGAGGAAGTGTGGATTTTTTTTTTCTTAGAAGTACATACATTTCAAATCTAAAAAATGACACGAGGGACTGAAAATATCAGCTATTTTTAAAATAAATCTTGTTTCTTTCTTGAATACAGTTAGTGTACTGTAAATTAGTAGTGTAACATGTTATCATTAAATATTGAAACCATTCACACAAGGAGTAAAGATAAAGTCTTACCTGTTCATTTCAGTGAGCTCATCTTTACAGTCTGATGAAAACTTAACCACATGAAGCCTGAATTTGGAAAATGATGTCTGAAAATAATTTAATTCCTTGTCCCGGCTGAAGAAAAGTCCCCCTATGACACCAGCAATTTGGTGCCAGGTTACGGCGCCAGCACAGGTCTAATCCGTTGATTGCGTCTGCGGCTGATAGTTCAAGTTTTTGCTGTGAATGGCGCATCCCCTTCCTCCACCAGCCGCTTTGCAGTGCAAGTTGAAAGGTTTGCAGCACCTCATCTGCACGAGATTAAATTATTCCATGATCCCAAAAAAAAAAAAAATAAAATAATGTGAAAATACTCCGTTTTGCCTCCATGTGGAGTGGAGATGATGCACAACACCGTGCACACGCGGTGTCGTGCCACCCGCCAATGGTGTCTTTCCACCTGCCAATCAAAAAGGTACTGCCTACCAGACCCGAACCACACGGTGGAAGCGATGCTGTCAGTAGTCTGTAAAAATCCCTAAATTTGCCGCATCATTGTTGAAACCGCAGTGTTCAAAGAGTGTAAAAAAAAAAAAAAAAAAAGTGCTGCTTGTCCACAATAGAGTCCCCACAATCCACTCATTCCAACGCACGTGATCCTGAGGAAACTGAAACCAGCGGACTCCACCTGCAATAGTGTTTTCATCAAAACTTGCAGCAAACTCATCCAGTCAGCATAACTCCAGAAATGAAGCACTTAAACACAGAAATCCATCCGCTTGCTAACCAAACAAATGGGGCTGTTAAGTAAATTGTTCTCCCACTGTGATCACTTCCTCCTTTTTCTCCAGTGTTGTGACTCCCCCAGAAGTTCCTGGTTTTTAGTGGCGCACAGTTCAAAAGCCGAATATTTATCTCTTCATTAACTACACAGTGAGAAAGCATTAATTTCAAATTGTTGTTTAATTTTAGTCTTAAATGCTCAAACAAACATTAGATATTGTGTCACCTACACTTTAAGGTGGCGCTCAGATGAAGCTTTTCTGGGTGCCCTGTCAGCGCTTTTCTGCTAGAAAAAAATAAGCAATATATGGACATGAGAGATCATGTGTTACTACACATCTACACAGGAATTCTGGTCTCTCCAGCTCTGAGGTAACAATAACCAGCCTGTAGCTGGGACTAGTTCTCAGAGGCTGGTTAATTTGACACTCTGGATCTGTTTCCTGAGGTGGAATTGTGCCTTGTGCAAACACACAAACAGTACATACCTGAAGGAATACAGTTTCAATATTTGATGATTATTTGCAGCTGTTCGTGTCTTTCTCTGTCCGCAGGGAAGCTCCCAGCCTCTCCTCTCTCATGTGGCTCTGGCTGTAGCCAGTAAACTCACCTCAGCCCTCTTCAATGCTGCAAGGTGTGTGCCTGTTTAACCAAGCTTCCATTTTGCTCAAAGGAACTTGTGCATTTGTCAAAGTAAAAATAACCATTGCAACCAACCCCCCTTCAGACTTGACATAATTAACTAAAATATAAAATATAGTGTCTGTGCTTAGCACAAACCTATAACAGCCAACATTTGGCAACTGAATGCAGTTTTGTCAGTCTACTGTTGTAATGTCTCTGTCAGTCTGTGCCCTTTTATTAATCTAATCTACTTTCATTTTTTAAGATGAATTCATCTTCTATTTTTAGCCTTTTAGCCTGTCTTTTCATGCTTGTGTTTTGTCTCAGTGGCTGGTTAGGATGGAGACAAAAGAATGAAGAAGAGTCTGCTCAGAAGCAAAAGCCCAAAGTGGAGCCTGCAACACCACTGGGGATCAGGTATCAACTGTGACACTTGAACACAAAAACATTCATCCTCATTTGTTTTCTATTTATTGGCATTAGTAAAAATGAAACATAACATTAACTACAAAAACACTTGGTTCAGTTTAAAGTCTGGAAGAAATGACTTTTCACCAAGTGGTAAACATGGCTGGCCTCAGGTGACGCCCTACCAGAAGAAGAAAAAGTTACAGTTCTTTGACTGGCAGCTTGAAGCTGGCTCCAACAGCCAGCAACTTCCTATTCACCTCCACGTTAAAATGTCCAACTTTAGAGCAGAAATAAACATGTTTCCAGCCTCCTACAAAACCACGGCTTTGGTCTCCATAGATAGTTTCCTCCTCCATGGCGGCGTGAGAAAAAGTTTACTTTAAGACGTTTTCAGTCGTAAAGTTATCTATAATTGGAGGTGTGGTCGCTTTGACTGACAGCGGCTGAGCCGAGCTCCAACTGTGTTGGTAAGTCAGTCTCCGCTTAATGCAACTGCTAGCTGGTGTGTAGGCGTTGTCTGTTTCATTTAGAGTATTTTATCACTAACAAGCTTGTTGTCTGTTGAAATGTCCTAACGGTTCATCTAACACGTCTCTGCTGCTGTATTTGCGCTGAGTGAAACTCTTGTGTCATATGTAATGTTGTATACTAACGGCATTAACACTTTTGCCAGCTGCTGGTAGCCTGATCCATTAAGCCCAATTGATGCACGATTTCTGAGAAAGTAAGGGGCCTATAACTTTTTATATACCAGAATGGAGGTCAACCTGTTAGCTTTGGTGGTTTGGACTTGAAGAGGGGGATCAATCAATTCAATCAATCAATTTTTTTTATATAGCGCCAAATCACAACAAACAGTTGCCCCAAGGCGCTTTATATTGTAAGGCAAGGCCATACAATAATTATGTAAAACCCCAACGGTCAAAACGACCCCCTGTGAGCAAGCACTTGGCTACAGTGGGAAGGAAAAACTCCCTTTTAACAGGAAGAAACCTCCAGCAGAACCAGGCTCAGGGAGGGGCAGTCTTCTGCTGGGACTGGTTGGGGCTGAGGGAGAGAACCAGGAAAAAGACATGCTGTGGAGGGGAGCAGAGATCGATCACTAATGATTAAATGCAGAGTGGTGCATACAGAGCAAAAAGAGAAAGAAACAGTGCATCATGGGAACCCCCCAGCAGTCTACGTCTATAGCAGCATAACTAAGGGATGGTTCAGGGTCACCTGATCCAGCCCTAACTATAAGCTTTAGCAAAAAGGAAAGTTTTAAGCCTAATCTTAAAAGTAGAGAGGGTGTCTGTCTCCCTGATCTGAATTGGGAGCTGGTTCCACAGGAGAGGAGCCTGAAAGCTGAAGGCTCTGCCTCCCATTCTACTCTTACAAACCCTAGGAACTACAAGTAAGCCTGCAGTCTGAGAGCGAAGCGCTCTATTGGGGTGATATGGTACTACGAGGTCCCTAAGATAAGATGGGACCTGATTATTCAAAACCTTATAAGTAAGAAGAAGAATTTTAAATTCTATTCTAGAATTAACAGGAAGCCAATGAAGAGAGGCCAATATAGGTGAGATATGCTCTCTCCTTCTAGTCCCCGTCAGTACTCTAGCTGCAGCATTTTGAATTAACTGAAGGCTTTTTAGGGAACTTTTAGGACAACCTGATAATAATGAATTACAATAGTCCAGCCTAGAGGAAATAAATGCATGAATTAGTTTTTCAGCATCACTCTGAGACAAGACCTTTCTGATTTTAGAGATATTGCGTAAATGCAAAAAAGCAGTCCTACATATTTGTTTAATATGCGCTTTGAATGACATATCCTGATCAAAAATGACTCCAAGATTTCTCACAGTATTACTAGAGGTCAGGGTAATGCCATCCAGAGTAAGGATCTGGTTAGACACCATGTTTCTAAGATTTGTGGGGCCAAGTACAATAACTTCAGTTTTATCTGAGTTTAAAAGCAGGAAATTAGAGGTCATCCATGTCTTTATGTCTGTAAGACAATCCTGCAGTTTAGCTAATTGGTGTGTGTCCTCTGGCTTCATGGATAGATAAAGCTGGGTATCATCTGCGTAACAATGAAAATTTAAGCAATACCGTCTAATAATACTGCCTAAGGGAAGCATATATAAAGTGAATAAAATTGGTCCTAGCACAGAACCTTGTGGAACTCCATAATTAACTTTAGTCTGTGAAGAAGATTCCCCATTTACATGAACAAATTGTAATCTATTAGACAAATATGATTCAAACCACCGCAGCGCAGTGCCTTTAATACCTATGGCATGCTCTAATCTCTGTAATAAAATTTTATGGTCAACAGTATCAAAAGCAGCACTGAGGTCTAACAGAACAAGCACAGAGATGAGTCCACTGTCCGAGGCCATAAGAAGATCATTTGTAACCTTCACTAATGCTGTTTCTGTACTATGATGAATTCTAAAACCTGACTGAAACTCTTCAAATAGACCATTCCTCTGCAGATGATCAGTTAGCTGTTTTACAACTACCCTTTCAAGAATTTTTGAGAGAAAAGGAAGGTTGGAGATTGGCCTATAATTAGCTAAGATAGCTGGGTCAAGTGATGGCTTTTAAGTAATGGTTTAATTACTGCCACCTTAAAAGCCTGTGGTACATAGCCAACTAACAAAGATAGATTGATCATATTTAAGATCGAAGCATTAAATAATGGTAGGGCTTCCTTGAGCAGCCTGGTAGGAATGGGGTCTAATAAACATGTTGATGGTTTGGATGAAGTAACTAATGAAAATAACTCAGACAGAACAATCGGAGAGAAAGAGTCTAACCAAATACCGGCATCACTGAAAGCAGCCAAAGATAACGATACGTCTTTGGATGGTTATGAGTAATTTTTTCTCTAATAGTTAAAATTTTGTTAGCAAAGAAAGTCATGAAGTCATTACTAGTTAAAGTTAATGGAATACTCAGCTCAATAGAGCTCTGACTCTTTGTCAGCCTGGCTACAGTGCTGAAAAGAAACCTGGGGTTGTTCTTATTTTTTCAATTAGTGATGAGTAGAAAGATGTCCTAGCTTTACGGAGGGCTTTTTTATAGAGCAACAGACTCTTTTTCCAGGCTAAGTGAAGATCTTCTAAATTAGTGAGACGCCATTTCCTCTCCAACTTACGGGTTATCTGCTTTAAGCTACGAGTTTGTGAGTTATACCCCGGAGTCAGACACTTCTGATTTAAAGCTCTCTTTTTCAGAGGAGCTACAGCATCCAAAGTTGTCTTCAATGAGGATGTAAAACTATTGACGAGATACTCTATCTCCCTTACAGAGTTTAGGTAGCTACTCTGCACTGTGTTGTTATATGGCATTAGAGAACATAAAGAAGGAATCATATCCTTAAACCTAGTTACAGCGCTTTCTGAAAGACTTCTAGTGTAATGAAACTTATTCCCTACTGCTGGGTAGTCCATCAGAGTAAATGTAAATGTTATTAAGAAATGATCAGACAGAAGGGAGTTTTCAGGGAATACTGTTAAGTCTTCTATTTCCATACCATAAGTCAGAACAAGATCTAAGATATGATTAAAGTGGTGGGTGGACTCATTTACTTTTTGAGCAAAGCCAATAGAGTCTAATAATAGATTAAATGCAGTGTTGAGGCTGTCATTCTCAGCATCTGTGTGGATGTTAAAATCGCCCACTATAATTATCTTATCTGAGCTAAGCACTAAGTCAGACAAAAGGTCTGAAATTCACAGAGAAACTCACAGTAACGACCAGGTGGACGATAGATAATAACAAATAAAACTGGTTTTTGGGACTTCCAATTTGGATGGACAAGACTAAGAGACAAGCTTTCAAATGAATTAAAGCTCTGTCTGGGTTTTTGATTAATTAATAAGCTGGAATGGAAGATTGCTGCTAATCCTCCGCCCCGGCCCGTGCTACGAGCATTCTGACAGTTAGTGTGACTCGGGGGTGTTGACTCATTTAAACTAACATATTCATCCTGCTGTAACCAGGTTTCTGTTAGGCAGAATAAATCAATATGTTGATCAATTATTATATCATTTACCAACAGGGACTTAGAAGAGAGAGACCTAATGTTTAATAGACCACATTTAACTGTTTTAGTCTGTGGTGCAGTTGAAGGTGCTATATTATTTTTTCTTTTTGAATTTTTATGCTTAAATAGATTTTTGCTGGTTATTGGTAGTCTGGGAGCAGGCACCGTCTCTACGGGGATGGGGTAATGAGGGGATGGCAGGGGGAGAGAAGCTGCAGAGAGGTGTGTAAGACTACAACTCTGCTTCCTGGTCCCAACCCTGGATAGTCACGGTTTGGAGGATTTAAGAAAATTGGCCAGATTTCTAGAAATGAGAGCTGCTCCATCCAAAGTGGGATGGATGCCGTCTCTCCTAACAAGACCAGGTTTTCCCCAGAAGCTTTGCCAATTATCTATGAAGCCCACCTCATTTTTTGGACACCACTCAGACAGCCAGCAATTCAAGGAGAACATGCGGCTAAACATGTCACTCCCGGTCTGATTGGGGAGGGGCCCAGAGAAAACTACAGAGTCCGACATTGGGGATGTGATCAGGCTTCTTTCATCACACACAGAGCCACCCATACTCCACCCCTTTACGCATTAATGAGTTAATCGTAGTGTCACCATGCTGGTCACTGCTGCTAACATGGTGACGCCCAGACATGGGCTTCATATCGGCCGTGCGGCTGGTCTCTAAAGAAACCTGTGGGTGATGTCACTCATAGGTATATGCAGTCTGTGGTTGTCACCAGCTGGGCCAGTCATCAGTGTTTGCACCAAGTCTACTCTCTTAAAGTAGCTGTCCCCCTCTTGTTTCAGATTTGGTCTCCCAGACTCACGTCGCCACGGTGAGACCATCTGTCTTTCCCCATGTAACACACTGGCTGGAGTGACAGATGACTTTGGTCGAGTCACTCTGCTGGACCTGGCTAGGGGAATCGCAATCCGCATGTGGAAAGGTGAGGCCACAATATACATGGACATGGAGCATTGACATATATGAAGTATTACACATACCTAATTTATTTATTTATTTATTAATTTATTTAGCTTGAAAGGATAAACCTGAGATTTATAATCTTGTTTTCAAGGGGGTCCTCAATAATACCAACAAAAACATCCAATAGGCAAGAGAGATGCAGCAGTACATACATAACAAAAATACAAACAGAGGCAACAATACAGTTACAAACACTTAATTACACACACACACAACCAATCACACCACACACCCAAACACCCAAAGTTCTCTAACACTCTCCCGTTAGTACTACCATACAAAATGAATTGTTATGGACAAGCAGAATCAAAAACAGTTACATATTTTTTTAAGATGTTGTACAAGGACACTTTTAAATACAGACAAAGAGGTCATAGAGCGGATAGAGGAAGGAAGGCTCTTCCAGTCATAGGGCGCTTTATGTTTAAGTGAAAATTTTCCAATTTCCTTATTAATTCGTGGGACAACAAAAAAAAGATTGAGATGCATGTCTCAGACTATAAGAAGAACCAAAAGGAGTCAAATGTTGTTTTAAATATTCTGGATAACTGAGATTAATGCATTTAAAAATAAATATCAGCCAGTGAAATTGTCGTCTGGAGGATGGAGTGAACCGGGACAGCTGGTTATAAAGGTCACAATGGTGAGTCATAAAGGGACAGCGGAGAATAAATCTACACAAACTGTGGTAAACTACATTAAGTGGTTTAAGATGAGAAGATGAAGTATTGTGATAAACTATATCACTATAATCAAGAATGGGGAGTAATAATTGCATGGCAATCCTCTTTCTTACAGAAAAATTAAAACGATTAATTGACTGATAAAGTAGTTTCAATTGATATGTAATTTTATTTGGGACAGACTGAATGTTTTTTATTATTAAACAACAGTTCATGCAAAGTTTATACTTAATAATATTAATTCTGTACTTTGCTGTTTGCTCACATTTTGTAGCATTTTAATAAAATATTCCAGCACTTTTATTGGTAAGTGATGAATGTATGTATATCTTTAAATAATCTTAAAAATAATCACAACACATGTTCATTTGACAGTTTGTCTACAGTAAATGTGTATCATTGTAACAGGCAGATTGGGCAACATTTTCACCACAGCAGCATTCCTTATTATGGAGACATAAAAAGCCACTCTAAAATGTACCAGTGCATGTTTTTCCTTTGCAGTGTTATTTCCATGTTTGCTGCAGGGATGGCTACTCGAAAATGTTTGTTTCTGTACCACTGGCCACCTCCAGTGTTGATTTAGATCTTGTGGCAGGAGATCCAACCCAGAATTGTTAAATCAAACTACTTAACCTGCTGCATCATTTGAGATCAGCAACATCATATAAACATGCAGCAACATCATTTGTGCTACATTCAGCAACTGCCTCAGGTGCCTGTAAGGCGTGTCTGATCCTTCAAAATCATTTGTGCAATGAGCCTTAATTGTGGGTATATTGCTCAAGTGTTGATTCATTAAAAATTCTTCCAGGTTATCGAGATGCACAGCTGGGTTGGCTGCAGGTTCCAGAGGAGCGGGGTGATCGAGAGTTCTCCCCATCTTCTTGTCTTCCCAGACGCCACGCCCTATTCCTGGTTATCTACGCACCCCGCAGGGGGATCCTGGAGGTGTGGGCAATGCAACAGGGGCCCCGAGTAGGAGCCTTCACCGTGGGCAAACACTGCAGGTAGACACAAGGCCTGACACTAATAGTTGTTCTGATCATTTATTAACCGAGCGATTATCACAACCATCGGTTGACTGATCAGTCAGTTAGTGTAATGATTAATCAACTGTACTTTAATGAATATTCAGCTTTTGCCTTGTTTCCTCATTTTCAAAAAAAAAAAAAATGCTTCTACTGAATGAAACCTGCCAGCAAAAAAACTTAAACTTATTATTCAGCAAAAAATGAAGTAGGCCTGCTCTCACTCACATTTTTATTCGTAGTTAGTTTTATTCAGTTCCTTATTTATTAAATTATGCCGAGATATGCAATAATTTTGGAGTATTAATTACACAGTAATTTACTTAAATATGTTCCAGTTCATTTTATTCTTTGTGTCCCAAAAGAGACATTTGTGTGCAGCAGGAATACACCACATGACAACCACACAACACAGACCACACAACACGAAACAACGACTTCTGCCAGACGTAAAGAATAAACAGTTGTAGAGTTGTGTTGAGGTCATAAATAATGATAATAGTTTTAAAAAAGAAAGAAGCAGCAGCAAAAAGAGAATAAATTGTGTTTTGCATATTATAGTAAAATGTTTTGGGTTTTTTTTTTTTTTTTTTTTTGCTGAAAGAATATAATTTTCATGATCTTACAACTGTGTCAGTTATGCAAGTACTTTTTGTATATCTAATATAAAATGAGGTGTGTCTGCAGCAAAAAAGAGAAATCTCTCCCTGTTGTTTGACCATCTTGGAAGATAAATCATGTGCAGTTTTTCTGCGGGAACAAGTACAAGTTTTAAAACAAGTTTTAAAAACATATATTTTTCCCACTTCTACTGTCAGGGTGCCACTTTAACAAATGTAAGAGTTCCCTGTCAGACAAACCAAAAAAACATTCAGTTTACAGTCTGCTGCACCTTCATGTGAATGCAGCTCTGCTAACTGCTAAGTTACACAGTCTGTCATGGAATTCATACGTCGCATTCAAAGCATGGTCACGCCTTAACAATTTCACAGTATGCCAAAGTAACTTTTTGAACTCTAGCCACTTTTTTATATTATATATATATATATATATATATATATATATATATATATATATAATGCTACCTCGCTCGTAACTTGCTACCATAATGCTAGCAAACGCCGTCTGAACCACACTTATGTTTTTGCTGCAGCCGGTGTCTCCCACACTGGGATGTTTTCTGTTTACCGCTGTGACATACTAACACCACATCTGTTGCACTAGAAAGCATTTTTGTAGCCGAGGAAATTATTCACATACTTTTTGCATCTGTACCATTTTGCTACCAGCAGGTTTGTTAGTCTGTATTACACTGGTCTACAAAAAAAAAAAAAAAAAGTAAAATTTTCTTGCGTGGACTTGGAGAATTGATTTATGCAATCTGCATGTTCCGTATTGATGGATTACGCAAAAGCTGCTCATTCATTCACATAGTTTTTAAACCAGGATTGTGAAATGTGAACAAGAGCTGTAATATTGTTTATATCATTTTCATATCTCAAAAACATGATGTGATTTGCAAAAACTAACACCAGATTTGGATTCATTGCCCCCAACTTAAACAAACTCCATTGGAAAAACTCCATGCAAGAAAAATCATGTTGACCAGTGTTATATATCCTTCAAACTGCGCCTTCTTCTATTACGCTATACGTATATGCCACAGTGTTTCTCTGTGATATTGTCTGACTTTTAAATGAGTCCCAGTAGTTTGAAGGAAAAAAGACAATTCTACTGTATTATGTTGATTAACTTTTACTGCAGATTTTGTTCAGTCTATGAAGTATTCTTTTAGTTTAGCAGGCAGCCTGCACTACAAAATACAGTTTATTTTATCATAGTTTATCACAGTTTATCATATCTTAGATCTTGTTCTGACTTATGGTATGGAAATAGAAGACTTAACAGTATTCCCTGAAAACTCCCTTCTGTCTGATCATTTCTTAATAACATTTACATTTACTCTGATGGACTACCCAGCAGTGGGGAATAAGTTTCATTACACTAGAAGTCTTTCAGAAAGCGCTGTAACTAGGTTTAAGGATATGATTCCTTCTTTATGTTCTCTAATGCCATATACCAACACAGTGCAGAGTAGCTACCTAAACTCTGTAAGGGAGATAGAGTATCTCGTCATAGTTTTACATCCTCATTGAAGACAACCTTGGATGCTGTAGCTCCTCTGAAAAGAGAGCTTTAAATCAGAAGTGCCTGACTCCGTGGTATAACTCACAAACTCGCAGCTTAAAGCAGATAACCCGTAAGTTGGAGAGGAAATGGCGTCTCACTAATTTAGAAGATCTTCACTTAGCCTGGAAAAAGAGTCTGTTGCTCTATAAAAAAAGCCCTCCGTAAAGCTAGGACATCTTTCTACTCATCACTAATTGAAGAAAATAAGAACAACCCCAGGTTTCTTTTCAGCACTGTAGCCAGGCTGACAAAGAGTCAGAGCTCTATTGAGCTGAGTATTCCATTAATTAACTAGTAATGACTTCATGACTTTCTTTGCTAACAAAATTTTAACTATTAGAGAAAAAATTACTCATAACCATCCAAAGACGTATCGTTATCTTTGGCTGCTTTCAGTGATGCCGTATTTGGTTAGACTCTTTCTCTCCGATTTGTTCTGTCTGAGTTATTTTCATTAGTTACTTCATCCAAACCATCAACTGTTTATTAGACCCCATTCCTACCAGGCTGCTCAAGGAAGCCCTACCATTATTTAATGCTTCGATCTTAAATATGATCAATCTATCTTGTTAGTTGGCTATGTACCACAGGCTTTTAAGGTGGCAGTAATTAAACCATTACTTAAAAAGCCATCACTTGACCCAGCTATCTTAGCTAATTATAGGCCAATCTCCAACCTTCCTTTTCTCTCAAAAATTCTTGAAAGGGTAGTTGTAAAACAGCTAACTGATCATCGCAGAGGAATGGTCTATTTGAAGAGTTTCAGTCAGGTTTTAGAATTCATCATAGTACAGAAACAGCATTAGTGAAGGTTACAAATGATCTTCTTATGGCCTCGGACAGTGAACTCGTCTCTGTGCTTGTTCTGTTGGACCTCAGTGCTGCTTTTGATACTGTTGACCATAAAATTTTATTACAGAGATTAGAGCATGCCATAGGTATTAAAGGCACTGCGCTGCGGTGGTTTGAATCATATTTGTCTAATAGATTACAATTTGTTCATGTAAATGGGGAATCTTCTTCACAGACTAAAGTTAATTATGGAGTTCCACAAGGTTCTGTGCTAGGACCAATTTTATTCACTTTATACATGCTTCCCTTAGGCAGTATTATTAGACGGTATTGCTAAATTTTCATTGTTACGCAGATGATACCCAGCTTTATCTATCCATGAAGCCAGAGGACACACACCAATTAGCTAAACTGCAGGATTGTCTTACAGACATAAAGACATGGATGACCTCTAATTCCTGCTTTTAAACTCAGATAAACTGAAGTTATTGTACTTGGCCCCACAAATCTTAGAAACATGGTGTCTAACCAGATCCTTACTCTGGATGGCATTACCCTGACCTCTAGTAATACTGTGAGAAATCTTGGAGTCATTTTGATCAGGATATGTCATTCAAAGCGCATATTAAACAATATTAGGACTGCTTTTTTGCATTTACGCAGTATCTCTAAAATCAGAAAGGTCTTGTCTCAGAGTGATGCTGAAAACTAATTCATGCATTATTTCCTCTAGGCTGGACTATTGTAATTCATTATTGTCAGGTTGTGCTAAAAGTTCCCTAAAAAGCCTTCAGTTAATTCAAAATGCTGCAGCTAGAGTACTGACGGGGACTAGAAGGAGAGAGCATATCTCACCCATATTGGCCTCTCTTCATTGGCTTCCTGTAATTCTAGAATATAATTTAAAATTCTTCTTCTTACTTATAAGGTTTTGAATAATCAGGTCCCATCTTATCTTAGGGACCTCGTAGTAGCCATATCACCCCAATAGAGCGCTTCGCTCTCAGACTGCAGGCTACTTGTAGTTCCTAGGGTTGTAAGAGTAGAATGGGAGGCAGAGCCTTCAGCTTTCAGGCTCCTCTCCTGTGGAACCCAGCTCCCAATTCAGATCAGGGAGACAGACACCCTCTCTACTTTTAAGATTAGGCTTAAAACTTTCCTTTTTGCTAAAGCTTATAGTTAGGGCTGGATCAGGTGACCCTGAACCATCCCTTAGTTATGCTGCTATAGACTGCTGGGGGGTTCCCATGATGCACTGAGTGTTTCTTTCTCTTTTTGCTCTGTATGCACCACTCTGCATTTAATCATTAGTGATCGATCTCTGCTCCCCTCCACAGCATGTCTTTTTCCTGGTTCTCTCCCTCAGCCCCAACCAGTCCCAGCAGAAGACTGCCCCTTCCTGAGCCTGGTTCTGCTGGAGGTTTCTTCCTGTTAAAAGGGAGTTTTTCCTTCCCACTGTAGCCAAGTGCTTGCTCACAGGGGGTCGTTTTGACCGTTGGGGTTTTACATAATTATTGTATGGCCTTGCCTTACAATATAAAGCGCCTTGGGGCAACTGTTTGTTGTGATTTGGCGCTATATAAAAAAATTGATTGATTGATTGATTTTTTCCAAGTGCTAATTTGTAGAAGCAAAGATAAAATGACATTTGTGCTTCTTCATATTTGTTTATAAAGCATGTGCCACTGTGTCACATAATAATGAGCATGTCATTCCATATACAGTCTTCTGGTGTGTGATTTGACTTTTAGGTTGCTGTATGCTGGCTACCACCTGATGGGAGTAAACAGTATGACCAGTCATGGCTGGCAGCTCCACACCCACCAGGTGTGTCTCCTGGATCCCACCACAGGAACACTGCGGACTGTAGGTGTCCCCTTCCACCTGGCCCTGAGGTTGGTACACTGTCAAAAATGAAAGATCAGAAAATACAAATGAGTGCACAGGCCAGCTTTCGGATTGCCAGTCCCAAGACTCAGGAAGGACACCCGGCCTAAATTTTGAGAATAAGGGTGATGTGCAGAGCTGCAGTAACTACAGAAGTATAAATTTAATCAGCCACAGCATGAAGTTATGAGAAACAGGAGTGGAAGCTATGTTTAGAAAAGAGTTGAAGATCTGTGAGCAGCAATCATGTAGAGAAAGAGCACCACAGATGCAATGTTTGGTCATAAGAGTGCCGATGGAGAAGTATAGAGAAGACCACAAGGAGTTGCATTGTGTGTTTATGGATTTAAAGAAAGCTTATGACAGGATGCCAAGATAAGAGTTGTGCTGTTGTATGAGCAAGTCTGGAATGGCAGAGACGTATGTGAGGGCGGTGCAGGATCTGTACAAGGATATGTGTAAACATTCATTACGGGATTGAACCGTGGGTGCTGGCCACTGTTAACAAGCACTTTTCACGTTCCCGATGTAACCCTGTGTTTCTACTTGTACTGAAGTCATTCATGATCCAGAAATGTCCTTTTAATTTCAGTACATTTGCCGTATGGCTTTGCTACTGCCGCTTTGACGTTACAGCACGCTGTCCATCAAGATGCATCTATAATTGTTTTATCATGAAATCGCAGCCTTTGAGATGGAGAGACACCTGGAGAGAGTTTATGCATTCATGAGGTCTCTGGACAGAGGTGTTTGGCGATGTTGACACCTTTGCAGGAGATTGGGGGTCCAGTTCTTTTGGTTCCTCGCCCTTGCTGGCCTGTCTTATTGTGTGGTTGTGAGAACTGGACTTTACCCAGTGACCTAAGGTGACAGTTGGGTGTCTTTGGTACTAGGTTGCTTCAGAGAATCCTTGGGTACTGTTGGAATACCTTTGTGTCAAACAAACTGCTACTTATTCAGCTTGGGACTCCGGCAAGGATGGTCACATTCCTCCTCTCTCCTCTCCTCCTTTCTGTTCTCTGTCTCTGCTCCGACCTTCAAACTCCCAGCTTCACCAGACTGTGAATTCTTCAAATTAAGATTTGGATTAACCATGGAATTGATCAGCTGGTCTCTCAACACTATTGACGCCATTGATTTTTTTTTTCGACAAGGAAATCAGGGTTGGGGGACCCTGCATGCTCTTGACGCCTGAGACAATGGAGTGTGACATGTGGCTCCACTCTCTGCGGAAGACGTTGAGGATTTATTTCTATTTGCTTTTATGGTGGGAGGATTGGTGCCGATTGGTTTGTGCGCTGCCCTGACCCACAGGAATATTAGCAAGATGGCTGCTTCCAGAATCTCGTCCCCTCATCTGTCTGTCATGATTAATGAGTTGGGCAATGCTGTGCAATCTCAGACTGCATGAACTCTTGAACTCAAACGCAAAATGGACACCATCTTGGAGAATATATGCTGCATTGCAAAGGAATGTGCCGCTGAGGACCGGAGAGTATTCTTCATAAATTTGGAGTCTAGACGGTCAGAGGTGCAGTAAATGGAATTCTGTATCTCTCTGCCTAACATCAACATGGCAGCCTTATCGGCTCCTGAAGGTCAAATTCCCTGCTCTTCCCCCATAAGGATCTACTGCCTTGGTGAAGGAACTTGGCTCCCTCTTCTTATCTATCTACCCCCCCTCCCCAGCCTGCTGTTGCCTAGCAGCATCAGACTTTACACACGCACGGACAGAAACTGACAGAAACTTAACTCATCTGCACACGACGCATGTCTCCTTCCCTCCGTCCCTATTAACCCCCCTTCCCCCCGTGTCTCTCCACTCCCCTCACCCTGGCTTCCTTCCTGCCACCTCGAAGGCAGCGTGGTTTTTACTGCTGCAGCCTTCAACTCCCCAAGCTGGGCAGCACGGGCCCCTCCTGCTGCACCCTTCACCCACTTTACCTCAATTCGGATGACGGACTGCTTCAAGTTTAATGCACATAAACAATGTCAAATGTATATGTGTTGTCTTTAATTCTGATGTGTGCCATTATTACGGTAAACAAGTAATAATTGTGGATAAATTGCTGTATCTTGTCTGAGGTAATTGAATTGTAAACATAATTTTGTTGTTGTTGCACTCGTGTAATGACAATGACAATCAATCTACTCTCATCTTAGGGAGACTCGGATCGGTCGTACTATTTAAATTGTTGGGAATGTTGGCAACAACATTTTGGCCATGCTGGTGTGCTTCTCTGGGCAACACCCACATATCTCCTGATTGCGGCAGATAAATTGGTACTTTCTGAAAGTGGGGATGGACTGGATGTTTGCCTGGAAGGTTGCCATCCAAGACCCAGGATGGTTCTTTTATCCTATGACTTTCAGGCAGTGGCAAAAGAATCAGGTTGAGATATTTTACATTTCACACCTGAATAATACAAATTATCTGTGTCATCTGCATACCATTTACTGGAAATACCTTTGGTTTGATGAGGGATGGAGTGTGCAAGAAGCAGGACTTAGCACACAAGTGCTACACTGCAGAAATAAGTTCTGTCTGATGTCAGTATGAGCCCTTACCGACAGAAATTCCTCCGTCTCGTCCTTTCTTCAGTTAGACCACTGGTGGGGTTACTGTTGGATGATTGTGTTCTTTCAGTTTTACAGCATTCGCATGTTAGGACCTGCACCTTTCACACATGAGCTCAGTCAGACAATACGTGGATTTTGTATTAGGGTCATGGCAGATTACAGTCCCTTTAATGTCCAAAACGCTTGGACGTTTGTGATATCACATACAGATTATCTGGGCAATGTCTAGACAAGTTAAACAGTGTATAGATGTGGCCCAAGAGGAATTCCTAGTGCATGGTGGGATAGTCCACATGCTGTTTGCATTTACATGTTGTTGTGATTTGGGAAAATGTTAATTCTGACCATTTTCATCCATCAGTAATGTCTGCAGCTCAGTCGATGGCCACTCCCTGGATACCCTTGTAGGTGACCTTATTTAGTCCAAACATGTCCTCGGGGTGTATTTGCCATCACCTTCTGTGCTTGTCTACATGTGGTAGATGTACAAACTCATGTAGTTGGCATCGCACCACTGTGTCATTTCCTGACACACACAAATCCCAACATCAAAATTCTTCAAAACAACAACAGCAACAAAGCAGACAACTGTACCCAGTACTCATTGCAAAGACTTTTAGGCGAAGAACAACTGGGTGCAAGAATTTGATCCAAGTCTCCTTGTTCTATCTTCTCTTTTACAGTGATAAGAAAAGTGAACGAGCAAAAGACATGCACCTGTTAAAGAGACTGATGAATATACTAAGGAGTAGACAGATAGAACCTGGTAAGAGATGTAAGGGGGCGCCCGTGTGAGGATGTTTGAAGTTTTTGTATTTTTATCTTCTGCGTTGGTACTCAAACTATTTTTTTTCTTTCTTTCCCGCAGATATCTTAGAGAGTGAAGCCAAAAGTCTGCTGCTTGATATCAGACACACGGCAATTAAAAAGCAGGTAATCGAGGATCAACACAAACGTCTGCACATTTACAGAGTCTACAGCAGTAACGCATTCCTAACACCAGTCTTTGCTTTTATTTTATGTGTTTAGGCTTTGGAGTCTCTGCTGTCTCATAGTCGTGCTCCTCTGTCTTGTCTTACGAATGTCACATGTGCCTTATATGACACTCTCAAGGAACAAGGTAGAGTACCAGTTACTTTGTAAGTGTAGTCCGTTTTTTTTTCTAAGATATGTATGCTAAGCAAGATTAACGGCACAGCAGTTATAGTATTAAGATGTTTTTAGGTTTGTTTTTAAGAGCACTTGGTTGATTCAAGAACAAAAAGGAATTTTACAGTTTAAGTGAAACATGCTGCTTTCCTGAAAAGTGAAAATCTTTTTAGAGAGTTTGATCACACGATCCCTCCTCATGATTACACAGGTGTCAGATTTTAATTGCACATACAGTGGATCAAATAAGGATTTGATCCACTATAAGAGAATTTAAACAGACCTTGTGCAGGTCTACAATTTTGTCCCTGGTATCCTTAGACAGGTTTGTGGTGTTGGCCATAGTGGATAGGTTGGACTGTGATTGATTAAATGTGTGGACAGATGTCTTTAATACGAGTACAAACAGGTGCAGTTAATACAAGTAAAGAGTGCAGAACAGGAGGACTTCTTAAAGAAAAACTAACAGCTCTGTGAGAGACAGAATTCTTGCTGGTTAGTAGGTGATCAAATATTAGAAATATTATTTCATGCAATAAAATGCAAATTAATTATTTAAAAATCAGACAGTGTGATTTTCTGGATTATATATATATATATATATATATATATATATATATATATATATATATATATATATACACTCAACAAAAATATAAACGCAACACTTTTGGTTTTGCTCCCATTTTGTATGAGATGAACTCAAAGATCTAAAACTTTTTCCACATACACAATATCACCATTTCCCTCAAATATTGGTCACAAACCAGTCTAAATCTGTGATAGTGAGCACTTCTCCTTTGCTGAGATAATCCATCCCACCTCACAGGTGTGCCATATCAAGATGCTGATTAGACACCATGATTAGTGCACAGGTGTGCCCTAGACTGCCCACAATAAAAGGCCACTCTGAAAGGTGCAGTTTTATCACACAGCACAATGCCAAAGATGTCGCAAGATTTGAGGGAGCGTGCAATTGGCATGCTGACAGCAGGAATGTCAACCAGAGCTGTTGCTTGTGTATTGAATGTTCATTTCTCTACCATAAGCCATCTCCAAAGGCGTTTCAGAGAATTTGGCAGTACATCCAACCAGCCTCACAACCGCAGACCACGTGTAACCACACCAGCCCAGGACCTCCACATCCAACATGTTCACCTCCAAGATCGTCTGAGGCCAGCCACTCGGACAGCTGCTGAAACAATCGGTTTGCATAACCAAAGAATTTCTGCACAAACTGTCAGAAACCGTCTCAGGGAAGCCATCTGCATGCTCGTCGTCCTCATCGGGGTCTCGACCTGACTCCAGTTCGTCGTCGTAACCGACTTGAGTGAGCAAATGCTCACATTCGCTGGCGTTTGGCACGTAGGAGAGGTGTTCTCTTCACGGATGAATCCTGGTTCACACTGTTCAGGGCAGATGGCAGACAGCGTGTGTGGCGTTGTGTGGGTGAGCGGTTTTCTGATGTCAATGTTGTGGATCGAGTGGCCCATGGTGGCGGTGGGGTTATGGTCTGGGCAGGCGTCTGTTATGGACGAAGAACACAGGTGCATTTTATTGATGGCATTTTGAATGCACAGAGATACCGTGATGAGATCCTCAGGCCCATTGTTGTGCCATACATCCAAGAACATCACCTCATGTTGCAGCAGGATAATGCACGGCCCCATGTTGCAAGGATCTGTACACAATTCTTGGAAGCTGAAAATGTCCCAGTTCTTGCGTGGCCGGCATACTCACCGGACATGTCACCCATTGAGCATGTTTGGGATGCTCTGGACCGGCGTATACGACAGCGTGTACCAGTTCCTGCCAGTATCCAGCAACTTTGCACAGCCATTGAAGAGGAGTGGACCAACATTCCACAGGCCACAATTGACAACCTGGTCAACTCTATGCGAAGGAGATGTGTTGCACTGCATGAGGCAAATGGTGGTCACACCAGATACTGACTGGTATCCCCCCCAATAAAACAAAACTGCACCTTTCAGAGTGGCCTTTTATTGTGGACAGTCTAAGGCACACCTGTGCACTAATCATGGTCTCTAATCAGCATCTTGGTATGGCACACCTGTGAGGTGGGATGGATTATCTCAGCAAAGGAGAAGTGCTCACTATCACAGATTTAGACTGGTTTGTGAACAATATTTGAGGGAAATGGTGATATTGTGTATGTGGAAAAAGTTTTAGATCTTTGAGTTCATCTCATACAAAATGGGAGCAAAACCAAAAGTGTTGCGTTTACATTTTTGTTGAGTATGTATGTATGTATATATATATATATATATATATATATATATATATATATATATATATATATATATGTGTGTGTGTGTGTGTATGTAATCTTGCTCTTCAGGATGATTCTGAGAAAGCTCAGAACTACACAGGAGGACCTGGTCAGTGACCTGAAGAGAGCTGGGACCACAGTCACAAAGATTACAGTACTAACACATGATGCTGTCATGGTTTAAAATCCTGCAGGGCAGCAAGGTCCCCCTGCCAGCACATGTCCAGGCCCGTTTGAAGTTCACCAGTGAACATCTGGATGTTCCCGAGGAGGCATGGGAGAAGGTCATGTGGTCAGATGAGACCAGAATAGAGCTTTTTGGAATCAACTCCACTTACCATGCTTAGAGGATGAGAACAACCCCAAGAAAACCATCCCAACCATGAAGCATGGGGGTGGAAACATCATACTCTGGGGGTGCTCTTCTCCAAAGGGGACAGGACAACTGCACCGTATTGAAGGGAGGATGGATGGGGTCATGTATTGCGAGATTTTGGCAAACAACCTCCTTCCCTCAGTAAGAGCATTGAAGATGGGTCATGGCTGGGTCTTCCAGCATGAAAATGACCCCAAACACACAGCCAGGGCAACTAAGGAGGGGCTCCGTAAGAAGCATATCAAGGTTCTGGAGTGGCCTGGCCAGTCTCCAGACCTGAACTCAATAGAAAATCTTTGGAGGGAGCTGAAACTCCAATGCTGAAATATTTGGAGAAGATCTGTATGGAGGAGTGGACCAAAATCCCTGCTGCAGTGTGTGCAAACCTGGTGAAAAACTACATTAAACGTCTGACCTCTGTAATTGCAAACAAAGACTACTGAACCAAATATTAACACTGATTTTCACAGGCGTTCAAATACTTATTTGCAGCAGTAACATACAAATAAATTATTAAAAAAAATCATACATTGTGATTTCCGGATTCTTTTTTTTAGATTATGTCTCTCACATAATCTGATGGGATTGACTCATGTCAATCCCTTCAATCCCATCCTCACGTCTTCCGAAGAGGAAGCAGAGACTGGGGACTCGGAGGCGGACTCATCCATTACCCCGGCCGAAGTCACAGAGGTGGTTAGAAAGCTCCTCGGTGACAAGGCTCCTGGGGAGGATGAAATCCGTCCTGAGTACCTTAAGTCTCTGGATGTTGTGGGACTGTCTTGGCTGACACGCCTCTGCAACATCGCATGGCAATCGGGGACAGTGCCTCTGGATTGGCAGACCGGGGTGATGGTCCCTCTGTTTAAGAAGGGGGACCGGAGGGTGTGTTCCAACTATAGGGGGATCACACTCCTCAGCCTCCCCGGTAAGGTCTATTCCAGAGTACTGGAGAGGAGAATTCGACCGATGGTCGAACCTCGGATTCAGGAGGAGCAGTGTGGTTTTTGTCCTGGTTGCAGCACACTGGACCAGCTCTACACGCTCCATCGGGTGCTCGAGGGTTCATGGGAGTTCGCCCAACCAGTCAAATCAAATCAAAACAATTTTATTTATATAGCGCCAAATCACAACAAACAGTTGCCCCAAGGCGCATTATATTGTAAGGCAAAAGCCATACAATAATTACAGAAAAACCCCAACGGTCAAAACGACCCCCTGTGAGCAAGCACTTGGCGACAGTGGGAAGGGAAAAACTCCCTTTTAACAGGAAGAAACCTCCAGCAGAACCAGGCTCAGGGAGGGGCAGTCTTCTGCTGGGACTGGTTGGGGCTGAGGGGAAAGAATCAGGAAAAAGACATGCTGTGGAAGAGAGCAGAGATCAATCACTAATGATTAAATGCAGAGTGGTGCATACAGAGCAAAAAGAGAAAGAAACACTCAGTGCATCATGGGAACCCCCCAGCAGTCTAAGTCTATAGCAGCATAACTAAGGGATGGTTCAGGGTCACCTGATCCAGCCCTAACTATAAGCTTTAGCAAAAAGGAAAGTTTTAAGCCTAATCTTAAAAATAGAGAGGGTGTCTGTCTCCCTGATCCGAATTGGGAGCTGGTTCCACAGGAGAGGAGCCTGAAAGCTGAAGGCTCTGCCTCCCATTCTACTCTTAAAAACTCTAGGAACTACAAGTAAGCCTGCAGTCTGAGAGTGAAGCACTCTATTGGGGTGACATGGTACTATGAGGTCCCTAAGATAAGATGGGACCTGATTATTCAAAACCTTATAAGTAAGAAGAAGAATTTTAAATTCTATTCTAGAATTAACAGGAAGCCAATGAAGAGAAGCCAATATGGGTGAGATATGCTCTCTCCTTCTAGTCCCCATCAGTACTCTAGCTGCAGCATTTTGAATCAACTGAAGGCTTTTCAGGGAACTTTTAAGACAACCTGATAATAATGAATTACAGTAGTCCAGCCTAGAGGAAATAAATGCATGAATTAGTTTTTCAGCATCACTCTGAGACAAGACCTTTCTAATTTTAGAGATATTGCGCAAATGCAAAAAAAAGCAGTCCTACATATTTGCTTAATATGCGCATTGAAGGACATATCCTGATCAAAAATGACTCCAAGATTTCTCACAGTATTACTAGAGGTCAGGGTAATGCCATCCAGAGTAAGGATCTGGTTAGACACCATCTTTCTAAGATTTGTGGGGCCAAGTACAATAACTTCAGGTTTATCTGAATTTAAAAGCAGGAAATTAGAAGTCATCCATGTCTTTATGTCTGTAAGACATTCCTGCAGTTTAACTAATTGGTGTGTCCCCTCTGGCTTCATGGATAGATAAAGCTGGGTATCATCTGCGTAACAATGAAAATTGTTACGCACATGTGTTTTGTGGATCTGGAGAAGGCATTCGACCGTGTCCCTCGGGGCACCCTGTGGGGGGTGCTCCGGGAGTACAGGGTCCGGGGTCCTTTGCTAAGGGCTATCCAGGCCCTGTACGACCGCAGCAGGAGCTTGGTTCGCATTGCCGGTAGTAAGTCAAACCTCTTTCCATTGCATGTTGGCCTCCGCCAGGGCTGCCCTTTGTCACCGGTTCTGTTCATTATTTTTATGGACAGAATTTCTAGGCGCAGCCAGGGTGTAGAGGGGGTCTGGTTTGGGAACCACAGAATCTCATCTCTGCTGTTTGCAGACGATGTGGTTCTGTTGGCTTCGTCAAATCAGGACCTTCAGCGTGAACTGGGGCGGTTTGCAGCCGAGTGTGAAGCGTCCGGGATGAAAATCAGCACCTCCAAATCCGAGGCCATGGTTCTCGCCCGGAAAAAGGTGCTTTGCCCTCTTCAGGTCGGTGGAGTGTCCTTGCCTCAAGTGGAGGAGTTTAAGTATCTCGGGTTCTTGTTCACGAGTGAGGGACGGATGGAACGTGAGATCGATAGACGGATCGGTGCAGCATCTGCAGTGATGTGATCGCTGTATCGGACCATCGTGGTGAAGAGAGAGCTGAGTAGGGGGGCAAAGCTCTCGATTTACCGATCGATCTACGTTCCCATCCTCACCTATGGTCATGAGATTTGGCTCATGGCCGAAAGAACGAGATCGCGAGTACAAGCGGCCGAGATGAGTTTCCTCCGCAGGGTGGCTGGGCGCTCCCTTAGAGATAGGGTGAGGAGCTCGGTAACTAGGGAGGAGCTCGGAGTCGAGCCGCGGCTCCTCCGCGTCGAAAGGAGTCAGTTGAGGTGGCTTGGGCATTTTTCCGGATGCCCCCTGGACACCTTGCTGGAGAGGTGTTCCGGGCACGTCCCATTGGGAGGAGGCCCCGGGGAAGACCCAGGACACACTGGCGTGATTACATCTCTCGGCTGGCTTGGGAACGCCTTGGGGTTCCCTCGGAGGAGCTGGGGGAGGTGTGTGTGGATCGTGAGGTCTGGGCGGCTTTGCTGGAGCTGCTGCCTCCGCGACCCGACTCCAGATAAAGCGGAAGAAGATGGATGGATGGATGGATGGATGTCTCTCACAGTGGACATGAACTTAAGATGAAAATTTCAGACCACTCCATGATTTCTAAGTGAGAGAACCTGCAAAATCACAGGGTGTTCAAATACTTATTTTCCTCACTGTATATTACAGAGCATTTCATAAAGGTGGATGCAAACTTTTGGATTCATATACCATATTTTCCAGCGTATAAGTTGCAGGAGCTCCCAAACGAGTAAAAAAGTGATTTATACTCCAGAAAATACGGTTGTGTTCTTCTGTTGGCTGCTCCCGTTAGGGGTCGCCACAGCAGGTCAACCATTAAAATCCCACATTGTCCTCAACATCTTCCTCTGTTGCACCAACTGCCTGCATGTCCCCCCCACACCACATCTGTAAACCTTCTCTTTGGCCTCCCTCTTCTCCTCCTGCCTGGTGGCTCCATCCTCAGCATCCTTCTCCATATATACCCTGGTTATCCGTCCTCTGCACATCTCCAAACCATCTCAGTCTCACCTCTTGATTATTTCACTGTAACTTTCTTTTTATACATTCTTTGTCCATTTTGTTGCTTTTCATGATGAAGGAACATTTGTATGAGCTGAATACACTTTAAATATTATCTGTATGAAAACAAAGATCTATGTTTAACCCTTATTTCCAAAGGCACTCCACTCAAATTGTTTGGAAAAGAAATGGTGTAATTCCTTTGCTTTTCATCCAATATAGATTTAATTACAAAGAAAATTATATAGTGTGATGGTCTCACAGCTTTTTTAAGGAAAAATCTTGTTATGCATGCTGTGGTTAATGATTTTTTTTTTAAATTTGTGGTTGTGCTAATTTGCATTACAGATCCTGACTCAGTGGATCCAGCATTAGTTCAGCTCTGCTCTTCTCAGCTGAAGTTGCTTCAGCTCTACAGTGACATCCAGCAGCTTCATTGTTCTGAGGATATTGATGCGTGCTCTGAAGCTGTGAGAGAATTGTATACACAGATGTTTGCAACATAAATAGTGCTAATGTACAATATACAGTGCCCTCCAAAAGTATTGGAACACTTGGTATTTCACACATTTTAACTTGTTTATGCCATTTAAAATACAAAACATAAAAAACATTCTAAAATGATCTTTCTTAAACTCAAACTGAAAACAAACCTCTACAACTTTATATCAATTAATTAAAAATATAAAAGCCAAGATGATGGATTGCATAAATAGTTAGCCCCTTTGGTATAATACCTGTAAATAAATCAGTTTTATAGTCAGTTTTCTTCAGATAAGTCAGGGGATGGATACATGAGCATTTCCAAGTCACTGAATGTGTCTTGGACTTTATTCACATCAGTTATGAAGAAATACAAACAGTATGGCACTCTATGGGGAATCAGTGTGGAGTAGACAGTTCTCAAAAACTGAGTGACTGTGCAAGAAGGAGATGAGTGAGGGAAGCCACCAAGACACCCAGACATCCCAGAAGAAGTTGTAAGCTTCTGTGGCTGTGATTGGAGAAATATCCAGTTTGATGATGAAGTGGTATAGAGGAGGATGTTCTTAAAAAGATGACTTGAAAGTTCAGCTACCATTTCCCAGAAGGTATATCTGAGATGCAAGCCTCGATTTGAAGTTTTGGTGAAAGAAAATCCTCCTCTGTACCACTTCATCATGAAGCTGTATAACTGGGAATACAAAATGCAAAACATGCACTGTGCACAATTTCTCCAGTCACAGCCACAGAAGCCCATAACTTCTTCTGGGTTGTCTGGGTGTCTTGGTGGCTTTCCTTACTCTTCTCCTTCTGGCACAGTCACTCAGTTTTTGAGAACTGTCTACTCCACACAGATTCATCATAGAGTGCCATATTGTTTGTATTTCTCTATAATTGATTTAAATAAAGTCCAAGACATATTCAGTGACTTGGAAATGTTCATGTATCCATCCCCTGATTTGTTTGCAGAAAACTGACAATAAAACTGATTTATTTACAGGTATTATACCAAAGGGGCCAATTATTTATGCAACCCATCATCTTGGCTTTTATATTTTTAATTAATTTTATGTAAAGTTGTAGAGGTTTGCTTTCAGTTTGAGTTCAAGAAAGATAATTTTAGATTTTTTTATTTTTTATTTTTTGTATTTGAAATGGCATAAACAAATTAAAATGTGTGACATACCAAGTGGTCCAAAACTTTTGGAGGGCACTGTATAGTGGACTCCAGCTCAGTGTGTTGTGTTGTTATCGCGCATGTTAGTATTCTTTCTTGCTTAATTGACTTCATATAATTTTTCAGAATCTCAGTGTTTTTTTTTTTGTTTTTTTTTTTGTAATATTCCCCCACGCAGCTGGACTGTCTTGTTAGCGTTGAGGATGAGTTGGTCCGCCTTGGTCCCACATTGAAGCGTTACACCCAGCTCACCTCGAGGCCCACCGTTTCTTTTGTCCAGGACTCGCCCGACTCGCCCTTTCCTGTCCAGGCTTTTCTCTCCCAGATGGAATACTCTGAGGATGGGAAGTTGAGGGTAACCCAAAAAACTGAAGCTGAATGGAACCATCTTGGTAAATGCAACAGGGGCATCAGTACTGTCACATAACAAGCTTTAGGCAAATGCTTAAGTGAAACGATGCACAACACATTTATAATGAGCAGTCCTACGTGTATCGTTTATGTCACTGACAACTTAGTATTTGTGAGTATTAAGAAGTAACCTGTCAGAGAAGCTTTTTGTCCCCCTGTAATCAAAAGTACGGTGGGGTGGGGGTCCGTCTACCCGTCAGTCTCGTAAGCACAACTCCTCCTAAATCAGTTGGTGAACTTCAGTGAACCTTCACACAGTGGTAGCATACCATGTGAATATGTACAGTAGTGTTCAGAATAATAGTAGTGCTATGTGACTAAAAAGATTAATCCAGGTTTTGAGTATATTTCTTATTGTTACATGGGAAACAAGGTACCAGTAGATTCTCACAAATCCAACAAGACCAAGCATTCATGATATGCACACTCTTAAAGCTATGAAATTGGGCTATTAGTAAAAAAAAAAAGTAGAAAAGGGGGTGTTCACAATAATAGTAGTGTGGCATTCAGTCAGTGAGTTCATCAATTTTGTGGAACAAACAGGTGTGAATCAGGTGTCCCCTATTTAAGGATGAAGCCAGCACCTGTTGAACATGCTTTTCTCTTTGAAAGCCTGAGTAAAATGGGACGTTCAAGACATTGTTCAGAAGAACAGCGTAGTTTAATTAAAAAGTTGATTGGAGAGGGGAAAACTTATACACAGGTGCAAAAAATTATAGGCTGTTCATCTACAATGATCTCCAATGCTTTAAGATGGACAAAAAAAACAGAGACGCGTGGAAGAAAACAGAAAACAACCATCAAAATGGATAGAAGAATAACCAGAATGGCAAGGCTCACCCATTGATCAGCTCCAGGATGATCAAAGACAGTCTGGAGTTACCTGTAAGTGCTGTGACAGTTAGAAGACGCCTGTGTGAAGCTAATTTATTATAATCCCCCACAAAGTCCCTCTGTTAAATAAAAGACATGTCCAGAAGAGGTTACAATTTGCCAAAGAACACATCAACTGGCCTAAAGAGAAATGGAGGAATATTTTGTGGACTGATGAGAGTAAAATTGTTCTTTTTGGGTCCAAGGGCCGCAGACAGTTTGTGAGATGACCCCCAAACTCTGAATTCAAGCCACAGTTCACAGTGAAGACAGTGAAGCATGGTGGTGCAAGCATCATGATATGGGCATGTTTCTTCTACTATGGTGTTAGGCCTATATATCGCATACCAGGTATCATGGATCAATTTGGATATGTCATAATACTTGAAAAGGTCATGTTGCCTTATGCTGAAGAGGACATGCCCTTGAAATGGGTGTTTCAACAAGACAATGACCCCAAGCACACTAGTAAACCAGCAAAATCTTAGTTCCAAACCAACAAAATTAATGCCTCGCAGATGTGAAGAAATCATGAAAAACTGTGGTTATACAACTAAATACTAGTTTAGTGATTCACAGGATTGCTAAAAAAGCAGTTTGAACGTAATAGTTTTGAGTTTGTAGCGTCAACAGCAGATGCTACTATTATTGTGAACACCCCCTTTTCTACTTTTTTTTATAATAGCCCAATTTCATAGCCTTAAGAGTGTGCATATCATGAATGCTTGGTTTTGTTGGATTTGTGAGAATCTACTGAATCTACTGGTACCTTGTTTCCCATGTAACAATAAGAAATATACTCAAAACCTGGATTAATCTTTTTAGTCACATAGCACTACTATAATTCTGAACACTACTGTAAATTAAGGAAAATGATTCTGATCTGATGTGTTCAGCGGAAGATAATTGGACTTGTGGGGCTGTGACGCTCTCTGGCAAAGTGTGTGTCTTAATTCTACTTCTGTTTTGATGTCACAGACACATCCACATAAAATAAAGAGATATGGTTAAGTTAGAACTGTTAATGTCTGTGTCGTATGTCAGGATCTGTTGTATTGTGTTCAGGGAGCTTCATGTTCTGGGGTTGCCTGTGTGGAGAACGTCCTGTCCATAAAGTCTGTGATACACTACAGCAAGCTGGCATCAGTCCACAGCAGCTGTTGGTAAGATGGATCAACAGAATGGCGAAGACCATATCACTTTTTTTTTTTCCTGGCAGAAAATAACTTGGAGGGTGCCCAGAAATGATTCATCCCAGTGCCTCATTGCAGCATTTTCTTAAAAGGAAAAAAAAAAACACTTCCTGTGGAAGTGGAACAGTAAACAGCTAACATCTAACTTCTATTGTACTTAAAAGTACTCACTGTCAGCAGGCACATGAGGTTTTTGTCTGTATTGTGATAAATTTTGAATAAAACGACAAAAATAAACTCCTTCCGTGAGGCTGACAGGTTTAGCTTCACCTGGTTGGTTGCCTGAAAAGCTGGTACAGTGGTGACATGTTGCCTTTCTGAAAAGTTCAGGGATTTAAATTAAACTGCTTAAAAAAGGTGGAGCCCTGAAAAAGGACGCTGGGTGTGGCGGTTTGGAGACAGCTGCATGTGGCTGCATACATTCCATTCTTATTTAGAGCAACTGAAAAAAGATGGTGCCGATCATGTGCTATGTGAACATAGGGCCTACAAGATTATGCCTTTTAAACCCAGTAAAAACCATTCCTATCTGTAAAATTGGTGGTTGAGTTGTGCTACACTACGAGGTCTGTCAATAAAGTATAGGTCCTTTTAATTTTTTTCAAAAACTATATGGATTTCATTCATATGTTTTTACGTCAGACATGCTTGAACCCTTGTGCGCATGCGTGAGTTTTTCCACGCCTGTCGGTGACGTCATTCGCCTGTGAGCATTCCTTGTGGGAGGAGTCGTCCAGCCCCTCGTCAGAATTCCTTTGTCTGAGAAGTTGCTGAGAGACTGGCACTTTGTTTGATCAAAATTTTTTCTAAACCTGTGAGGCACATCGAAGTGGACACGGTTTGAAAAATTAAGCTGGTTTTCGGTGAAAATTTTAACGGCTGATGAGAGATTTTGAGGTGATTCTGTCGCTTTAAGGACTTTTCACGGTGCGAGACGTCGCGCAGCGCTCTCAGGCGGCGTCATCAGCCTGTTCAAGCTGAAAACCTCCACATTTCAGGCTCTATTGATCCAGGACATCGTGAGAGAACAGAGAAGTTTCAGAAGAAGTTGGTTTCAGCATTTTATCCGGATATTCCACTGTTAAAGGAGATTTTTTTAATGAAAGACGTGCCGACGGATTGCAGCGTCGGCTCGCAGCCGCTGCGACGCTCCGCCACAGGAAAAACACCCCTGTTGGAAGCCTTAAGGACAAGTTGGAACATGCCCAACTGTTAAACAATTTCTCAGATACTCACTCCACTGAAAGCCATCAAAAGCCGCCTGGATTTTACAAATGGTTATCAACACGGAGGTGTTTTTCCTGTGCCGCCGCACCGCGCCGGCTGCGTCCCGACGCTCGAACCCGTCCGCACATCTTTCATTAAAAAAATCTCCTTTAACAGTGGAATATCCGGATAAAATGCTGAAACCGACTTCTTCTGAAACTTCTCTGTTCTCTCACAACGTCCTGGATCAATAGAGCCTGAAATGTGGAGGTTTTCAGCTTGAAACAGGCTGATGACGGCACCTGGGAGCGCTGCGCGACGTCCCACTGCGTGGGAAGTCCTTAAAGCGACAGTATCACCTCAAAATCTCTCATCAGCCGTACTACTATAGACAGTACTGCAGAAATCATTCTCCTTAGTATCACCTTTGGTTTTAGAAGACCATGTGCAGTTCTGGATATTGAATCAGGATCCAGCAACTCATCACCGACTCTTTGCAAAATTGAGATGTATTCAACCATTTTCTCCAAGGTTACTGGATTTGTGAGTACTGGTGCAGTCCTCGTATTCAGTCTTGTTGGTGCCATTGTGTGTGTGAGTGTGAATGCTTGTCTGTCTGTATGTGGCCCTGCAACAGACTGGCGAACTATCCAAGGTGTACCGCACCTCGTGCCCTATGACTGCTGGGATAGGCTCCGCCCCCGTGACCCTTGATTGGAGTCAACGGCTATAGAAAATGGATGGATGACCAGTAGGTGTGTCACCTCTCGGGCCTTGATCATCAGTCCCTGAGTGCAGAATATCTTCATGCACACAAAATACAGAGCAAACACAGCTTTAATTAAAAGAACATTTTAAAAGCATTACAACACGGCCTGTTTGCACAGAATTTTGTCTTTTGTGCAGACATGTCAAATACAAAACCAAACAACGACAGATGAGAAGAGTGTCGAGGCAGCAGTGGAGGACGTTGAGCTTCATTTTCTCTCTTTCCTGAGTTTACCTGAACATTTCATATTTAGTTTTGTCTCTGTCCCGTTGCCTTTCAGTCTTTATTACTTGGTGTGTGGCTGCAAAGGGAGAAGGAGGTGCTTCAATATCCAGAGGAATTTGTTAGAAACCTACACACACTCCTCGTCACCCTCAGCAACATGAAAGGTATGTGTTCTTGCATAAATACTGTGCTTAACAACAGGAAGACATAATTTGGTATTTGTCCCTGGAGCTACTTTACACACAGACGTTGTGAAAATGAACATTTTCTTTGCTCTGTTCTCATAAATTCTCTCCACAGTGTTAACTTTAATATATGCTTCTTCAGACTTGATCAGTGTTACAACCAGTGGTGGGCACAGTTCTGATAATCCGATAACAGATAATTATCAAAGATAATGTTTTCATTATCGGATTATCTTTTTAGATAACTTTAAAAACCATTATATCTTCGATACATTTTTGTCCGATAACTTTTAGACCGATAACGTAGTAAAAAAAAGCTGAACAATGGCAGACATTTTTAAAATTTAAAATCAGTTGAGCACCTACCTGTTAAAAGTTTCCTTACAGATGTATAGTTCCACCCTCTGCAAACAGAAGAGAGCTACCTCCAGGAGAAACCACTCTATCCTCTGCAGGCAAAGGAGAACTGGTCACACACACAAAAAAAAAAAATCATTTCCTTTAACACCATACTGATACGCTGGCAATATCACCCAAGTCATCCAGAGGCATACATTTTTAACTTATGGTTCAAATTTTAACCAAACTAATTTTGAACAAGTTATTTAAATTAATGTCATGTCTGAAGTTTTATAAAGTGAAAATATCAGATATGTTTTAGTTTTAAAGTAATGTGCTAATTTTTAAGGTTTTAGTGAACCCTGTGCCCAGCAGTGCCTGTTTTTACAAATAAAAAATGGAATATTTTACAAAAGCACATTTATCTGTAAACACCAACACATGACACACATCACATTAACGTGTTGGTTTACATAATGAATGACTGAACCAATCAATGTTTAGCAGAGGCACTTTTACCCAGAATCCTTTGCAATCTGTCTGTGTTTGCTACAAAACCTCAGAATTAGTGCATTATTCAACATTCAAAGATATATGTTATATTTTAACTTTGTACAAATGACAGAATTGACATTAATGGAGTTATTCTATCAGTATTCACACCAAACCAATAGTCAGTATGACTTTATTTTCCCAGACCTCCGCCTGCTGGGAGCTGTGTAGTAAACAAGAGCTTCCAGCAGGGGGCAGAATGTTCAAACATAGAAGTGCTGGCTCATTGTTTGGGTGTTGTCGCTTTTGATGCTACCAAAAGCGATCATAGTGTTAAAACTCAAATTCAGCTTGTTAGTAGTTGCAAATGTATCAGAGACAATCCTGGAATTTATCAGTTATCGGTTATCTGTAACTTCCGATACATTTTTGGGTGGTTTATCGGTTTATCTTTATCAAAGATAACTTTTCAGTTATCTGATTCTGTTATCGAAGTTAATTTTTTGGTTATCTGTGCCCACCACTGGTTACAACTCACACTGAATGGACAACTTAAAAAACTGGTCTTACTGAGGAACAAAAATAACTGGGGCAGATGTTCTGCCTTGAGAGGATCCTGGACAGGACACCACTCTATCGCAGGCAGACTTGTGCGTACGCACACACACACACACACCAATGGCCACTTCGCGGCCAGAGCACCTGGAGGGAACCCACCAGAACATGGGGAGAACATGCAAACTCCACACAGAAGGGACTGGGTGGGAAGCGATCCCTCAACCTCCTTGTGAGGCACCAGTGCTGCCCACAGTGTTTTCAAATGACTGTAATTTTTAAATGGTTGATGTGGTTAATTTGTGTTTAATGCAGTTCAGATTCATCAAACTTCTTGATTTAAAGCTGAAAGTCGTCACTACAAGAACCTTCTAGTTGTTTCATTTCAACTCTCCCCCTGCCATCCCCTCATTACCCCATCCCCGTAGAGACGGTGCCTGCTCCCAGACCACCAATAACCAGCAAAAATCTATTTAAGCATAAAAATTCAAAAAGAAAAAATAATATAGCACCTTCAACTGCACCACAGACTAAAACAGTTAAATGTGGTCTATTAAACATTAGGTCTCTCTCTTCTAAGTCCCTGTTAGTAAATGATATAATAATTGATCAACATACTGATTTATTCTGCCTTACAGAAACCTGGTTACAGCAGGATGAATATGTTAGTTTAAATGAGTCAACACCCCCGAGTCACACTAACTGCCAGAATGCTCGTAGCATGGGCCGAGGCGGAGGATTAGCAGCAATCTTCCATTCCAGCTTATTAATTAATCAAAAACCCAGACAGAGCTTTAATTCATTTGAAAGCTTGACTCTTAGTCTTGTCCATCCAAATTGGAAATCCCAAAAAACAGTTTTATTTGTTATTATCTATCGTCCACCTGGTCGTTACTGTGAGTTTCTCTGTGAATTTTCAGACCTTTTGTCTGACTTAGTGCTTAGCTCAGATAAGATAATTATAGTGGGTGATTTTAACATCCACACAGATGCTGAGAATGACAGCCTCAACACTGCATTTAATCTATTATTAGACTCAATTGGCTTTGCTCAAAATGTAAATGAGTCCACCCACCACTTTAATCATATCTTAGATCTTGTTCTGACTTATGGTATGGAAATTGAAGACTTAACAGTATTCCCTGAAAACTCCCTTCTGTCTGATCATTTCTCTCTAACATTTACATTTACTCTGATGGACTACCCAGCAGTGGGGAATAAGTTTCATTACACTAGAAGTCTTTCAGAAAGCGCTGTAACTAGGTTTAAGGATATGATTCCTTCTTTATGTTCTCTAATGCCATATACCAACACAGTGCAGAGTAGCTACCTAAACTCTGTAAGTGAGATAGAGTATCTCGTCAATAGTTTTACATCCTCATTGAAGACAACTTTGGATGCTGTAGCTCCTCTGAAAAAGAGAGCTTTAAATCAGAAGTGCCTGACTTAAGCTTAAAGCAGATAACCCGTAAGTTGGAGAGGAAATGGCGTCTCACTAATTTAGAAGATCTTCACTTAGCCTGGAAAAAGAGTCTGTTGCTCTATAAAAAAGCCCTCCGTAAAGCTAGGACATCTTACTACTCATCACTAATTGAAGAAAATAAGAACAACCCCAGGTTTCTTTTCAGCACTGTAGCCAGGCTGACAAAGAGTCAGAGCTCTATTGAGCCGAGTATTCCTTTAACTTTAACTAGTAATGACTTCATGACTTTCTTTGCTAATAAAATTTTAACTATTAGAGAATAAATTACTCATAACCATCCCAAGGACGTATCGTTATCTTTGGCTGCTTTCAGTGATGCCGGTATTTGGTTAGACTCTTTCTCTCTGATTGTTCTGTCTGAGTTATTTTCATTAGTTACTTCCTCCAAACCATCAACATGTCTATTAGACCCCATTCCTACCAGGCTGCTCAAGGAAGCCCTACCATTATTTAATGCTTCGATCTTAAGTATGATCAATCTATCTTTATTAGTTGGCTATGTACCACAGGCTTTTAAGGTGGCAGTAATTAAACCATTACTTAAAAAGCCATCACTTGACCCAGCTATCTTAGCTAATTATAGGCCAATCTCCAACCTTCCTTTTCTCTCAAAAATTCTTGAAAGGGTAGTTGTAAAACAGCTAACTGATCATCTGCAGAGGAATGGCCTATTTGAAGAGTTTCAGTCAGGTTTTAGAATTCATCATAGTACAGAAACAGCATTAGTGAAGGTTACAAATGATCTTCTTATGGCCTCAGACAGTGGACTCATCTCTGTGCTTGTTCTGTTAGACCTCAGTGCTGCTTTTGATACTGTTGACCATAAAATTTTATTACAGAGATTAGAGCATGCCATAGGTATTAAAGGCACTGTGCTGCGGTGGTTTGAATCATATTTATCTAATAGATTACAAATTGTTCATGTAAATGGGGAATCTTCTTCACAGACTAAGGTTAATTATGGAGTTCCACAAGGTTCTGTGCTAGGACCAATTTTATTCACTTTATACATGCTTCCCTTAGGCAGTATTATTAGACGGCATTGCTTAAATTTTCATTGTTACGCAGATGATACCCAGCTTTATCTATCCATGAAGCCAGAGGACACACACCAATTAGCTAAACGGCAGGATTGTCTTACAGACATAAAGACATGGATGACCTCTAATTTCTTGCTTTTAAACTCAGATAAAACTGAAGTTATTGTACTTGGCCCCACAAATCTTAGAAACATGGTGTCTAACCAGATCCTTACTCTGGATGGCATTACCCTGACCTCTAGTAATACTGTGAGAAATCTTGGAGTCATTTTTGATCAGGATATGTCATTCAATGCGCATATTAAACAAATATGTAGGACTGCTTTTTTGCATTTGTGCAATATCTCTAAAATTAGAAAGGTCTTGTCTCAGAGTGATGCTGAAAAACTAATTCATGCATTTATTTCCTCTAGGCTGGACTATTGTAATTCATTATTATCAGGTTGTCCTAAAAGTTCCCCGAAAAGCCTTCAGTTAATTCAAAATGCTGCAGCTAAGGTACTAACAGGGACTAGAAGGAGAGAGCATATCTCACCCATATTGGCCTCTCTTCATTGGCTTCCTGTTAATTCTAGAATAGAATTTAAAATTCTTCTTCTTACTTATAAGGTTTTGAATAATCAGGTCCCATCTTATCTTAGGGACCTCATAGTACCATATCACCCCAATAGAGCACTTCGCTCTCAGACTACAGGGTTACTTGTAGTTCCTAGGGTTTGTAAGAGTAGAATGGGAGACAGAGCCTTCAGCTTTCAGGCTCCTCTCCTGTGGAACCAGCTCCCAATTCAGATCAGGTAGACAGACACCCTCTCTACTTTTAAGATTAGGCTTAAAACTTTCCTTTTTGCTAAAGCTTATAGTTAGGGCTGGATCAGGTGACCCTGAACCATCCCTTAGTTATGCTGCTATAGACTTAGACTGCTGGGGGGTTCCCATGATGCACTGAGTGTTTCTTTCTCTTTTTGCTCTGTATGCACCACTCTGCATTTAATCATTAGTGATTGATCTCTGCTCTCTTCCACAGCATGTCTTTTTCCTGATTCTTTCCCCTCAGCCCCAACCAGTCCCAGCAGAAGACTGCCCCTCCCTGAGCCTGGTTCTGCTGGAGGTTTCTTCCTGTTAAAAGGGAGTTTTTCCTTCCCACTGTCGCCAAGTGCTTGCTCACAGGGGGTCGTTTTGACCGTTGGGGTTTTTACGTAATTATTGTATGGCCTTGCCTTACAATATAAAGCGCCTTGGGGCAACTGTTTGTTGTGATTTGGCGCTATATAAATAAAATTGATTGATTGATTGCTTGAACTCCACTGTACTGGCACAGAGAAGCAAAATTACAAAAATTGTGACGGTTCAAATAGGTGTGGACCTGGCGGTAAGTTATTCAGCTGTGATTAGCTGTATGAGTGACAGCGATAATGCCCCCAGATGTCTTCACATGTATCATATTTTCCAGAGAATACTTTCCATGTGTTAAAAAAAAAAGGCCTCTTGAAAAAAATCCATATATATAATTCACACCGAAGTATAACTCACTCTTTTTTTTCTGTTTTATCAGCTCAGTAATTTTGGGATTTTTGAGTGTTGATGTAGTGTACTTTTTATTTTTGGCATTGATTGTTTTAATATTGAATTTTATTTTGTTTAGTGTTTTACTTCCTGAGAAAGTTCTATATAAATATGATCATTATTTTTATAAATAACAAATACATGATGTGCAAATAGGACACAACACTGTTTTTAAAGAATGCCTACTTTGTTCTTTCTGAATTGTGAATGGTATTTTTGAAAATGATGTGTTTTGTTCCTGGTTTCATAGTCCAGGCCTATGTTTTCCTTTTCCCCCTGTGTTTAGGGATCATTGGCATTTGACTTTCCCTCATGTGACATTGGTGTTATTGGTTGAAGTTGAATATGTCAAAATGTGTCTCCTCCTCCTCCTGTCCTCAGGTGCGGTAGAGGACTCGTGGGACCCCCAGTCCATCTCTCCCTGGTGGCAGCAGGTCCGCTGTACGTGCATCCAGTCCCACAATTCTGCCGCTGCTCTGCTGGCTGCATTTGTAGCTTATAGCGCCGCTACCTCCAGCATTTCCAGGCGTGTGGAGAAGGTAGGACGTGGATTCACACATAGGTGCGTCATTGAAGAGACTTAAAAATAATAGTCATTTTTCAGTGTTTCCAACATGAGTTTTTTGTTTCCAACATGAGTTTTTGAGCCCGATTCAATCCTTGAATGTTCTGTATTAGCCAGTAGAGGATCCAGTAGTTTATGTTCCTATTTCTGGACACGCCCATCACACTAGTATTTACCACAATACCATCTCCAGTATTGATCCCTAAAGCCAGTAGCTCAGTGCTTCAACAAATTCCACCGTTAAATGAATTCGTTCTGCGCTGTTCTCTGACGTCATGACTGCAGCTAAACAGTAATAATTATTGTGGGTTTGAACATCATGACCCGCTGAAACGGCTGTCACAGCTTTGGTCTGTTTGTGACTGACAGCTGCAGTCGGAGTGGGAGGCGGTGTCTCTGGAGATCGAGCAGTGGGTGGTGTGTGTTCGCCAGCTGGAGGATGTACTGGTACTGCAGACTCTGCTGTTAACACCGCCGGAACAGGGACCAGCAGGAGGCGCTGTAGCACAGTGCTCCATCAAAGCACTGCTGGAGGGAGGAAGAGGTAAACCAGAATAATGAGGAGCAGTTCTGCTTCCCCAGCATGTTGATTTCTCTCTTATTTATTTATTTTAAATGTATCCTGTACCTGACTACTCATATTTTAGTTGTGGCTTCTCGCTGTCTTTCTTTCTGATGCCGTCACTTGGATTTGCTTCATCTACAGCTACACTTCTCTGATCCTTGTCAGTCACCACTGTTTCTGGTTGACTGCACAGCATCTGTTTGCCTGTGTTTTTAACCTGAAGTCCCACAGCACAGCAGCTTTGTTGTTCTCAACCACTTCTGGTGATGTTTCTCACTTGGGTGTTGGTCCTTCCAGCCCATATTTGGCACAGATGTTTCTGTACAGTGTCCTAAGTTCTTGGTTGCACTCATTATGTGCTGGACTTTCTCAGGGGCATCTTTGCACCTCGCTCCCTGTCTGCTGTGGTTGACCCCTGCCTCTGTGGACCAGGTGCATGTCATCTGTGCTTTTGCTGCCACGATCAGAGCCTCTGTACCATCTTTCAGTCCGGTCTTTGGTCACCATTGGTTGGTTTTCTTGATGTCAACCAACCTCTCTTTCTACAGGTAGTCCATCACATGCAAGGGTGTGGTCTTCCATTATGTTTGCTCGTCTTCTTTACCACTCTGTCTTCAGCTGTCTTAGGTACTCACTTAGTGAGTTGTCCCTGGAGACCAGCTTTTTAATGTACTGTTGGATGTTACTTGTTTCATCTTGGATATCAAATCAAATCAATTTTATTTATATAGCGCCAAATCACAACAAACAGCTGCCCCAAGGTGCTTTATATTGTAAGGCAAGGCCATACAATAATTACGTAAAAACCCCAACGGTCAGAACGACCCACTGTGAGCAAGCACTTGGTGACAGTGGGAAGGAAAAACTCCCTTTTAACAGGAAGAAACCTCCAGCAGAACCAGGCTCAGGGAGGGGCAGTCTTCTGCTGGGACTGGTTGGGGCTGAGGGGAGAGAATCAGGAAAAAGACATGCTGTGGAAGAGAGCAGAGATCAGTCACTAATGATTAAATGCAGAGTGGTGCATACAGAGCAAAAAGAGAAAGAAACACTCAGTGCATCATGGGAACCCCCCAGCAGTCTAAGTCTATAGCAGCATAACTAAGGGATGGTTCAGCGTCACCTGATCCAACCCTAACTATAAGCTTTAGCAAAAAAGGAAAGTTTTAAGCTTAATCTTAAAAGTAGAGAGGGTGTCTGTCTCTGGATAGTGACTTTGCCCCAACTCCCCTCTTTTCACTGACTTTAGGGCACTAGGCTTTGGGTGGAATCTTCTATGCCTGGTCAGGACTTTACGTACCTTGACATCTGTAGCATCGATCTCTTCCTTTGTCCATCTTATTGTTCCAGTGGGGTATTTAATGTCTGGAAGGGCAGACATGCTGATGGCTTAGATCCTGTTTCTACCATTGAGCTGGGGTTTAATACTTTCCCTACTCTGTGGAGGTCATCTCAGAATTTCATTAACAGATCAGCACAGAACTCCTTGAACTTTTTCACAGAATTATTACCATTTTTCTTTAAAGAAAAAGAAGAGTTCAAAGAAAACACTGAAAATCCAATATTGCCATGACTTTCATGTCCACAGTGGGTGTATTTAATCTTCTGACTGCATCTCTGAAATATATGTATGAAGGTGGCGTCGCTGACAGTGTCTCCAAGTGGGTGTTCAGACACGGTTTGGCTCCTCAGCGGCTGAAGCAGATTCTCCAAACGGCAGAAGATAAAAAGGGAACTGGCAGCATGGAAGAAGGAGGAGGTGCAGGATCAGCGGCAGAGGACAACAGTCAAGAGGATGCAGAAAGGACGGCAGGTCAGCAATGAAGACGGGACAATAGCATATCTAGGCTTTGACATTTTATAGACACGCTACCTGAGCTGAAAATTTAGCACGGCAGGTTAGTGGTTAGCACTGTTGCCAAAAAGTGAGAAGATTCCAGGTTCCCCTCCCACCTGGTCCTTTCTGTGTGGGGTTTCCATGTTCTTCACGTGTTTGAGTGCTTCATCTTCCTCCCACTTCCAAAGTGGTTCAGTGAAGCTGCGTGTGGTGACTCTAAATTGGCCGTAGGTGTGAGTAGGTGTATCTGTCCACATGTGTTGGGCCAGCGGCCCTGTCCAAGGTGCACCCGGCCTCTCGCCCAGAGCGCTGGGATGTGCTCCAACCCTCTGTGACCCTTAACTAGAATAATCCATTTTAGAAAATGGATGGAAGACGTTAACTGCTCATCTTGTTAATATGCTTTGGAATTTGATGATTTAACAACAACAGTCGGCGCTTTGTGTTGAATTACCGCTGCAGATGCTTTGATGCAGCGCAGCGTGCAGCAGCATAGTGTCATTGTAAGGCCTTATTTACTGTATCACTAAGAATTGCTGTCTGTTTTTACAGCGCTGTTGGTGGCGGTGTGTCAGCGGTTTCCACATTCCCTCTCACATGACTTCCTCTTCGCCCACTGCTGCTGGGAATATGTGGTGCAGTGGAACAAAGACCCTGAGGTGCAAAGAAACACACACACACACACACACACGGCGTGTAACCATGATAAATATAGCACTTATTTTTAATGACCTCTGAGCTGAGAGTCAGATACAGGACCTTTTAAAAGTAAGGTCACATTCCAGCTAAAAACATCAGTGTTGGCCAGATACAAATTCTGAAATATACTCTCCAAATATTCATAATTAAATACTGTCCAAAGGATAACTAACCATATCAAGGATCATTTTTGTAACGAATATTAATAAATTTATTAGAATAAATTTATTAATAATTTACTGAATCACGCTCACACAGAGCACCAATAAAATGTAAAAAGTAGTGATTATTGGTGATTTGAATGGAGACACTTTGCTTTACACATATTCAGGCCTCACTACGGGGACCAATTATATGTAGCATTTAGTTGTAGTGAATAAGTAATTAAACTCCCAAATTGAATTAGACTGGATTAGGCCCCAAAATAACAGGTCACCAAAATAATTGATTTAGGGTTTAATACTTATTATTTAAGCATTAATGGGGCACCACCTATTTATTGTTAAGAGCATAGGTATTCAAATTTATGTCTCAAATTAATTAATTAGTCTCAATTTAATTTAATCTCTGATCTGAAAGTCATGACTTCACAATACGGTTGACCAAGAGTTTCCTTCTGTACACAAAATAAACCAGAGCAGAAAATATTTACAATTTATTTACAATTTATACAAGAAATGAACATTTGACTGGCATTTTATAGACAGTGATGAAAAATGCATTCATTCAGGGAAACAATTTTCTTACTCACTCATGAGACGTTGGAAGGAAGAGGTGAAGCTTAAAACTTTAAGTAAATAAATCTGATTGGAATTTAGTGATGAATTTTGAAGCCAATAATGAAGAAAAAATATTACATGAATGTCTTTAAAGTAAAAGGAGATGAGCCACCTGTATCCATTAACAACAAACCACCTTCATGGAGCCTGGACTGGGTTGATTAGCTGCTATTGGAGGGCTGGTTCCGTCCGTCCGTCGTCAATATTGGGCAGCGTGAGCTCACCTGGGTCAGAGGGGTTCACTCAGAGGTGTCTCAGGGTGATCCCAGGGCTGGTGTCTGCTGGTTTTACCATTGCTGCTGCAGTCAGGTTTGGATTCAGCTGCGTGTCAGTGTGCAGTGACCCAGAGGTGGAAGGTGTTTGTTGAAAAAGGGTTCTTAGTAGCTTTCAAAAATGGTTGGAGCCAAATTAAAGTCCTTGTGACTTTAGAAAAAGTAAAACTTTAATAAGAGCGTTGAACATTGAATGAAAAAGGAAAAGTCGCTTTTTCTGTAAATTCGCTCTTAATTTGAAAAGCTCAGCTTGGAAGTTCTCTTAAAAATTCAAAAGCTTGACGCACCTTAAAAGCATCAGGTTAAACTTTGAGTTTGTCCCAAAGGTAGAATGAATGAATGCCACGTGGTAGCTTAGCTTAGCAATGGCTCTTGGCCCAAAATAAAATTAAGCGTTTACAAAGAAGAGAGAAGAGAGGCTGGAGAAGAGAGAAGAAAGAGAGGAGCGGAGAGGAAGAGTGAGAGCAGAGAGAAGACTCTGTTCTAACTTTTAAAGGGAGACGTACGTCACTAAACTCCGCCCATTTAGGGTGTGTGTAATCTCAGAAACTTCATGTCAGACTCAAATTATTCAACTATCTAGACACATTAATTAATTTGAAATACTGTTTGTTCAAAAACACTCACATGGACACGTATTATTACTCGCCACTTAAACACATCCTTTGGATAAACAGAGTACTTCAACATCAGCATTTTAGATGCTGCAGAAAGGTCTCACTCACACACACACACACACATCAGTTAACATGAACACATCAATAAATGGAATGACTACATGCAAAGCATTTCGTTTGAATAATAAATGCAACAACATTATAAGTCTTTAGATATAAATGAGAGACATACTGATGTAAATACAAATTTCAAACCAAAGGTATTTTCTTTGCTTTACTCGAGATAAAAGTTAGTGGTGAAGAATCAACGATTTATGGCCCATCGGGTTGTGGGGGAAGTTTCGCACTTAGTTGGCTCATACTTTAGGTGTCCTCCTGTCCTGGAAAACCTCAGATTCTGACGTTAAGCCATTATCATGTCATGTAATTCACGAATTACAACCTTGTTTTTCTCTGGAAAGCAGTGTTGGACCATGGGGTGATGTCTCCAAAACTTATCTGAAGATCTCCAGATGACTTAGGAATTTCTCAATTGGGGTGGAAACGCAGTCTGTGTCTCCAGTGGGTTTTTGTAGTTGAGAGAGGATTAATATATTTTATTTAATCAGGTCTAATCGAGGCCATCGCGGTACATTTTACACCTGGGCCTTTCTTTGCTTAATTTGTTCGGTGCAATAAATTGTTCACATTTCTCCAGAGTTTGTTATGTTGAATAACTTTATATTTAATTTTCTTTTCAATATATTCTTGGGAAACATTCCATGTCTCAAGAATTGTGACTTTATAAAGTGAGATGAAAGAATAAGAGCTGATTGCAGGTGGAGAGCAGGTCACTGAGTGGATAAGGAGCTGGTCGACCAGTACAGTATATGAACCTGGTTTTGAATCCCGCTCACACTGCCTGTCTGGGTCCTTGGTCTGGACATTGTCTTAGTTAACCCGGCTGTAAATGGGTATCAGCTTTGGCTGGGGAAGTGTCCCATCCAGAGGGAGTCATAGATTCTCATCCGCTTGAAGCTACGGAATCTGGAGATACGCACCAGTACCAACAGGCCTCAGGGTCCATATAAGACTTACTTCTTCTTCATATAGGACTTACAATCACATTTTACATTTAAATCATAAGACGTAGTTTGTTCTGTTCCTAGGAGGGTCAGTACTTGTGTTTGGCGGTGGAACATTTGAAGCTGGTCTCCAGTCCACATATCCAACTTGGTAAGTCGTATCAGAATCGAATTTATTACCAAGTAAGTTCTCACATACAAGGAATGTGATCTGGTTCGTTGATGCATAAACAGCAATAAAAACAAAAGGAAAAGAATACTTCCTGAAGAAACAGTTGGTGCATAAACAACAATAAAAATAACAGGAAATAATACTTCTGTAAGAAATGAAGGAGTCGATGGACAAAATGGGCAAAACTATGTTCACTGTCAAATAAATATAACATAGTGGAATGGGGCTGTGCAGCAGCACTGATGTCTGACAGACATATTCTGTGATTCAAGTTTGATCCTTTCAAGATGGTTATGTCTGAAAATCAAAGTAGATCAACAGTTTGTGTTTGGCACCGACACTCAACACATGTAATGATCCAAAGTGACTGAAGTCACCTTTCTTCTCCATACTGATCAATCAATCAATTCAGTCAATTTTATTTATATAGCGCCAAATCACAACAAACAGTTGCCCCAAGGCGCTTTATATTGTAAGGCAAGGCCATACAATAATTACGGAAAAACCCCAACGGTCAAAACGACCCCCTGTGAGCAAGCACTTGGTGACAGTGGGAAGGAAAAACTCCCTTTTAACAGGAAGAAACCTCCAGCAGAACCAGGCTCAGGGAGGGGCAGTCTTCTGCTGGGACTGGTTGGGGCTGAGGGGAGAGAATCAGGAAAAAGACATGCTGTGGAAGAGAGCAGAGATCAATCACTAATGATTAAATGCAGAGTGGTGCATACAGAGCAAAAAGAGAAAGAAACACTCAGTGCATCATGGGAACCCCCCAGCAGTCTAAGTCTATAGCAGCATAACTAAAGGATGGTTCAGGGTCACCTGATCCAGCCCTAACTATAAGCTTGAGCAAAAAGGAAAGTTTTAAGCCTAATCTTAAAAGTAGAGAGGGTGTCTGTCTCCCTGATCTGAATTGGGAGCTGGTTCCACAGGAGAGGAGCCTGAAAGCTGAAGGCTCTGCCTCCCATTCTACTCTTACAAACCCTAGGAACTACAAGTAAGCCTGCAGTCTGAGAGCGAAGGGCTCTATTGGGATGATATGGTACTATGAGGTCCCTAAGATAAGATGGGACCTGATTATTCAAAACCTTATAAGTAAGAAGAAGAATTTTAAATTCTATTCTAGAATTAACAGGAAGCCAATGAAGAGAGGCCAATATGGGTGAGATATGCTCTCTCCTTCTAGTCCCCGTTAGTACTCTAGCTGCAGCATTTTGAATTAACTGAAGGCTTTTCGGGGAACTTTTAGGACAACCTGATAATAATGAATTACAATAGTCCAGCCTAGAGGAAATAAATGCATGAATTAGTTTTTCAGCATCACTCTGAGACAAGACCTTTCTAATTTTAGAGATATTGCACAAATGCAAAAAAGCAATCCTACATATTTGTTTAATATGCGCATTGAATGACATATCCTGATCAAAAATGACTCCAACATTTCTCACAGTATTACTAGAGGTCAGGGTAATGCCATCCAGAGTAAGGATCTGGTTAGACACCATGTTTCTAAGATTTGTGGGGCCAAGTACAATAACTTCAGTTTTATCTGAGTTTAAAAGCAGGAAATTAGAGGTCATCCATGTCTTTATGTCTGTAAGACAATCCTGCAGTTTAGCTAATTGGTGTGTGTCCTCTGGCCTCATGGATAGATAAAGCTGGGTATCATCTGCGTAACAATGAAAATTTAAGCAATGCCGTCTAATAATACTGCCTAAGGGAAGCATGTATAAAGTGAATAAAATTGGTCCTAGCACAGAACCTTGTGGAACTCCATAATTAACCTTAGTCTGTGAAGAATATTCCCCATTTACATGAACAAATTGTAATCTATTAGATAAATATGATTCAAACCACCGCAGCGCAGTGCCTTTAATACCTATGGCATGCTCTAATCTCTGTAATAAAATTTTATGGTCAACAGTATCAAAAGCAGCACTGAGGTCTAACAGAACAAGCACAGAGATGAGTCCACTGTCCGAGGCCATAAGAAGATCATTTGTAACCTTCACTAATGCTGTTTCTGTACTATGATGAATTCTAAAACCTGACTGAAACTCTTCAAATAGACCATTCCTCTGCAGATGATCAGTTAGCTGTTTTACAACTACCCTTTCAAGAATTTTTGAGAGAAAAGGATGGTTGGAGATTGGCCTATAATTAGCTAAGATAGCTGGGTCAAGTGATGGCTTTTTAAGTAATGGTTTAATTACTGCCACCTTAAAAGCCTGTGGTACATAGCCAACTAATAAAGATAGATTGATCATATTTAAGATCGAAGCATTAAATAATGGTAGGGCTTCCTTGAGCAGCCTGGTAGGAATGGGGTCTAATAGACATGTTGATGGTTTGGATGAAGTAACTAATGAAAATAACTCAGACAGAACAATCGGCGAGAAAGAGTCTAACCAAATACCGGCATCACTGAAAGCAGCCAAAGATAATGATACGTCTTTGGGATGGTTATGAGTAATTTTTTCTCTAATAGTTAAAATTTTATTAGCAAAGAAAGTAATGAAGTCATTACTAGTTAAAGTTAAAGGAATACTCGGCTCAATAGAGCTCTGACTCTTTGTCAGCCTGGCTACAGTGCTGAAAAGAAACCTGGGGTTGTTCTTATTTTCTTCAATTAGTGATGAGTAGTAAGATGTCCTAGCTTTACGGAGGGCTTTTTTTATAGAGCAACAGACTCTTTTTCCAGGCTAAGTGAAGATCTTCTAAATTAGTGAGACGCCATTTCCTCTCCAGCTTACGGGTTATCTGCTTTAAGCTGCGAGTTTGTGAGTTATACCACAGAGTCAGGCACTTCTGATTTAAAGATCTCTTTTTCAGAGGAGCTACAGCATCCAAAGTTGTCTTCAATGAGGATGTAAAACTATTGACGAGATACTCTATCTCACTTACAGAGTTTAGGTAGCTACTCTGCACTGTGTTGGTATATGGCGCTAGTTACAGCGCTTTCTGAAAGACTTCTAGTGTAATGAAACTTATTCCCCACTGCTGGGTAGTCCATCAGAGTAAATGTAAATGTTATTAAGAAATGATCAGACAGAAGGGAGTTTTCAGGGAATACTGTTAAGTCTTCAATTTCCATACCATAAGTCAGAACAAGATCTAAGATATGATTTAAAGTGGTGGGTGGACTCATTTACATTTTGAGCAAAGCCAGTCGAGTCTAATAATAGATTAAATGCAGTGTTGAGGCTGTCATTCTCAGCATCTGTGTGGATGTTAAAATCGCCCACTATAATTATCTTATCTGAGCTAAGCACCAAGTCAGATAAAAGGTCTGAAAATTCACAGAGAAACTCACAGTAACGGCCAGGTGGACGATAGATAATAACAAATTAAACTGGTTTTTGGGACTTCCAATTTGGATGGACAAGACTAAGAGACAAGCTTTCAAATGAATTAAAGCTCTGTCTGGGTTTTTGATTAATTAATAAGCTGGAGTGGAAGATTGCTGCTAATCCTCCGCCCCGGCCCGTGCTACGAGCATTCTGGCAGTTAGTGTGACTTGGGGGTGTTGACTCATTTAAACTAACATATTCATCCTGCTGTAACCAGGTTTCTGTAAGGCAGAATAAATCAATATGTTGATCAATTATTATATCATTTACCAACAGGGACTTAGAAGAGAGAGATCTAATGTTTAATAGACCACATTTAACTGTTTTAGTCTGTGGTGCAGTTGAAGGTGCTATATTATTTTTTCTTTTTGAATTTTTATGCTTAAATAGATTTTTGCTGGTTATTGGTAGTCTGGGAGCAGGCACCGTCTCTACGGGGATGGGGTAATGAGGGGATGGCAGGGGGAGAGAAGCTGCAGAGAGGTGTGTAAGACTACAACTCTGCTTCCTGGTCCCAACCCTGGATAGTCACGGTTTGGAGGATTTAAGAAAATTGGCCAGATTTCTAGAAATGAGAGCTGCTCCATCCAAAGTGGGATGGATGCCGTCTCTCCTAACAAGACCAGGTTTTCCCCAGAAGCTTTGCCAATTATCTATGAAGCCCACCTCATTTTTTGGACACCACTCAGACAGCCAGCAATTCAAGGAGAACATGCGGCTAAACATGTCACTCCCGGTCCGATTTACTGATTTACCATACTGATGCATGGTTTCATCTTGGGCAGACCTTCTTGGACACGCCAAGTTGTGCTGTGCATTTTCTGCCACACGATTGGCTGATATTTGGTTTAATGAGCAGTTGAGCAGATGCACCTAATGAAGTGGCCAGTGAATGTACAGTGGTCCCTCGCTATAACGTGGTTCACCTTTCGCGGCCTCGCAGTTTCGCAGATTTTTTAGTCCAATTTTGCATGCCTTTTTTCCTTTTTTTTTTTTTTTTTTTACAGCGCATTGTGTTCTGAGTCCTCATCAAGCAGGCTGGTCGCGGCACCGCGAAGGGAGAGTACGCGCATTGTGTTCTGCATGTCTGTTTATAATCTTCTCACCCAGAAGAAAAAAGCGCGCTAACAACTACCCATAACTGTGTTCTTCACTCGGAAAAAGACACCTGCACCGAGGTGTCACTTAGTGGAAAAAGACGCGACAGTGGAGCGGCGCTACGATGAAGAGGCGCGATCAGAGGAACTGTGAAATACTGGTCAGTCACTATTAATAATTTCTTATGTGTCCAACCTTGTAGGTTGATCGTTAAAATTAAATTCGTTAGTTCTAAAAGCCATCATAATTATTTATAGGAAAATGTTCTATTTTTATTTCTCAAAAAAATGTTTGGGCCTGAAAACAGGTTGGTCTTATTTTTCTACTAAGGTTTGAACTTTGAGAGTGTTTACACACGAGAGAAAAGTGAGAAAATGTTAATGCCTGTTTGAGAAAAGTGTATAAAGTGTGTAGTGAGGGGTTTTACAGCCTTAAAACGTCTATAATAATTGTAAAAAATAATGCTGTCTACTTCCCGGATTTCGCCTATTGCGGGCTATTTTTAGAACGTAACTCCCGTGATAAACGAGGGACCACTGTATATTGTGTTGAAAATAGTTTCATAAACTTTGAAAGATTTTGAGATTTACTGAAGATCTGCTGTGATTCTGTTCACGCTGTAGCAACAGATAGAATGACATTCAAAATTCATGTGTGCCGCAGAACGTAATTAACGTGATGACACGTGTGTTTGTCGTCTGCACGTTAGCTGAAATGAGCGTTTGTGGTGGATTTTCCTGACAGGTATTTCGGCTATGATGTGGAGCACGTTCATTGTCAAACATTTCTCAGCGGCAGCCTTCCTCATCGAAAAGGTACGTCCAGACACACACACCATACACACGACTTTATCCTTATATCGTTGTAGCAAAAGTATTTGCAAATGTGTATTTCGATCTGTGTGTGTGTGTACCCAGATCCACAAATGTGTAAAAAAATAAAACAACAATCTGTGTGTGTATTGGATTTGTTCTTATATGTGACTTTTGCAACACTCCTGCTGCGGAAGATCTGCAAATGCGTGCAGCGATTTGACTTGTCTGTGCCTCCCTGGATATACAGCTTCACACGACCAGGGGGCGCAAGCACCAATAATATTGGTCACCACTAGTTTTAAGCCTGGCTGGGCCCTCGAAGAGCATCCATTCATTCAGATACTGACTCACAGCACACCCACCAGCTTGGTCCATTTTGCTAATCTGACACCCCCCGACTCACTTCACTGAAATTTTGTGTCTGCAGCTTTACACCCATTGAACCAAAATTTCATACACTTTCAAGAAACCAACATTTCTCTTGAGAATATTGTTCACAATAACAAAAATTTAATGTTAGAACACAGTAAGAACCTTTTATTGTAAAACTGTAGCACCAGGCTGCCAGTTGACCTACAGGGATGAGTTATCATTAAAACTGATACTTAACTTTTTGTCAGGAAGTTGTACGGGAACATTGAGTTAGTTAATTTTGTCACATGTCACTCGGTGTCATTCACTCGTAATTTCTGCAGATAACGTCAACAAAACAACCTACGGCATTGGCTATCAAGTCAAATTTAACAGATTGTACATCTGAAATGTTGTTTCTTCTTTCTTCCTTTGCTGAGTTTATGCTTCTTTTTTTGTTGTTGTAGGTGGGGAAAGCACCAAAAGACCGCTTGTGTCGAAGGGTAAGAATGTTTTTGGTTGCAAACTCACACCTTCCATGTTTGAAAAAAGTTATCCAAATTCATTCTTACTGAGTTGATGATACTTCCACTTCACACTTGGGAGTGCTTGTTGGTGCTGCACTTCGCCATATCCATTATACCATGGAACCCCTTTGGGTCCTGGATGGCAACCACCATCATCATCGAGCAACACTTCAACCATGTTTAATCCATATATATCTTACTATATATCTGAATTAAACAGTTGTGATCTTGAGTTTGAGCTTTCGTGGTCACCCAGAGTTGACTTCGTATGACTTCATATTAGTCCTTAATCATAACATGTTGGTGTTTAATACTATAGTAACCATAGGAGGATCTGTAACCAATTCCTCAAAATAACCATTTTAAATATCTTGTACAGTCGTGTTCAGAATAATAGTAGTGCTATGTGACTAAAAAGATTAATTAATTAAAATAAATTTTTTACTAATAGCCCAATTTCATAGCCTTAAGAGTGTGCATATCATGAATGCTTGGTCTTGTTGGATTTGTGAGAATCTACTGAATCTACTGGTACCTTGTTTCCCATGTAACAATAAGAAATATACTCAAAACCTGGATTAATCTTTTAGTCACATAGCACTACTATTATTCTGAACACTACTGTATATGTTGAAGCACTGCGCCAAGGTTTTGACCTTGGCCTGTACCTTGTCTTTTAACTAGGTTTACTCAAAATCAAATCACTTTGTCCTTGGTTGTCCCCCAGTCATTCCTCCATATTGGGTCCAAATTGGATGAAAACTCTGTTATGTCCACACACATGGGCATGGGACCTACAACCATGCCCCTGTTTGTTCTGCCACCTGTATAATCTATGGAGTAAAGTGATGAATGTGAAAAGCTGCACACACTCAGGATGTGAATGTTTGTGTGTGCAGGATGTTGGGATGGGAGACAGAGCCATGACGTGTTTCTTAGGCTGCTGTGTCCAGCTGCTCCAGGTCCTCATGGAGGTGACTGGACTTTTGTTTAAGAATCACTGCCCTTTGTCTTTTGTCAATTACTATGTAAGTAAACAGATTCCAAAGGAAAGCATGGACCAGAGCTTGGCTTTAGACCCCATCACAGAGCATGAGCAGTGAATGAGTGTTGGCAGCTCCAGCACAGCGTGATCTTTGTGGAGTTTAAGTGGACTGACATACTGTGTTGTTGCACACAGCGCTGTGACTCTGGTTTAAAACTGCTGGACTGTTTAGAATTTTCAGGTTTTGGGGACATTTTGACATTAAAAACTAGGGCTGGGACGACTAGCCATAATAGCTGAATACGTCTTACTACCCATCTTGTCAACTATTGTTCTTCTAGTCAACTAATTTACTTTACTACGACTTCTCGGATAATTCAGATTTGCTTCCAATTTAAGGGTAAATTATGGACTAAAAAAAGTGATAACTATACATTTAACATTAAAATCATAAAAACACATTACTTATTCACAACTGTAACTTGTGCTTGTCAAGTGAAATTGCAGTCCTTCTGTCTGTTCGTCTGTATGGCAAAACCTGCTTCCTAAAACTCAAGAACTGTAAAATTCTCAAAACCAAAATTTTCATACATCAAAGAAACCTCTGTGGAAAAAAATCATACATTTCTAACATTTATAAATGCCCTGCTTTTTTTTTTTGTTTGTTTGTTTTTTTTTGTTTGTTTGTTTTACTGAATTTTGGGTTTCAAGTAGGAAATGTACAGAAGCCCTGAAATATTCATATCACCCGCTAGATGGCAACAAACACTGCTCAAATGCGTGGCAGCTCTCCACTGTTTATTCATATGAAAAGCTAACTTTTGGTGGAAAATTTAATGCTGTGGTTGATTAAGTGATGTCCCCTGGCTTTTATTTCCAAGAATCAGGTAATCTGTAGTCTGTAACTGTCTTGTAGTACCACAAACATTGTTTCCTTTTAGCTCCATGTGTTAATGCCATATTTTCATCTGGCAGTTTTATAGGTATTTTCATGATTTAGTTTAGTTTTTGATTAAGTTTGTAGTTTCACTGCTCAGATTTGAGATTATTAAATTACTGGTTAGTTGACAGTGAATGGTGTCTGACTAGTTGAGTTTTCCACAGGTCGTCCCAGCCTTACTAAGAACCCGTCAAGGAAGTGAGATTGTTCTTATGTGACTGAAAGTGATAGAAATAAATTTGTTGCCACCACTACTACCTCTACTGCAAATGTTTTGTGTTACTGTACTACTAAATACTATCTAATTGCATCCACTACTAATTATAGAATGACAGCTAATGATTGTTTTTACTGTTGTTTAATCTCCTGAATGTTTTGTACCGTTAACTGTTTGGGCTATGGAACAAATAACACTAAGAGTCAGTGTTGTGAAAAGTAACTTTGATAAGTTACTTTTTTAGTTACTTTTTTAGTTACTTTATACAGTTGCTTTATGCACTTACTTCATTAGCAGCATTATGCAATTACCTTCTGAGTACTAAATCTTAAAAATAACAAATTAGATTATGAGTAACTTTATTAATTACATTCAGCAGCTGCCGACAAGGTGTCCGCAGCTGCTAATGAACTAACTGTATGAAGTAACTGTAAAATATAACTGTATAAATTAACTAATGAAGTAACTTTCCAAAGTTACTTTCCCCAACACTGCTAAGAGTTAACCTTAAGAAGTGTGAATTATTCTGTTATTAATGTAGTTCAGTTCAACCAGATTACTTCTAATTGGCCAGACTAAAATCATTTTCCTTAGTTTTAGTGTTGGCTTACATCTTAGTCATTATTATATCGCACCCAATTCCCAGAAATTTAAAGAATGCAAGAAGTCTGAAAAAATTTGACAGACTCAGTAAATTTGTAACAAATTATCACTGAAAAATTTTGGCAACTTATCTTCAAACATGTTATACCTAGAGAAAGAAATCTGCTCTTTCAAGGTTTTTATTTTAATGTTTTTTGGTGCAATAAATTATGTAAATTGTCCTAATCTTGATTTATGAGCATTTTGGTGCTTGTTGAATGCCATTCCTGGGTTGATGTATATTTTGTAAATAATAGCTTTAATTTTGTAGTTCTGTTTTATTTTATGAACTTTATGTTGTATTTTATTCTATGTACTCTCATACCCCAAGAACAATCACTAGCGTTAAGAAAGAATCAGGTCCGCTTATCTCTGACTTAAACTAGTTCAGAACATATTTGAAGAGGTTTTACAACCATGTAATCGACACTAACTTTGTGTGTATCACATCGTGAGTGTGTTTTATTCATGAAATACAAATTGTTCACATCTGAAAAGTACTGAATCTTCCTAATATGAATATTTATTCTCTCCTGGCTGTCTGAGTGATAACAAGATGACACTATGCCCCCCCCCCATTCCCTTCAATTCATGACTAAATTAATTTAAATTGATTTTGTCAGTTAACTGGGCAGCACAGTCTCCTTTGAGGGTGGGCATTAAAGGGTTAAAATATAGCACATATATACATAATAATCCTGCATCCGACGACAGCACTCTCTGAGTTTTTGGGCAAATTACACAAAAACAAACTGACAATGCAAAAAAAAAAAGTGATGATGTGGTAGAAAGTGGACATGTGTTGCAGTTTGTTTATGACCCGGAGCTCAAACATGTCGAGGCGGTTGTGCAGGTGAGAGAAAGCAGCTACTTTGGTTAGCTAACACTGTAGGCTAACATTTCCCGACATGACGTCTCCAGTTTGCCTCGTCTTCCCTTTCTCCACTGGGAACCTAAAAAACTCCAATTTTTGCGACTGCTTCGGTGATCGCAGCCAAAAACAAAACCTGTGAAGTTGTCCTGTGTTTGTATTGCGCAACAGGAGTGGATGTCCCCATAAGTGGTTAAATCCCGCGATATCACCCAGGGTTCAAACGAGACTGCGCTGCCGTATTGACTAATCCTTTTGGGTCCACTGCACTGTAAAACTCAATGAGTTAGTTGAACTTGAATCATTTGAGGAAACCGATTGCCTTAAACCATCTGAGCTTGCCAACTTAAATAAAATAATTTTCAAAAATTTAATTGTTGAAGTTTTAGTAACTTAACAATGTATAGTTAATTAAACTTATTTAAATGTAGTTTATGTTTTTGAACAAAAAAGTGACAAATTTCTGCCTAAAAAATTAGATTAGATTAGATTTTTGATGCATCCTTTGGTTTACTTGTTGACTCTGTTGTGTTGTTATGACTCCGCCCATTCGCTCCCCTCAGGACACAAACTCATGATCTCTGGCATGGTAGTCGGACTCTCTAACCAGACGCCTAAAACCCAGGGCTCTGGCCTTGTGACCAGAGAATTCTTTTGACCTGTTGGGAGTGAGGTTTACTAACTACATCTGCACAGCAACACCTGCTGGCCTCCGTTACATAAACTCAATTAAAATGAGTGAATGGAATGCACTGGAAATACATCACCAACACTTAAATGCCCCAAAACTTTAAATGCACTTAAAGGAACTGAGTTGTTATGACAACAAATCATTTTTGAGTTAGTTTGATTGATGGAAATGAGTGACTGTAACTTTTTTGATGAGATGAGATATACTTTATTGATCTCACAGTGGAGAAATTATGTTTACACTCCAGTTACTTCAGACAGCAATTAGTCCACAATTATTACTTGTTCATCTACAGTGATCTCCAACAAGACCAAGCATTCATGATATGGACACTCTTAAGGCTATGAAATTGGGCTGTTAGTAAAAAATAGCATAATGGCACACATCAGAATTAAAAACAGCACATACACATTTGACATAGTTTATGTGCACTAAGTTTGAAGAAGTCCGTTATCCGAATTGAGGCAAGTGGGTGGAGGTCTCGCAGCAACCCTGAGTTGCGCCACCGTCAGCTTGGGGGGGGGTTTGCTGCAGCTAAAACCGCGCCGCCCCCACAGAAGGGAAGGGATGATGTGAGCAGAAGCTGGAGTAGGGGGGTGTTTGATGGGGGGTAGGGGGCAGGTGGGGGGAGGGAGTGGAGCATGCTTTGTGAGTTGAGATAAGAAACAGCTGAATGTTCACCAAGGCCAAAGACATTCCTCAGGAGGAAAACAGCAATTTGTCCTTCAGGCTGATAGACCTGCCGTGTTGTGGTTTGAGCAGTAAAAAACACTTTTTACAGCTTCACTTGAACAACCAAATCCCAATTATGAATTAAGAATATTCCCCGGCCTCCGAAATCTTCATCTTCATCTGCAAGGTGCACATCTGCTCTAAGATGTCATCCAATTTGCGTCTGAGTTCAAGAGTCATCGCAGTCTGAGAATGCAGTGTCTTACCCACCTCGTTAATCATGACGGACAAGTGAGGGGATGTGGTTCTTGATGCCGCCGTCTTGCCAATTTTCCGGTAGATCAGGGCATTACATAAGCCAAAAAGTGCCAGCCCTGCTACCATAAGACCAAATATGAATAAATCCTCAATGTCCTCCACAGAGAACGGCGCAAAGCATGCAACACGCCACGACCCCCAGGAGTCGAGAACATAGCCTGCAGGATACGTTCCATCTGGGCAGGTAGGATCCCCCGGTCCTGACCTTCTTGTAGAAAAGATGGTGTCAATAGCGTTCAGAGACCAGCTGATCAATTCCATGGTGAATCCAATAGTAGGCCAATAGATCCAGTATTCAATGTAATTTGAGGAATTCACAGTCTGGTGAAGTAGGGACTTGAGGGTTAGCAGAGAGCAGAGATAAGGGAGAGTGGAGGAGATGCGACCGCCCTCATCGGAGTCCCAAGCTGAAAAAAATTTTTTTTTTCAAAGTTTGAGTTACATTAACTTAATTATTGTATTAAAATGGAGTGTTTGGTTTTGGTTGTATGAATATTACACATGCTATTATTACTGTCACTGTTCCAGTTTATTCTACACCGTATCCCCAACTCCGTAGCCATGCAGAGCCCTCTGCATCATTGTGAGCCTCCTCTAAGCCCCTCTCCTTAGCCTGACGTGCACCTCCCAAAAATCGTAACTATATGTTGACATGATGGAGACTGGCCTGTGATTGGTCCGTTAACCGCATCAGTTCCGGAATCTCACTGTTATGGTTTCCCAATCAGCGACTTTCACTACCACAGTTGTCATGGGATAGTCTTCACAAAAAATGTCATACCCCCTGCTGTTCTGGTGGTGTATTGCAGTGTGGGAACCCCCCCAACGCGTTAACTCAACGGAGAACATTGAAAGGTTCAAGACTGCGTCAAAGCGATTGCGTAGCCATGAACTTACAGAGTAGTAGAAGCATAAAAAGGATTTAAGTGTTGGTTGAGTCTTCAGCTCCTTGTTAGTAAAAGGAACGTCCTGCTTCATAAACATGAGCAGTTTGAACGTACGTTGTGCAGTAAAGTGAGAACATCACTCTCTAACACCAAAAACCATCACTACAATTCAGTTCACTTTATGTATTTATTCATATAGTGCTGAATTAGAACGAGTGTCTCCCCACAGCGCTGCACGAATGCTACGTAATAACGTCTCTCCGTTGTGTCTCTTCAGGCAGACTCTGCGGTGGAGGAGGTTCCTCCTCCGGAGCTGTCTGTGGAGGAGGTGTGGTGTGGGGCAGAGGGTCGCGCCTCCATAGCAGAACTGGCCCTGGAGCAGAGGGGCATCCACTACCCGCTGGTCCAGCATCACTGCCTGCTGGCCTCCCTGCTGCACGCGGCCGTGACCTTTGGTCTGAGGGTCAAACCTCTCAGCCTGTTTGATAGCAAGGTAAATGGCTGCATGCTCACAGACTATTTTAAATTTTCAGTAGCACTTTGTTGTATAAAGTTGTTGGTATATGCGGAGATTCTTTAATCAGTGTTGTGGTGTTTGAGTCGCGAGTCACCTCTGGACTGATCGTGTTCTTGTGACTTTAATGTGCCGCCCAGGAGAACCGACGTGGTGTTTGTGTGGTCGTAACTCAGTGTGTGTTTCAGGGCAAGAACGCTTTCTTCAGAGATCTGACCACTATCCAGCTGATGCCCAGCAGGGACATGGATCCAGCCCTGGTCTCACTACGACAGCAGGTTAGAGGTCGACTTGTTTGGAGAAGTCACAGGGCTTCATGGTGGAACATCTTGTCACGTGCTCGCTGTCCGTTGTGGTGTATTTTCAGTTCCTGCTGCAGGTGCTGACCAGTTGGGTGCAGGCCATCGATGATCCATCCAGCTCAGCCTCTGGCCTAGATTGCTCCCCTCTGCCCTCTAGTGGCCCGAAGGCTGACTGGTGGCCGTCACTGTGTCTGGAGCTGGCGTCCCTGCTGCAGGTCGACCCCGACGTCCTGCGACGTCACCTCGTCTGTGAGCTCTACAGCCAGGGCCTGGACCTCCGGGCCGAGGAGGTGAAGTGGTTTCTCCGGTGTCGTATCAGAGTCCTGTATCCATGGTAACCTGTGAGCTGCAGCTCCACAGTATCCTGATGTGACGTTGTTGTGTTTGTGTGTCGTCTCTCAGGCCATGTTGGAGGTTGAAGATAAAGACGTGTTGGGCTCCCAGCTGCTGGTGCTGTCCGGACAGAGACTCAGCTACCTGCTGCTGCACAGTCAGAGTCAAACGCAGGCCGCCATGGAGCTGCTGGCCCGCCTGCCCCCGATGCTGTGCACGTGGCTCAAAGCCATGGTGAGCCCCACTGTCAAACACAGCATCAGGAAAAAACTAAACGTTACTAATTCCAAAGAAAGAGACTGAGAGAAATACGAGGTCTATTAGAAAAGTATCCTACCTTTTTATTTAAAAAAAAAACTATATGGATTTGATTCATATGTTTTTACGTCACCCAAACTTGAACCTTCGTGCGCATGCGTGAGTTTTCCACGCCTGTCGGTGACGTCATTCGCCTGTGAGCACGCCTTGTGGGAGGAGTGGTCCAGCCCCCTCGTCGGATTTTCATTGTCTGAGAAGTTGCTGAGATACTGGTGCTGTGCTTCATCAAACTTTTTTCCAAAACTGTGAGGCACATCCAAATGGATACCATTCAACAAATTAAGCTGGTTTTCGGTCAAACTTTTAACGGCTGATGAGAGATTTTGGATTGTTTCTATCGCTGTAAGGACTTCCCACGGAGCGGGACGTCGCGCAGCGCTCCGAGGTGACGTCGTCATCCTGTTTCAAGCTGAAAACCTCCAAATTTAAGCCTCTGTTGAACCAGGACGTTGTGAGAGAACAGAGAACTTTCAGAAGAGGTCGGAATCAGCAGTTTATCCGGACATTCCACTGTTAAAGATTTTTTTAATGAAAGACGTGCGGATGGATTGGTGCGTCGGGTCGCAGCCGGCGCATCGCGCCCGCCACAGGGAAAACACCTCCGTGTTGATAACCATTTGTAAAATCCAGGCGGCTTTTGGTGGCTTTCAGTTGAGTGAGTATCTGAGAAATTGTTTAACAGCGGGACATGTTCCAACTTGCCGACTCGCCAATCCGTCCACACGTCTTTCATTAAAAAAATCTCCTTTAACAGTGGAATGTCCGGATAAACTGCTGATTCCGACCTCTTCTGAAAGTTCTCTGTTCTCTCACGACATCCTGGGTCAAACAGAGGCTTAAATATGGAGGTTTTCAGCTTGAAACAGGATGACGACGTCGCCTCGGAGCGCTGCACGACGTCCCGCTCCGTGGGAAGTCCTTACAGCGATAGAAACAATCCAAAATCTCTCATCAGCCGTTAAAATTTTCACCGAAAACCAGCTTAATTTGTCAAATGGTGTCCACTCGGATGTGCCTCACAGTTTTGGAAAAAATTTTGATGAAGCACAGCGCCAGTCTCTCAGCAACTTCTCAGACAAAGGAATTCCGACGAGGGGGCTGGACCACTCCTTCCACAAGGCGTGCTCACAGGTGAATTACGTCACCAACAGGCATGGAAAAACTCTTGCATGCCCACAAGGGTTCAAGCTTGGCTGAAGTAATCAAATCAAATCAATTTTATTTATATAGCGCCAAATCACAACAAACAGTTGCCCCAAGGCGCTTTATATTGTAAGGCAAGGCCATACAATAATTACGGAAAAACCCCAACGGTCAAAACGACCCCCTGTGAGCAAGCACTTGGCGACAGTGGGAAGGAAAAACTCCCTTTTAACAGGAAGAAACCTCCAGCAGAACCAGGCTCAGGGAGGGGCAGTCTTCTACTGGGACTGGTTGGGGCTGAGGGAGAGAACCAGGAAAAAGACATGCTGTGGAGGGGAGCAGAGATCGATCACTAATGATTAAATGCAGAGTGGTGCATACAGAGCAAAAAGAGAAAGAAACACTCAGTGCATCATGGGAACCCCCCAGCAGTCTAAGTCTATAGCAGCATAACTAAGGGATGGTTCAGGGTCACCTGATCCAGCCCTAACTATAAGCTTTAGCAAAAAGGAAAGTTTTAAGCCTAATCTTAAAAGTAGAGAGGGTGTCTGTCTCCCTGATCTGAATTGGGAGCTGGTTCCACAGGAGAGGAGCCTGAAAGCTGAAGGCTCTGCCTCTCATTCTACTCTTACAAACCCTAGGAACTACAAGTAAGCCTGCAGTCTGAGAGCGAAGCGCTCTATTGGGGTGATATGGTACTATGAGGTCCCTAAGATAAGATGGGACCTGATTATTCAAAACCTTATAAGTAAGAAGAAGAATTTTAAATTCTATTCTAGAATTAACAGGAAGCCAATGAAGAGAGGCCAATATTTGAATCACACGTGATTCAAATCCATATGGTTTTTTAAATAATAAGGTAATATTATAATAATAGGTCGAATACTTTTCTAATAGACCTCGTATTTGTTATATTTTTTGGAATATGTCACTTTTTTCCTCTTCTTTTTGGTTTGGGAGGTTCTGCAACTTATATAAAGAAAAATGACACATTCATTAATGATAATAATAGTAGTAATAATAATAATAACTACATCGTGCTTTCCCAGGAATCAAATCCCTAAACGGAATAAACACCAATAATAAAAGTTCACTATACCAATACACAAAACTCAGAAATTAAAGAGCTGATTTAAAAAAAATCAAATTGGACTCTGGTTTTTCTTGTAGTGTTTCCAACGCTGTGGGGGCGTCAATGTGTAGGTACAGACAACGGATTTTTGAGGTCATGTCATATCATGCAGGTGCAGATTTTTTTTATTTTATCCAGCTTTCATATTGTGCAAAAGCGGTTTTCGTGTTGAAAAAAATCTGTCTTAAGTTGAATTTGTGCTGTTCAGACTCAGACAAAACCTGTCTTTCTTAAGCAGGATATGGCTGTATCCTCCTTAAGACAGATTGCCAACATCAGTGTGAAGGGGGTTTTTAGAAACAGCACAGGCTGTGGTGTGCACATGTGCTACACTGAGTTCCTGTCTGTTGTTAAACTCACCCACCAGGGAAACACTGGTACAAAGTGACTTCCACGTACAGAAATAAAGCTGTGACTTACACTCCATATATATATATATATATATATATGTGTGTGTATGTATGTGTGTGTAATTCTGAGGATCTCCCCAGAGCAGCCTGGTCAAGCAAATTTTAAAACTTTTCAAAAATTAACGTGTTGCAAACGTGCACATTGGTGCTTGTGTGGTATGTTTGATGGTTGAAGCCAGACCGGTCCCAGTTGCTGAGTCACAGGTAACTGGGACCAAGTCCTGTTCACAATAATCCTTTTCCCAGCACAGCAAGTCTTTTCTTCTGGTCTGTCAGGTGACAGTTGAGCCCCAGTTTGAATTAAACATAGTCTGCACTGCTGAAGAACAGCATGAGGCAGATTTCTGTGACGTTGCTTCAAACTTTCACTGTAGTTGTACTTTAAAAGTGTTTTTTTTTTTTATTGATTGACGTGTGCTGAACAGCGTCTGTGATGCGTTTCCTGTGCCGTAGGACCCCAGTGAGCTGAGATGCCCCCTGGTGCCCCTGAGCCGGAGCAGCCGGCTGGTCAGTCGTCTGATTGAAATGCTCCCGGAGAACCACGGCCAGTACAGCCTGGCTCTGCACCTCCTGGAGGCCACGGAGGTCGTCAGCACCGAGGACTGACCAGCAGGGGGCAGCGTGAGGGGACACAGAGAGCTCGATGTGAAGCCAACAGAGTGCATTTGTGTGCACGCAGGAGAAGATGCTCGAGGTCCTCTCAGATATCATAGACACTCTGCTCTTCACCTTACGTTAAATACGTTGAATTCATCCTCGCAGAACATCGTTTAACCTCATCACATTTACTGAACATGGAAGATGAATTATACAGAACATGTGATAATAAAATGTTCTTTGACAACTGATCGAGGACAATTTCATGTTCATTTGTCTGCTAAATAGGATTTTGTCCGTTTAGGAACATGAATTTAATTTTTAAGTCACCCTGCTCCGAAATATCTTTTAATCTCTTCAGTATGTTAGAAACCTGCCATATGACATCACAAAGACCTGTATGTTTGGACTTCCTGCCTTATGATGTCGCAAGGACCTACAGCGCGCTCCTCTTTCAGCTGGTGGTTACTGCACTGGCTGAGGGACGCGCTCTGTGTGCTGCTTCTGATTTTGTCTTTATGACCAGTCTTTTGTGATATTTTGTGCCATATTACATCTGTCCAACTTGCTCCTTCCCATTTCTTCTCATGTATAACAGTGATTATTTTCAATGGATGCTATATTATATTCTGTCTGTTGACCTGTTCAAGGTATAATTCCACCTCTTCACCGGTCAGCTCTGACAGTCTCCGCCCCTTGGCATGAGTGTGGATAAAGTATATTTTGTATATATGCAGCTAGCTGTGCCTGTACGCCTATGTTCACCCGCTGGACTAATCCAGTGCAGAATAAAGCGCTTAACTGTTAAAAACACCAGTGTGGTTACGTCACTCTGTACGGTGTAGGTGAAGGAACAGTTTGTATTTATACTGATTCGTCTTTAAACACTGCAGATTATATTGTTTCACTTTTGTCCAGTAGGAGGCAGAAAGTACAACAATCATATTTAACAGATTCAACTTTATTTTCAGACATTTCTCAAACTTCCTTTCAAAACGAGACAGATTTTATAAACATATAAAAAGTGAACTCGCCCACAGTATCACTAACTGGTTGATTTACACCTCCAGGAGAAAAGTGCCTCCACATCTGGCTTTTCTTCATAAATGTGAATAAAGACAACCTGTGATCTCAGTATAATAAACAGTAAAGCGTCTGCACGATTGCACACTGATAACGTGATGGAGATGTGGTTTGGAATTTTACACTGGTTTAAGTGCGTAACAATGACACCCAAAACAAACAAACAGCAAACTGAAAATACATTTCCCTGTTTTAGAAGGGTTGCATTTGGCAGCAGGATAGTAAAGGTCAAAAGGTCACCTTATATGTAGACAGGAAACAATCGAACCCTCAAACTAGGCAGAGCCACTGAACATTCAGAAGAAAAGGTGAGAAAGAAAACAATTCTGTCACAGAAAAACCAGACTGCTAGAAAGATTTTACGCTGATGACAGTTTCACTTTTATTTAGTGATTTTGCAGACACAAATGATGAGAGCTGGAAAGTAACATTTTTCTGCCTCAGTCTCACACCCATCTGCAGGATGCACAAATGCTTCATGAGCGTGTTTCTGTTCCTCCAAAATCTGAGGTCTCTTGAAACAGCCATGATTGGCCGTTAACCGCAATGGCGATGTTGCGCTCTCAGTGATCCTGTGAAACAACATCGTGGCAGCGCGGGCACAAACAGTCTGCTGACTCGGAGGTGTAGCGGCGGCAGCGTGGGCATCGAGCAGCAGCGGTGGGAACCGCGGCGACACTGTAGGAACTGTCCTCACGGATCACACCGCCTGTACAAACAAACATACAGCTGCTCATTGAAACAGAAGAACATCTGAAGTAGAACACACTAATTAAGTTACAGTGCATCCAGAAAGTATTCACAGTACTTCACTTTTTCCACATTTTGTTATGTTAAGTCGTATTCCAAAATGGAGTGAATTCATTTTTTCCCCTAAAAATTCTACTTCCAATTTTTGCAAACTGATTAAAACATAGAAAAGTAAGAAAACATGTACGTAAGTATTTACACCCTTTGCTCAATACTTTGTTGATGCACCTTTGGCAGCAATTACAGCCTCAAGTCATCTTGAATATGATGTCACAAGCTTGGTGCCTAGTAACCGTGGAAACCTTGGGGAATCCCCCTGGCAGATCTATGTGCAAGCATTCTGGGGTGTGCCATGAATCATATGAATGCAGTATGTGCACATAATTAAAATTAAATTGTCATTTCAGCACTAGAAATACTTCACAAATTAGCCATAATTGGATGCTTAAATTAACCAAGAAGGAGTTTCATAAAGAAGGTCATATTTATAACACATAAAGTAGATACTAATACCTTCAAAATGGAATCAGTTTGAAAAATTTTATTTACTGCCCACATGAGCTTTTCTTGTAATAAAATTCGACCACAAAGTTTTTTTTCAGATTTCAGTGGTTTCTCCCACAATAACAGTTTACCACAGATATGCCAAATTTACATATTTCATAGCCAGTATAGCTGCATTAAGGAGCCAAGAAATGGAAAGGCTTCTTTGAATGTAATGGTATGCTTCAGTGTCTCAAACATGGATCAGGGCTCGAAATAGTACGTGCATGTGTGCTAGTTTGTGCACATATTATTCGAGCAGTGCACGAAATTTTATACTGCACTTGCACTGGTGCAAGTAAGGTTATCCAAGTTTTATCAACTGTAAGCACCAGTAGAATGAACCAATAAAGGAATAAATAAGGAAAAAACAATTTCCAGTGTGTTGTCTTCGTCTTCCCTGCGTTTTATGACTCAGACACACGGAGCGAGTTGCTCTGCTCTATTTGTTGTGTTTGCACGTGCACATGTAAACAAAGAAAAGAGGAAAAAAAACTGGCTGGCTGCGGGTCACCATTTGTTTTATTATACATCTGTGTAGTTAATAAAATTATCTTCACGGATGATTAGTTCATGCGCGCACGTAAAAAAAAAAAAAAAAAAGATGGTTGTCGCTGCCGTTCCTTTACGGAACCCGGGAGACAACACAAAGTGATATTTTTTTCTGGCCATGATAATTTGTGCACACGTTTTCCTTTAACTGAGCAGACGAATTAATAAACGTGCTCTCAAATTAATAAAACGTGCGCACGTTTACCCTTAATTGAGCCCTCGAATTAATAAAACGTGCGCACGTTTTCCAAAATTAACTTCATAATATGACCTAAATTGTCATCCTCACGACGGGGAGACGCTTCGACCTCAGCATCCTTTTTAATGTGCTTAAACTCCAGATGATGCCATGCTGGGCAGCTGGAGCCCAACCAATAATGAATTTTTTGAGGCCAATGCCGATAACGATATTTGTATGAAAAAATGCTGATAATCGATAAATCGGCTGATTTGCCGATAGCTAATAAATCAGCCGATATATTTTTTTAAATGAATAAAATGTTCTTTTTTGGACCTTTAACAAAAATGGTATGAGCTAAAAGCTGAAGCTTTGTCCTCATATTGATTAACTTTTTCAAGTTCAAAAAATGCAATTGTAACAGTTAGGGGGCTATTCAAACGGGCCAAGTATTAAGATATCACTCCTGAAAACGATCTTTGTCATATCACGTGAGGTAAATCTGCCCTACGATTGGATTTTGGAAAACCATGTGACGGAGAACCAATTCTGATTGGACACTCACATTGCGCACGTCATCACACATCTTCTATGAGGAGTACCAAGATGGCCGACGGTGGATCAAAAGTCAGCGGAGTTAACTTTTCAGCAAAAAAAAAAAAAAAGTATGTTTCTATCTCATAACATTAAAAAGTTATTTACAATTTAGTAAACCTTGGTCCCAGCCATCGTAAGCCCCAGAGGGTTAATGGCGAACGGCAGTAATTCCCAGAACCCTTCCAGACGAGCAGTGAATTTGAATGTTTCAACCTCTTAGCAATAAACGAAAGTTTTTCATACTAGAAATAAGGTCTACACAACGTGGGCTTAATAAAAAGCGTGACCGATGCAATGAAGCACATTTGACACATTACTACATAAACTGAGTTAATCAAACTGAGTTGAACTGAAACTGGAGAAATGTGGGGTGAAGTTATTACAAACAACATCCTTATAAACTTACTTGTATGCTTTTGTCAGCCGATCAGTGCAGTGTGACAGCGAACTACAGGGGCCAGTGATGAACACATTTAAGCAGGGGTATAAGCAGCTCTCAGTTGAATGGAGTCAGACCTCCATCTACTGGACAAATGGTGCAAGGACATTTTACATTGCCGACACAAACATTATTTCAGTAACTGTTCTGTTCATGAGAAATTATCGGGGTTCTATCGGCAAAATTTCAGCTGATAGTGAGTACTTTGAAAAGGGCTTATATTGATGATATCGGCCAGCCGATATATCGGTCAGGCTCTAGCCCAAACCATGATGATACACCCTGACCAGATCCATTTCTAATGGGGAAATGTATTACACTGTCTCCTGGTTTGTTGACTAATAGTCAGCATTGATGTGTCAAGACAATATTGAGTGCACGTTTTACAAATTGTGGCCACGTTTAAGTAGATTGTGCCCTTGTTTTACTCAAACGATGCTTAAACGTGTGCAAAATATAAAACGTGCGCACATTCTCTCCACATGCAAACATTTTGCGATGACACTTCCAGGGCTCCGTAGTTCCTCACTCCCCCCCTACTCCCCTGAAACTCTGTCATAATTGTGTTATAAACCAGTCACCATTTATTTTATTATCACTCTGGTAGTTAATAAATAAAATAATCTTCACGGACAATTCGTTCGCTAGCGAGCATGTGAAAAAAAAAAAACAAACTGATGGGAGAGCAGCAGCAGTGGCAAACTCTCCCCACAGAGGAATTAAGAGTCTGACACATCAGAGGAGTTTTAAGGTTGATATAAGACTGACCTTTGGTTGTGCAAGTAACTTTTTTTTTTGTGCAAGTAAATTTTTTGTTACTAGCACCAGTGCAAGTAGGTTAAAGAAATGTATTTTGACCCCTGTGGATGCTCGCAATGGTCAATGTAATATTTTCCATAGTTTGAGCATACAGTTATATAGTTTGAGCATGTTTGACTATAGTCAAAGTCTGGGTGTCCATGACAACTGCCACAGACAATTTCAGGCCTCTAAGTCCATTATTTGCTGAGATATTCTACCTTGAACATGGCTCCAGAAATGATGACCATAATTTTTGCCTAAAAAAACGGCAGACCCCATGCACACTAAATTGGCCATATCTCAGAAACTACTTGGCCCACAGGCCTCAAACTTCAGATTTGTTGTTCTGAATACTCTGGGAATATTTGATTAAAATTTAAAGAAAATCTGAAACAAAGTGAGTGAGGCCCCTCAAATATTCGTGATTGACATGGAATGACCCAGATACATTCAAGGTGGCGGTGGGATTACACCAAGGATCAACTCTAAGTTCTTTCTTGTTTGCAATGGTGATGGACAGGTTGACCGATGAGATCAGACAGGAGTCTCCATGGACAATGAAGTTTGCAGATGACAGTGTGAACTGTGGTGAGAGCAGGATAAGATGCAAATGCAGAGGTGAGGATATGCTCTGGAGAGAAGGGGAATGAAACTCAATCAGAGCAAGACTGAGTACATTTGGTGAATGAGAGAGATCCGGTGGAATCATGCAGTTGCAAGGAGTGGAGATAGTTAAAGGTAGATGAGTTTAAATACTTGGGATCAGGTATCTAAAGTAATGTAGAGTGTGGTAGAGAGGTGAAGAAGAGAGTGCAGGCAGGGTGGAGTGGGTGGAGAAAGGTGGCAGGAGTGATTTGTTACAGAAGGATATTTGCAAAAGTATCCTTCTGGCCTCTACTGGTGGTTGGCTCTCACTGCGGTATTGTATCACTTCCTGTTCCAGAGCACAGTGGTGTTTTGCTGTATCTGTTAACTGTTTAATCTGCGCAGTTAGATTGATCTAGCTTGCCTAGATAACGATTGTTTCACAGTGTAATCTTCACGTGCCTTAACTAAAGTCCACTCCCTCTGCGAATCACCCTCTAAATTATTTACACATTATTCACTTTGTGTGTTTTTAGGAATCCGCTAGCTAGCGCAGCTACTAGCTCTTAGCCGGTTTAGCATGGCGGCTTCTCCTGTCTCTCATGCACTTTTCTGCTCTGGGTGTGAAATGTTTAGTTATTCCTCGGCCTCCTTTAGCAGTAATGGTACTTGTAATAAGTGTAGCTTATTCGTAGCTTTGGAGGCCAGGCTGGGTGAATTGGAGACTCAGCTCCGCACCTTGGAAAATTCTACAGCTAGCCAGGCCCCTGTAGTCGGTGCGGACCAAGGTAGCTTAGCCGCCGTTAGTTTCCCTCTGGCAGATCCCGAGCAGCCGGGAAAGCAGGCCGACTGGGTGACTGTGAGGAGGAAGCGTAGTTCTAAACAGAAGCCCCGTGTACACCGCCAACCCATTCACATTTCTAACAGTTTTTCCCCACTCAATGACACACCCGCCGAGGATCAAACTCTGGTTATTGGCGACTCTGTTTTGAGAAATGTGAAGTTAGCGACACCAGCAACCATAGTCAAATGTCTTCCGGGGGCCAGAGCAGGCGACATTGAAGGAAATTTGAAACTGCTGGCTAAGGCTAAGCGTAAATTTGGTAAGATTGTAATTCACGTCGGCAGTAATGACACCCGGTTACGCCAATCGGAGGTCACTAAAATTAACATTGAATCGGTGTGTAACTTTGCAAAAACAATGTCGGACTCTATAGTTTTCTCTGGGCCCCTCCCCAATCGGACCGGGAGTGACATGTTTAGCCGCATGTTCTCCTTGAATTGCTGGCTGGCTGAGTGGTGTCCAAAAAATGAGGTGGGCTTCATAGATAATTGGCAAAGCTTCTGGGGAAAACCTGGTCTTGTTAGGAGAGACGGCATCCATCCCACTTTGGATGGAGCAGCTCTCATTTCTAGAAATCTGGCCAATTTTCTTAAATCCTCCAAACCGTGACTATCCAGGGTTGGGACCAGGAAGCAGAGTTGTAGTCTTACACAACTCTCTGCAGCTTCTCTCCCCCTACCATCCCCTCATTACCCCATCCCCGTAGAGACGGTGCCTGCTCCCAGACCACCAATAACCAGCAAAAATCTATTTAAGCATAAAAACTCAATAAGAAAAAATATAGCACCTTCAACTGCACCACAGACTAAAACAGTTAAATGTGGTCTATTAAACATTAGGTCTCTCTCTTCTAAGTCCCAGTTGGTAAATGATATAATAATTGATCAACATATTGATTTATTCTGCCTTACAGAAACCTGGTTACAGCAGGATGAATATGTTAGTTTAAATGAGTCAACACCCCCGAGTCACACTAACTGTCAGAATGCTCGTAGCACGGGCCGAGGCGGAGGATTAGCAGCAATCTTCCATTCCAGCTTATTAATTAATCAAAAACCCAGACAGAGCTTTAATTCATTTGAAAGCTTGACTCTTAGTCTTGTCCATCCAAATTGGAAGTCCCAAAAACCAGTTTTATTTGTTATTATCTATCGTCCACCTGGTCGTTACTGTGAGTTTCTCTGTGAATTTTCAGACCTTTTGTCTGACTTAGTGCTTAGCTCAGATAAGATAATTATAGTGAGCGATTTTAACATCCACACAGATGCTGAGAATGACAGCCTCAACACTGCATTTAATCTATTATTAGACTCAATTGGCTTTGCTCAAAATGTAAATGAGTCCACCCACCACTTTAATCATATCTTAGATCTTGTTCTGACTTATGGTATGGAAATTGAAGACTTAACAGTATTCCCTGAAAACTCCCTTCTGTCTGATCATTTCTTAATAACATTTACATTTACTCTGATGGACTACCCAGCAGTGGGGAATAAGTTTCATTACACTAGAAGTCTTTCAGAAAGCGCTGTAACTAGGTTTAAGGATATGATTCCTTCTTTATGTTCTCTAATGCCATATACCAACACAGTGCAGAGTAGCGACCTAAACTCTGTGAGATAGAGTATCTCGTCAATAGTTTTACATCCTCATTGAAGACAACTTTGGATGCTGTAGCTCCTCTGAAAAACAGAGCTTTAAATCAGAAGCACTTCGTGGTATAACTCACAAACTCGCAGCTTAAAGCAGATAACCCGTAAGTTGGAGAGGAAATGGCGTCTCACTAATTTAGAAGATCTTCACTTAGCCTGCTTTCAGTGATGCCGGTATTTGGTTAGACTCTTTCTCTCCGATTGTTCTGTCTGAGTTATTTTCATTAGTTACTTCATCCAAACCATCAACATGTCTATTAGACCCCATTCCTACCAGGCTGCTCAAGGAAGCCCTACCATTATTTAATGCTTCGATCTTAAATATGATCAATCTATCTTTATTAGTTGGCTATGTACCACAGGCTTTTAAGGTGGCAGTAATTAAACCATTACTTAAAAAGCCATCACTTGACCCAGCGATCTTAGCTAATTATAGGCCAATGTCCAACCTTCCTTTTCTCTCAAAAATTCTTGAAAGGGTAGTTGTAAAACAGCTAACTGATCATCTGCAGAGGAATGGTCTATTTGAAGAGTTTCAGTCAGGTTTTAGAATTCATCATAGTACAGAAACAGCATTAGTGAAGGTTACAAATGATCTTCTTATGGCCTCAGACAGTGGACTCATCTCTGTGCTTGTTCTGTTAGACCTCAGTGCTGCTTTTGATACTGTTGACCATAAAATTTTATTACAGAGATTAGAGCATGCCATAGGTATTAAAGGCACTGCGCTGCGGTGGTTTGAATCATATTTATCTAATAGATTACAATTTGTTCATGTAAATGGGGAATCTTCTTCACAGACTAAGGTTAATTATGGAGTTCCACACGGTTCTGTGCTAGGACCAATTTTATTCACTTTATACATGCTTCCCTTAGGCAGTATTATTAGACGGCATTGCTTAAATTTTCATTGTTACGCAGATGATACCCAGCTTTATCTATCCATGAAGCCAGAGGACACACACCAATTAGCTAAACTGCAGGATTGTCTTACAGACATAAAGACATGGATGACCTCTAATTTCCTGCTTTTAAACTCAGATAAAACTGAAGTTATTGTACTTGGCCCCACAAATCTTAGAAACAAGGTGTCTAACCAGATCCTTACTCTGGATGGCATTACCCTGACCTCTAGTAATACTGTGAGAAATCTTGGAGTCATTTTTGATCAGGATATGTCATTCAATGTGCATATTAAACAAATATGTAGGACTGCTTTTTTGCATTTACGCAATATCTCTAAAATTAGAAAGGTCTTGTCTCAGAGTGATGCTGAAAAACTAGTTCATGCATTTATTTCCTCTAGGCTGGACTATTGTAATTCATTATTATCAGGTTGTCCTAAAAGTTCCCTAAAAAGCCTTCAGTTAATTCAAAATGCTGCAGCTAGAGTACTGACGGGGACTAGAAGGAGAGAGCATATCTCACCCATATTGGCCTCTCTTCATTGGCTTCCTGTTAATTCTAGAATATAATTTAAAATTCTTCTTCTTACTTATAAGGTTTTGAATAATCAGGTCCCATCTTATCTTAGGGACCTCGTAGTACCATATCACCCCAATAGAGCGCTTCGCTCTCAGACTGCAGGCTTACTTGTAGTTCCTAGGGTTTGTAAGAGTAGAATGGGAGGCAGAGCCTTCAGCTTTCAGGCTCCTCTCCTGTGGAACCAGCTCCCAATTCAGATCAGGGAGACAGACACCCTCTCTACTTTTAAGATTAGGCTTAAAACTTTCCTTTTTGCTAAAGCTTATAGTTAGGGCTGGATCAGGTGACCCTGAACCATCCCTTAGTTATGCTGCTATAGACTTAGACTGCTGGGGGGTTCCCATGATGCACTGAGTGTTTCTTTCTCTTTTTGCTCTGTATGCACCACTCTGCATTTAACCATTAGTGATTGATCTCTGCTCCCCTCCACAGCATGTCTTTTTCCTGGTTCTCTCCCTCAGCCCCAACCAGTCCCAGCAGAGCCTGGTTCTGCTGGAGGTTTCTTCCTGTTAAAAGGGAGTTTTTCCCCTTGCCAAGTGCTTGCTCACAGGGGGTCGTTTTGACCGTTGGGGTTTTTACATAATTATTGTATGGCCTTGCCTTACAATATAAGGCGCCTTGGGGCAACTGTTTGTTGTGATTTGGCGCTATATAAATAAAATTGATTGAACTGATTGAAAAGTAAAGGGGAAAGACAAGACATTAGTGAGACCAGCTATGTTGTACGGCTTAGAGACAGCAGCACTACGTAAAAGACAGAAAGTGGGCGTGGCCACCACAGAGGTGAAGATACTGTGATTTTCTTTGGGAGTGATGAGGACGGACAGGATTAGGGATGAATATATTATAGTATGAACCGTAAAAAGTTTTTTGCATATTTCCAGTTCAAAAGGACCATTTGCGGCATTTCCTAAAGTGTGCATTTGGATGGGCTAATCGATTGTATCATCTCACTCTCAGTGAGGGACATTTTGGACACAGCCTGAGAATGTCCAGTCCGCCGGATGCATGTCAGAGCTTAATGCCAGCATGTTCCTTACCTTCCAGATTGATGAGGAAGGTGCCGTAGTTCATCAGGGCGTCTGAGGGCAGGTCACGGGGTAGCGCAGTGGTCAGGTTGACTCGTGCAGCCATCATCAACTCAGCCAGCTGGGACGAGGTGGAGGAGGGCTCCTCCTGGAGGGACTGGGAGTGAGGAGGAGGAGGAGCTTTAGTTTGGAACGACACTGAAAACAAACCAGTAGCAAAACCACATCAAGGAACAGGTCATAAAATCCCACCGTGTAGCTGTTTAGCACGCAGTGGTGTCAGTGGTGAAACTATATACTGGAGAAATTAAAATCATTTTTGAATGAAAAATATCTACAAAAACAGACCCCAGGTTGAGTTCTCCTTTGCTTAGTGAAAACACTTGGTGGAGTCCACGGCTGCAGTGAAAACCCGCATCAACAGATCCCAGTAAGAGTGAAATGTGATAAAGTGGAGCTGAGCAGGCTTGGGGAGTAACGGAATACATGTAACGGCGTTACGTAATTAGGATAAAAAAAAAAAAAAAAGGTAACTGTATTCCACTACAGTTACAGAAAAAAGATGTATTCAGATTACAGGTATATTTAGCAAAAATGGGGATTACTTCGCAGGATTACAATTTTAATGCATTTTATGATATTATCCAGGGTTCTAGCTAGCGCAAACTTGCGTTACGGCCCGTTACGCTATAATTTTGGACCGTTACGCTTATTTTCAATACAGCGTCTGTAATCAACCATTTCTGCAGCGCGACTCGAAGCGTGAAGCAATGCTTCGATTCAATGGCCCGTGGCTCTTTGATTCGCTGCTCTTCAGAAGTGGTAAGTCCGCTTTTTAACCCCTCTGAAAGCCATTAAAATATCACGTGTCACATTTGTGTGGATTAAAGTCACTAACTGGGACTCTGGTCTTGTTGCAGTCGAGAAACGAGAATCGTCCTCCGTTTTGTCACAGCTTCAAACGCTGCGCGGCTCTCTGAATTAATAAAGCTCGGAATTAATAACTTCAAAACGAATCGCCGCTTTAAATAAAATGACACCTCTTACAAACGTTGCAATACAAACAATAAATTACAATCGACTAAAACGTTTTTCCTCCAAAAATGACACGTCTTGCATTCTTTATAAACATGACCTGCAGCACATCTTCAAGAGCTCAGCTCATAGGTATGGAAAGACATTCATGTCAATAATAATGTCTGAAAGGAAATGCTTTTGACAAAAACTAACAGATTTTATTTCTGTTTATGTCCAGAGATCAAGGATCCACCATGTAGAGTTTATTATGTCCAGATTTTAAGGATCCAGTAACCAATTTCATATTTATTTACTTTAAGACTCAAAATGTTGCTCAATTTCAATTTAATCATCTTATAAAGTGCCAAATTACAACAAAAGCCGTCTCAAGGTGCCTCACACAGAACAGTTCAACATAAAAAATTAAAATAAATAAATAATAATAAAAAAAAATTCAAATACCTAATTAAAAACAGAAGTAAAAGAATAAAAACTACTCATAAGAAACAGAATAAAAATAGGTTTTAAGTCTTTACTTAAAAATGTCCACGGACTCCGACTGCCTCACTGAGGGCCATGTACTGGCTAACCCAGAATGAGATTGCCCACTCAACAAACTTCCCCAGCCTTCTGCACATGATGAAGGGACTTGGGCTGTCGTACCTGGTTTTCCCCTTTGGGTACCCCCAGAATGGCCAATTTTTAGCTTGAATTTTCAAAAGCTTCCCCCCTTCACTTTGCTCCCTCGACATTACCACTACGCTAAAATTTTATCCTAGCTAGAACCCTGATATCTGTATATATTTTTTTTCTTTGAAACGAAAACGTGGACAGCATGACGTCTCCTAACCGGGCAAAATATTGATGAAGTACCTGAATGTTAATGCATTTTCAATGGAGACTCGTGACTGAACACACTCAGAAAAATGCTTGCAAAATACGTGTAAAAAATGCCATTTTGACCTGGATATCGAGCCAGTAAAATTAAATTACATTAAATTATGTCAGGAAAGTATTAAAGTTACTCGGACACACATTCCCAAATATTAGTGTTGAAAGTTACACGGATCTGCGCTGTTCAAGCTGCTGAGCTGAGGCGTCCTGCAGCTGCTGTTCAGCGCAGCTCCTAAAACCATTACAATACATTTATATATATTATATTTTTACACAATTATCCTTTATTGACCGAGTTTCACTCATGAAGTCAGTGGTGTGGGCACACATCTCTCTGTGTGGGTGTGACTGTGAGCGGCACAGCGCGGGTCATTATAATCTCATTATTTTAAGGTGCAAATAAAAAAAAAAAAATCCCCAGTCTTGTCGAACAATTTTAATCACTAACGACAAGTATTTTTACTAGACATTGGTCTAGCAGTGGAAAATATCAACTAGACATAAGTGAATGAGTTAATGGTCCGTGTCATCGGGCGACACGGCAGGAAACATACAGCTATTTATCATCCAAATATCACGGCCAAAGTGACAAGAAGAACCAAAACCGCTTACTTATGGAAGGAAATATTGTCTCCCTTGTTCCTCCGTTTGTGGCTTTGACAACATGCGCAGCTTTCCGGCATATTCCACCTGTTTCTTGAACTTCTATGCGCGCAAATCACTAACTTGCCCGGAATTAAAATGGTGACCACGCCTCCTTACTGACAGGATTTACTTAGTGGTTTTCATTATGCTTTTGTTCTTATTTTGAAAGTTCACTAAGTGGACTGATATGTTAAACGTGGTGCGAATTTACTGAACAAGTAGTAGACTTTTTTTTTTTTTTGTATATTGTTCTGCCACTTTTAATTACAAATTCATCTGCACACCGCCTGAGTTTTCATTATCCTTCATTTGTTTGGCATTTTTTGTTGAAAATTTAGCAGGTGAACACTGCTAACACTTTAGCAGGTGAACACTGCTAACAGCGCCTTGGGGCAACTGTTTGTTGTGATTTGGCGCTATATAAAAAAAAAATTGATTGATTGGGTGTGTTTAAAACAATATTATGGTGCTCTTAATTCATAATGTGAAGTAAAACAGAGCATGCCATGTAAAAGAAACAGTTTTATTTTTGCTTAATAAACTGTACTGTGGTCAAGACTATTTCTATTTAATTTCTTTTGTCTGTATTAGCATATTTGATATTGGAGTAATCCAGAAGTAATTGAAAGTAATCAAATTACATTACTTTAATATTATGGTACTTGGATTACGTTACTGATTACATTTTTCAACAGGTAACTAGTAACTGTATCGGAATACATTTTTAAAGTAACCCTTCCAACCCTGGAGCTGAGTTTCTGCTTCAGGGTGGCTCATAACTGACGGCTGATTTAAAACAGTTCTGCAGAACACAGTGGGTCTAAATCCATCTACAGCGTAACACTGAGTCAACTCTTGGATTGCAGTTGCTGCTGAAGATCTTGGCTAGCTATTAGTTTTTTTTTCCCTACGCTGCAGAGTGTACAGGAAAAATACAGATGACTGGGTGAATGTGCATCCAAAGTGTACATAATGAGGTTGAACTGATTAGTTTGTGGCTAATTTTACTGCACCAGATGAATCCAAAAAGCAACTGTTTAGCCTGCAAAATACATGCAACAGATGGAGCTGCCACCTGCTGGATGGTTAGTGGATGTGCACAGTCCATGGCACACTCCTATGGAGCAAACTACTGAGGATTTCTGGTAATAATGACTTCACCCCACCTTCCCATATATAACTGCCCCACCTGAATAATAAGGCATTTATCAATCAGCTGTTCTACATGCATGACACGGTTTTCATGGAGGCAGAAGATGAATTATTTTGCAGCTTCTGTGAGCTGACCATGATTCACATTCATAAATATGGTGAGAAATCAGACCCACGTTTTACCCTAAATGTTGCTAAATAAATTAAAGATTGTACTGTCCAAGTGGTAATAATATCATCAATTAAAATAAATATAGTTGGCGCTTGTGCATTGTTTGTGCTACACTGCAGCTCTGCAACATAGAAACAACAGATTTGTGCTGTTCCCCTTTTTCTTGCAGTCAGTCATTCACTGTATTACAGCATTCAGATTTAATGGAATTGTCAACCGTTCTATCTTTTTCGTGCCAGTTTGCTGTGTAGTGAAAGCAAGTCCTCAGGTTGTGGTCACAAGCCTCACATATCTGCTTCCAAAAGCAGTTTAAAAAATGGAATTTTAATCATGAGATATGTGAAGGCGCAGCTCCACTGCTTTGGTTCTAGTTTTATGACTGTACATCAAGCAGATTTTGCCAGAAGAGGGAGGTGCAGCACGCAAACAGCTCCACCCACGGCCGCGTGCACAGTGACTGGGACTTACAAACTAACAGACTTCACAGTCGATTGATTGTTTGTTCCGACATCTTAACTAAAGGAACTGCAGAAAGTGTCTTACGTGCACAGCATCACTTACCTCCATGAGTTCAAACAGTAGACTCGGTTCGATGGCAATGGTGAGGTCGTACTGGGCAGGATTTGTACTTGCAATGGAGGAAAAGAAGGAGTCCCTGATGGCACAAGCACCTTCCACTGCCTCCTGCAGTCCTGGACGGTTCCACCCTGAACTGCTTTTGATCCAGCCGCTCCTGAACAAGGTCTCCCCTTCTGCAGAAAGAGTTACCTTGTTGGGTTCCTCATTACAAAGCAATTGTTAGCTGTTAGCATCAAGGAGCTTTAAGGGACCGTGTTACCACCACGTACTGTCGTGTCCTGGTGCATGCAGGTAGACCTCTTCAGCTAGGTGTGGCAAGATCGGCGCTATGGATCTCGTAATGCCGTCCAGAATTTCCTCCAAGGTTGTCTGACACGATCGTCGACCCAACGAGTCCACCGGATCGCAGTACATCCTGAGTGGCAGAAGGAAATTTAAAGGAAAAGATGAAGACGGCAAAGTAAAGCCACAGTGTCACGTGGAAAGTGTTCAGTTTTTGTTTGCAGGTCGACAAACTCAAACCTGTCTTTAATGATACTGAAGTAAAAGCTAGAGAGGTCTCTGGTAATGAAAGCTTGGAGGGTACGGATGACTCTGCTGACATCAAAATCACTGTAGGCGTCCGTCACCTGAGGACACGGACACACACACACACACACACACACACACACACACACACACACACACACACACACACACACACACACACACACACACACACACACACACACACACACACACACACACACACACACACACACACACACACACACAGCATCAGGTAAGGCATAGCGGGCCCAACCCCCTCCGGGATCATGAGCTTTCCTCTAGATGAAAAAGCTGATTTTGCTGACTGCAGCCGAGGACCCTGTCATTGTTTTGATGTCACAGCTGATTTTGGTGTGAAATCATCATCAGTACACCGCACAAACACAGGGAGAACATACACTGCAAAAAAGGGTGTCTAAAACCAAGCTCAATCTGAGGGAAACCATGTGGCTGCACGGACAGTTAATTTCACCAGAAACAAGCATGGCGAACACTTACAATAAGAAGTTAACTCTTAAAACAAGAGAACCTAAAGATTTTGTTTGGTTTTTTTGTTTATATAATTTTTTTGTTCTTACCAAGATAAAAGAAAACCCAAAAACTTTAGATTTAGAAGTGTTTGATAATTTATCTTGTTTTTAGGGTTAATTTCTTATTTTGTCACAAATCACGATGGCAACAGGAGCCTTTCTTACATACAACACGGGGCGTTAGTTCCACGAGCGCAACACTGACGAGTCCTTCGGTGATTCAGTGGGTTTTGCGTGTCTCTAACTCTGAACTCACCTTCATGCTGTACTCGCGGAGGAGGTGTAACATGTACTGGTCAATGTAGTACATCTGTTTGGGGTCAAGAGCCTGAGCACGTGGGTCAAAACCCTGCAGGTTACCAAGCATGAACTTTAGAGTATTCCTCAACTGGAGAAGAACAAAAGAGACAAACACAACAAAACAGAATTAGAAATACAGAGAGTCAAAGACAGACAAATCTATGGGCTAAAAATGAGGCAGTCTGACACAGTTCAAGCCGGACTCCTTCACTGTCTGTCTCCATTTAAGTGGCAGATTTAGAACAGTTCAGTCCAAAAAGCAAAAGGTGCTTTAAAAGACAATTTAAATAAAACAACAGAGAACAAACGTCTCACTTTTTTAATCACTGCTGTCATATTAAAATGCTGTTAGAAAACAAGGCTCAGAATCATGAATCTGTTTCAAGTCCACACTTTAACATAATGACCAGGGTCCGTCGAGCCTGGTCCAGCAGGAACCAGTCACTGGGAGCTAAACAGGTCCCAGTGACTGGGATGGAGGCCCCGAGGGGCCACACAGGTACCTTGTTGATACGGTCTCTGGCAGAGTTGAGGGCAGTGGGACCAATCTGAATCTCAGTGAAGATGTTTGACTCTGCAACCCACCAACGTAGCACATCTGCCCCGTACGCTGGCAGACTGCCATCCTGACAAACACCAGACACATTAACAAATAATAAAAAAAAAGCTTTGGGCTAGTACATGATGAAATAAATAAATAGCAGCAGCTTGGAGGATTTCTAAGCAGGTAAAACACGAGCTGATCTGAAATGCTTTAGACGCTGATGTTAATTAGTGGAGCAGCTTAACTAAAATTTCCATAACAATTGTTCATTTTGTGATAAAAACATCAAATTTGGCACACACATTCTAAATTAACTAGTGTTTATTTTCATGTATTGAGCCATCCTGGAGCTGACCTCTAATGAGCTACAGGGAATTCCATAAAGAATTACACAGGGGTCAAGAATTTAAAATTCTCCAATCATGTTGAATACTACACCACATTATTTGTCTGATCATAATTATTCCAAAAAGGTATAGTTTGGACCATCTATGACTGAATGTTCTGGAGTTATGAGGTAAAAACTGCAAAAATGGTGACAAAGGTCAGTTTCAGTTTGTACAGGAGTCAAAAATTAAAGTTGCTTCAATTTTGGTAAAAATGATGCAATTTATTGGTTAATAGCATTTTAAAAACGAATAGTTTGCACCATCTGTCATGCTTCGTTATCATGTTATAGGGTAACATATGAGGTCTGTTAGAAAAGTATCCGACCTTTTTATTTTTTGCAAAAACCATATGGATTTGAATCACGTGTGATTGCATCAGCCAAGCTTGAACCTTCGTGCGCATTCGTGAGTTTTTTTCACGCCTGTCGGTTGCGTCCTTTGCCTGTGAGCAGGCTTTGTGTGAGCAGTGGTCTACCCCTCTCGTCGGATTTTTATTGCGAATAAATGTCTGAACGATTTGGAGCTTTGCTGCATCAATTTTTTCCAGAAACTGTGAGAGACCTCCAGCTGGACACCATTCGGAAAATTCAGATGGCTTTCAGGGACCATTTTATGGGGATTACACAGATTAAGGAGTGCTCCAGCCGGTTTAAAGACCACCCACAGCATCTGAGAGCGCGGCGCACTCCGAGCGCCGATCGACAGGCTGACACAACCAGATCATTTCCAAAGTGAAGGCTTTGTTGATCCGGGATGTCGTCTGACTTCCACAAAAAAGGCATAAGGCGTGGACATCAGCACTTTTTCTGCACATTCCACTGTTACAGGAGTTTTTTTTCATGGAAAAACAAAACCACTTCCGTGCTGGTCTCACAGGACGGCTTTGAGATGGATTTCAGACGGCTGTCGGTGGCTTTTTAGTCGTGTGACTATCCGAGAAATTGTGCATGAGCTGGACATGCCCCAACATGTCCTGTGAGGCTTCATCAAGGCGTTGCTTTGCGCCATGCAGCTCCGCCGCGACGCGCGGAATTCCTCCGCTCCTCTTTCCATGACAAAAACTCCTGTAACAGTGGAATGTGCCGTTCATTTCTAAACTGGACGCTGTGTTTTATCCGGGATATCATCTGACTAGCACAGGAATTGTGGAAGACGTGGACATCACTTTTTCGGCACATTGAGAGAGACATGCAGAGGAATTCTGCGCGTCGCGGCGGAGACGCATGGCGCAAAGCAACGCCGTGATGAAGCCTCACAGGACATGTTGGGGCATGTCCAGCTCATGCACAATTTCTCGGATAGTCACACGACTAAAAAGCCACCGACAGCCGTCTGAAATCCATCTCAAAGCCGTCCTGTGAGACCAACACGGAGGTGGTTTTTTCCGCGCCATGAACGGCACGGTGGTGCATCCCTCCGCTTCTTTTTCCATGAAAAAAAAAAAACTGTAACAGTGGAATGTGCCGAAAAAGTGCTGATGTCCACGCCTTATGCCTTTTTTGTGGAAGTTTTCAGCGGGGTTTCAGCCTGTCGATCGGCGCTCGGAGTGCGCCGCGCTCTCAGATGCTGTGGGCGGTCTTTAAACCGGCTGGAGCACTCCTTAATCTGTGTAATCCCCATAAAATGGTCCCTGAAAGCCATCTGAATTTTCTGAATGGTGTCCACCTGGAGGTCTCTCACAGTTTCTGGAAAAAATTGATGCAGCAAAGCTCCAAATCGTTCAGATATTTATTCACAATAAAAATCCGACAAGAGGGGTAGACCACTGCTCACACAAAACCTGCTCACAGGCAAATGACGCAACCGACAGGCGTGAAAAAACTCATGCATGCGCACGAAGGTTCAAGCTTGGCTGATGCAATCACACGTGATTCAAATCCATATGGTTTTTGAAAAAAATAAAAAGGTCCGATACTTTTCTAACAGACCTCATATGTCACATGTCATAGAATCCAATGGACGTCGAACTTGTTTGACCTTTACTTTGGAGACCAAACATTTACCACAGTCAAAACTATTCCATTTATTAATCCTTTTATTTCAACCAATGATTTGCGTCACTTTTTACCAAAATTGGAGCAACTTTAACTTTTGACCCCTGTACAAACTGAAACTGACCTTTGTCACCATTTTTGTTGTTTTTACTCCAGAATGTTCAGTCATAGATAGTCCAAACTATACCTTTTTGGAATTATGTTTTCAACATGATTGGAGCATTTTTAAATTTTGACCCGTGTAATTCTGTGACCCCAGTAGCTCATTAGAGGTCAACTCCAGGATGGCCCTACAGCTGAAAATAAACATTAGTTAATTTAGAATATGTGTGCCAAATTTGATGTTTTTATCATAAAATGCACAACTGTTTTGCTACACCGCCCCACTAAATGAAACCTGTTGGTCATACGTGACCAAGTACATAGCATGTGTCAAACATTTCACCTTCTCCCCGTTGATGACCGTATCAGGATCAACAACGTTTCCCAGAGACTTTGACATCTTCTCTCCCTTCTCACTGACAGCAAAGCCATGAACCACCAGAGACCTGCAGGCGAACAAAAACCATAATTAGAGTCAACGCCACCAACAGCAGAATACAGTGAAATCCAAACAACAAAACTATTTGCATCAGGTTTCGCATTTTTTGCCCCCCATGTTACACTAAGATATGATTTCAACCAAGCCCCAACATCCAGTTGTGAAAAATGAAGCCATCGTGGAAGAGCCAAAACCTACAGTTCCTTGACTGGCAACTTGACACTGGCTCCAAAAGTAACTCAGTCCCCACAGACCCCCATGTTAAATGTTCAACTTCACAGGAGAAATAAACATGTTTTCAGCTTGGTACAAAAAAATAGTTTAGGGGCGCGGTCGCTTTGGGTCCAGGCAGCCACCCACTAGCAATAGCTGCTAGCTCCCATGGAGTCAACCACATCTGCCCTTTCTGAGCATTTTATTATAAAAATCTGAGATAACATGGCTTGTTGTGCAGCTAATTGTACTAAGGGACCATCCAAGAAGTTGGTGCTCTGGTATGAGTGAAATTTTAGTAATTATTTAATTACTATGTTAGCACCATGAACCCTAATCAGGGGGTACTAATACCATGGAAATATTAACTCCATGGTTACTCTACAGTTACTGGGGCAATAAGCTGATCTTATTCTTTAACACCAGCATATAAGACACCCACTATAAGAACAGTCAGCAAAAATATGTCTCAGTCTCAGCTATCTTAGTAGCCGTGAGACAGGCTGGTCTTTCCCCATGATCCACCTCTTGGGAAGCAGGAGAAATCAGGCAATGCCAAAACAGGGACATGCAAAACCATCTCAGTCCAGCTTCAAACCTGCTCTTCAGAAAACCCTACGGGTGGACGTCACAGAGGGACTGTCCAGTGTACAACTTGAAATTATTTACACACTGTCCAAATACAGTAAGTATAATGTTCTGGGTCTACCTTTTGATACCATGAATCACAACAAACTGTAGGATTTAGGACGAGATCAGGAGTGTCGTTCTGGTAGAATATCTACTTAGATCACAGAAACTTACAGGGACACTCTTAAATCAAAATAAAATGTCTTAAATCAAATTATTGCTGCAGTTACAGATGGCAAAATGTGGATCCTCCCCAGATGAGATTCAAACTTCTTCAAACCTGTGGGTCAGGTCACGGTGGGTTTGTCCAGTGTATTATACAGTGATGGATTCTGAGAAGTTGACTAATAACCAATTCCACCAGTAGCCAATGAAAAGCCATTTATGGGTTCATCAAGAACAGACTTTTGTTTTGACCATTTCAAATGATGAAGTTTCAACAAATGCACCTCTTTAAACTTTTATCATTTCATCGTGCAGTTAAAATTTTCTTTTCTTCTTCTTCTGGATGTGTATTTTACAGCAGTTCATGAAGAAAGCTTCACATGATGTGAGGTGGGACACTGACTTGTACGGTGCTTTGTTTCTGGTGGCGACACTGGTGAGCAGGGAGGACTGAAACCATCCTCCAACCTGGTCCTTCCCCTCCACATACACATCGGCCCTGGAGTCCATCTCTGCAAGAGGAGCCGAGGAGCAGATTACAAAGGCGACCAAAAAAAAAAAGGGGGGGGGGGGGGAGGCAAGATTATTCATTCATACACTGACTCCATCTGTGCATTTCCTAAACCTGCTTATTCCAATTAAAGGTTCATCCCACTGGTCATTGGGCAAGAGACGGGGTCCACCCTGGACATACTGCAGGGCCAACACAAACAAAGAGACCAAAAAATTTGTTTAAACTCCCACTAACACCTAAGGCCAATTTAAAGCCCCTAATTCACCTAACCGGCATGTCTTTGGAAGTGGGAAGAAACCGGAGCACCCAGAGGGAACCCATGCAAACACGAGGAGAATATGCAAACTCCACACAGAAAGGAGCAGCTGGGAAGCGATCCCAGCACCATCTCACTGTGAGGAAACACTGGTTAACCACTAAGACCTTCATTTGTGTTGATCATGAACATTCACTGCATTTTAATCAGTTTGTCCTCCTTATATGTAGTTTAATAAAATGAGTTAAACAACAATAGCATTTTTGTTTGTTTTTGAGGTTATCGTCTTTAAGTTGGAGGGACGGACTCATTCAGTCACTCACTTGATTTGTATTGGATTTATTTTCTAGCCACAACCTGCAGGAGGACACTGACACTGTACTCTCTTACATTAAGAACTGTGTTGACACTGTCACCGTCAACAAAAGGGTCAGGGTTTTTCCGAACCAGAAGCCCTGGATGAACAGTGTAGTCCAGTCCCTATTAAAAAGCTGCAACACCACCTTTAAATCAGGGGACAGGGCCCTGTACAGCACGGCCAGGTCTGATCTGAAAAGAGGCATCAGGGAGACCAAGGCTGCCTACAAGAAAAAGATAGAGGACCACTTCACTGTGAATGACCCCAGAATGATGTGGCAGGGAATAAATCATATAACCAACTACAGAAGCAGCAACCCAGGAAATGCTAGGTCTGACGCCTCGCTGGCAGAGGAGCTGAAACGCGTCTTTGCCCGCTTCGAAGCAGACAGACCAGCAGCAACTCCACACCTACCACCCTCCAGCACTAGCACGCTAACACTTCAGGAACACGAAGTGAGACGTGTGCTGTAGGCGGTGAACCCCAGGATGGCGGCCGGCCCCGATGGTGTACCTGGAAAGGTACTCAAAGCGTGTGCTGACCAGCTGGCTGGAGTTTTCACCTGCATCTTTAGCCTGTCCCTGTCGCAGACCACCATTCCACTCTGCCTCAAATCCTCCACCATCATTCCAGTCAGCAGTAGAGAGTATAAATGACTACAGGCCTGTTGCACTTACGCCTGTGATCATGAAGTGCTTTGAAAGACTGGTCTCTCAGCACATCAGGGCCTGTCTGCCTCCCATTCTGGACCCCCACCAGTTTGCCTACAGGGCAAACCGCTCCACAGAGAATGCTATCACCACAGCGCTCCACACCGTGCTGAGCCACCTGGAGTACCAGGGGAGCTATGTGAGGATGCTCTTCCTGGACTTCAGCTCAGCCTTCAACCACATTATCCCAGAGATCCTGGTCCAGAAACTGACACATCTGGGCATCTCCACCACCATCTGCCAGTGGATCAAGGACTTCCTCACAAACCACCCACAGTCTGTGAAACTTAGCCCCCACCTTTCCTCCACCATCACACTCAGCACCGGTTCCCCTCAAGGCTGTGCACTGAGCCCCCTCCTGTTCAACTTTTACATGCACGACTGTTCTCCGACCCATCCCACAAACACCATCAGAAAGTCTGCGGATGATACCACCATGATTGGGCTTATCTCAGGGGGGGATGAGACCGACTACAGAGACGAGGTAAATCGACTGACAGTGTGGTGTTCAGCTAACAACCTGCTGCTGAACACTACAAAAACAAAAGAAATAATCCTGGACTTCAGGATAGGCAGGGCTGACCGAGCTCCGCTCTACGTCCAAGGGGACTGTGTGGAAAGGGTCAGCTCCATCAGGTTCCTGGGAGTGCAGCTCTCTGACAGCCTCTCCTGGACTGCCAACACCACAGTGGTGGTGAAGAAAGCCCAGCAGTAACTCCACTTCCTGATGGTCTCCTCCAGAAACAATCTGGAGGAGAAGCTACTGGTGTTGTTCTACAGAGCCACCATCGAGAGCATCCTGACGTACTGCATCACAGCGTGGTACAGGGGGTGCTCAGCAGCAGACAGGAGAGCGCTGCAGAGGGTGATCAAAACAGCCCAGGGGATCACTGGTTGCTCTCTGCCCAGCCTGGAAGACATTGCCAGCTCTCGCTACCTCAGCAAAGACACATCCCACTCCAGCAACCACCTGTTTGACCTACTACCCTCCGGCCGACGGTATAGGTCATTCAAAATTAGGACAAACAGACTCAGGGACAGCTTTCTCTCTAGAGCGATCTGCATTTTCAAGTTTCTTGTGCAATATCTGTACCCATGTGCAATATTTCCCGTGCAATATTATTCTACAGTTGTACATAATTCTCATTTTACTTACATCTTTTATTTGGCTAACAATTACTCGCACCTCGGAAAAGCACCTTTTGGAGTTGCACTCAAATCTCGTTGCAATGCAAATTACAATGACAATAAAGGCGATTCTGATTGTATAGGGTGCATGCCGGGGACTTCTACCAAATCCAAGGAATCAAAATCTAATTAATTCCAGCAGGCAGACAAAGTGGAGTTAAAGCCCCCCCCCAGTAAATGGGTAGTTGTTTTAATAATCAGACAAACATCAAAGGAACAGTTATCAGCCACGCCCACTGTCATCCCGAGTCCATGCACAGATAAAACAAGCCAACAGGAAAAAATGTGCAGTTTGGACAAATCCTGAGAAAAGAAGAAAGTGTGACAGGGTTCTGCCAAGAACAAGAAGCCCAGAGCCAGAGCCAGAGCCATGCCATGGGACACCGTTCACCACGAACTCCGGATTAACACCCAGCAGGTGTAAAGAAGAAGAAGGAGTGTGATGAATCCTCATCTGGTAGTAACCAGTTAAACAGAGTCAACCCTTGTGTTTAAAAATCAACTCAGGCTGAAATTACATTTCCAAAGAGCAATTAAAGGCAGCAAGAAAAAGTAGCATCAGCGCGAGCCAGAAGGAAGAACCAATAAAGTACGAGACAGCGATGTTAGCAAAAAAAAAAAAAAGCCCACAGACAGTTGGCTAAACAACCTGTGACGAGAGGTTTACGGAGCGGAGCGGGAAGCCAGCTGAGACGAGACTCAGGCTCCTCCGAGTCGTCCTCATTCCACTCTGGAAACAACAGCAACAGTGTAAATCATCCACCGTCCTGGAACCTCAACGTGCACAGCAGGACACATTCAGAACTATGTGCCGCCACAGCAGCAGCATTTGTGTTGAAAAAAATAAATAAATAAAAGCGCTGACCAAGTTCTTTTTGCAGAGGCGAGGGAGTTACGACACAAAACATAAAAAAGATCATTATCTGATTATTGCAGTTACCGGATTATTAATGTGTTCACGTAAACGCCATAGAGTAATAAGATTTATCAGAGTAAGGCTGTTACTGGATTATGAGAAATTGATAGCCACACCTTGGTTTTTGATCACAACAGTGCATCCATAAAGTATTCAGAGGGCTTCAGTTTTAAACATTTTATGTTACAGCCTTATTCCAAAATAAAGTAAATTATTTCCCTGAAAATTCTACTCACAAAACCCCATAATGACAACAGGTAAAAAGTTTTGTTTTTCTGAAACTTGTGCAAATTTAATCAAAATAAAACTCTTAAGAAATCACGCATAAATAAGTATTCACACCCTTTGCTCAATACTCTGTTGATGCACCTTTGCCAGAAATTACAGCCTCAAGTCTTCTTGAATATGATGCCACAAGCTTGGTGCACCTATCTTTGGGGGGGTTTTGCACATTCCTCTTTGCAGCATCTCTCAAGCTCCATCAGGTTGGATGGGAAGCGTTGATGCACAGCCATTTTCAGATCTCTCCAGAGATGTTCAATCAGATTCAGGTCGGGGCTCTGGCTGGGCCACTCAAGGACATTCACAGAGTCGTCCTGAAGCCACTCCTTTGGGTCATTGCACTGCTGAAAGGTCAAGAGTGCTCTGGAGCAGGTGTTCATCCAGGATGTCTCTCTGCATTGCTGCATTCATCTTTCACTCAATCCTGACTACGAGGTCTGTGAGAAAACTATCCAACCTTTTTATTTTTTTCAAAAAATTATATGGATTTGAATCATGTGCACTTGCATCAGACAAGCTTGAACCTTCGTGCACATGCGTGAGTTTTTTCACGCCTGTCGGTTGCGTCATTCGCCTGTGGGCAGGCTTTGAGTGAGCACTGGTCCACCCCCCTCGTTGGATTTTTATTGTCAGGGAAATGGCTGAGAGGCTGCCACTTTGCTCCATGAATTTTTTTTCAGAAACAGCCAGTTGGAAACCATTCGAAAGATTCAGATGGATTTCGGTGAAGATTCTGTCGGCATCACACGGATTAAGGAGTGTTAAAACCTTTTTAAAGACGGCCCACAGCGGCGGAGGGTGTGCGGCGCACCGAGCGGTCATCGACAGGCTGGAACGACCAGATCATTTCTAAACTGAACGCTGTGTTGATCCGAGACATCGTGTGACTACCACAGAAATGGCAAGAGAGCTGGACATAGCACTTTTGTGGCACATTCCACTGTTACAGGAGATTTTGTAATGAAAGATGTGCAGAGGATTTCGCGCGTCGGCACAGAGCCGCTCATTGCGCGCAAAAAAAAAAAAAACACCTCCGTGTTGGAAACCATTCGTAAGATTCAGGCGGCTTTCGGTGGCTTTTCAGTCGAGTGAGTATCCGAGAAATTGTTTAACAGCTGGGCATGTTCCAACTTGTCTTGTGAGACTTCCAACATGGAGGTGTTGTTTGTCCAGCGGCTGTGTCCCGAGGCGCGAATCCGTCCGCACGTCTTTCATTACAAAATCTCCTTTAACAGTGGAATGTGCCGATAAAGTGCAGATCCCGACCTCTTCTGAAACTTCTCTGCTAGTCACACGATGTCTCCCATCAACAGAGCCTTAAATCTGGAAGTGATCTGCTCGTTCCAGCCTGTCGATGGCTGCTCGGGGCGCGGTGCGCCCTCCGCCGCCGTGAGCCGTTTTTAATCCAGTTTTAATGGTTCTTAATCCGTGTGATACTGACAGAATCTTCACCGAAATCCATCTGAATCTTTCGAATGGTTTCCAACTGGCTGTCTCTAAAAGTTTCTGAAAAAAAAATTCATGGAGCAAAGCGGCAGCCTCTCAGCCATTTCCCTGACAATAAAAATCCGACGAGTGGGGTGGACCAGTGCTCACTCAAAGCCTGCCCACAGGCGAATGATGCAACGACAGGTGTGAAAAAACTCACGCATGCACACGAAGGTTCAAGCTTGTCTGATGCAAACGCACATGATTCAAATCCATATAGTTTTTGAAAAAAATAAAAAGGTCGGATACTTTTCTCACAGACCTTGTAGTCTCCCAGTTCCTGCTGCTGAAAAATATCCACACAGCATGATGCTGCCACCACCATGCTTCACTATAGGGATGGTGCCTGGTTTCCTCCAAACATGATGCCTGACATTCACACCAAACAGTTCAATCTTTGTGTCATCAGACCAGAGAATTTTCTTTCTCATAGTCTGAGAGTCCTTCAGGTGCCTTTTGTCAAACTCCAGGTGGGCTGCCATGTGCCTTTTACTAAGGAGTGGCTTCCTTCTGGCAACTCTACCATACAGGCCTGGTTGTTGGGTTGCTGCAGAGATGGCTGTCCTTCTGGAAGGTTCTCCTCTCTCCAAAGAGGAATGCTGGTGCTCTGACAGAGTGACCATCAGGTTCTTGGTCACCTCCCTGACTAAGGCCCTTCTCCCCCAATTGCTCAGTTTAGACAGGTGACCAGCTCTAAGAAGAGTCCTGGTGGATCCAAACTTCTTCCATTTATAGATGATGGAGTCCACTGTCCTCATTGAGACCTTCAAAGCAGCAGAAATGTTTTTGTACCCTTCTCCAGATTTGTGCCTCAAGACAATCCTGTCTCTGAGTTCTACAGACAATTCCTTTGACTTCATGCTTGGTCTGTGCTCTGACTGTCAACTGTAAGACCTTATATGTAGACAGGTGTGTGTCTTTCCAAATCATGCCCCATCAGCTGAATTTACCCCAGGTGGACTCCAATTAAGCTGTAGAAACATCTCAAGGATGATCAGTGGAAACAGGAGGCACCTAAGCTCAATTTTATACTTCATGGCAAAGATTGTGAATACTTATGTACATGTGACTTGTTTGTTTTTTAATGAATATGCAGAAATCAAAAAACATTTTCACATTGGTATTATGGGGTATTGTGTGTAGAATTTTGAGGAAAAAAAATTAATTCCATCCATTTTAGAATAAGGCTGTGACATAAAATGCAGATACAGTGAAGCGCTGTGAATACTTTCCAGATGTACATTATTTCATTTCCTCTGACACGTGTGTACCGTTATCTGATTTCTTTTGTTCTTTTACATCTGCATGTCTTGGCTGAGTGGGCAGATTTTCTGGTATGTGAGCATTTTTAAAACTTAATTTTTCCTCATGCACAATTTGCAGACTCTTGTTAGGCTACATTTCAGCCACATTCACTTGATTGTCCTTGAAAAACATATCTGTTGCTGATGTGGCACAGAGTGAAAATCAGTCAGAGTATTCTGCACATGCTGGAAATACACACCAAGACTCCTGTCACTGTACACTGCCAGTAAATATTTTGGCACCTTTTACCCTCTGCAAAATGATCCATGATCAAATCAAATTATGAACAAATCAAGAAAAACTGTCACTTTGGACAAAGGAAGCTGGTGGATTATCCAGCTGAAATCTGACAAAAACCTTGACAACAATCCAGACTGAAAAATAACATTGGTTCAGAAAACAGAACCGAATTTAGGACAAATGTTTCCATTCTCAGTTTGTGGAATAAAAAACAAAACAAACAAACAAAAAAACACCACCCACAAAGTGTACCTTCTAGGACGGCAGCCCATGATGATCCGCTGTCAAACCAGATGTCCAGCACGTCCTGTCCACGCATGTAGTCAGTCACTGGACCTCCTTTACTCTGTTAAACACAGGGACAATTTAAACTACTGTGAATAATTTGAGGCCGTCACAAGGAGCCACATGAGAAGTTTATTAGCCACATATTGACTTAAAAAAGAAGAAGAAAAAAACATACTCGTACACATTCAGAAATAATAAACCGCTATTACAAAAAACCCCACACTGAACAGTACAACAGCTCAGACCTCACTCACATCCGGTCGTACGTGTTGCCATGGTGGGCTACAGGGGCCCGTACCCCCGTTGTACAGCTGAAGCAAGTCATGAGCATGCAGCTAATAAGGGCTTTGTGAGGACAGTAAGACATGCGAGTAATGCATGGTCATTGTACGGGTGACGTGCTTCAGAAGTACTACACAAAAGTACTCCACACTTGCTATTTGTGAGTCCTGCAAGACAGAAGTACATTTCACTTTCCTCCCCCAAGTGTGACACGTCTCGAAATGAGCAGAAAATAAACTGTTACTTCATTAAATACGACCAGTCTTTACAGCAGGTGATTTATTTTTTTGTGTCCATGTGCAGGTGGAGTCTGTAGTACACTACAGCATGCGGCGTGCACACCACTACAAATAATGGAACTCAGAGCGCAGCACAAACCACATTAGGGCATCAAAAGTTTTTGCTAATTTTTAAGATTAATTGTATATTGGAGTTTATGGACGTGACCTAGCTAATGCTAACATACGAGGGGATACGGTGTCATCATTCTTTCTGATACCCATTTATAATCTCACCTTGTTGAGGACCTCTGCTGGCAGCAGTGCCTTGATGGGAAGCTCCCACCAACAGTCGCTGCCTTTTTCTTTGAAGAGGTTTATTATGTGCAGCATTGTGTGTCTGCAAAGGCCAGAGAGAGGAACATCTGCATTACTGGACAGACGGCAGATCTCACAGAGACATTTATAATGCTGCCAAAAGACATTTTATACAAGAAATAATAATAATAAAAAAATGTGAACACAGGAATCTCAGATTAATTGGAGAATAAAAGTTCTGTTGCTAAATATGGCTATGACATTAGTCAGAATACATTTATAGGACCACTTTGAATGAGAGCTTCAAGTGCACGCTAGTGTGTGTACAAAAATTCAGGAGTACCTCCTCTTCCTTGGAACTTCTGCTGTCTACAGGAATATCAGAGATTTTTGATGGACCTACAACTGAGGCTGTCCACACCTCTCAGTGTTCAAGACAGCTTTAAGCACTCTGGACAACAGAATTGCATCTGGTCCTCATGTGCTGAACTCAGAGAACATACTACTGACATCGGGGTCCCTCTGTGCATCACTGTAACATTCAGCTGTACCCCTAACTTATAAACTTATCAATGGCAGCTCCAGCAGGGTGAACAGCCTACATGTGTCTACATGTCTGTAGCTATGAGCTAATGGTCAGGGTAATGCCTGTAAATGTGTGCCTGTTTAATGTGGGTTTTATGTAAATACTGTTGAATGCATTTAATGTTTTCCTGTAATGGCTGTTGGATGCAGCAGTCAGGTTTTATCCAAAGCCAAAGTTACATTAAAGCTATCGTGCTGCCCAAATTTCACCAAACTGACAAAGTTTAGCTTCTCTTGAAATCCAAGCATTGTAATGTCAGTTTATTTTAGAAATGTTTTGTAAAATAACAGCTCATTTTAATCATGTTGGCTTAGGAGCCAGAGACACTGTCATTGACTGTGCTGGTCTCCGCCGCTGCCATAAGTAGTTCAAGGCCATCAAGGGGAACATTTAATTTTTTCTAGACAACGCATATTTTGACTGTATTTGTAAAGTCATATTATGAATCCCCTATTTAAAGGCAAATAAATAAAATTACAGTGGTGCCAAAGAAAATTATTTTTATGCCTGAAATCTTAAAAAGCTAAGTAGCTGTTTACTGCTAATCTTAAAGCTGTACAGCCTTTGGGTTTTTTAAGATGCAAGTCATAAAAAGAATTTTCTTTGGCACAACTATAATTTGATTCCTTAGTATTTAAGTAAGAGATTCATAATATGATATCGCAAATATCAAAATTCATACCGTCTGGAAACAATTTAGAATTTCAACCCCTGAAGGGGAGAAATTCAAGCGATCAGACACCATAACATATATTTGGCAGCAATGTCATAGATCATGTGGGGCTTCCCCCAATCTGTGTGAGGGATGCTGGGAAGGACACAGCAACTGCCAATTAGAGTAAATAATTCATCATGATGTCAGCCGGCTGCTCACTTGAACAAAATAAACCAAGAGTGGAAAATGTTCCAAAACAACTTTTTTTCTGTATAAATCTAATATGTTTCTCATCTATTTTGGAAATGTTGGTGAGTAATAAACACTTCTAAGTCTGATTAGAGTGCCAAGGGACCTGTAGGTTACCAGTTCAATTAAAGCCCAAGGCAAAATGGCCATTTTCAGCATATAAATAACTGGCATTTCCAAACAAATCTACGCTGATAATTTTGCAATGGGAACAATGTCAATGACCAATATTGTGCCCTTGTTAAATTAAAAGAAAAGTTATTGGACAGTTTTAAAGAAAACTGGGTCCAAATACCCAAAAGATCTGTTTACGGCATAAAAATGGCCATCATTTCCAAACTAATGGATCTATGACTATAATACGTCAACAACCCATATTACGCCCTTGACAAATTAGAAAAAAGTTAGACAGTTTTTGAGAAAGTTGTTTTAAGTGTTCAAAATGGCTATTTTCAGCATAAAAACTGCCACCACTTCCAAATGAACAAATATGATTTTTAGACAGGAACAATGTCAATGACCCATATTACGCCCTTGCCAAATGAGAAAAAAGTTATCAGACAGTTTTTGAGATATCGCAATAAATGGATGCTGACAGCAAAGACTACAATGGACACCGCGCCATGACCTAGGGTTAACAGCCTATCGGCTGGTAACCAACCCCCCCGCCAAAAAAACTGTTTTGAAACTATATAAAACCTCTGAAGTGGTTTACAACACATTTTACGAATGTTAGTGTGCACGCCCCGGGAACATGCATCAAACAAGTATGCACATGCCCTTCCTCCTGAAGTCTGTTTGCACGATGGCGTAAAAGAAAAAGACAATATTCACCATGGAATTTCCCTCAGATAAACATGTTCTCTTCAATAAAATGAGCTGTAATTTTGCAACATGTTACAAAAATAAACAAATACAATAATGTTTGGATTTCAGCAGGTACTAAATTTGGTCAGTTTTGTGAAATTTGAGAGGCCGTACAGCTTTAATCATAAGATTTGCGGTGTGTTCACCAAACGCTCCATTTTGGGGTAAACACCGCCAGACAAAACATGGTATTCAATACCAGGAAACCTTAGTCACTGTGACTTGTTCTGATGTAACTCTCCATCATCTCTGCGTGACAATATTATATGATTAAAGCATGAGTGTGAAATGTCAAAAAATTTCAGTGACCATGCAACTATCCGTGTGGTGAAGCCTGTCGTGAAACTATATAAAACCTCTGAACGCGTCTGCACAGTGTGTGAGACGCGTGCATTCTTACTTGTTGATGAGAGCCTCTCCGGTTTCTTGTGGTAGAAGACTGGGATGGGGACGCCCAGCTTCGCTGTCTGGATGCAGCCCAGTAGCTTCTTCTGTCCAACATGGCCAGCAGGCTGCCCCTCGCCGACTCCGGCAAAACACGTACCTTCTTCAACGCCTCCTGTAGAAACGTGTGCACATACACACACTCGTTAGCACTGTTCATGTCAGAGAATCTACATGTTTACTCAATTTAAATGACTTGTGCAAACTAAACTTCAAGACATCTCTATATACTAAGAGACAACTGTACCTGTGTGTATGTCCCTGTCCTGTCCAAACGGCACCTCTGAATTGATCTGAACATGGCACACATATACTATGACATGCAAGGAGTGACACAGGCTATTGATCACTTTTAGTAGTACTCGTAGTAGTAAAGGGAGGGAATCACTTTTGTGCTGCTGCTTGCATCCATCATCATCAGCAGCAGCAGCAAGTGTTCTAAAGGCAGGGATGAGATTGGCAAATTCGATTTTCAGAGGAAAATAAGCCAGGGTCAAGGGGCCGCAGGCAGGGCTGGACTGGGGAAATTTTTCAGGCCGGGCATTTTTAACCAAGACCAGGCCACCACCAGGTATCGAAGGGGAAAAAAATTAAGCCTGCTGTGACAGTGTGGGTTTTTTTTTTTTTGGTCCCTTAACTGATCAATGTGCACCAGGAGACACATACATTTTAACACTATAAGAAGCATTATGAAAACATTCTCCCGAATACAGTTATCATAGGCTTATCAAAAGTACGATCTATTGACAGTAAGGTCACATTACTTTTTAACATAATAAGCGTCATTTCATTCAGCCTGTTAATAAATTAGAAATAGAAATTATATAAAAAACATTTGTTATAGAAATACTGTAGGCTATACTATAAATAATATATCATTACTTGTGTGATACAATTCATCATATAAAGCAAGCAATGATGGATGACTGGACCAATGACTGGATACAAAGGTTGAACTTTTGAAACTGCAATACACAAAAAGGCCACAAGATGGAGACAGTTGTCTATCTCACTATAAGCTACAAGTAACATCAAGGATTTCTTTTATTACCAATTTGTGTTGCTAATCAACTTAGAGAATGACTCCCAATTTAAAATAAAATGTTAGGTATGTGAAATTATGCCAGGACTTGGGAAAATACATTTAAGACAGGGACACCGTTATACCACACCACTGCACCGCAGACTGTGCAAAACAGCATACTTCGTATGACCGACGCATGACCGTCACACAAATAGAATAAAGAAACAACCTGGCGGCGACAGCATGGTAGCTAGCCATGCACACCATTTGCACAGGTTACATTGCTAGGCTATGTAACGTGACTGGCAGAGTTAGCACGAACGAACATAATATCCGACCTTAATTCATATCTGAGTGACCCAGTTAGACAGCACTTTACTTCGGACCAGAAGATCAGAATGTCTCTCTCACACACAGATTGATCTGATTTATGAACAAGTTAGGTTGGCTGTTCATCAATTAATAGCTGAAGTTAACCTTCACTTACCGTCATGGCCGTAGTGGTCCCCGCCTCACTTTATAGTCACCCTTTCTTGACTTCAATGAAAATATGTACTTGTTTTATAAAAAGTAAAATAAAGACCTCTTTCTTGACCTCATATTTAACTGCTGACAGCACTGTACAGTTAAAACCTGTTATTTCTAACCTACATTGTTAATAATGTAACTATTAAATTATTCTAACATTTCTAACATTTAAATTTTCTCTAAACATTTTACTTGTCGAAATTATTATTATTTTAAATAGTATTAGTAGTTGTAGTAAAAAAAGGCTTCAAAACTGGACCTTTAATCTAGGGGTATTGTTACTTCCACGTTCGGCTGACTGACGGACTGATGGAACTTGCTGCGTCGGCGATAAAGACCACTCAGTGTTCTGAATAGACGACAATTTTAAACAAAGGTACTCCTGGCTTTAATTTTTTTTGCATTCTTACCCCCCCCCCTAAAATTTTCTCAACGGATTTGGACGTTTCACAAAATCGACCCCCGGGACTGTCAAATCCGCGGAAATATCTCATCCCTGTAAAGGGATGGTGTCATACTTTTCTATTCTCTTCTTTTGCCTTTGAACTTTTTACCTCTTCATTTTTTTAACCAGCAGCATCATATAGTAGTAGTAGTAGTAGTAGTATAATAGCAGCTGTCTCTTCTTGAAGCAGCGTTAGTCGTTCTCTGGAATCAGTGGGAGGTCATAGCTGTTTTGTTTGTTTGGTTTTTTGGTGAAGTTTAAGTGTTTATTTCAGTCTCTGAATCAAACCTGCCTCAGGGTGAGTAATCTGCGAGTACTTTATAACAACAAACTCACCCAAACACACGTCACCAATAGTTTATCTTCAGGGACATTCTGTTTGTTTTTAAATCACAAAAATTGAGTCCACTTTGAGAACTTAACAATAGAACACGTACTACTGAAAATTCAAAACCTGATCAATAAAAACACTGTTAATTTACAAAGACTGACATTTAAACCAGAACGCTTAACGGAACCAAAAACCAACGACCTTTTCTAATCATGTCTAGTGCAAAAAAACAGACACGACCACGACGTGTTGGCACAAGTTTACCTTGGCTTTGTCTTTGAGTGACGTGGTGTTAATGAACCACTGTTTACTGGGTCTAATGACAACAGGCTGCTTCGTCCTCCAGTCATATGGGTAGCTGTGGACGCAGCGCTCCTCCTTCACCAGAGCACCGCACTCCTTCAGCATGGAGATCACTGTTATCCAAAGGCAAGGAGTGAAGCAGCCATGAGGACATTTAGTAAAAAAATAAAAAATAAAAACTCAAGCAGCAGTGCAATTAGTGACACATTTCTGGTGTTATGTAAGTACTGTATATTATCTGTATAATATTATATTATTATAAGTTCAGAACATCCCAGTGCCAGGATTTTTCAGCATTTGAGTGTTTTTTCAAGACCCATAGAAAATTGAGTTCTATGTCCATGTCAACAACAAACATACCAAACATACCGTCCGCACAACGGTGGAGAGCGAGCCGCGCTCCGGTCCACACTCACACTGCTACCACCCACAGAATGGGTTCCCTTGTGATTACAACTCTAATTTTTTTTTTACACAAGCTAGATCAGCTGATTTACCCCCCCCCATAAAAAAGTGTCATTGGCGCAATAATGCATCTTTGGTGCTGAGCGTTACTATCTGAAAAAACGTGTTTAAGCGTCAATGGCACTCAATGAGTTAAAAGGATCATACAGACGTAACTTTAATTGTAAACTTGCAGGTCTTTGAACCTGGAAACAGATTTATCACGTGATGCGTTACATCAGAGCTTAACAACCGGATAGTTTCTGAGATCAATCCATTGCATGTTGACCTCAGACCCCAATGACTGAAAAATCTAAATTTTGACCTTTGACTAGAAATTTTCCAAAACAAACCCTGTTGAGGACAATTCTGGGGTCAACCTGCAGGTAAAGAGCAAATTTGTTTGAAACTGGCTTGATTATTTTAGAGGAGTGGAACAAACAAAAGGTTCTGAAATTACTCTATGATTTCTGTGCAGAAATGGTCTGTCCTGCTGACTGCAAACGCAGCTGCATCTAATCTTTCCGGCGGAGAACACACATAATGCATGTTATACAGGCAAAACAAAATGTGCTTTTTCGACCGATCTGATGCATCAAAGTAAAGCCCTGCACTGGACTAATTCTTTTTTGTCCCGTTCCCGCCCGCTCCCACTGAATTTTGAACCGTTACCGCCTGCACCAGCAACATGTATGTTACAGTCCTGCCTGTTCCCTCAATGTGTCTGTCCAGTCCCGCCCGCACCCGTGAAACACTGAGAACTTTTGCCCACACAGTAATAGCGATGCATTCATTTTGTGTCTCATCCCGTCCCCCGGGAGAAAACACATCATTTAGGCTATTAAAGGGGGTTCTTTGTTTTGATTTCCTGGCCTGTATGTCAGGAATAGTGCTACTATTTGGTTGTTTTCATTTAGTTTGACAGTTTCCTGTATGTACCATATATGGGCATGCAGTGTTGTCATGGTAACTCACCGCACTGTGTTTCTGTATGTGTACCTGTTTGCTCCTGTTATGCCCGCTGCTCCTGTTAAATTAAAAGACGTTCTATGAAAGTAGCGTGTGGCACACTATTCTCCTTTGTTTACTGTCATCCTGTCGCTTCAGTGTTTTGTTTTGTTTTTTTTAGCCGCTCGCTCCCGCCAGATTTGTGTTGGGTCCCATGGGTCCCAATCTCAACGCAGCTCTCTACGTCAAAGTTCATCAAACGTTAATGGGTTTGTTGTCATTACATGCCCTTTATTCTGCTGACCTACATGAAGCAACCATTTATTGTTTTTTTGAGCTGTCATACTCAAAAACTAGAGGGGATCACTCATGGACTCATTTATTCACTCACTGCATTTTAGAATAACCCCCACCCCCAATGTCAAAGAACTAATTAAATCTATAAAAGCTGAAGGTGGTACAAAGCTTTTCACAGCACTGTATTTCACACACACACGTTTGATTTGGTACCTTTATCAGTGCCTTGCTCCATAACAGACAGATTCTCCAGCTCAGGGCCGGCCAGCTCAGTGAACCTGCCGTCCTCATCCATCATACACTCCTGAAGAACAAGCAAACCACACACACAAAATGTGCGTTTACATTTCCATTGATTATCAACTGATTTAACGTTGAAACAGACAAAGAAGGAAAAGTAACCGCTTCAGACACATTCATATGAAATCCTTTCTGCAGGGTTGCGTGGACTTGTGACCATCTTTATATGAGTAAAGTTCTTCTCACACAGAAAACGTGTGCATGGCGCTTAGAGGTGCACGTAGCACTCACCACTATCCACAACAACCCAGTCACAACTTGCCACCAACATGTCACACAGCGCCAGGCAGTTGCTGGCGCTCTCCAGGATGTGGAAAGTCTTTTGATCATGTTCAAAACACTCACAACTCAGCTTCACTCATCGCGCGGTCACCCTGTAAACACCACTAACTCGCCACGCACACGTCTGTCTGACAGAGTGGAAAGCGCCACTGATGTTCAGAAATTACAAATTCATGATAAAATGGAAGAAAAAGTTGATAAAAACAATGGTCAGGAAGCCGCGGACGGCGATGACCGCCACTGAACAGCATGCACACGCAGCGGTCACAAGGCATGACATGCTGCCATCTGCCCAAGCCCCACTCCGCCAAAAAAGTGTGACAATACAGTTTCTGCTTTAATACATTCCTGTGTGCATATTTCTCACAAACAGACACACCTGCTCCTAATTTCAATCAATTATGCAACATCCACTAATGATGCCGCAGGTGGCAGAAAAGTCTATGGGATATTACATCAACAAAACAAAGATGATTTTTCAATTGAGCAGGTGCATCACAATTCACCAGATTTTAATCAGTTTTGCCTAATATGGCCTTTTTATTTTTGAGATACAAAATTATTGCATTTATGATTTTTGAGTTATTGTGTTAAACTGGAGAGTTTGGACTCATTCACTGATCCATCCGTTTGCTGCATTTTACAGGGTAGATGACTGGAAAATCAACATACAGGAAGATCTGCTTCCCCACCTGAGCTAAGGACCTTCTCCCTATAAAATACCAACACAATCCATAAACGTCTTAACTATTTTACTGACACACACACACACACACACACACACACACACACACACACACACACACACACACACACACACACACACACACACACACACACACACACACTTCTAATGACTGTATTGTGTCACAGAGAATCAATAACCTTTCATTTGTTTTTGGTGCATCAACATACAGCAGGATTAGATATGTTAAAAATAAATAAATCACAGAACATACCACTGACAGTTTAAACTGCAGTGCCACACTGTAGTCATCCATGCCATGAGCTGGCGCTGTGTGAACCAATCCTGTTCCTTTCGCCATTGTCACATGATTGGCTGGCAACAGAGGAACTTCCTTGTCAGAAATAGTGGGATGTTTACAGAACCCGCCCTCGAGTTGAGTCCCTGGGAAACCAAGAACACAGGACATGAGCACATTAGGTTTGTATCTGAGAGACACAACTCAAAGGTTGTCTGGTAACGACTGTTCTGTCTGTGTGTGTCACCTGTGAAGGTGCCCACGGTCTCCAGCTCTGTTCCCAGCAGTGCTGCCGTGCTGGCTGTGCGCTCAGTGGCCACTATGAGCAGCTGAGAGCTGTCCGACTGCTTCAGCAGCGAGTATCTGCAGGCCACAAACAACAGTGTCACTGTGAAACCTCCATCGACAGTAAACGGTCATATCACATGCAAGTTCCATGTCAACTGCAGATGGATTTGGAAATGAAACTGACAAGCTTATCAGCTACACGCAACATCAAAACTCCACCTATGTTGATAGAGAAAGAAGACGCGCCTGCTTCAGCTCCAGTCAAACAAAATCCTTCCCTCAGGGTTTTGTGAACCATGTTATGCGAGTTTTACAATGTAACCGCTGCTAAACAAATTCAAAGGTGCCAACCTTCAGTGACGTCATATCCATCTGTAAAAAGCAAGAAGCGTCTGTGTGTGGCTATGTGGCTCCCATATCTCCCTATTTGTCAGATCCTGTGCATCCTTTATTATGAAAATTTGGGGAATTCATTTTCAAAACCTTTATTTTGATTAACATTGTAACATTTGTAATTCCAAGATGGCGTGGCTCGCTGATGTTACTGGTAGCAAAGTTAAACAACATCATCAGATAGTTCATGCTGCTTGCACCATTTCACAATAAAATGTTTAATGCCAGCATCCCAGCAAACAGTTTTACTGTGAAACGCATGCTGTCAGTGTTCCCTGTGACCGAGTTTAACTTAACACTGAGGAGACGTTAACTAAAATCCATTTTTGCTAACACCAAAAAAATTTCTCACTGTTTGTACAACATTTCAGTATATGCCGAATAAAACCTTATATTTGCTGTGAGTTCAAGTTTTATTTAAATAAACTGTGTTGAGAAGGTTGAGTACTGAGATTTAAATATTCTAAATGTTCTGTTTAATTTTGTCTGAGTCTCCTGTTTAATAGGAATCCTTTTATTTTCATATACTTGATAATAAAACAGATTTTTGAAAACAATATGAAATACTACATTCAAATAATAATATACTGTAACATATCAATCAAAACACAGACCCACATGACAAAAAAGTGCTTATTTTCAACTCCACATGTGAATCAAATATCTTTAATTTGTGCCAAGTGGCTTGTGAATGTTTGTATTGGATCAAAATTTATATTATTTCTACCTCAAATGTTAGAATGTAAGTCTGGCAAATTAAAAAGAAAAAATATATAAGTATGTACTAGCAAAAAAGAGAAAAGTATATACAAAACTGGATATGTCAGTGGCAGTGGATATTGCACATCAACAAATATTGCACTCATTTTAAGTGTATCATGTGACCGGACTATTTGGTTCCAGTGGCATTCAAACCTCTAACAGCAGTTGGGTAGAAACTGTTTTTCAATCAATTTGTACTTGCTTTAATGACCCTGTACCATCTGCTTGATAGTGCAGCAGATAACTGAAACAATCCTGCAAATGGTGATAGAAGCAACAAATTCAGGACAAATATTACTTAGACATTACTCTTTTGAAAAAAAAAAAAAAACGACTGGCCATTTGAATTTTCAATGGGCACCCAGGTAGGGGTCAACTGAAGAATTACACAGGGGTCAAAATTAACAGATGCTCCAATCATATTGAAAACTACACCACATTATTTGCTTGAACATAAAGATTCCAAAAAGGTATAGTTTGGACTGTAACTGAATGTTAGAGTTATGGGCAGGGTTCCTTTCTGTAGGGATGTGTGGAGAGATACGATCACGTTATTGAATTTTAGAATGTAACTGGAGTGAAACAATCAGAGAACAACTGTTTACTACTTTTAGCATTTTTCTAGGCAGAAACGGTCTGTCTCTGTCACTGATAACTACACCTGCTCCATTTTCATCAACAATCCAGTACCAACTAACCATCCAGCAGGTGACAGCGCTCACAGGTAAGCTCATGGTATACCTCATAGGAAAAAAAATGTTTTTATGAATTGATCTGGTGCATGAATGTTCATCAGATTTTAATCAGTTTGCTATCATGAAATGCTTTTTTTATTGGAAATTTACTGGAGTAATTCAAATTCCAGATAGATCAATTTAAATGCCAACTTATTACAATTTTCTGGTGCTGGTACTTACTGGGTGTTGGACATGTAGCAGACAGCCTGGTTAGCTGGAATGGTCCAGGGCTGGGTGGTCCACACTAACACAGAAATATTGCCTAGATCTGTTAAGTACACAAATCAGGACAACAGTTCAGAGATTTCTCACTCTGTCAGGAGCATCTTCTGGTTGACCTATACATTATAACCGCGTGTATTCACTTTACCTGCTTCAGAGGTGATCGCAGGTGGCACGGTGACCAGAGGGAACTTGACATAAATGGCTTTGCTCACATGCTCAGGATTATATTCCAACTCTGCCTCGGCTAGAGCCGTTCTACAGAGCACAAAATGGGAATGCAAAACAAAAACAGGCATGAGTTAATATAAAATAAATTACTGCAGTTATCTCCAAATGGACTTATCAGTACCTTGATGAAGGAGACCAGAAGACTGGCTTGTAGTCCTGGTAGATAAGACCCTGAAGACGAACAACAGCAGTATTACCATATTAAAATTTATAATGTACACAATGTATTTGATTTGACATCAAGTAAGAGAAAGAATCAATATTATTGGTCTCATTCTTGTGCTTTCTGCAGCACTAATGCTACCACTTAAACTGACAATTGCCGTCTCTCCACCGATCAGGACACACTCCAGAAGACAATGTCAATATTGACAATATTTAAATCATCATTGCCCACCTTGCTGTGCATCTCCTGGAAGACTTTCAATTGTGTCGCCTCGTATTCCCCACTGAATGTGTAGTAACACTGGTCCCAGTCAGCCATTACCCCCCAGCGTTGGAAAGCAGCCTTCTGACGAGCTATGGCCCCCTCTGCAAACTGCCGAGCTGGGTGGAATTGAAAAAACACCCGTTACAGCAGCTGTAAATCTATGTACATCTTAAAGAATCATCTTACAGTCTTTACCTTTCTGTCTGATTTGTAGAGGACTGAGGCCACTAGTCCCAAGCTCTCCAAGAGCCTTCAGCTCAATGGGCAGCCCATGGCAGTCCCAGCCTGGAACGTAGTGGACCAGCCGTCCTCTGAGCATCTCAAAACGGTTACGGATATCTTTCAGGATCTGAATTGAAGGAGATGTTGAATTAAAACAAAATGTGTGCTGATGTGAGCTGACACTACCACCACAAAACAAACTCACACAGTCAATTTGATCACCTGCAACTGCCAAGTGTCAATAGTGAACATAGCATACTGGAAGACACTAGTGACACAACCGCCTCATTATTTATACAACACTGGAGAAAGTCAAAAGGGTACAAATATCTAAAAACAAAATTAAAACACCCCGAAGAACTGTGCAATTCCCAGAGGTACCTTAAGGGTAAGATCAAATCAAATCAATTTTATTTATATAGCGCCAAATCACAACAAACAGTTGCCCCAAGGTGCTTTATACTGTAAGGCAAGGCCATACAATAATTACGTAAAAACCCCAACGGTCAAAACTCCCTTTTAACAGGAAGAAACCTCCAGCAGAACCAGGCTCAGGGAGGGGCAGTCCTCTGCTGGGACTGGTTGGGGCTGAGGGAGAGAACCAGGAAAAAGACATGCTGTGGAGGGGAGCAGAGATCAATCACTAATGATTAAATGCAGAGTGGTGCATACAGAGCAAAAAGAGAAAGAAACACTCAGTGCATCATGGGAACCCCCCAGCAGTCTAAGTCTATAGCAGCATAACTAAGGGATGGTTCAGGGTCACCTGATCCAGCCCTAACTATAAGCTTTAGCAAAAAGGAAAGTTTTAAGCCTAATCTTAAAAGTAGAGAGGGTGTCTGTCTCCCTGATCTGAATTGGGAGCTGGTTCCACAGGAGAGGAGCCTGAAAGCTGTAGGCTCTGCTTCCCATTCTACTCTTACAAACCCTAGGAACTACAAGTAAGCCTGCAGTCTGAGAGCGAAGCGCTCTATTGGGGTGATATGGTACTATGAGGTCCCTAAGATAAGATGGGACCTGATTATTCAAAACCTTATAAGTAAGAAGAAGAATTTTAAATTATATTCTAGAATTAACAGGAAGCCAATGAAGAGAGGTCAATATGGGTGAGATATGCTCTCTCCTTCTAGTCCCCGTTAGTACTCTAGCTGCAGCATTTTGAATTAACTGAAGGCTTTTCAGGGAACTTTTAGGACAACCTGATAATAATGAATTACAATAGTCCAGCCTAGAGGAAATAAATGCATGAATTAGTTTTTCAGCATCACTCTGAGACAAGACCTTTCTAATTTTAGAGATATTGCGTAAATGCAAAAAAGCAGTCCTACATATTTGTTTAATATGAGCACTGAATGACATATCCTGATCAAAAATGACTCCAAGATTTCTCACAGTATTACTAGACATCAGGGTAATGCCATCCAGAGTAAGGATCTGGTTAGACACCATGTTGCTAAGATTTGTGGGGCCAAGTATAATAACTTCAGTTATATCTGAGTTTAAAAGCAGGAAATTAGAGGTCATCCATGTCTTTATGTCTGTAAGACAATCCTGCAGTTTAGCTAATTGGTGTGTGTCCTCTGGCTTCATGGATAGATAAAGCTGGGTATCATCTGTGTAACAATGAAAATTTAAGCAATGCCGTCTAATAATACTGCCTAAGGGAAGCATGTATAAAGTGAATAAAATTGGTCCTAGCACAGAACCTTGTGGAACTCCATAATTAACCTTAGTCTGTGAAGATTCCCCATTTACATGAACAAATTGTAATCTATTAGATAAATATGATTCAAACCACCGCAGCGCAGTGCCTTTAATGCCTATGGCATGCTCTAATCTCTGTAATAAAATTTTATGGTCAACAGTATCAAAAGCAGCACTGAGGTCTAACAGAACAAGCAAGGGGATGAGTCCACTGTCTGAGGCCATAAGAAGATCTTTTGTAACTTTCACTAATGCTGTTTCTGTACTATGATGAATGAAAGATGACCGTAGAATCTTTTTTATGAGCATTCTTAAACTACATATATTTTATACTTGCCTTATGAACAATGGAACAGATCTCAGCCTCACTATATCTAAATTCCGGGTGTGTTAGTGAAATGTAAGGGTAGCTGCTGGTGATCGCTTTAGTAACCTCTGTGCTTCTCTGCTGATTTACTGCTGAACATGCTGTTCTCTTAGATTCTGCTCTCTTTCTGAGGTGCGACTGCTGGATGCAAGGACCTGGGGGGCTGATGCTGCATGCTGAAAAGTTTTTTAGTCTGCCGATGACATCAACAACATCCAACAGGACTCAAGACCTTGAGACAGTGTGGGCTCAGCTCTGAGATGGACTCCATATGACTGTTTTCTACATTCTGTTTATTTTGTTGGGTACTTCTAACTTTTAGAATGGCCTAGGCAGTAGGTCACCCCTCTTAATCTGGTCTGCTTGAGTTTTTTTTTTTTTTTCCCCATCAAAAACACCAGAGGGAGTTTTCCTTACCACTGTTACCTATGTGCTTGCTCAAGGTCATTGGTAAGGTTAGACCTTACCCATGTGAAGCAGCTTGAGGAAGCTTTGTTGTGATTTGGTGCTAAAAAGAGGCATATTTCTGCATCCCCCACCTGTGTACGGTGTTATTAATACAGAAAAGTATACCTCAGTTTGGTTCACACGTATGAGTTACGGCACCAACAAGGATTTAACAGTGACCTACTTTTAGCTTGGTTACAAGAGAAAGAGAGCACTCACGTGTGAACCCGTCCAAGATTTTAGTCCACAGACCATGTGTATCCGACATGAAACTGAAAACACCGGAAGCACTGATAAGTCACTGTAGCAACAATGGGAGTGACGGACAGACATTACCCATTTTAAGAAGACCAAGAGCCTTTATTGTCATTGTACATATATACAAAGAAATCTGTCCTCTGCATTTAACCCATCCTAATTACATTTACATACAACCCAACTGGAGTAGTGGGTTGCCCCCTAGTGGTTAATTTCCAGAGTGTCAGGGGACAAAAATGATGTGGAACCTGCAGGAAGAGCCAAAAATTCCAGTTCACCTTGGCTGTCTTGGCTTTGTACATTCATCGTGACCACTGACATTCTGAGAATGTGTTTGATATCTGCTACTCTGTTTTCATTTTTCACTCCCCTCTTACTTTTGCACCATTTATAGACATAAATCTATCAGTGACTTCATAATGTAACAGTCATTGCTCACACATTCATACTTCGTTTACGTTGACATGGAAGTTAAGAAAATATCAACTAGAAGGTACTGTAAGGCTCTGTCCATACCTAATTACAGCCATTGTCTCACGCTGTAAAAGACGTAAGTCCTATGTAGGCCCCGAGGCTTGGTGGTGTTTGCAATTATCTCTGGATTTGGCAGAACAGGGCAAAGGAAGAGTATGGGCACTGTGCCTAAGTGTCTTCATTCTTTTTTAGTTATTTAACCTTGATTTAACCAAGTTAGTCTCTTTGAGATTGAGACCTCTTTTGCAAAGGAGACCTGGACAAATATAAAGTTTCCAATTCACCTCATCTGAATGTCTTTAAATGTGGGAGGAAACCGGAGAACCTGGAGAAAACCCACAAAAACACAGGGAGAACATACAAACTTCACACAGAAAGGCCACAGGTGGGAATTGAGCCAGTGACCTTCTTGCTGCGAGGCAACAGTGCTAACCACTAATCCACCATGCTGCATGCATCTTGTCCAAGACAGATGGGTAGCACAAGCATTCAAACCCAGGTCTATAGATTGTCTATAGTCCACTAAACTACTTGATCTGCTCCAAGTACAGACTGAACATAAAACCATTTTCCTGAAAAACTGTTAAGCTATTCAACTGTACCAAATATTTCTAACATTGTTTGCAAAATTTGACTTTTTTATTATTAGTAGTAGTGTTAGCAGTAGCAGGAAACAAGACCCAGATCTGGATCTGGGAAGACTCAGGTGACAACTTAACACTTTGTGTACAATTTCGATGGTAATCAGATCAACACTTTGTGGGTTATGTCTAAAAAAAAAAAAAACTGACAAACCCCATCAAACTGAGGGTGAGTGAAAGCAACATGCCAACCCTAAATAATCAACACGTCATAAAAAACAAAAGCTGGCAATAATACAACCCCTGGCAAAAATTATGGAATCACCGGCCTCGGAGGATGTTCATTCAGTTGTTTAATTTTGTGGAAAAAAAAAAAGCAGATCACAGACATGACACAAAACTAAAGTCATTTCAAATGGCAACTTTCTGGCTTTAAGAAACACTATAAGAAATCAAGAAAAAAGATTGTGACAGTCAGTAACGGTTACTTTTTTAGACCAAGCAGAGGAAAAAAATATGGAATCACTCAATTCTGAGGAATAAATTATGGAATCACCCTGTAAATTTCCATCCCCCAAACTAAAACCTGCATCAAATCAGATCTGCTGGTTTACATTGACCCTATGCCATGACATTGATCCTATGTGTCTTTTTGCAAGGAACGTTTTCACAGTTTTTGCTCTATGGCAAGATGCATTATCATCTTGAAAAATGATTTCATCATCCCCAAACATCCTTTCAATTGTCCAAAATATCAACATAAACGTGTGCATTTATTGATGATGTAATGACAGCCATCTCCCCAGTGCCTTTACCTGACATGCAGCCCCATATCATCAATGACTGTAGAAATTTAGATGTTCTCTTCAGGCAGTCATCTTTATAAATCTCATTGGAACGGCACCAAACAAAAGTGCCAGCATCATCACCTTGCCCAATGCAGATTTGAGATTCATCACTGAATATCACTTTCATCCAGTCATCCACAGTCCACGATTGCTTTTCCTTAACCCATTGTAACCTTGTTTATTCTGTTTAGGTGTTAATGATGGCTTTCGTTTAGCTTTTCTGTATGTAAATCCCATTTCCTTTAGGCGGTTTCTTACAGTTCAGTCATAGACGTTGACTCCAGTTTCCTCCCATTCGTTCCTCATTTGTTTTGTTGTGCATTTTTGGATTTTTGAGACATATTGCTTTAAGTTTTCTGTCTTGACGCTGTGATGTCTTCCTTGGTCTACCAGTATGTTTGCCTTTAACAACCTTCCCATGTTTTTTGTATTTGGTCCTGAGTTTAGACACAGCTGACTGTGAACAACCAACATCTTTTGCAACATTGCATGATGATTTACTCTCTTTTAAGAGTTTGATAATCCTCTCCTTTGTTTCAACTGACATCTCTCGTGTTGGAGCCATGATTCATGTCAGTCCACTTGGTGCAACAGCTCTCCAAGGTGTGATCACTCCTTTATAGATGCAGACTAATGAGCAGATCTGATATGATGCAGGTGTTAGTTTTGGGAATGAAAATTTACAGGGTGATTCCATAATTTTTTCCTCAGAATTGAGTGATTCCATATTTTTTTCCTCTGCTTGGTCTAAAAAAGTAACCGTTACTGACTGCCACAATCTTTTTTTCTTGATTTCTTATAGTGTTTCTTAAAGCCAGAAAGTTGCCATTTGAAATGACTTTAGTTTTGTGTCATGTGTGATCTGCTTTTTTTCTACAAAATTAAACAACTGAATGAACATCCTCTGAGGCCGGTGATTCCATAATTTTTGCCAGCGGTTGTAGAAGCATGTGGTTAAAAATAATAAAGCAATCACCTTATTGAGTGCATGTCCAACATGAGGATCTCCATTGGCGTACGGTGGGCCATCATGAAGACAAAACTCTTTCTTGGCCTTCCTCTCTCTCTGCCAGGAGTACAACTCTGCAAATCCACACTCCTAGAAAAGACAGCCCATAATATTTGTGCATCCAAAAAAAAAAACAAAAAAAAAAACATGAACTTTCATGGTGGGGAATGATTGTCCAGTTCTTTGACTCAGATATTTGACTCGGATCAAGAGGCGTATCACTAACACAGATCTCTGATCTGTCTTGTTTTTACATGCAGGCACTCAGGATATTCTGCTCGTTTTTGCCAGATGACCACCCTGATGCATCGAGATGTAGACCAAGAATGGGGAACAGGAACTGAGAACCATGTGTTTGAGAAGCAAGCAAGAACAATAACCTCTTGCACCATTACACCGTTTATTTCCAAAAGGGAACATAAGCGCTCAGTTTTAGCCGTGCAGCCATGCTAATCTACACAGTTCACACCCAAATCCACCGCTTTTTGTAGATGACTTCCAGAGTGGTTAAATCTGAAAAAGCCAGCACCTTCTGTGTGCGTGTGGAGAGGTAAGTATTTTTTTATGTGATCGCCTGTGTTTGTTTGTTGGTTAGTTAACAGTCTCATGGGCGCTGTTCTGCATCTATCATCATCATCAAAAAAATTGGATATATGGTTCAGTTAACCCTAGAATAGAGTGAGCTCATTTTTCAAGGTCATAGATCAAGTTTTAAGTCAAGGTCACACAAAAAGTGAATATCACATAATCAGCCATAGCTTGGGAACTGTTCACCACAGAAAATTCCAATTTGGCTCATATTGTTCTTCTTAGGGAGACGCTTTCTGATTGACCTTGGCCTTCGATGTTGACCTGCAAAAGTTTGGTCAAGGTCAAAGTTGACCTGATAAATTAATATTCTGTATTTAAATCAGATGTGTGGTCAATGTTTACTGGGAATTTTCAAGTTAAACCACTTGCAGGAGATGGTTGACTTCATGTCAGAACTACTTCAGAAATGTTTGATCAGATTTGAATTTTACCATTTTGAAGTTCCACTTCAGTCAACTTTTATTTCATAGTGTGACATCAAAAGTAACTACTCTGTTGGTGGAGGTACTTGTGCTCTCTGAGCGCAGCTCTAGTTTAACAGTGCAATAGCACTGGTGAAGGTCTAGTGGTTAAAGCATTGGGCTTGAGACCAGAGGATCCTCAGTTCAAATCCCAGCCTGACTGGGAAAGAAAAATCACTAATGACCCTTGGGAAAGGTCCTTAATCCCTTCGTTGCTCTCAGTGTTTAGTTGGCGCCTTGCATGGCAGCAGCCTCACATCGAGGTGAATGTCAGGCATTGATGTGTAAAGTGCTTTGAGCATCTTATGCATATGGAAAATAAATGCAGCCCATTTGCCATTTACCATTTAGCACTGATGGCAGTGTCAATCGCACAAACGATAAGAAAAATTTGAACAGACACAGTGGTTGACAACAGCTGCTGGTTTACTTTTCTGTGTTCACAGTAAAACAGTTTTTAGAACTTAAAAGAAGCATTTTTATGGACAAGGTATCACATACTGCACAGAATGCTTCTGTCCAGCAGACCCCAGAGAGATGAGAGGCGTCACCAGCTGTGCAGAAAAGAGCATTTCTGGACAGGGCCTAGACACAGCCTGGTGTGAAAGTTTTGAGAATGAAGTGCTAATTTCTGAAGAAAATAACTTTGGAATGCCCAGGAGCTACCCATTACACCACTATGAACAGCTTCATTTTCTTGGATGAGATGACAAATCAACATGATTCTGGAGTTTGCATTTTGTAAGGTTACAAAACAAACAAACAAAAACAAAAAACAAAACACACACACACCACCACCAACATACTTGTTTTATCATGGCAAGTGGTTTCATGCTGGTATCACATTTCATCTATGCCAACAACACATCATGCTTCCATTAAGCATCTAACATTAGAGACTTTGTTAAATGTCTTTTTTTATATACACCAAAATTAAAGAAGAGAGACCAAGACCTTAAATACATAAACTGAAAATCTATGTTACTGTGCTGAAGTGGGGCTGGGTGATATGGCAACAATACATAATTACTGTTTTTCCCATAGGCAGCCCGGTGGCTTAGAGGTTAGCACTGTTGCCTCACAGCGAGAAGGTCATGGGTTCAATTCCCGCCTGTGGCCTTTCTGTGTGGAGTTTGCATGTTCTCCCTGTGTTTGTGTGGGTTTCCTCCGTGTGTTCCGGTTTACTCCTACATCCAAAGACATGCGGGTTAGGTGGACTGGAATCTTTAAATTGTCCACTGTGCGAGTGGGTGTGAATGTGTTTGTTTGTCTGTTTGTGGCCCTGGAACAGACTGGCATCCTGTCCTGGGCATACCCTGCCTCGCATTCTATGACTGCTGGGATATTTCTGTGTGGGCTCTCAGTTGTCCAGGTGGTTTCCATAGTAGAGAAGCTTGAATGTTTGACTGGACTGGGTTGCTTGACATGAGGACGTTTCACTTCAAATCACAGAAGCTTCCTCAGCTAAAACTCTTGCTCTGGTAGTCTGACTTCTGTCTGAACTTGTCGAGAACAAACAAAAGCCACAAAAGCTGGAGTTTTAAACCTAACCAGATGCCTCCTACTGAGAGGCAGACTGCTATTGGCTAGTGACTAAACAATCGCTTTAATTAGCACCTATTGTGTTCTAGTTAGCACAATAGGTGGAACTGATCAGTCCCATCGTTAGGAGGGACAGCTACCCTGTCATTAGGAGGGTGCTAGCATTTAATGTGCTGCTGGACGCTGCGTTATATAAAATCATTTTTTTGTAGCGAATTAATCATTGGCTGCGAAAACCATCTCAAATTTTCTGGATAATGGACTGGCTATATACACCACAAGTTGTGCATACTGTGAGGCAGCCATATTGCATTTTGGGATGGTGTTGGCAGTTTATGGAGTAGGAAACTTAAAAATACTGCGAGTTTGGATCAAATATTTAGCTGTGAAATCAGACTATCAGAAAGCTTTTTCGAGTTTGACCTGGGAAGAGCAGAGGAAGCCATATTGCATTTAATATTATACATTAAATTTGAGGGTGGTGCAAATAGGAGTGCACTAAGTCTTAATTTATGCGCCAGTGGCGTACACAGCTTTTACAGTGGAGAAAGCGTTTGGGATAATCTCAAAGGTAATTATTTATAATATTTATATTGTACTGGCTTGGCAAAACATTTGCATTTTCACTCCTTCTTATAAGCATCTGTACAATTATGCTTATTATAGATTTTGACAGTTTGACGCTGTCACTGACCGACCGTGTTTACGTTTTTACACCTCTTGAACTCTGAACCTGGTTGCGCATGCGCATTCCCATAGTGGGAAAAGTTTTATTCATTTGAGAAGTTAACTTTTAGGTGGTCTAACAGCCCCCCCCCCCAAAAAAAAAAAAAAAAATCAACTTAAAGTTGCGTTCCAGACCATTTACTTGTGGACAAAAAGTAACTGGTTTTGCAGCCCTGTGGATTCCACAGGTAAAGCTTATTTTTGGTGTCAAGGAATGTCGTCATAAATGCACCCCTACCATGAAGGTACCAACCTTTTGGATTTGTAGTTCTCGGTCCAGCAGCTTTTGTCCGCTCAGTTTCATCGCAAACTCCGTGTGAGGAAGCAGCACCGTGTGTCGGTACTGCTCCTGAGGAGCCCCGTTCTCTGCGTGCTGCTGCGCGCTGTCTCCGCCAGAACTGACGCCTCGATAGCGGCTGCTGCTGAAGGAAACAGCGCGGTGGAGGAGGCCGCATCCCGGCTGTGACCTCAGTCCCCGTCTCGCTAGCTTGTGGTTTAGTGAACAAACGCGCCGCAGCAGCATGAAGAGACGATGGGGAGAGGGAGAAACGAAACAAACTGAGGAAACCGGCTATTTCTTAATCAACTTGGACAAAAATGAGGCTTACATTCTCCATGCTACCAAAAAAAAAAACAAAACAAACTGAAGCAACGTGTTGGAACAAATGTATCGAAGCTCGGTTTGTTTTACCGCAACGATTCTTCCGCTTCTCCAGTCACGTGATTTCTTCTTCTTCTCTTACTTAGCAGACTAGACGCATCCAAGGCATAAGTCACGTGATTTGCCCTCCCGGAAGTGTTTGTGTTCGCCGCGAAATGTTAAACCTGTGCTCCCGCACCAAACGTCTTTGTGAGTGTTTGGGTTTATTTTCCCCCAGTCACGTGTTAGAGGACAGTGTGTGTGAGTAATGCAGCGTGGGGAAGCGGCCGTCCGTGTAGGAGTGAAGCAGGCGGTCGGAGCTCTCTGCAGGCTGCTAGCAGCCGCTGGTCTGGATTCCGTCCCCAACCCAGAGTCCTTCAGACGGGCTAAAGTCAGCGGAGGAGCCGAGCTGGTAACTCACACTGGCGGCCAATAAATAGTAGAATAATAGTAGCTTAAACAGTAAATAGAAGAATATTTTTGGAAGATGCCGGTAACCGGTGAAGCAGCTGGTTCACCGTGTCGAGCTTTCAAAGCAGAAGTGTGCGAGATGTTTCGATGCCTTGCTTCACCCCCAAGTGAAGCTTACGTCACGCATATCGGTGACGTGTAACACTGATTTGAATTCAGGGCGGGAGTTTAACTCGGTACTAAACGGACAGAATCCATCTGTATTACCTGATTAATTGATTGATTCAGCAGTAACATATTGTTACATTACATAATTCAAAATTTCATTATTATTGCCAAGGATAGTGCAATAAATCCAGAAGGCTTATTTCCATTGCGGTCCTCTAAAACCAAAATTGAGACCCGGCACAGCTGGCAAACATGGTACATGATAAAACACAATAATAATAAAAAACAAACATAAAAAACATAAATACATGAAATAAAATACTAATAATAAAAGAAATCACTGTGGCTATCGTTTGCCATAACCGTCAAGAAGTGACTTTTCACTCTTTTTGAAAAGATTCTTTGGACTCGAGAGCTGAATTGAGAGTGGTAATTCATTCCACAACTTTTTACCGGTGTGATAAAAGGACCAAGAGCTAAAAGTTCCTTCCCTGTTTACAGTAAAAGATGATTGGTTGTTTCTTGTTCTAGATTGAGAACATAATTGAACATTGGACATTAAATACAATGGAGCACGATCATTAAATATCAATCAATCAATCAATCAACTTTTTTCTTGTATAGCGCCAAATCACAACAAACAGTTGCCCCAAGGCGCTCCACATTGCAAGGCAAGGCCATACAATAATTATGAAACACAGTCTACGTCTAAAGCAACATAACCAAGGGATGGTCCAGGGTCACCCGATCCAGCCCTAACTATAAGCCTTAGCGAAAAGGAAAGTTTTAAGCCTAATCTTAAAAGTAGAGAGGGTATCTGTCTCCCTGATCTGAATTGGGAGCTGGTTCCACAGGAGAGGAGCCTGAAAGCTGAAGGCTCTGCCTCCCATTCTACTCTTACAAACCCTAGGAACTACAAGTAAGCCCGCAGTCTGAGAGCGAAGCGCTCTAATGGGGTAATATGGTACTACGAGGTCCCTAAGATAAGATGGGACCTGATTATTCAAAACCTTATAAGTAAGAAGAAGAATTTTAAATTCTATTCTAGCATTAACAGGAAGCCAATGAAGGGAGGCCAACACGGGTGAGATATGCTCTCTCCTGCTAGTCCCCGTCAGTACTCTAGCTGCAGCATTCTGAACCAACTGAAGGCTTTTTAGGGAACTTTTAGGACAACCTGATAATAATGAATTACAATAGTCCAGCCTAGAGGAAATAAATGCATGAATTAGTTTTTCAGCATCACTCTGAGACAAGACCTTTCTGATTTTAGAGATATTGCGTAAATGCAAAAAGGCAGTCCTACATATTTGTTTAATATGCGCTTTGAATGACATATCCTGATCAAAAATAACTCCAAGATTTCTCACAGTATTACTAGAGATCAGGGAAATGCCATCCAGAGTAACGATCTGGTTAGACACCATGCTTCTAAGATTTGTGGGGCCAAGTACAATAACTTCAGTTTTATCTGAGTTTAAAAGCAGGAAATTAGAGGTCATCCATGTCTTTATGTCTGTAAGACAATCCTGCAGTTTAGCTAATTGGTGCGTATCCTCTGGCTTCATGGATAGATAAAGCTGGGTATCATCTGCGTAACAATGAAAATTTAAGCAATACCGTCTAATAATACTGCCCAAGGGAAGCATGTATAAAGTGAATAAAATTGGTCCTAGCACAGAACCTTGTGGAACTCCATAATTAACTTTAGTCTGTGAAGAAGATTCCCCATTTACATGAACAAACTGTAATCTATTAGACAAATATGATTCAAACCACCGCAGCGCAATGCCTTTAATACCTATGACATGCTCTAATCTCTGTAATAAAATTTTATGGTCAACAGTATCAAAAGCAGCACTGAGGTCCAACAGAACAAGCACAGAGATAAGTCCACTGTCCGAAGCCATAAGAAGATCATTTGTAACCTTCACTAATGCTGTTTCTGTACTATGATGAATTCTAAAACCTGACTGAAACTCTTCAAATAGACCATTCCTCTGCAGGTGATCAGTTAGCTGTTTTACAACTACCCTCTCAAGAATCTTTGAGAGAAAAGGAAGGTTGGAGATTGGCCTATAATTAGCTAAGATAGCTGGGTCAAGTGATGGCTTTTTAAGTAATGGTTTAATTACTGCCACCTTAAAGGCCTGTGGTACATAACCAACTAACAAAGATAGATTGATCATATTTAAGATTGAAGCATTAAATAATGGTAAGACTTCCTTGAGCAGCCTGGCAGGAATGGGGTCTAATAAGCATGTTGATGGTTTGGATGAAGTAACTAATGAAAATAACTCAGACAGAACAATCGGAGAGAAAGAGTCTAACCAAATACCGGCATCACTGAAAGCAGCCAAAGATAACGATACATCTTTGGGATGGTTATGAGTAATTTTTTCTCTAATAGTCAAAATTTTGTTAGCAAAGAAAGTCATGAAGTCATTACTAGTTAAAGTTAATGGAATACTCAGCTCAATAGAGCTCTGACTCTTTGTCAGCCTGGCTACAGTGCTGAAAAGAAACCTGGGGTTGTTCTTATTTTCTTCAATTAGTGATGAGTAGAAAGATGTCCTAGCTTCACGAAGGGCTTTCTTATAGAGCAACAAACTCTTTTTCCAGGCTAAGTGAAGATCTTCTAAATTAGTGAGACGCCATTTCCTCTCCAACTTACGGGTTATCTGCTTTAAGCTACGAGTTTGTGAGTTATACCACGGAGTCAGACACTTCTGATTTAAAGCTCTCTTTTTCAGAGGAGCTACAGCATCCAAAGTTGTCTTCAATGAGGATGTAAAACTATTGACAAGATACTCTAACTCCCTTACAGAGTTTAGGTAGCTACTCTGCTCTGTGTTGGTATATGACATTAGAGAACATAAAGAAGGAATCATATCCTTAAACCTAGTTACAGCGCTTTCTGAAAGACTTCTAGTGTAATGAAACTTATTCCCCACTGCAGGGTAGTCCATCAGGGTAAATGTAAATGTTATTAAAAAATGATCAGACAAAAGGGAGTTTTCAGGGAATACTGTTAAGTCTTCTATTTCCATACCATCAGTCAGAACAAGATCTAAAATATGATTAAAGTGGTGGGTGGACTCATTTACTTTTTGAGCAAAGCCGATAGAGTCTAATAATAGATTAAATGCAGTGTTGAGGCTGTCATTCTCAGCATCTGTGTGGATGTTAAAATCGCCCACTATAATTATCTTATCTGAGCTAAGCACTAAGTCAGACAAAAGGTCTGAAAATTCACAGAGAAACTCACAGTAATATGTTATACATATGGCCTAGTTTGAGTTGATGTACACGATACTCAACCGGTAGAAGATCAACCTTCACAAACTCCTGCACTCCAAGATGACTTTGAGGTGGGAGGTCCAGCAGGAAATGAATCACCTTGTTCTGTACCAGTTGTAGTTGGGACTTCAAATGTTTAATAAGGCCACTGTACCAAGAGGCACAAGCATAGCCAAAGTGACACTGAATCAAAGCAAAAACAAGAAGTTTTTTAATATCTAAATCAAAATTTTGTGCCTTTCGATATAAGAATTTGAGTTTGTGGATTTTGATATTACTTTATTTACTGTGCTTTCCCCTGATAGTGATTGCTCCAAAACTACACCTACTTACACTTACTTGTTGCTTTGATTCAAAGTCACACCCACCCTATTTGACCTGTACAGAACTTTTACTACGCAGCTTATGCTTGGCAGCTTATGCTTGGAAGCAAACAGTATCAACTCTGTTTTTCCCAAATGTAACAAGAGTTTGTTATCCACCAACCAATCTCGTACAACCGAGAGCTCTGAACAGAGGGTTTCCTGTATTAAAGACACATCTTTATCAGAGACAAGGAGTGCTGTATCATCAGCGTAAAGCACGAGTTTACAACTGACCGCACCAGACAAATCATTCACATAAACAAGAAACAACGGTCCCAGAATCGAGCCCTGCGGTACACCACATACCACTTTCTGGGATGAAATAACACCATTCACGTCCACAACTTGTCAGCCAATTAAATATGATTTAAACCATTCTACAGTATGTACTCCTGTTCCCAAGACACCATGGTCTACTGTATCAAATGCCTTCTGTAAATCAAGCATCACTATCCCCGTGTAGTGACCTTTATCACATTCCTTCCTGATATAGTCACACAAGTACATCAAACATGTATCAGTTGAATAGTTAGATCTAAACCCTGATTGGAGTTCATATAAGAGATTGCGTGGGGTTTTTTTGGGAGGGGGAGCGTTTTGGCGCGTGTTATTACTATAGCTTCAACGACTGACAACTAGAGAGAGAGATTTAGATCAGATTAGCATGAGAGATAAACCATCATGCATTTTATATGCTCACATTGGCAGATAGACATTCAGACACTATAAATCAAATCAATTTTATTTATATAGCGCCAAATCACAACAAACAGTTGCCCCAAGGCGCTTTATATTGTAAGGCAAAAGCCATACAATAATTACAGAAAAACCCCAACGGTCAAAACGACCCCCTGTGAGCAAGCACTTGGCGACAGTGGGAAGGAAAAACTCCCTTTTAACAGGAAGAAACCTCCAGCAGAACCAGGCTCAGGGAGGGGCAGTCTTCTGCTGGGACTGGTTGGGGCTGAGGGAGAGAACCAGGAAAAAGACATGCTGTGGAGGGGAGCAGAGATCGATCACTAATGATTAAATGCAGAGTGGTGCATACAGAGCAAAAAGAGAAAGAAACACTCAGTGCATCATGGGAACCCCCCAGCAGTCTAAGTCTATAGCAGCATAACTAAGGGATGGTTCAGGGTCACCTGATCCAGCCCTAACTATAAGCTTTAGCAAAAAGGAAAGTTTTAAGCCTAATCTTAAAAGTAGAGAGGGTGTCTGTCTCCCTGATCCAAATTGGGAGCTGGTTCCACAGGAGAGGAGCCTGAAAGCTGAAGGCTCTGCCTCCCATTCTACTCTTACAAACCCTAGGAACTACAAGTAAGCCTGCAGTCTGAGAGCGAAGCGCTCTATTGGGGTGATATCGTACTATGAGGTCCCTAAGATAAGATGGGACCTGATTATTCAAAACCTTATAGGTAAGAAGAAGAATTTTAAATTCTATTCTAGAATTAACAGGAAGCCAATGAAGAAGCTGCAGCATTTTGAATTAACTGAAGGCTTTTCAGGGAACTTTTAGGACAACCTGATAATAATGAATTACAATAGTCCAGCCTAGAGGAAATAAATGCATGAATTAGTTTTTCAGCATCACTCTGAGACAAGACCTTTCTAATTTTAGAGATATTGCACAAATGCAAAAAAGCAGTCCTACATATTTGCTTAATATGCGCATTGCAGGACATATCCATCCATCCATTTTCTTCCGCTTTATCCGGAGTCGGGTCGCGGGGGCAGCAGCTCAAGCAAAGCCGCCCAGACCTCCCGATCCACACACACCTCCCCCAACTCCTCCGGGGGAACCCCAAGGCGTTCCCAAGCCAGCCGAGAGATGTAATCCCTCCAGCGTGTCCTGGATCTTCCCCGGGGCCTCCTCCCGGTGGGACGTGCCCAGAAGGACACGTTGAAGGACATATCCTGATCAAAAATGACTCCAAGATTTCTCACAGTATTACTGGAGGTCAGGGTAATGCCATCCAGAGTAAGGATCTGGTTAGACACCATGTTTCTAAGATTTGTGGGGCCAAATACAATAACTTCAGTTTTATCTGAGTTTAAAAGCAGGAAATTAGAGGTCATCCATGTCTTTATGTCTGTAAGACATTCCTGCAGTTTAACTAATTGGTGTGTGTCCTCTGGCTTCATGGATAGATAAAGCTGGGTATCATCTGCATAACAATGAAAATTTAAGCAATGCTTTCTAATAATACTGCCTAAGGGAAGCATGTATAAAGTGAATAAAATTGGTCCTAGCACAGAACCTTGTGGAACTCCATAATTAACCTTAGTCTGTGAAGAAGACTCCCCATTTACATGAACAAATTGTAATCTATAAGATAAATATGATTCAAACCACCGCAGCGCAGTGCCTTAATACCTATGGCATGCTCTAATCTCTGTAATAAAATTTTATGGTCAACAGTATCAAAAGCAGCACTGAGGTCTAACCGGACAAGCACAGAGATGAGTCCACTGTCTGAGGCCATAAGAAGATCATTTGTAACCTTCACTAATGCTGTTTCTGTACTATGATGAATTCTAAAACCTGACTGAAACTCTTCAAATAGACCATTCCTCTGCACATGATCAGTTAGCTGCTTTACAACTACCCTTTCAGAATTTTTGAGAGAAAAGGAAGGTTGGAGATTGGCCTATAATTAGCTAAGATACCTGGGTCAAGTGATGGCTTTTTAAGTAATGGTTTAATTACTGCCACCTTAAAAGCTTGTGGTACATAGCCAACTAATAAAGATAGATTGATCATATTTAAGATCGAAGCATTAATTAATGGTAGGGCTTCCTTGAGCAGCCTGGTAGGAATGGGGTCTAATAGACATGTTGTTGGTTTGAAGGAAGTAACTAATGAAAATAACTCAGACAGAACAATCGGAGAGAAAGAGTCTAACTAAATACCAGCATTACTGAAAGCAGCCAAAGATAACGATATGTCTTTGGGATGGTTATGAGTAATTTTTTCTCTAATAGTTAAAATTTTATTAGCAAAGAAAGTCATGAAGTCATTAGTAGTTAAAGGTATACTCGGCTCAATAGAGCTCTGACTCTGTCAGCCTGGCTACAGTGCTGAAAAGAAACCTGGGGTTGTTCTTATTTTCTTCAATTAGTGATGAGTAGTAAGATGTCCTAGCTTTACGGAGGGCTTTTTTTTATAGAGCAACAGACTCTTTTTCCAGGCTAAGTGAAGATCTTCTAAATTAGTGAGACGCCATTTCCTCTCCAACTTACGGGTTATCTGCTTTAAGCTGCGAGTTTGTGAGTTATACCACGGAGTCAGGCACTTCTGATTTAAGGCTCTAATAATCTATCTCACTCACAGAGATTAGGTAGCTACTCTGCACTGTGTTGGTATATGGCATTGGAGAACATAACAAAGAAGGAATCATATCCTTAAACCTAGTTACAGCGCTTTCCGAAAGACTTCTACTGTAATGAAACTTATTCCCCACTGCTGGGTAGTCCATTAAAGTAAATGTAAATGTTATTAAGAAATGATCAGACAGAAGGGTGTTTTCAGGGAATACTGTTAAGTCTTCAATTTCCATACCATAAGTCAGAACAAGATCTAAGGTATGGTTAAAGTGGTGGGTGGACTCATTTACATTTTGAGTGAAGCCAATTGAGTCTAATAATAGATTAAATGCAGTGTTGAGGCTGTCATTCTCAGCATCTATGTGGATGTTAAAATCGCCCACTATAATTATCTTATCTGAGCAAAGCACTAAGTCAGACAAAAGGTCTGAAAATTCACAGCGAAACTATACACACTGATTTACATACTTGCACATATTAAGTGCACATCCACAGGCAGAATAAGTGTGAGAACATTAGAAACTGTTTGTGTGATCATCTGTGAAGAGAGTGTTTGAGATTGAGAGTGTGAGGAAAGGAGACATTGGGAGGCAGCTGTTTATCCAACACTCTACAAGATGCACAAAATCTATCTTCATGTGCCACTAATGTCTGTGCCGTGTGGGAGGGTCATCTCCAAAACTGGAGATGTAGTAACAAAGAAGAGGAACAGACTCTAGAAGCTCCAGATCCCCTTGATTTTGTAACAACTATAGTCATAACAGTCCCTAGTTGCACAAGCTTTTCTCCATTTATAGCTCTCTTACATACAATATTTTATGATGGTACAATCACATTATAACACAAGTATATTATTAATGTCTTTAAATGAAAATATAGTAAAGATTTTAAGATGCACATAGAACCTTTATTATTAAACATGCATAGCAGGTCCTTACTGTTTCATGACATCTTGCTCTATTTTTTGCAAGTGCTATGTTGAAGATTGGCCAGCAGATGTCACCATATATCATTTCTTCGTTTTCTCCATCACTTCACTACGTTATAATTCTTATGTAATTGCAAAGTTATTTTATATAAAGGCAGATCTACTGTGAGAAGCACAGCTGGATCTACGGGATGTGAAAAGGTTCAAATAGTTTCTTTCTTTCTGCAGAGCTTATAAACCACTAATTCTCTGCAGTTTAAACACCTTTTATGTTTCTACACAAATAGCTTATTTGTGTCAAACTGACTAGATAGTTTTACATGTTACATATTTTTTTACATTTTACATGTTATAGAAGCATTGTATACAGTCAACTGTTTGTTTCTGCTTTTTTCCCACAGGAGTAACATCTACCCAAAAGGGAAAACAATAATAATAAGTAATACACCCTCCCAACATGATGTGAACTATATTTATTTACAGTCTTATGCATGCATATTTATTTTGGGTACTTGGATTGCCCAAACAACTTGTGTGGTCATGTATCACAGGCAATATGTTAGAAATAAATAAATATGCATCAGTTAAAAGAAATACTGACAGCAACAGTCCTGATTCTGTCATTAACGTAGGCTGCGGACCATCCAAAGAGATACAATTTATGTGGTAACTTACTGAGATTGTGTGTAATCACTGTTTTTCAGGAGGGCCAGTTGTGGCAGCTGCTGAGCAACATCCTTCAGATGACTGGCGTCATTCTGTGTGAATCTGGCTCACAGCTAAAAGGTCAGTAGTGGGATTTGTCCTCGATCTGTGACTGATTTACTTTACTGATGCTGTGTGTTGTGTTTAAAGTTTCTGTTGAGTGTCCTGTCAGTGTGTCTGTCTTCTCATCAAAATATCTCCTCAGTGTTCAGTCTCTGCTGTATTGGCTTTACTTCATTCCACTGATTGCCATCTCAGTTTTCTCAAGTGTTTGTCATACTTATTATAGCAAAGCAGAGGAAGTAAAATAAATGCTTGTTTCACTTACCTCTACTAAAGTGTCTTGAAGGGCTGTTTTAATTGGACACGTGAGTGCATGACTGGTTTTTCCTCCTTCTGTGTACAGTCTCGGAGCGCAGGAAGCTGGTGGTTGCAGGCCTCTGGCAGACTGGATACTACGCTGACTGGATTTGTGGGAGGGAGGGGGGCGAAGGAGGTGAGACGGGGACGGTCTCCAGCAGAGATCTCCTCTTAGCGTTGGGCTGGCTGCTCGCTGCAGGAACACTGGAGAAGATGGTCACTCTGCGGGCAAAACACCTGGACAGAATGTTACTCACATCCACACCGGTGGTGAGTCCTACGGCGATGCAGAAGCATTACGGTTCCTATTACGCCTTGCTACTAGGCATGAGATCATCAAATCACCAGTACATATGTGTACTGACACAAGCTACATTGTACAGTGTTTACGAGGTCTGTCCAAAAAGTATCAGACCTTTTTATTTTTTTCAAAAACCATATGGATTTGAATCATGTGTGCTTGCATGAGCCAACCTTGAGCCTTCATGCGCATATGCGTGAGTTTTTTCACGCCCGTCGGTTGCATCATTCGCCTGTGAGCAGGCTTCGTGTGAGCACTGGTCCTCCCCCATCGTTGGATTTTCATTGCGAGGAAAATGTCTGAATGATTTGGAGCTTTGCTGCATCAAATTTTTCCAGAAACTGTGAGAGACAGCCAGGTGGAAACCATTCGGAAGATTCAGACGGCTTTCGGTGACGATCCTGTGGGCATCACACAGATTAAGGAGTGTTACAAACGGTTTAAAGATGGCGCACAATGGCGGAGGGTGCGCCGCGCTCCGAGCGGCCATCAACAGGCTGAAACGACCAGATCATTTCCAAAGTGAACGCTGTGTTGATCCGGGACGTCGTCTGACTACCAGAGAAATTGCAGAACAGGTGGACATCAGCACTTTTTCAGCACATTCCACTGTTACAGGAGATTTTGTAATGAAAGACATGCAGAAGTTGGAAGTCTCACAGGACATGTGACATGTCCAGCTCTTACACAATTCCTCGGATACTCACTCGACTGAAAAGCCACTGAAAGCCGTCTGAATCTTCCGAATGGTTTCCACCTGGCTGTCTCTCACAGTTTCTTGAAAAATTTGATTCAGCGCTGCTCCAATCGTTCAGACATTTTCCTTGCAATGAAAATCCAAAGATGGGGGAGGACCAGTGCTCACTCAAAGCCTACTCACAGGCGAATGACGCAACTGACAGGCGTGAAAAAACTCAAGCATGTGCACGAAGGTTCAAGGTTGGCTCATGCAAGCACACATGATGTGGATAAAACGGCTGTAATCTTGACTGAATTCCACAAAATAATAAACTATTTAAAATATATTAGGTGCATTCAAAAAGTGCCCAATCATTGGCTGTGAAAATTACAATTACTTACCTGGGGTTTGGAATCCTGGAATCAAGTAGTCTTCTTGGGGCTGCACACACTTCTCCCAGCAGTTCTGCCATTGTTGGAAGCATCATCGCTAAAAGCCTGCAGAATCCTGTGAAGGGTTTCCAACTGGGAATCGCCAAGCTTTTGGCAAAATTTGATACACTACCTTTGGTCCAGGTGTTCTGTCTGTTGTGGTACTGTAGTACCGGGAACTAGAAGTGGACTGAAGATAATGCAAGGCAGGAGTAAAGAAAAATGGTTTAGTACAATAATGCTGGACAACCAAATAGTGAAACTGCAAATGACTGAGACCAGGAGATGGAGACGCTGGAGGCCGGGCTGCAGGTGCGGGGAAACTAGGTGGGCCAGTGGAACTGGTGGTGGCTGCGTACACCCCATGGAGTAGAATTATCTTGCGGCGTCCTTCTGTCTTGACGAGGCTTACGTAGGTGCCGCTGATTTGATGCAGGTGTGCCGCAGGTGTTGGTGCGGATCAGCTCCACTGGCAGGGAAACACAGGAAGGAGGAGAGAAAAACAAAACAGGGACCAGGCCAATTCCCCAGACCACAACACCGTCATGTTGTATTCACTGTTGTAAATGGAGAAACAATAAGCCCTCCTTTGTAGGTTTTGTTAATGACTTTAAATTATTTTTCTTTTCTCTCCAAAAGGTGAAATCTAAGGTGGCGTGTAAAATCCACAGGATATAAACTCTGTTACTTTTATGAAATGACCTTGCTCCTTATCTGACACTGGGTAATGCCCCTTTTGATTTTGTTCTTGTTTGTTTGTTTTTATTTTTGTCTGTTTTTGTTTGATGTATTTGTCTCCTCTATGAGATATTGTAATTCAATTTCTTCTTAATTAAAAAAAAAAGAGAAGAAGAAGAACCTGCAGGCTGCGTTCTCACCTTTTTTTGGTGCAAGTAATTTTTTGTTACTAGCACCAGTGCAAGTAGGTTAAAAATGTATTTTTATGTATATACATCGTAGATAATTGGCTTGGCAGGACATGCACTCTGGCAAAATAATTTCCTTTGGGATTAATAAAGTTCTTTCTTATTCTTATTCATTTATGGGTTATGAAAACTCAATAGCCATTTGCTAACAAGCTAAAGTTAGCAATGAGTTGAGTGCCTCCATTGTGAGCAAATGGATTTATAATGTGCTTAAAAACATACTTGGTTACAATTTTGCTTAAAAAAGTTATTGCACAACTCCAGGTAATTTAAAAAAAAATGATGATGTAACGCTATGTGGCGTTTGAGGTTTTTGTGGAGAGATGAACAGAAACACAGATTTGGGCCTTAAAGATTGATGTGATGTAATAGTCTTTCTTGTAATCTGATTAAATATTTATACGGTTAATAAGTTGTAATGTCTTTTTGGTTATGAAACTTTAACACCGATCCTGTGGATGTTGGCATTTCCTCCTGGTGAACATGGGTTCCACAGTACATCAGTATGCTGTGATCCTGGTTCACTGTTCACTCCTGTCTATCTGTAATCTCTGTGTCATAGGTGGACCCTGAGATTTCTGCAGATGTCCAGTTCCAGTTAGATTCCACCTCCCTTAGGAAACATCAGTGGCTTGTTGGCTGTGTTCGATTCCACGGGCGCACCCTGTTGTCCATGCAGGCAGAGCGCGCCTGCTTGCTTCATGCAGTAAGTCCACGATAACGTGAAAGTTTAGAGTGGCTTACAAATCTGAAAATTGATGAACGCAGAATTAAACATTCAAACTAGGGCTCAAAAATACCGGTATATTAAATTTCAAGAACGTTAAGCCGGTATCCCATTATTGATTTGTGGCCCGATTGCCTTCCAGGTTCCAAAAATAAGGAAATCAGTTCTGATTCATCACAATAACAGTCTAAAGTTGTGTGTCATATTATACACCAGGTTATTCTTGAGCACATGCAACAGCCCCTTGACAGAGGATCTCCTGGGGATGCTCACAACAGTACTGAGACACAGTCTGTTTGTGGTTAGTACAAAGCTAAAACATACTTACGGTGTTCACACCTGAAAATTGTCTTCCATTGAAGAGTGTAGCATTCTTTTCATGGAATTGTTTATGTTTCCAGAAGAGATTTAAAGAGGTGAGTGAACAGTGGGTCTTTGAACGCACCGCCCTGCACACACATTGACCACTGTGCTCTACTGCCTGGTCCGGTCATTTTCATCCTGCTGCAAAGAAATCTCCACAAATAATAATACAATCTGCATTGTATTTTAGTTTTATCTTACATTGTAGTCTGGCATCAGAATAACTGAGCAGTCAAATCCACATTCAAGCAGTGATAATTTATTTCAAGATACGCTAATGAAGTAAGAACCAAAGCCATCTTTAAAATGACAGTAAAAATGACAGTAAAAGACAAATATGACCCTCCATCTGCACAAATTGCATCTGATTTATTTACGTTTTGAACATGTTCAAAGCCCTCCCAGTTGGACACAATTTTGTACAACACTACAGTTGTCACAGATTACACACATTTTCATTCCCTGACTAATTCCATTGTTTTATACACAAAAAAAAGTCCACAATCAGGTGTTGTAAATCGTCAATGGGAGACTGGCTTTACAGATTGATTAATTCAACATTGAAATGCACCAGTGTGCACATATGCAAACCCATTTTTGGTAAGTGGTGAATTCAGGCTTTTGTACATTTCTTTGGCCTGGATCACTCCAGGATATTGTCACAGTAACAACAGCTGCGATGCTTAGTTGAAAATTGCATTAAACTAATTTATATTTAAATGTAATTGAGAAATCCGTGTTTTCTCAGCTTGTTTCTTTCAGTCTTCCCTCTTCTGTGTCCTCTGGTCCCTGTAATCAAAGCTCCACTGTGCTGCAGCAGGTCAGTGTGTTTGCTGATTCATCTGTTTGCAACTGCTGTTTTATGGTCATAGTTATGATGTAAAGGTTTGTGCCAAACAAATTACTACAATTATTTTTATTTGTATGACATTAAAATAAAAAAAATGTTTCTACAAGCTGTTAAAACTATGCCTTTTAATCTCAAAGTGAAAACAGAACTTTATAACCTAATGTAAATTATATTTTTGTCCAAGGCCAAAATATGGCCTAAGACTTTGCATTCGTCCATCTGTCCGGGCTCAGGATAAGTCCAGTCCTGTTACTGCCAGGGTTTTCAAATTTACAGGGAACATTCTTGGGACACAGACCCTGGACAAGTTCAAAGATGGGTAACCTTGACCTATTCTAATGGGTCAAAAGGTCACATTCTGTTTCCCATTTTTATGCTCATACGGCCGAGAACTTTTGGGACACAGCTGTAAGTTGGTTTTTGGCCGTCAAGCCATCTTATTTTTGCCAAAAGTTGACTTCTCCAATGAATAAACGCTTGAGACCTTTTCACACATTTGAGCAGCTTTAGTCGCCATCTAGTGGGTGATGTGAGCATGTTAAGGTTTCTGTACATTTCCTGCTTGAACACAAAATTCATTTAAAAAAGGCTTTTATAAATGTCAGAAATGCATGATTTTGTGGCAGACAGATGTTTGACCTCCCAGTATTAATGTATAAAAATTTGAATTTTGACAGTTTTACAGGTCGCAGACGGTTTTGACAAATGGATGGAAGCACAGCAATTTTTCTTGGCTATCACAACTTATAGTTGTGAAAAATAGAGCTGAAGTCTTAATGTGTTGAAGTGTAAACATGAAACAGTGGTTTATGTTCAAGGTCAGATGTTGATCAAGATCTACATAAATGCAGTTGTAATTAAATGAAGAGCTGCCATTAAACACTAGTTTCTTTTCAGCATACAGTTTATTCACAGTACAGAAAGTTTTGAACAAATAAGAAATCTTAAGAAATAAAAGTACACAGAAGTCCATATAATTTTAATAATCTAATGCATCTCCTGCTCCTTCGTGTCTTCAGGGTATGGTTATTGTGTTCGCGCGATGTGTCAGTTTCAGTTATTGGATTAGTTTATAAGCTCCAATGAGAACAAATGTGCAATGTGACGTTTCATTTTACAGATGTTTTTCAATGTTAAACTTTATTCAGAAAAATCATAACTGACTTGAAGTTAAGTGGGAAGCTAATTGATCCCCTGTTGGTGTTTAAAATGAGCTGAGACGCTAATCCGTGTCACTAGCTGTTAGCTGATTAGCTGAACTGTGCCCACTGCAGCACTTTAATGGTAACTTGGTGAACTAAACTCCATCCTGGGCAAATGTGCTTTTGTATGGTTTTTAAAACTGTGCTTGTGTTTTAGGATTGTGTTCAAATCCGGGAGCTTTGTGTCCTGCTGGAAGCGTATCTGAACTGGAAGCAGGTGGAACAAGACTTCTGGTTGTGGATGGTGAGATAAACACTCGTTACAGAAAACAAGAACATAACTGAGCAGCGACTTTAGTACTTAAAATAAAATTACTTTTGATTCTTGGTCCATTGAAGCAGCTGTCTGCTGCCATCAATATACGGTTGTAGTCAAACGGTGAGCTTCAGTGGTCCCAAATAGGGTGCACCATGAAGAAGAAAAGTTGTAGTTCCATGACTGGCTCCAAGAGTGAGGAAATTCTCAGAGAAGCCAATGTTAAAATGCCCAGTGTTAGAGCAGACATAAGCAGGTTTTGGTCTCTGTAGATAGTTTTCCCCTTCTGTGACCACTGCATAGTTCGTTGTATCCCTGTCCAGTGAGTACCGCTCGCTCAACACAACCCTTTGACAGGACTAACGGTTCAGAAAATAAGTGAATTATTGGACACTGGTTGACTTTGATCCATGAGATCAGTCAAGAAACATGATTTTGCTTATGTAAACCCCCACAGACTTGTGTGCCACCTGCTGGACACAGTCAGGCAAAGATCTGTACAAGCACTAGCATGCATTATGATGGCCAATGGAAAGTAGGTGGGCCAGTCTTTGTAGAACCTGTATGTTTTGACCACTTTGACGTTCAACCCTGGTTTGGAGTCTGAAGAGACCATCGCTGTTGAAGCTGGTCACAGAGGAGACCGGTGCAGGAGCAGGTCTTGGCTGGACCTTTCAGGACCTGGGATGGGTGTAATGGACATCACAGCATTTGCTTTGCCAAAAAATGAATAAAAATCTGTAATGATCTGGATTTTTAATTACTGGCAGGTTTTCAATACAGCACTTGGTTTCAAACAAGAAGAATATCACAGCCAGAGCCAATCAGAGGCAGCGAAGAGTGAGCCTTCATATGATGACAGTGGATTAAAAACCAACACACACACACACTGGTGCAGCCAGTAAGTGTTTCGTAGCACCTGACAGATTATTGTTTGCACTCTGGAGTGTTGTTGCAGTTAAACTGCAGGAATGTTTGATTTGTCTACAAATGTGGGGATGGAGAGAGGAAAAGAAAAAATAAATCCATTTGGTATGTCAGAGCATATCGAAGGAGTGACACGACCCTGTTTGAGGAGACCTTTGGACTGCTCTATGATGACGCCCTCTGCTCTGGAAATATAGGACAGTGTGGTGACCTGCCATCTGACAGAAGCCCCCATTCAGAATCCTACAAATGCATGCAGCAGGACCACACGTTGTCACCATGGAAACCAAGGGTTAGAGAAATTGGAGGACATGTTGTCAAGACTTCCCACAGGTGCAGGTGAGTGCAACAGAAACATTTTCCATTCCCTCCCAGGATTTACAGATTTTTTGGGGGTTGTAACAGCAGCAGGAATCACTTAGGTTAGATTTTTTTTTTTTTTTTTTTTTTTTTTTTTTTTTTTTTTTTTTTTTTTAAGTTCTCACCCAGCAGAGAGATGAGAAGCAAAATCATTTTATTGTTATAAATAAATAAATGATTGGAACTATTTTTTTTGTAAAATACATAAAACATGAATGAAAATAAAATTTCTCATTCTGACGATAACTCGGCCAGGGCAGATGTTATCCCGCCACAACTACAAACCGTGTTTTCTTTGCTGTACGGGAAGATGCAGTCGGGAATCCTGCAGCGCACATAAACATACAGCAACCCACATTCAAGCTCATCAGGAGAGCTGGTTTTGTCCTTGAGGCTGAGCTTGAGTCTGTGGTGGAGGTGTCAGAGAAGAGGATGCTGAGGAAACTGCTCAGCATCCTGGACAACACCTCCCACCCCCTGCGTGCCACACTGACGTCCTGTCAGAGCACCTTCAGCCACAGACAGAGACCACCGAGGTGCACCACAGAACACCACAGGAGATCTTTCCTACCAGTGGCAATCAGACTGTATAACTCCTCCCCCTTCTGCAGGATGAATACATAATGAACAGAGTTATTCAGAGTAAATTTGTTGTACTTTTTGTAAAAAAAACAACAAAAAAGTTTACTGTTTCTGTACGCTGGCAAAATAATTTGACCTTATCTTATTTTTGAAAGCATAATTACAGGTTATCAGATTGGCTGCAATTTTCAAACCACTAGATGTCGTTGAAACCTCCTTCTGTCGGCCCCTTTAAGAGTAAAGTCACAGTTGCTGTGTAGTTCCAGTACCACTGCTTTACCACTTTAGAAACAGTTTATATTGAAATTTTAACAAGAATGCATGCCTCAAATCACAAAGCGATTTAAATTTCGGGGTCATACCATCCAGCCCGAGTAGCTGTTATCATCCTCTTCCTTTTGTGTTTGTGAGATGTGATTTTGATATTCACACATCAAACATTACAGTGTGTTCACTGGGTTTAAGACTTTTTGCATGGAGTTTAGTGTTTTGGGGGGGTGCTTACAATGATACTGATTGACATTTCTTTAAACTTGATAATAGCATGTAATTGGAATGAAAATGATTTTAATATGTTGTATGAATGAACACAGGGGTGGTGGCCAAGTGGTTGGTGCGCTTGGTTTCAGTGTGGAAGGTTCCTGGTTCAAACCCCACCCTTGCCACATTGCTCCATGTAATGTGGAGCTGCGTCAGGAAGGGCATCCGGTGTAAAACATGGATCTGCTGTGGTCACCCCGAATGAAAGCAAGGCAGCAGCCAAAGGGACTTACTATATGAATGACTGAATGAATTTATTTTGAACAAAGAAACCACAAAAAGGAAAAAAATCCACAAGAAAAATGTCAACCAAAAAAAAACTTGAAAGGGAGTAGGAAGAAATAAACACTTATAAGTTTGTACACCCTTCTGACTATTTATATATTAGAATAAATGACAACTTAATTGGATCACAGCATAAATCCAGGATATTTACATTCCAAAATCCACTCAGCACCTAAAAAACTAAACATATAAACTCCTCATAAAACCTGCTCGTCTGCATGCATCCTTAAAGTTACTTCTGTACATTTTTTTATGTGCTCTCTATCAGTGCTTTTCTGTAATTCTTCATTCAGACCATTTAAAAAAAAATCAAGCCCACAACCTGAAATACACAAACTGTTCATGCGCAAACACGATTTTTTTTTTTCTTAAATTATCACCCTCATGTGTCATAAAACATTTTTTTTAATGTAGCCATGGAAGCAAATTTATTTTTTGCTTGATCTGTGCTGTTTTAAATTTAACTCTATCCCCATATTTCAGTGTATGTGACCTCCAAAAACAGTGTGTTCAAACAAGTTTTGCTTTTTGTCGATGTGAGATAGATTCTTGTTTTTGTAGAGAAACATCGACCACTGAGGCCACTTTGCATTTCGTGGGCACTAAAATGTGCTTTGTGCATCTGTTTGATATTTTTGTGGTAATGTCGCACGCACACACGCTGCAAACAGAAGCGAGTTTTGAAGGCGTGTGCATTATTTGCTACATTGATTGAAATTGTGTTTTATTGTTGAACAGAAAACGGATCAGTTCTTATTCCAGAGAAAGTGTCCAGATAAGGTGATGATTCTGTCCACCTCCAAATAATTCCATTCTGTTCACACGCCGTTACAACTTAAATCATCTGGTCTCTCAGGGAGGACGAGGGGCCAGTGGAGGTGCTGCTGAGGAGAGAAGAGAAAGAGGAGGAGGAGTGAGGTTAGAGGGTGAATTGGACACGTCCTCGTTGTCCATGCGTCTCCTCTCCCAGTCGTACCGCGTCAGGCTGCAGGCTGAGGGGCGGGTCACACACAGCAGACACACGGCAGAGCCCGAGCTCCAGGAGGAGCTGCCGGCGTCTCGCGCCATACCGGAGCTGGCTCAGACTGAGGCGTGGCTGCTGGAGAGGAGGAACAGGAAGAGGCTGGCCAATCGCATCCAGCTGCAGGAGCTGATTGGCAGGCTGGATCAGCTGGTGCTCATCCCGCCGTAGAACTGGAGCTGCACGATGACATCAAACTGAAGATGTTGTGATGTCATCAGCCAGATGAAACATCATCAGACGGTTGGTGAACGTCAGTCAACGCGTTGTGAGCAAAATCGATGTTTCTCCTTTTATGGAACACTTGTAGATTTATGAATGTAATAAACTACTTAATTAGGATTTTACTTTATTACACGTTTGCCTGTCAGCAGGATGTTTGAAGATGTGTGATGAAGGTCTCACTAAATCCAGATGCGGATGCAGGAGTTTCTCTCTGTCTTTATGTGATGAGGTGTTTGCAGCGCTGTGCGTTTCTGGATGTGGGTCCAGTCTAATAAAGGTGACACACGTCATGGCAGCACATTTGATACCTTTTTACTATTTTCCGTTTCATTCATGACTTAAGAATGTGAGATGATGTGCGTCGCTGACGATATGAGCTCTTAGTGCTCCTGTGATCATGTGATTTGAGAAATGCTTGTTTTTGGTTTTGTTTTTTTGTTGTTTTTTTCACCTGCTCCTCTGAGGTATTTGGACCAGTTGCCTTTGAGAGGTTTATTTTGGCATAAGTCAAGGTCATAGTAGTCAAAGGTCAAGCTTTTGGCTGGTCTGTCTGTTTGTTCCATTCCTCCTCACAGGCCCTTTGACCGTTTTCCAAATAATTTGATTTGTAAAGAATTGAAGAATTTCTTTTGGTGCAGGTCAAGTAATTGCAGTCAGAGGACATCCACCAAACGTCCTACACGTATGTAGGTGGGTTGTGGAATTGTCCAGGCATAGTCAAATTTATCAGAGCTGAAATATTGTGGTCAACATCATTGGGGTCAATGTTTTGGTTTTCACCTGGAGGTTAAGGTCATGTCTGTCTGTTGACCTGCTCCTCCCAGGTCCTTTGCTGGTTTCTTGTAACCAACCTGACACAGCCTTTCCAGGACAGGCTCAGAAGTGCTGCGGTCCTCTTATAATTGGAACGCACTCTGTGCCAATCCAAAGGGACTGTCCCAGACTTCCACAACATTGTACAGACATCATCCATGACCAACAACATCCAGAGACTTCAGCACAGAAAAATCTCATCTGCAGCTTTATTTTAACATCAAGTTGAATAACATGAAAATATCTTTAAAAGGATCAAAAACAGTCCTTCAGTCACCATTCAGAAAGTTAACTTGCAGCTGATGGAGATAATGTAACACAAGAGGGCAGCTAGAACGACCTGTTCACTTAAACGCTGGCCGGACCTCCTGCTAAAAGTGGTTTAAAAATCCAAAGATATCAGGAAGAATTAACCACCAGCAGTTTCTGCATGTAGGAGTTGAGCCACTTCTGCCTCTCCATGGAGGTGAGGAGTTTACTCTTCTCCCTGAACGCTGCATCATCTGCCACGACCATGTTCCTCTTCACCGTCCCGGCTCCCTGAGGCAAACACTCAGCCGGCCACGTCTGCTCCACACTGCAATACAGCAAAGGAACTCTTGAATTCAACAGCAGACATCAGGTTTGAAACAGATCTTTCAGAACCACGTCAGTTCTTGGTACAAAAATACCTGGAGATGTTTTTTTATTTGATAAAAGCAAATTATGACAAACTGTTTCCAGTTTATGTCACTTCGTTCTCATTAAAAGTCATCATCATTATTTTGTTCTGCAGTCAGTATATCAGTTTTATTAAAATATTTGCAATTTTCATTAAACCCAACTCTGGAGCATACGATAGTGTCGTGCTTCACCGCAGTCATGGTGTGACGTACTTCACAGTGTCCCACTCTCAGCACAAACCGCTAGACCAGAGCTCTTCAACGCATTCCAGAGAGGGAATGCAGGTGTTCTTTCCAACCATCCACTCCACCAGGTGACTTAACTGATTAGCTCATTCCATCTGCTCAAAGTGATGTTAGTGGCTCCATCAGACAGCGTTTCCCAATCCTGGTACTCGGGACACGCACTGCACGTTTTCTAATCTGAGTAGATCAGCTCAGGTGGATCAATGTTCCACTGATCAGGGAGCTGTTGATTAGCTGAGACCACCTGACTGAGTTGCTTTGCTCTGATTGGTTCAGAGACAAAATGGAAACTGTGGAGTATTTGTGGGTCCAGAGGACCAGGATTTGGAGACACTGCTGGAAGCTTTTTCCAGATTATCCCTCGAACTCGAAGTTTAAAGACCAAATTGAATTATATGAACACATTATTGAAAGCTAGAACACAATGAGCCTTTTGGGAAGAAAACTGGGTTTATGGATAATTGTACTGTAGTTACCTTTCTTCAGCCGTGTCCGGGTCAAAGAGCCACGCCTCCTCCATCAGTCCGTCCTGACACAAGGGCGTCGCTCTCAGACTGGGGGTTGACATCATTTGGATGCTCCCGTCGCGGAGAGAAATCAAAGGGAAGCAAGTGTCACAGTCATCTCGTGCCTCTGAAGTGTCATCAGGGCTGAAGTAAGTGAAGAATGAAGATCTGAGTCCAGAAGAACAGGCCACGTGCACTTACATTGAAAACAATAACTCAAACACACAAGGGTTTGCCGTTGAGGTCGAGTGTTGGCAGTTGTTTGGTTAGTGATATTTTGATACTTGATGTGTCCTTCCAGCTGTGGATGGTGATGTCACTGATGGTGGCAAAGGGGAGGTGACTGGGTTCTGTTTGGGCTGGATGGGGTCTTCTGTATTTAGTGGGTGTGGTGATGTCTTTTCCTGGTACAGCTGCTGTGTCCTCTATTGTCTGGTTTGCTGGTCTAAGCTCTTTGACAAGATGTTTGTGCAACAGTAGTACACAATTTAAAAAAGATATTTTTTTTTATTTTATGTTATATTTTCTAATTTTACATTATTAATTTTATATCTTTTTTGTATATTCTTTAAAAAATACAATGTTTTTCCTCTGCAAGCTGGTTAATATTTATAAATGAAAGTAAATAAGTCAGTCATGTGACTCAACTTTCTTCAACTTTCTTTTCAGCACTGTAGCCAGGCTGACAAAGAGTCAGAGCTCTATTGAGCTGAGTATTCCTTTAACTTTAACTAGTAATGACTTCATGACTTTCTTTGCTAATAAAATTTTAACTATTAGAGAAAAAATTACTCATAACCATCCCAAGGACATATCGTTATCTTTGGCTGCTTTCAGTGATGCCGATATTTGGTTAGAGTCTTTCTGTCTGATTGTTCTGTCTGAGTTATTTTCATTAGTTACTTCATCCAAACCATCAACATGTCTATTAGACCCCATTCCTACCAGGCTGCTCAAGGAAGCCCTACCATTATTTAATGCTTCGATCTTAAATATGATCAATCTATCGTCTATCTTTATTAGTTGGCTATGTACCACAGGCTTTTAAGGTGGCAGTAATTAAACCATTACTTAAAAAGCCATCACTTGACCCAGCTATCTTAGCTAATTATAGGCCAATCTCCAACCTTCTTTTTCTCTCAGAAATTCTTGAAAAGGTAGTTGTAAAACAGGTAACTGATCATCTGCAGAGGAATGGTCTATTTGAAGAGTTTCAGTCAGGTTTTAGAATTCATCATAGTACAGAAACAGCATTAGTGAAGGTTACAAATGATCTTCTTATGGCCTCAGACAGTGGACTCATCTCTGTGCTTGTTCTGTTAGACCTCAGTGCTGCTTTTGATACTGTTGACCATAAAATTTTATTACAGAGATTAGAGCATGCCATAGGTATTAAAGGCACTGCGCTGCGGTGGTTTGAATCATATTTATCTAATAGATTACAATTTGTTCATGTAAATGGGGAGTCTTCTTCACAGTTCTAAGGTTAATTATGGAGTTCCACAAGGTTCTGTGCTAGGACCAATTTTATTCACTTTATACATGCTTCCCTTAGGCAGTATTATTAGACGGCATTGCTTAAATTTTCATTGTTACGCAGATGATACCCAGCTTTATCTATCCATGAAGCCAGAGGACACACACCAATTAGCTAAACTGCAGGATTGTCTTACAGACATAAAGACATGGATGACCTCTAATTTCCTGCTTTTAAACTCAGATATAACTGAAGTTATTATACTTGGCCCCACAAATCTTAGCAACATGGTGTCTAACCAGATCCTTACTCTGGATGGCATTACCCTGACCTCTAGTAATACTGTGAGAAATCTTGGAGTCATTTTTGATCAGGATATGTCATTCAATGCGCATATTAAACAAATATCTAGGACTGCTTTTTTGCATTTGTGTTTCTTTCTCTTTTTGCTCTGTATGCACCACTCTGCATTTAATCATTAGTGATTGATCTCTGCTCCCCTCTACAGCATGTCTTTTTTCCTGGTTCTCTCCCTCAGCCCCAACCAGTCCTGGCAGAGGACTGCCCCTCCCTGAGCCTGGTTCTGCTGGAGGTTTCTTCCTGTTAAAAGGGAGTTTTTCCTTCCCACTGTCGCCAAGTGCTTGCTCACAGGGGGTCGTTTTGACCGTTGGGGTTTTTACGTAATTATTGTATGGCCTTGCCTTACAATATAAAGCACCTTGGGGCAGCTGTTTGTTGTGATTTGGCGCTATATAAATAAAATTGATTGATTGAAAATTGATTTCTCACACGGCTGATGTCAGCAGGTGATTGTAATCACGATTTGGTACACAGTCAGTCACGCAGCAGATAACAGAATATTCACAAAGGAATCTTTCAAATGGTGACACAAGCACCAAATTTAGCATAAATACTCCTGAGACTTTACTCTTTGAAAAAGCAGATGGGTGCTTTTCAATAGGCAGCCAGGGAAGGGTCAGTGAAGAATTACACTGGGGTCAAAATTTAAAAATGCTCTAATCAATTTGAAAACTATAGTTTTTTTATGATCATAAAGATTCCAATAAGGTATAGTTTTGACTATCTGTGACTGAATTCTACAGACTTATGGGGTAAAAACAGCAAAAATGACAAAGGTCAATTGTTGTGTGTTGGGGGGTTTGGCTGGATATTTTGGTGTTGTTTTCTTTTCTTTGCTCTCCAGGTGGTATGCAAACTGTTTTTTGTCTGTGGAGAAGGTGCTGGCAGAAGAGTCCTTCACCCTCATCAGCATTATTGGCTGCACTTGTGGAGGATGTTCACGTGCAGGTCTAATGACTTGCAGCACCTGTGGATGATGCTCACATACAAACTTAGACTTTCAGCTGAAGCAGATAATGAGATGGCGTTCTGCATTTAAGCCATGAGTGATTCGAGCAGAATTGCCGGGAACTCGACCTTGTGACGTTCGACCGCGCCTGGGTTTGACACATCGTGCCCGTGAAGGAGGACGGGTGAGGGACACATGCTGTCAGCACACATCAAAGGTGATGATTGTCTGAATAAGTGTTAATAGTAATTTGGTATTTTGTTACGCAGTATATTTGAACATTGATGAGAATTGTGCAGCTCGCTTCTCACTGCCATGGCGTACGGAATAATGATCCTCCACCTGTTTTGAGAAGCTGCTCATTTACATAAAGCTTAAATTCAGACCTGAATGTGTTGCTGATAGTGTGTGCCTTTGAAGGATATTTGTTGTAGCTGTTGACTTACCTCACCTTTTCATCCTTCACAGAGTCAGTTTGTCGTATCCACCTGGGGGGTGTTCGGCGGTGAGTCTGGGTCCAGAAGCGTCGGGCTTCGATCCATTTGGGCGCTGGAGAGCGCGCCGTCCTTCACCTCGCCAGACAACCGCACATTTATGTTGTACACAAATTATTGCACAGAAGGGAAATAAATTTGTTTTGTTTTTGGAACCGCTTTCTGGTTATTTTAGCGCTGGGTTCAGTCAGACGCTGGTCCGCTCCTCAACTCGCGTCTGCACATCACAGTAGTTCCCGGCCATTCCAAAATCGACCCAGCAGCAGAAGCGGTTCCATTTGCTGAAAGAGTTCATGAATACTTGGAGAAGATATGGGAGCAATTACGGCCTCTCGCAAATCAAATTAAACAAACAGATGCTCGCATTACGGAGCTTGCAGCGCAAGCCGTTCTGCTTCCTGCTGCTCCAGCTGCGGCACTATCGATTCCGGTGCAGATAACTCCGTCACCCAAGGGGAGGCGGAGTGCGGCGGATTATTCCGTGGATTTCCGAATTTTTTCTGCTCAGTCCGGTTGGAATGCCGCAGCTTTGAGAGGAGTGTTTGTGGATGGTTTGAACGATTCATTAAAAGATGAGCTAGCAGTCCGTGACGAGCCAAAAAATTTAGATGAGCTAATATCTTTGGCTATTCGTCTAGATGATCGGATAAAGGAGCGTGGACGCGAGAGAGGGCGGACATCAGAGCGGGTCTTTTCATCTCGGGGTTTTCCCCGACACAGATCAGGGCTGCCTCTTCTTCGCCCCACTGAGACTCCTCCGACGGGACCTCTGGCTCCTCTTGCGGATGAGCCCATGCAGCTCGGACAAGCTGAAGCCACCATATTGCCCCGGTCACATAAGCGTCAAGAAAGATAACGATGACGTATCTCCAGGTGTTCTTAGACAGGCATAATAATGGACACAAAAAAAAAAAGGGGCAGATCTTTGGTTGTTTAGTTATTTGGGCTGTTTTTGTTTTCATGTAAGGGGTTATAAATTGTTTGGGGACTTAGAGGCGGTTCTGGTGGAGTGAACGACTGGCAGTTCGGAGCTCGGCTGGACTCAGGTAATCATAGGTTTTCATTTTTTGGACTTAGGTAATTTCTGTTTGAGGATTGGGTCGTTTTGTTTTGTTGCTTTTATTTCCCTGTTTCCCTAACCCCAACCTCACATGCTCTAAGACCGTTTGTCTTTTGGGTTGTGGAGTGGTGCAGGTTGGTTACGCTGAGCGTTTCTCAGAAAACCTCTGCACCTAGGGGGGGGGGGGATTGTCAGGGGTGTTTTTTTGGGTTTGGTTGATGCCCGGTTCCACTCCAGCCCCGGTGGGCCTTTGACCGTTTGTCATTAGTGTTACCGGGGTGTGGTGCGGTGCAGCGGGAACGTACCTCAGTCGGAGTGGTGGGCCAATCTGTGCCATTCACCATTTCGGTAGTTCCACCCCTCCCGATGGGCTGGTGGTATGGTCGGTTTGGGGCACCGGACGTATTTCCGGTTTTCCGCTGCGCTTAGGGGATGGGACTGGGTTAGTTTTTCCTGTTTCCTTCCCCAGCTTGGTAGTTTTGTGCCGTTCGCCACAATTGAGCTGACGATAGGCTCTGGGAGTAATCTGGGGTCTTTCGGGGTGCTGGGGGGGGGTAACAGGGTTTGTCGGTTGTTTTATTTGCCCCCGGGGTGGTTTAATGAAGTCCGCCGGGGGTTGGCTTTTTGTGTTTTTTATGTTTCCTTCCAGGTTCCACCTCCAGGGTTGATGGGATGGTCCTCTGGGGGGGGAATTGATTGTGGGGCCGACTAGCCAAGTGTGGCCGGGTCTGGGGTTCCTGGGTTGTGGGGAGGGCGCTTCCTGGGGTTGATGGTACGGTCCTCTGGGGGGCGCTGTTGCTCCATGTGTACCTGGGGACCTCTGTGGGATTCCGGCTTTGGCTGTTTCTCCTGGAACTGGCGGTAAAGGTCTTCTGGGGGGTGTTGGGCTCTGCAAGTCGTTCTGGGGGGGTTGTTTGTTATTTTTCTTTGTGAATTTATGTTTGTATTGTGTTGTTGGGGCTATGTTGGGTTGTTGGATTTGGGTGTTTTTCTTTTCTCCCCGGGGTTGGATGGGACGGTCCCCTGGGGAGGGTTTGGGTGGGTTTTGTGTTTTTCTTGTATGTTGGGTTGTTTATGGGACTCTTTTGGGGTTTTTGTTGATGCCAGCCGGCCTTCCAGCCGCGGTGCCCTGTCCTGCTGTCTGCTGTGGACCATGGGAACGTTACACCGTCCCCGGAGGGAGGTGCTGTTCTCGGGCCTGGTCTGTTCGGTCGCCGGGAGGCTTCCCGTTGATGGGGGGGGTACTGTTGTGTGTTGGGGGGTTTGGCTGGATATTTTGGTGTTGTTTTCTGTTGTTTTTCTTTTCTTTGCTCTCCAGGTGCTCTCCAGGTGGTATGCAAACTGGTTTTTGTCTGTGGAGAAGGTGCTGGCAGAAGAGTCCTTCACCCTCATCAGCATTATTGGCTGCACTTGTGGAGGATGTTCACGTGCAGGCCTGATGACTTGCAGCACCTGTGGATGATGCTCATATCCACCTGGGGGGTGTTCGGCGGTGAGTCTGGGTCCAGAAGCGTCGGGCTTCGATCCATTTGGGCGCTGGAGAGCGCGCCGTCCTTCACCTCGCCAGACAACCGCACATTTATGTTGTACACAAATTATTGCACAGAAGGGAAATAAATTTGTTTTGTTTTTGGAACCGCTTTCTGGTTATTTAGCGCTGGGTTCAGTCAGACGCTGGTCCGCTCCTCAACTCGCGTCTGCACATAACATCAATTTCAGTTTGTACAGGGGTCAGAAGTTAAAGTTTCTCCAATTTTGGTAAAAAAAAGTGTTGTAAATGGGGTTTTAAAAAGGAATAGTTTGCATCATGTGCCATGCTTAGTTGTCATGTAACTATGTCGCATGTCATAGAATCCAGTGGACATTGACCTTATTTGACCTTTACTTTGGAGACTGTTGGAGACATTCAACACAGTCAAAACTGTTCCATTTATTTGATTAGGTATTTATTTAAAGATTGCTGTTTGTTTATTTGTTTGCATTCACCGTACCATCCCGTTTTCTGACGTGTTGCGTGAACAGATCTGTTGGGCTCTTCCATGCAGAGGTCACGTGGTCATGACCCCATTCTTCTTGCACACCTGAGACTATTTGATTTGATTGTGGTTGGTTTGTATGTTGTGTGTCGGCTGTTGATGTTTGGCTCTTGGTGAAGGCGGCCCTCCTTGTAACACAATCTACACCAGCAATTAGTCTAATTGTTGTTTTGTTTGCATTTGTATTAATATTTAATAAACTTAAGAAGACCAGAGTCTTGTCGTGATCTTTGAGTTCTGTCTTTATGTGCCGTTGGCTTGATAACTGGTCAGTTTGTCAGTTCGGTACCGTAACCTGTGGATCAGAGTTATTTTGCTGTTGAGCACCTGCACAGCTTTATCTTTTCTTTGTTTTTTTATAATCACCTGAGACGTAGCTGCGGGAAACCAGATGTCCCCCTGCTGATACCCAGCAGGCAAAGCAACAGGAGACAGTTCCGAGGAGACGCATTCAGCTCAGACATTCTGTGAACAGAGACCTCCATCATGATTAAAGTCCACCAGGTTTAGAAACAATCATTTCCTTTCTTTGCTTATTTAAGTTGGTGCGTTTTGTAATTTCTTAATGCTGGGTTCATAAAGCAGGAACTAATATTAATTGAACTAAATATTTGTATGTTTTTACAACAAACTTGGAGACATAAACAAGCACTGAACAAATTTTGAACAACACACACTCATGCCGGACCACAGAATGTTTGTTTCAGTGTTTGGCTTCAATCACGGAGAAACAGGGGAGAGCTGACATTTGCCGTTTGGTAAGTTTATGTATTTTGGGTCAAGGATGAACGCCACCAACACAGAAAGTTGATAGGACAAGTATTTTTGGAGAAGCTACAGATATCAGCTAACAACACTGAACAAAAGCATGATGGTGGGGTTTTTTTTTTTTTTTTTTTTTTTTTTTGTTAAAGCAGATTTTTTCTCTATTTATAAATATTATTATTTTAATATTTAACTTTTATGCTGGTGTCTCAAAGCTAAATAACTATTCTTTCTAATATTTAAATAATGTTACAATCATACACTAAAGAATGTCAGTCCTGATATGAAGCAGATGACTGGATTAAACTTTAAAGTTAATATGTAATTATTTATTTAAGATGTTAAGCAGCGGAGGTGGCCAAGTGGTTAGTGCACTTGGTTTTCAGTTCCAGGTTCAAACTCCACCCCTGCCTCATTTCTCTATGTAATGTGGAGTTGCATCAAGGAAGGATATCTGGTGTAAAACTTGTGGCAAATCATCATGCAGATCCACTTTGGATCTGCTGTGGTGACCCCTCAGTGAAAAACAAGGGAGCCACTGAAGACTTACTATTTAATTAATATGTTAAAACGTAATCCAGTGGGTTTATGTAAATTTTAAAAAACAAAGATTTTTTTGTCTTTCAGAGAAATGTACATACAACATTAATAAACATAAAAGTAACACGTTTTTAATTTTACATTCCAACATTTTAGGCAATAATTAATCCTTAAAAATATTAACTGCTTCATAAAACTTAATATTTTAGTGATATATATAATAAAAATAGTTTGTGTGCACGTTACATTTTAGGGAATTAGTTAAATACAAAATGACTGCATACAACATTTTATAGTCACTAAATTACTCTCTTTTGTCCAGTTTCTTACCTGTTCATCAGCTGGATGTCTTCCCCTGTTTCGGGATGGAACAGGCACTCAGAGGTTAAAAGGTCAACAGTCACAAATTAGTAAAGTGAGAAATTAAGTGTAATGAATCTTCTCACGTAAGCTACTTTTCTCAGAACAAAAAGTATATTTATACTTTGATAAGTATATCAAAAGGAATATTTTCAGTCATTTTTTAGCCTGCGCTTTTTGTTGAGACGGTGTGTGTTTGGAGATTTATTGTGGCTGGATCACAGCAGCTCCTCACCTTATAAACTTACACCCCCCCAGGGCTGACTGACGTGCACACCCATCCCCATTTGGATCAAAGCCTCTTTGAGTTTAAGGTGCAGCGGACGTGCCGTTACATTGTTAGCGCTGCTGTTCAGACACTCGGTCGAGGACTCTGCCAAGATGAAAATCATTATAGTCACCCAACACTGCAGAAACAGACCAACAAAATCAAACTCCTTTCATTAGAAAAGCAAACAGAAGACTTTTTTGTGACTGCATGAGTCACCTGCATCAAAGAGCAGGTGTGGCACCTTTATGTTTTACACCAAGTCATGCAAATGTATTCATTCATTGTATATCTACTTATTCTCACGGCGGGGGGGGGCTCTCCCAGTGATCAGTGGGCAAGAGGCGGGGTTCACCCCGGACAGGACTTCAGTCTGTCATGGGGCCGGAATAGACAGACACACACACACACTCAGTCGATTAGAATTCACATGTCTTTGGAAGTGGGAGGAAACAGGAGCACGCGCCCAGAGGGACCCCACCCAAACACGGGGAGGACCAGCTTGGACGTGAACCTCGTACTTTGTCCCTGTGAGGCAACAGTGTTGACCACTAAGCCACCATGCTGCCCGTTGCACAGTTATTATGCAACTAATGTCATTCACTCATTCATTTATTATCAGTTGCTCATTCAGGTCCAGGTCGCAGTGGCAGCACACCAAGCAGCTCATCCCACACTTTCCTATCCTCTGCCCTGTCTTGTAACTCTTCCCAGAGGATCCCAATGCGTTCCCTCCAGTGTGTCTTGGGTCTTCCCCTTCCTGGATCACCTCCTCCTGGTGGTGGAGGCGTTTGTGAGCTCCAGTGATCCTGGGAGCTGTGTTGTCTGGACAGTTCCTGACAGGGCCACCCTTGGCACACTGGTCCCAGGTGAGGTGACAGACAAAGAGCGATACTATAGACACTTTATGATGGGTACACATTGGGACATAGTCATCTCACCTGGATTAAGGAAACCAGGGCCTGCTAGTGCCAGGACTCGGGGGATTGGCTGGTGGTTGGGTCTACAACTGTGGGACTTGGTCAGGCTCAGCCTGAAAACACAACACAGAGTTACCTCCACGTGGGCTCAAAACCTGCGGGGGGGGGGGGCTTACAGGCAGTGGACGTGGAGCAAATGTCCACACGGACTGACACTCGGTTATTATGCAACTAAATGAAAAAACAAAATTTTCACACCTCACTTATTTTCATTTATTACAGTATAACAAATAACACAAAGGAACAGATAAATACTTTTATATTTCTAAAATATTCAGTGACTAATGCAGCCTCCCGTCTATGGAATAAATGTGGACCTTGGCTTGCCTCTACTGGTGGTTGGCTCTCACTGCGGTATTGTATCACTTCCTGTTCCGGAGCACAGCGGTGTTTTGCTGTATCTGTTAAATCTGCACAGTTAGATTGATCTAGTTACCTAGATAACAATTTGTTTCACAGCGTAATCTTCACGTGCCTTAACTAAAGCACTCCCTCTGCTGAATCACCTCTAAATTATTTACACATTATTCACTTTGTGTGTTTTTAGGAATCCGCTAGCTTAGCGCAGCTACTAGCTCTTAGCCGATTTAGCATGGTGGCTTCTCCTGTCTCTCCTGCACTTTTCTGCGCTGGGTGTGAAATGTTTAGTTATTCCTCGGCCTCCTTTAGCAGTAATGGTACTTGTAATAAGTGTAGCTTATTCGTAGCTTTGGAGGCCAGGTTGGGCGAATTGGAGACTCGGCTCCGCACCGTGGAAAATTCTACAGCTAGCCAGGCCCCTGTAGTCAGTGCGGACCAAGGTAGCTTAGCCGCCGTTAGTTCCCTTCCAGCAGATCCCGAGCAGCCGGGAATTGTTGTGAATGCCACAACCATACACAGCAGATTACAGAATGTATACAAGTCAATCAATAAAGGTGTCGTGTGGGCAGGCTCGACGATAGGAGACACCCGTCTGGAGACGATCTGGAACCACACGATTTCCACCGCCACCGAACCCGAGGGATACTGGAGCTGTCAAGTCCCGAAGTCCCCAGGTGGCCACCGTCTCGGCGTGTCGGATCTGGTACTGCTGGCGGAAAACAAAAACAGTCAAGTGTGTGGGTGTGTGTACACCCAGTAACAATTATGGTGGGAATTCCACCTCCACCTCTCACTCAATACGTGTAAGCAGTGATCCCTCAGAGGAAAAAAGTGCCGTCTGCACTCACTCAGCCTCCACAAACTAAGGACCAGTACTCCTGCAAACACTCACAATAGATAGATTAGTAGATTACCACAAAGGCTGAGGATATTACCTCTCGATGAAGATGATATCTCGGCGATGTGGTGGAGGTGTCTTCCTGCTTTTATTCCAGATGTGATGTAGATGATCAGTGACAGCTGTCATGGTTGATGGGTGACAGCTGTCACCTCGGCAGTTCCTGGAGGCGGCAGAGCCCTCTCGTGCCTGAAGCCCGCACTTCAGGCAGGGCGCCCTCTGGTGGTGGGCCAGCAGTACCTCCTCTTCTGGTGGCCCACACAACACTAAGTCCCTGTTAGTAAATGATATAATAATTGATCAACATATTGATTTATTCTGCCTTACAGAAACCTGGTTACAGCAGGATGAATATGTTAGTTTAAATGAGTCAACACCCCCGAGTCACACTAACTGCCAGAATGCTCGTAGCACGGGCTGAGGCGGAGGATTAGCAGCAATCTTCCATTCCAGCTTATTAATTAATCAAAAACCCAGACAGAGCTTTTCATTTGAAAGCTTGACTCTTGGTCTTGTCCATCCAAATTGGAAGTCCCAAAAACCAGTTTTATTTGTTATTATCTATCGTCCACCTGGTCATTACTGTGAGTTTCTCTGTGAATTTTCAGACCTTTTGTCTGACTTAGTGCTTAGCTCAGATAAGATAATTATAGTGGGCAATTTTAACATCCACACAGATGCTGAGAATGACAGCCTCAACACTGCATTTAATCTATTATTAGACTCAATTGGCTTTGCTCAAAATGTAAATGAGTCCACCCACCACTTTAATCATATCTTAGATCTTGTTCTGACTTATGGTATGGAAATTGAAGACTTAACAGTATTCCCTGAAAACTCCCTTCTGTCTGATCCTTTCTTAATAACATTTACATTTACTCTGATGGACTACCCAGCAGTGGGGAATAAGTTTCATTACACTAGAAGTCTTTCAGAAAGCACTGTAACTAGGTTTAAGATATGATTCCTTCTTTATGTTCTCCAATGCCATATACCAACACAGTGCAGAGTAGGTACCTAAACTCTGTAAGTGAGATAGAGTATCTCGTCAATAGTATTACATGTCCTCATTGAAGACAACTTTGGATGCTGTAGCTCCTCTGAAAAGAGAGCTTTAAATCAGAAGTGCCTGACTCTGTGGTATAACTCACAAACTCGCAGCTTAAAGCAGATAACCCGTAAGTTGGAGAGGAAATGGCATCTCACTAATTTAGAAGATCTTCACTTAGCCTGGAAAAAGAGTCTGTTGCTCTATAAAAAAGCCCTCCGTAAAGCTAGGACATCTTACTACTCATCACTAATTGAAGAAAATAAGAACAACCCCAGGTTTCTTTTCAGCACTGTAGCCAGGCTGACAAAGAGTCAGAGCTCTATTGAGCTGAGTAGTCCTTTAACTTTAACTAGTAATGACTTCATGACTTTCTTTGCTAATAAAATTTTAACTATTAGAGAAAAAATTACTCATAACCATCCCAAAGACGTATCGTTATCTTTGGCTGCTTTCAGTGATGCCGGTATTTGGTTAGACTCTTTCTCTCCGATTGTTCTGTCTGAGTTATTTTCATTAGTTACTTCCTCCAAACCCTCAACATGTCTATTAGACCCCATTCCTATCAGGCTGCTCAAGGAAGCCCTACCATTAATTAATGCTTCGATCTTAAATATGATCAATCTATCTTTATTAGTTGGCTATGTACCACAGGCTTTTAAGGTGGCAGTAATTAAACCATTACTTAAAAAGCCATCACTTGACCCAGCTATCTTAGCTAATTATAGGCCAATCTCCAACCTTCCTTTTCTCTCAAAAATTCTTGAAAGGGTAGTTGTAAAACAGCTAACTGATCATCTGCAGAGGAATGGTCTATTTGAAGAGTTTCAGTCAGGTTTTAGAATTCATCATAGTACAGAAACAGCATTAGTGAAGGTTACAAATGATCTTCTTACGGCCTCAGACAGTGGACTCATCTCTGTGCTTGTTCTGTTAGACCTCAGTGCTGCTTTTGATACTGTTGACCATAAAATTTTATTACAGAGATTAGAGCATGCCATAGGTATTAAAGGCACTGCGCTGCGGTGGTTTGAATCATATTTATCTAATAGATTACAATTTGTTCATGTAAATGGGGAATCTTCTTCACAGACTAAGGTTAATTATGGAGTTCCACACGGTTCTGTGCTAGGACCAATTTTATTCACTTTATACATGCTTCCCTTAGGCAGTATTATTAGACGGCATTACTTAAATTTTCATTGTTACGCAGATGATACCCAGCTTTATCTATCCATGAAGCCAGAGGACACACACCAATTAGCTAAACTGCAGGATTGTCTTACAGACATAAAGACATGGATGACCACTAATTTCCTGCTTTTAAACTCAGATAAAACTGAAGTTATTGTACTTGGCCCCACAAATCTTAGAAACATGGTGTCTAACCAGATCCTTACTCTGATCCATTACCCTGACCTCTAATAATACTGTGAGAAATCTTGGAGTCATTTTTGATCAGGATATGTCATTCAATGCGCATATTAAACAAATATGTAGGACTGCTTTTTTGCATTTGCGCAATATCTCTAAAATTAGAAAGGTCTTGTCTCAGAGTGATGCTGAAAAACTAATTCATGCATTTATTTCCTCTAGGCTGGACTAATGTAATTCATTATTATCAGGTTGTCCTAAAAGTTCCCTGAAAAGCCTTCAGTTAATTCAAAATGCTGCAGCTAGAGTACTGACGGGGACTAGAAGGAGAGAGCATATCTCACCCATATTGGCCTCTCTTCATTGGCTTCCTGTTAATTCTAGAATAGAATTTAAAATTCTTCTTCTTACTTATAAGGTTTTGAATAATCAGGTCCCATCTTATCTTAGGGACCTCATAGTACCATATCACCCCAATAGAGCGCTTTGCTCTCAGACTGCAGGCTTACTTGTAGTTCCTAGGGTTTGTAAGAGTAGAATGGGAGGCAGAGCCTTCAGCTTTCAGGCTCCTCTCCTGTGGAACCAGCTCCCAATTCAGATCAGGGAGGACAGACACCCTCTCTACTTTTAAGATTAGGCTTAAAACTTTCCTTTTTGCTAAAGCTTATAGTTAGGGCTGGATCAGGTGACCCTGAACCATCCCTTAGTTATGCTGCTATAGACTTAGACTGCTGGGGGGTTCCCATGATGCACTGAGTGTTTCTTTCTCTTTTTGCTCTGTATGCACCACTCTGCATTTAATCATTAGTGATCGATCTCTGCTCCCCTCCACAGCATGTCTTTTTCCTGGTTCTCTCCCTCAGCCCCAACCAGTCCCAGCAGAAGCCCCTCCCTGAGCCTGGTTCTGCTGGAGGTTTCTTCCTGTTAAAAGGGAGTTTTTCCTTCCCACTGTAGCCAAGTGCTTGCTCACAGGGGGTCGTTTTGACCGTTGGGGTTTTACATAATTATTGTATGGCCTTGCCTTACAGTATAAAGCGCCTTGGGGCAACTGTTTGTTGTGATTTGGCGCTATATAAAAAAAATTGATTGATTGATTGATTTGAGGCCTTTGCTGACTCACCAAGTAGTCTAGTCAGATGCATGTGATGGAACTTTGTGCTGGTTAAAAATTATGACCTTCTTGAATGATGCAGACTTTTTCCCATAACACAGCTTGAAGAAAGTGTCTTTTAAACATGGAAATTAGGTTTGAGAATTGATTTTGAGTCCATCTGCAAAGAAAGGCCCAGCAGTGTCTTCCTGGATAGCAGCAGCCCACAGCAGTAACCCTCCGGCACCTTCTTGGCATCTGTGTGTCTGTTAGTGAGCCACTCAGAGGTCTGTCCATCTGGTCCATTAAGAGTCACTCTCATTTCATCATCATTTTGTCCATAAAACCTTTGACAAATCTGTCTTCAGATAGTTCTTGGCCCAGTCTTGATGTTTCTACCTGTGAGTCTTGTTCAGTGGTGGTCATGTTCCTTACCTTGGACGTGTCTCTGACCACTGAATATCTTGGACTTCTGGACTCTCCTGGTGAGTGTCAGTTCTGGAATACAATTACTCTGGAGGATAACAGGTACCTGGTAGTGTTGCATTGCATTTAAATCTTCTCAAGTCTTTTGCAGTACATTTGGTATTCTCTGCTCCACATTTGTTGTGATCCTGTTGACTATTTATAACCAAATGTATGGATGTTCCTCAGCGATCAGACCTCAACAGGTTTGATATTTCAAAAGTGTTACATCTCTCTGAAAGGCATTTTACAATTTCTGTTAAATCTGTTTGTTTTTTGTTGTTGTATATTTGTTTGTTTTTTCTTTGGCCAATTTTGCCTGAGTTGAAGAAGCTGCCAAATAATAACTTTAGACTTCACCCCTATTACACAAATGCATATGAACTGTGAATGCTTAAATCTGATACACGTTCAGATTCTTGTCTTTATTCCAGTTCAGGATGACAGGGGCTGGAGACCGTCCCAGCAGTGATGGGGTGAGAGGCAGGGTGCAGCCTGGGCACAGTAACCTGTATGTCTTTGCAAGGACATGAGAGTGTCTATGAGGAGGACACGCAAACTCCACACAGAAAGGACCGGGTCAGAAGCGAACCCACAACCTTCTCTCTGTTTTAACCTGAGCCTGTGACTTTTATCCAGTTTTTGCCAAAATTTCCATGAGATTAAAACTACATGGGCCCTATCTTGACAATGTGTGGAATATGGTCTAAAGCGCATAATGTTAGTGTATTTTGAGTGTGTCTGGCACCACTTTGCTATTTGCAGTTAGCATTATCTGAGTGCAAACTAAGACACACAGCGCAGACAGGATTGTATTTAGTCAACTTGTTCATCCTGGGCATGTTTTGGCCGTAACATGAAGATGATGAGATTGCCAGGTGGTGACCTGGGGATTAGACAAGTGGATTGTGAAGAGATGACCCTCAGATCAACTCCCTGTCAGACAGGTAAATCCTTTGAGCCAGGTCATTAGTCCCACAGTTGCCCCCACTGTGCAAGTTGAGTGTCTTGGTGTGTGTGTGTGTGGGTGTGGTGGGGGGCATCATGATACATGCTTTGTTCATTTGCTTCAGATGGAAAAGTGCTGCAGAAATACAGTCAGTTATTTACCACTGCTATCTGTCATTGGCTCTCACAGAGTGGCTCACTGTTGGTATTCAGATGACAAACTCAGAAGTTAGAGGATTTATGGTGATTAAAGGGTTCTGCATGCAAAGTATCAAAGCACTTAGAAGAAGGGCCTTTATTGTCATTGTACGTGTTCTCAGCATTTAACCCGTCCTAATTACAGTTGGACACAATCCAAGCACTAGGAGCAGTGGACAGCCACAGTCCAGCACCCTGGACCAACTCCAGATGTAGAGATGCTGCCTTGGACACACACACACACACATGCAGAGCGATGGACATGCAGGACTAAAACAACTTCCTCATCTGTGTTGTCATGCCTGAGTGGAGCGAGCCTGAAGGTGATCATGCAGAGAAATGCTGCCTCATAGGAAGCTTGTTAGCTTGTGGAGAATGTTATCAGGGTCCTTGTTGGAAATAACGACCTGCAGACGCTCTTCTCAGCGGCAAATAAAAACAAACCAACAAAGACATAATGATGGGAAGTAGCAAGACTAACAGATATGTCCAACACCCGTGATTGTTGACTCATACCTGCATCACACTGCTTGGCTGCTGCTCTCCTCAGACACCTCACACCTATTCATCACTTTGAAATGGGAATTAAACACTGAACATGAGATAAGCGGAGTTGTGACCAGATGTTTGATTCCCGCATGAGCGGATGAACATGACGATCACCAGCAGCTTGTCTTTTTTTGGTTCACATTGAAATCTCGTGTTTGAGCTGCAGAGTTTCTTGTCTGGAATTTGCAACATTTATTTATTCATTTAACAAAGTTTTTCAACTGATTTTTTCCAAAACCTCTTCAGTGTAAGTCAGTGAAACTCACTCGACCTGCTTATCGATCACAGTCTGCAGCTTCCTTTCATTCCTTTTCATGTTCTCACATCTGTTTCATGTTTGATCTTGGGGTTGTTCTCGACAGTGGGCACATAATGTGTGGTGCAGATGCTTTTGGGTGATGTGGTACATGCATAGCTTTAAATGTCAGTGCAAAGCAGGGCACAAAGGGGCTGGGTAAAATCTGCATTATTCATGGGTATGTTGTGGACAAAACCATGAATTCCCCTCATGAGAGTGGCACCTGTCACTTCCTCTAAGGAACACATGCTAAGTATGTGCACATTGCTATGGACAGGATGCGCCGGCGAGGAAAGGGATTAGAGCGTGCACGTGGAATCAGCAGGTAAAGGAGACATCATGCACTAGTGAGTGTTACGACAGCCAGAATAACACATATAATTTTATTTTCTTTTATAAATAAAAGAAAAAAACACATTAATGTGGAGTATTGCAGAACACTCTTGCAGAACAAGCCAAGAGTAAACAACTAAAGTGCAACTATAAAATGTTTTAGTCCTCATCATCAGGGCCGAAGAGGTAGGCATTAATTTCATCCTCATCTTCCTTGTTGTCCAAAGGTGTGGATTTGGCCTTTGGGGCAGGAGGAAGGCTTCTGGGCATGAGCTTCCGTCCACTCTGAAAGACAAAAAAAAACCAACCTCTCATCTTGAGTATTGTTTCTAACCATACACTCAATAACTGAAGGAGGATGACATTAACTAAACTAGAGCACCACTCTCATAGAGCGCAAACCTCAACCAACACTAGTTTACAATTCCACAAAGTTTTACCTTGGAAAAAAATTCAAAGTCCTGTTAGAAGTGGCTTTTCATAATCTAAATCAGATGTGATCAAATGTCAAGAGTATGTGTTTGGTTCATGCACTTGAATCAAAGGGTTTTTTTTGTGTGTGTGTGGCATTGTCAGGTTTTTTTCTTTTTTCCAAGTTTTTTGGTTGCTGAATTCTTTTTCTGATAATTTTCACAGAACATTGGTTATCTCTGCTATGCACAATTTGTCATTGCTTTTTGGCACTTGGTTTCCAACTGATAACTGGAACACAAACAAACAGGTATCAAATTCTCCATCCAGTTTTGGTGATGTAGGTAAATCCATAAATTGAGGCACTTTTGATTGAGATATAACGCAAAATGTACACCAAATTGGCTTTTCAATATTAAATTCAAATGTCCACAAAATCCGCAATCTGGATCAGATCCAGATCAAACTTTGTCAGGTGATAGTGTCAGTCTACACCTCACATTAAAATATGAGTGATTGGGGCACATTTAATTAAGATATAATGTAAAATATACATTAAATGGGGTTTTCAATGTTAAATTTAAATGGTCACAAAATGTGTAATCTGGATCAAATCCAGATACTTTGTCAGTCGGAAAAGCACTGAACACCTGAAGAAAGGAAGGTGCAAAAAGGCATGGAAAGCCAAGACACCAGCTGAAATCTATCAGTAAATGGAAAGCAATCCTGCCCCTTGTCAGTGCAAATAAATATCAGCTGGTTCCATCCCAACTGAAGGCCTATACAAAGGTGTCTCATTACCAAGGTGTCACACAAGAAACATCTCATGATGGGTAAATGCAGGGGTGGCCAAGTTTGGTCCTCGAGAGCCACCATCCTGACACTCTTAGTTGTCTCCCTGCTCCAACACACCTGAATCCAATGAAAGACTCGTTAGCAGACTTTTAATGAGCCTTTCATTGGATTTAGGTGTGTTGGAGCAGGGAGACAACTAGAGTGTCAGGAAGGTGGCTCTCGAGGACCGAACTTGGCCACCCCTGGGTAAATGCAAAGAGCTCTCCCAAGATCTTATAGGCGACTACAGACCCAAACAATGAGTCAGCACTTCTGTCTTTGTGCGCCCTGTCCACTGCTGGAAGCTCCTGTTTATTACATAGCTTCCACCAGCAAAGCAGTTGAGAGAAGCAGCGAAGCTCAACTGTCTACTAAATAACAGTGTTGCCGTGAGGTGGAGGTCTTGGAAAATAAAGCAGTGCTGACTTATGGTTTGGTTTATAAATAAAATTAATACAATAACTCCATTAATGTCAATTCTGTCATTTGTACAAAGTTAAAATATAACATATATCTTTTAATGTTGAATAATGCAATAATTCTGAAGTTTTGTAACAAACACAGACAGACGCCAAAGGGATTATGGATTACTCTCATTGCATGTTTTAATGTGGTCTAATGTTTAACAGCACAAATGTTAAAATTATGATCAAAGAGGAAAAACTCACTTTTTTCTGTATGTGAGACAAAGAGCTCTCCAAGTGCTGCTTCATCTTCTCTTGACGCTTTGCTTCCTGCTCTCTCAGCAGCTCCTCACGTTGTCTGTCACATGACAAAGGATGGAGGAACAGAGGTTTTAAAATGGGCTGATGTTTAGGCAAATATGTTCAAAACCCCTTACAGGACCTTAAGTGCACATTAGACCCTGTTAGCCCCCAGACCTGTGGCTTCCCAAATGTTCCATCAGTGACAGGAACGTCTACGTCAACTCTACCTGACTCATTCCTGTTTTAGGGACTATGAGGTAAATGTACTTGTGGGCATGATAACAGTAACGGTTACAACATTCTGACATTTGACCCAAATGATCTTGACCTTCAACCTAAGTGTGTTCCACAATTGGTCCACATTGGATTAAAAGTCCAATTCTTTCACCATTGCCAAAATGATCATTTTTTGTCTTTAAATGGCAATTTCAGGGCCATCCAGGTTTGAAATCAGCAAACCGACCTGAATTTGACTCCAATGACTGGCAAATTTGACCTCACCTGGGCAGTTCCTGACCCCTCCTACACACAGTGGCACGAAAAAGTATGTCAGCCCTTGAAGTGTTATATATCTGAATGTTGGAATGACATCAAATTTAAAAATAAATTTCAGGCTTTTGTCCATAAAAATTTCCAAAAATTGCCCTTTGAACTGACACAGAAAACTAAGCTCTTCAACATAACATAAAATAAGTAAAAATATAAAACCCAAAATGATGGGTTGCATTAGTAAGTGCACCCTGTAGTGTAACAAATAAATCATCACTTTTTCAGCCAGTTTTCTTCAGAAAAGTTAGGGGACGGATACATGAATCATTTACAACAATTAACAAGAAATACAAGCTGGATGGTGAATCTGGAGGCGGCAGTTCTCAAAAACTAAGCAACCTTGCAAGAAGGAGACTAATGTGGAAAGCCACCAAGACACACAGAACCCTGAAGAAGTTATAGGCTTCTATAGATGGTGTGCAGGTGACGCTACGGATCACGTGATATGTGGTCATGCAGCCATACTGGACGGCAACGTTCGCATTGCGCGAACGGCAAATGTGCTCTTTTGCTTTAATCAAAACTGTCTGCACAAATTATACCAACGCTGTGTTTCATTGCTGTGCGTACGACTGCACGAGCCATCAAAAGAAGAGCTCCGGAGTACATTTTTATCATTTTCCCGCTGATGAAGAGCAGTGTGAAAAGTGACAGTTTTAAAGTTCTCTGTTGTGTCTTTTGCAGTTTTTCTGGATTATGCTTTTTGGGATTAATTTGTTCCTTAATGAGCTCTTCTTTGTACAATCAGTCGACCTCCAAACCAAAGGCCTTGCCTTACAATATAAAGCGCCTTGGGGCAACTGTTTGTTGTGATTTGGCGCTATATAAAAAAATTGATTGATTGAAAGGTAAGGTGGATAATTTCCTCCAGGAACTGCGGGTCATGTGAGTGTCTGTAGTTTTTTGACTCTGTTGTGAAGTTGATATTTGCGAACTTTTCTGCCAAACGTATTTGATCCATGATGGAAATGTAATCAACGTGGGCACTGCAAAAACTAATAAAACATGACGAGAGGAAGGAGTGAAACCGTAAAAGTACATCACTGCCTTTTGCGGTGTCTGATTTAGCAGGTGCATGTCAGATTGATGAGGTGATGGAGTGTTGATAAAGTAGTTGAAAATGTCTGGATGCTGCACATGTGGCTTCCGCTCAAAATCAATAAAACTTCTAAGGGAGAAACATTGTTGGAATCCATGTTAATTCTCTGTATTTTCTCTAAATACCTGTTCTGATGTTCAGGATAAAGCGCTTTAGCTATATTGAAAAAATTAGCTTGGCTGTCCACTGACAATCCAGCATCGGCTGTGCTGTGGTGGTGTACACGGAGCTTGCCGTCCAGTATGGCTGCAGACACTAAACCGCGGGTTACGTGTGATGTCACTGCATGCTATCTATAGGAGAAACTACTGGAGAAATTGTGCAGACTACAAGTTTTTCATTTTGCATCAGCAATTATTCAGCTCCATGATGAAGTGGGCGAGAGCAGGATTTTCTTGAAAAGACTTCAGAGTTTAGCTACATTTTGCCAGAAGGCACATGGGAGATGCCATCTTAGATTTAACTGGTTTATTCTATGAAAATTCTTCTCTGCTCCTCTCTATGATGGCATCGTTCAGACTGCCAGTAAAAATCTGATTTATGTGCATATCCAACTTGAATCTGGTGCCATGCTGCAAGTCTGAACAGCAAAAGACACATGAGATCTGTTGTTTTCTGCAAATCTGTTTCAAGCCTCATTCTTCGTTAGTTTGAAATTCCAGCTGAGACTCAGCAGGCTCAGTGGAAACAGCTCAAACAGACCTAAAGCGTCTCTCTCTGTCCTTCATCTCTTGATGATGGGCCACAATTTCTGCAGAGCTCTCCTCGAGTTTCTTCAGCAGGAAGGACACATAGCGCTCAGTAGCAGCCACCATCTTGAAATTATCAGGGTCGGGCATACTGAGGTGGCCAACCACAAAGCAGTGATACACCTCACGCAGCTTTTTAGTCACAGAGTCCAGCATAGCATCCTGTACACAAATGGGACAGATGGACATGGATCATGGAGGGGTCTGAAATTTTCATCTTAGGTGCATGTCCACTGTGAGAGACATAATCTAAAAAAAAATCCGGAAATCACAATGTATGATTTTTTTAATAATTTATTTGTATGTTACTGCTGCAAATGTAAAAAATCATACATTGTGATTTCAGGATTTATATATATATATATATATATATATATATATGTGTGTGTGTCTGGGATAAACTCCCAAACTATATATATTCTGAATCCTCATGACATGGGGAACAACCCGGTACCATTTTTTAAAAAGTTGAACTGAAATTTACCCCCCAAACAGCCGACTGTGGGTATGACCAGGCAGATTCAAATTTCCAGCCCTGTATATGTGTTGGCCATCTCTGTTTATTTAATCCCTTTCTTCAGCTACTTTATGTTCTCAACTGTTAAGAACCTGTCCTGTTCAACCCAGTTTGCCTTCCTGTCTGAATACATTCATTTTATGTTTGTAAAATTGCAATTGCAGTGAAATACACCACTACCTCAATTTTGATTCATTGATATTTACATTTACTGTTACCTACCTTTTGTGTGGAATTTTGTTATAAATTTGCTTGCAAAACAAAGTCTGCATGAAGGACTTCAAATGTGTTTTGTCTTTTAAGCAAGTATTTCCACGTAGTTTGGGGAGTCCAGCTCTTATGCTGGACAAACTTTAGCCCATTAAATATTACATTTGTAAGACATCAGCATTACAAAAACAAATGTTGGGCAATTGTTTTGATTAAAATGATTGGCATTTGGCCTATGTCTATGTTAACCTGTTTTTGGGTTAACAGGTTAATTTAACTTTGACATTTGGGGCAAAATGAAGTGTATTTTACATTTTGCTTCCTCACCTGATCCACTGACTTCAGTAACTCCTGAATCTTAACCATCCTGTCAAGTTTTGCTGCTTTGGCCTTCTCATTTTTAATTTTCTTGTTCACGTCTCTTATCAGCAAGTTATCTTGCCCTTCATCCTGTTCCCTTCAGGCAGAGAAGAATACACATGATTGAGGCACAGAACAGAGGATGGAGTGATGCATGGTATGTATATATACATACACACACACACATATATATATATATATACACACACAAACATATAACAGTTGGACAACAGCACTGGTGACTCTGGTAGTCTGTTATAGAAATTGGATTTGTGACCTCTATGTTTGATTTGACAAATGTTTACACTGGAAGCCCTTCCTGATAATTCTCCTCATTTTTCTGGGCTTGGGACCGGTGTCCCCGCAGAATGTACCAGCTGCACACCCCATGTGGTTGAGTTTTGAAATTAAAGATTTTTTTTTTTTTTACTTTTTGCATAAAGAATACAAAGTTGATTTTATTCTTTAATTTACTGCCATTAAACAATAAAACACATAAAACCCCAAGAAGCTGAAATCGTCTTGAAGTAATCTGTTTGATGAACCCGCTTCTTCACAGAACCTCAACACATGATGCTCACATCTGGTTCTTGGTGGCCTTGATGACACTGTGGCGCTTCTTCATCTCCTCCTCCTTCCGCTGGTTGTACTCAAACAGAGAAAAGATCTGCTCTCTCATGTTCATCATTGCATCTACAATCTGCTGTGGCTCTGTGAAATACATTTCTGTTGGATCCTACAATGGAGGTGACAGCGGCGTGGAGAAAGGTGACACAAAATGTGAGTGCTGTAAAAATGACAGCCAAGGCAAAAAGATAGGAGAAGAACCTAACCTTGTATTCAGAACTGCTGAAATCAGCTTTAGATCTTGCATTTCTGAAATTCCAAAGAAGTAAATCTATGTCAGAAAACTGTAACAGGATTAAAAAAGAATTGGGGCTGTGCATATATAGATATATACATATACGAGGTCTGTGATGAAAAAAGCGGTCCTTTTTATTTTTTCAAAAAATAAATGGATTTGATTCATATGTTTTTACGTCAGACAAGCTTGAACCCTCGTGCGCATGCGTGAGTTTTTTCATGCGTGTCGGTGACGTCATTCGCCTGTGGGCAGGCCTTGAGTGAGGAGTGCTCCACCCCGCCCGTCGGAATCTCTTTGTCTGAATAGCCGCTGCGGACGGCGCGCGTTGCTTTATCAACATTTTTTCTGGACCTGTGAGGGATATCCGAGTGGACACTATTCGAGAAATTAAGATGGTTTTCGGTGAAAAGTTTAACGGCTGATGAGAGATTATGGGGTGTTTATGGGGTGTCGCTGTAAGGACTTCCCACAGAGCGGGACGTCAGGCAGCGCTTCCAGGCACCGTCGTCGGCCTGTTTCGAGCTGAAAGCATTCTAATTTAAGGCTTAATTCACCCAGGGCGTCGTGAGAGAACAGAGAAGATTCAGAACAGGCCGGCATGAGGACTTTATGCGGACATTCCACTGTTTAAGGACATTTTGTTTTTTTGATGGTTTTTTTTATATGTTTATTGGATTTTACACCAATAATACAGAATACGTGTTGGGAAAGTGTAGGAACACGGACCCACAACAGGGGGCGCAAATGAACGGACAATGGAGTAAGTCAAAATAACAACGCTTTACTGTTGTGAATGTGCACAACGAATACAACCAATTACAGAAATGGACAAAAGTCAATACACAAAGGTGTCGTGTGGGCAGGCTGGAAGATAGGAGACGCCTCTCCAAGGTAAGACCGGAACCACACGGCTTCCTCCGCCACAGGACCCCGGGAATACTGGAGCCGCCAAGTCCCGAACTCCCAGGTGGCCACTGCCTCCGCGTGTCGGACCTGGTACTGCTGGCGAGGGAAAAAGAACAGTTAGATGGGGGCGCGTTTGCACCCAGAACTCCGAACGGCAGGAAAGGTACCTCCACCTCTCGTTGGAACAGTAAACCAATAACTAGCTCAGTAAAAACTGTGTACTCAGTAGGCTTTGATATGTTACCTCTCTGGTAGAAACGATATCTCGGCAATGAGGTGGAGATGCCGTCCTGCTGATATACCCCACTGATGATTGCCGTCAGCTGTCTCAGGTGATGGGTGACAGCTGTCACCGAGGCTGCTCCCGTGAGGCGGCGGCGCCCTCTGGTGCCTGGAGCCCGCACTCCAGGCAGGGCGCCCTCTGGTGATGGTGGGCCAGCAGTACCTCCTCTTCAGCGGCCCACACAACAATACGGGTATACAAAATATATATGCATTTTTTTTTTTAAGAACAGAAGAACAGAACCAACCTTCTACAGTGCACAGCACAATCATACCTGAGTAATAAAATATTGAGGGAAAAAAAAAAAAAAAGCTACCAAAAGGTACAATCTGAAGAAAGAAGACCAATCTTAACAAAAGTATTAAGATGTGTAATGTAGGCAGCGTAAAAAAATAATAGCAATAATATATATATATATATATATATATATATATATATATATATATATATACACATAAAGAGACAAAAGAAAAAATAAATAAATAAAAAGAGGGGGTCTTCATTGTGCAAAGACAAAAAGATAAAGTACTGAGATGAAAGGGCCAGTAAGTAAATATGACCAAATAATTAAAGTTGAGTTAATCCAGATAATATAAAGGGCAATCATACAATAATACAAGGGTCAAGCATAAAATATGTGAATATAGCTGAAATTCTTTTACGGTTACGTGGGTACCTTCTGGGTCTGCAGTGTCCGAATATGATCAAAAAAAGGTTGCAAGATCTTAATAAATTTTGAGGTGGATCCACATAAGGTAAATTTAATTTTTTCGAGTTTGCTGAAATATAAAGAGTCATTAATCCAAATTCCAAATGATGGAGGAGAGGCTGATTTCCAACACAACAATATCCTACGTCTTGCCAACAAAGTGAGGAATGCGACAAGATCAGCTTTAAGTTTTGGTATGGCGACTGTCAGGAAAAACCCCAAACAGTGCTATTAACGGATCAGGCTGAATGGTCAGCTGGACAACTTCTGACAATGTTGCAAAAATTATGGTCCAATATTGTTGAAGTGATGAACATGACCAGAACATATGGATTAGTGATGCAGGTGTTTGGTGGCAACGGTCACAATCTGGACTAACATTAGGATATACCCTAGAGAGTCTAGCCTTAGTCCAGTGAGTGCGATGCACTATCTTACATTGAATTAAACCATGCCTGGCACACAGAGAAGAACCATGTACCCGATGGAGGATTGTTTCCCATAAATCATCCTGGATAACAAAGCCCAAGTCTTCCTCCCATGCCGCTTTGATTGTTGTGTGGGCCGCTGAAGAGGAGGTACTGCTGGCCCACCACCACCAGAGGGCGCCCTGCCTGGAGTGCGGGCTCCAGGCACCAGAGGGCGCTGCCGCATCATGGGAGTAGCCTGGGTGACAGCTGTCACCCATCACCAGACACAGCTGTTCTACTCAGCACCGAGGTATATCAGGAGGACGGCGTCTCCACCTCAGTGCCGAGATATCGCCTAAGACCAAGGTAGTATTCTCTGCAGTTATACATTGCATCATCAGCTAAGACTGTTAAAACCTTTTTCAGGACTGGTGACTACTGAAAACCTCATTCTTTGGATAAGTACTCACCTTCCTGCTATACTTTGCCAAGAGGTGGAGGCGGCTTCTCCCCTCTCTGTTACTGGGTGCGTTCATCCACTCCTGTGTGTTGTTGCTCTCTCCTGCCAGCAGTACCGGATCCGACGAGCGGAGGCAGTGGCCACCTGGGAATTCGGGACTTGGCGGTTCCAGTATTTCCAGGGTTCGGTGGCAGAGGAGATCTGGGTGGTTCCGGTTCGACTGAGACAGACGTCTCCTACCTTCGAGCCTGCCCACACGACACCAGCGGATTCGACCCCAAATTGTGTTTGTTGTATTACTCGTGCTTGTTTCAGTAGTAAATCTTGTTATTTACTCTCTCCATTGTCCGTTCATTGCGCCCCCTGTTGTGGGTCCGTGTTCCTACACTTTCACAACATTGATAGTTAAAATATGAGATTCACGTAAAGAACACAATCTCTCATATAGGCATGATATAAGACCCTTTCGTGGTGGGGGAGGCAGCAGAAGATTCTCAAAATCCTGGGCAGGAGGTTTAGATGGAAACAAAGTAGTTTTCTCTTTAACATAGCTTCGAACTTGTAAATAGCAGAAAAAGTGGCTTTTTGGGAGATCAAATTTCAAAGAAAGCTAATCAAAAGATGCAAAAGTACCCTCAAAGTAGAGATCACTGAATGATTTAATACCAAGAGAAGACCAGAGGGAGAATGCAGAATCAATCAGGGAGGGCCGAAATAAAGAGTTTTTAACAATAGGGGATTGCAAAGAAAAGAAGTTAAATTTAAAGTAGCGCCGAAACTGAAACCAAACCTTCAATGTTGTGCCTACGATTTTATTATTAGAGATTTCAGTGGCTGGTAACGATTTTGGAGCGTAAACCAGAGCTGATAAGGATGATCGCACACACGATGAGGTTTCCAAGCTGAGCCAAGCTGGGGTGTTGTCCAAGTCATCTGACTTAAGCCAGTATGTAAGAATGCGGATATTAGAGGCCCAGTAATAAAACATAAAATTTGGTAACGCCATTCCACCAACATTTTTTGGTCTCTGTAGATATGATTTACGGATCCTAGATGGTTTATGATCCCAAATAAAGCTGGTAATAATTTGGTCCAGTTTACTAAAGAAAGAGACAGGGATATAAACAGGGACACATTGGAAGAGAAAAGAAAACTTTGGAAGCACATTCATTTTAATTGTATTAATTCTTCCAGCAACAGATAGATGAAGTAAGGACCATCTGTCTAGATCCTGCCTAACCCTATCCACAAGAGGGTCAAAATTAAACTTGAACAGGTCACAAAATTTACTTTTAACTTTCACCCCTAAATATGTAAAACCTTCAAGTGCAACCCGAAACGGAAGGGAAGCCAATGGATAACTTCGAGCCGCAGAATTCAAGGGAAAAATTTCACTTTTGCCTAGGTTTAATTTATAGCCAGAAATACGTCTAAACTGGTCAAGAATTGAGAGAACAATGGGAATTGAGGAAGCTGGTTTTGAAATGTAGAGAAGCAAATCGTCAGCGTACAGGGAAACCTTTTGTTCATGGCCAAGTCTCGTGACTCCAATGATATGTGGATTAGATCTAAGTGAGATGGCCAATGGTTCTATGGCGATCGCAAAAAGTAATGGAGACATAGGGCAGCCCTGTCTAGTGCCTCTAAAAAGAGGAAAAAATTTTGAGTAAATAGAATTTGTTTTGACACAGGCAAGTGGGGTAGTGTATAAAAGCTTTATCCATGAGACAAACTTATGACCAAATCTGAATCGTTCAAGCACATAGAAGAGGTAACCCCACTCGACCCTGTCAAACGCCTTCTCAGCGTCCAAACTAAGTGCAAATTCGGCTTCAGCAGAGTCTGTAGGGTTGTAAAGTATATTAAACAAGCGTCTAAGGTTAGAAAAGGCATATCTACCTTTAATAAATCCAGTCTGGTCAGGACTGATTACTGATGGTAATATGGTTTCCAGACGAAGGGCCAAAATTTTTGCAAGAATTTTATAGTCTACGTTTAGAAGTGAAATCGGGTGATAGGAGCCACAGGACAGCGGGTCCTTATCCTTCTTCAGGATTAGGGATATGGAGGCCTGTAATAAAGAAGCAGGAAGAGATCCAGATTCAAATGATTGATTAAACATCTTCAAAAGGAGAGGGGCCAATTTAAGAATAAACTTTCTATAAAATTCAACAGGAAATCCATCCTGCCCAGGACATTTAGAACCCTGCATACTATTAATAGCCCGAAGAACCTCCCCGACACCAATAGGCTCCTCCAACTTAAGACTCTGTGCTCTATCCAATACAGGACAGACAAGGTTGTCAATGAATGAGTCCAAAGACGGAACACTAAAAGGACATTCAGAGATATAAAGTGATGAATAGAAGTTCTGAAACTGATCGTTAATTATTTGAGGGTCAGATGAAACACCACCAGGGGTTTGGATCTGTGGAATAAGATGTGCTGTCGACATGCTACGGAGCTGATGAGAGAGGAGTTTACTGGCCTTGTCACCGTGCTCGTATTGGGCGTGTTGTGCATTCAACAACATCTCCTCAGCCTGGACTGACGATAAGCAATCAAATTCTGCCTGCAAAGACAATCTATCATTATATACTTCGGGTAAAGGAGAGGTAGCATACAATTCATCCAACTGATGAATTCGAGTTGTAAGTTCTAATAACTTTGCCTTTCTTTGCTTCACATCAAAACTACTGTAGGAAATAATATGTCCCCATATAAAAGCCTTAAATGCCTCCCACCGAAGGGAAGGCGATACACCGGGTGTATCATTTGTGGCAACAAATAGATCAATTTTTGACACCACAAAGTCAGCAATCTTATCATTAGACAACAGGCGCGTATTCATGCGCCACGGGACAAAAGAGAAAGTGCCACCGCCCACTACCAAGTCCAATGTCACTGGGGCATGATCTGAAATGACAATAGCATTATGAGCACAGGCACGGATATGAGGTATGAGCCGACTGTCCAGGAGAAAGTAATCAATACGTGTGTATGTATGATGAACTGGGGAGAAAAAAGTGTATTCTCTCAGAGTAGGATTAAGAGAACGCCAGGCATCAACAACTGAGAATTCCTTGAGAAAATTATTTACAACTTTGGAAAAGTGTGATTTTCTGATAGAATTATTTGATGATCGATCCAGCTGACTCAACCAACAGTTGAGATCACCACCCAAAACCAAAAAATGCGAGGATAAATCTGGAATTTTTGTGAAAAAGGAACTAAAAAAATTACAATCGTCCCAATTGGGAGCATACACATTAGCCAAAATTAATTTAGTAACAAAGATACTTCCACTAACAATAATGTATCTACCATTAGGATCAGCAATGACGTTAGAACAAACAAATGGCACAGATTTGTGAATCAGAATGGCAGCGCCCCGAGCCTTACTTTGAAAATTTGAATGATACAACTGACCCACCCAGCCCTTCCGAAGTCTAGAATGATCTGAAATTTTCAAGTGAGTTTCCTGTAAGAAAGCTATTTGAATGCCTAAATACTGTAAATGATGGAGCACTTTACTCCTTTTAATAGGTTGATTTAATCCTTTACAATTCCAGCTACAAAACTTGAGAATTTGACCCTTCAGTTCATTACCCTTATTGGATTGTGACATTATTTAACAAACACCAAAAAAAAAAAAAAAAAAAATAATAATAATAATAAATAAAATAAAGTAAATTAAAAAAAAAAGAGGGATGACCCATTGCAAGCACGTGAAGACCAAAAAACCTGTGCCAAAACAGTGCAATGAACAAAAGAAGAACAATCAAACATACCCCTAACGGCTGAAGCATCTTCCCAAACAAGATGCGCGCACACCCCCTTTTGCTATCCACTAGGCACCTCCGTCCACTCATCCAGTGACCCAGCAGAACTCAGGCTTCTGTCCAGCAGGAACAAAATATATATACATTTTTTTTTCCACAGTTAAGCATATGGAAATTTACCAAAGAATAATAATAACCAAAAACAAATGAAACAAGGCAGAAAAGGGAATCTGAAGACAGACAGGGAGAGGGGGAAAAAAAGTAAAATAAAATTAGAAAATAGTAATAATAATTAATAATAACAAAATAAAATTATTTTAAAGATAGATAAATAGATAAATAAAAAAGGGGGAAAAAAAACAATAAATATGCAAATTTGTCTCCTCTTCCCTGTTGTGAAAGTGTAGTGACACGGACCCACAACAGGGGGCGCAAATGAACGGTCAATAGATGAGCCAAAAAGTAACAATTTAATGTTGTGAAGGTGCACAACGAATACACAGACAATCTCAGAATATGATAACAGTCAATCCACAAAGGTGACGTGTGGGCAGGCTCGAGGATAGAAGACATCTGTCCTGAGAAGAGCCGGAACCACACGATTTCCGCCGCCACTGAACCTGGTGAATACTGGAGCCGCCAAGTCCCGAATTCCCAGGTGATCACCGTCCCCGACTGTCGGATCTGGTACTGCTGGCGAAGAACAAAGACAGTCAAGTGTGGGTGTGTGTACACCCCGTAACAACAACGGTGGGAATGCCACCTCCACCTCTAACACACACTCGTGCAGCGTCTGTTTAACCACTTATCTGACGGACGTAGGACGAAACAGTCGCTACCCACGCCGGTCCTCTGGTTGACAGCTGCAAAACAATAGCTCTTAGAATCAATTAATACAGGCAGAGAAAGTTACCTCCAAAGAAGTACGATATCTCGGCGATGAGGTGGAGATGACGTCTGGGTTTTATGGAGTGAGATGATGAAGAATGAGTGACAGCTGTCAGGAATTAATGAGTGACAGCTGTCACTCCCGGCTGTGTCCGTGGCGGCAGCGCCCTCTCGTGCCTTAAGCCCGCACTTCAGGCAGGGCGCCCTCTGGTGGTGGGCCAGCAGTACCTCCTCTTCTGGCGGCCCACACAACATTCCCCCTAATAAAAACTAACTGAACTAAACTCCAAATTTATTTTTTTTTTTTTTGCCAAGTATATATAGCATTAAAAATAGCTAGGTAGCACTAAAAAAGAATAATAATAATAATATAAAATTTAAAATAAAGATAAAAATAATAAAAAAAAATTGGGGGGTAAAACAAAACCCCTACATTGATATGGAACTTAACACAGGATTTTCAATAAAATAAATTTTCACCAATATGGGTTAAAAAATAATGAACAAGAGTCCCATCAGCCTCCAATCAAGTTAAAGCTACAAATCTGAAGAAGTCGTGGTCCCCAGTGTCTTACTAATGAAATCTGTAGCAGGCTTGGGGTCAGAAAACTTGCGAACCCCTCCATCCGGCAGTGTGATCCTTAGCTCCGCAGGGTAGAATAAGCCAAACTTAACGCCAGGACATGAGTGTAAGAGACGTTTAGCATTAGCAAACTGTGAGCGTTTTTTGGCTACTGATGACGTGAAGTCAGGAAAAATGGAGATCTCCTTGCCTTGTTAGAGAAGAGGTGCAGCAGCTCCCGCACGACGCAGTATTTGCTCCCTTACATGAAAATAGTGCACTCTGATGATAATCGGTCGTGGTGGAGCCCCTGCTTTAGGCTTTTCCCTGTTAGATCTGTGAGCTCGATCCAACAGTGGCGCATCCTCCAATCTCAAGAGGTCCCGCAGAAGTTGTGAGACAAACTCTCTGGAATTGGGCAGCTCGACCCCCTCAGCCAGCCCAATAAGGCAAAGGTTGTTGCGTCTCGATCTTCCCTCAAGATCCTCACATTTGACCTGTAGATATTTGACCTTCTCTGCCAAACCGGACACAGAGGCCTGAAGAGAGGTCAGATCATCACTGCAAGAGGTGGCGGAAATTTCCAACTCCTTGATGGTGGTCCCTTGAGCATCAACAAGGGCCTGGATGGCGTTTACATTGGCCTTAAGCTCAGTTTTCACAGATGATATTTCCGACCTTAGTGTGAGGGTAAGGGAATTAATCTTGGAGTCAAACGTCATACAAATATCCTGCTTCAAACCCTCTAGCGCCTTGGTAAATGTTACCACACTGAGCGGTGCATCCGAGCGCTGTTCGTCCCTCTCTACCAGAGCCTCATCCTGACATGGAACACCACCTCCTACACCTGGCTCGGTAGTAACACGTTTAGATCGACCCTTCGTTTCCCTCTTATCCATTTTCCACGAAAAGGAGCTTTTAGCGAGTAAAGTAGTCCATAACAAAACAGAACCGACCAGGAGAAAGCTGGTGCACACGGTGACGTCACTGTTGTAGCCAGCCGAACAGGGCTAATGGTTAGCCTTAACACTTCAGAAGTATGGAAAAGTCACTTTATGCTCACCCGTGTCTGCAACAATAATTAGTCCCGGTGCCACAGTGCGGGTGTCAGTGAACCAGCCCAAAGGTGTAGGACGAATACCCTTCCTGGCCCGGGGTTGAACGTGGTTGTGGCTACAGCTGCTACTGATGCTAGCTAGCAAGGCTCGAGGTGGCGGCCGTGGCCTGTTCCAGAAGTCGCCAAAGAAGTTTGTCGCCCGCAAATGAATCAAGCGGCCCAAAAATTAACAGCGTACCACTAAAAAAACATGTTGGAGGCTGGTTTAAAAGTAAAAGTGTGCTTTAAAGTTAATGTTTTGTTCCTACTATTGCGGAGCCTCATGAGGCATGTCTTCACTCCATGGTGTCAAACAGCGCCTCCTGTTTAAGGACATTTTGTAATGAAAGACGTGCGCGCAAATTTGCCGAGTCATTTCCGTGACGACTCGGCGAATCTGTGTGCGCCGCGACAGGAAAAACACCTCCGTGTTGAAAACCAATTGTAAAATTCAGGTGGCTTTTGATGGCTTTCAACAAGTGAGTAACTGAGAAATTGTTTAACAGCTTGGGCATGTTCCAACTTGCCCGTTAAGGTTTCCAACGGAGGTGTTTTTCCTGTCGCGACCCCCCGCGGTCGGGTCCGGCCTGACATGCGACTCTGCCCGCACGTTCTTTCATTACAAAATGTCCGTTAACAATGGAATGTCCGAATAAACTCCTCATGCCAACTTCTTCTGAAAGTTCTCTGTTCTCTGACGACTTACTGGGTCAACAGAGCCTGAAATGTGGAAGTTTTCAACTTAAAACGGCGAGACGCTGCCGCCTCGAAGCGCAGATCGCCGTCAGGCACCGTGGGCCGTCCTTAAAGCGACACTACCAGACCAAAATCTCTAATCAGCCGTTAAAATTTTTACCGAAAACCAGCTGAATTTATCGAATGGTGTCCACTCAGTTGTGCCTTACAGTTTTTGAAAAAATTTTTATCAAACAAAGCAGCAGTCTCTGAGCCATTCCTAAACAATGAAAAAACGACGAGAGGGTGGGCGACTCCTCACTCAAAGACTGCCCACAGGCGAATGACGTAACCGACAGGCGTGAAAAAACTCTTGCATGCCCACGAGGGTTCAAGAATGTCTGATGTAATCACACGTGATTCAAATCCATATGGTTTTTGAAAAAAATAATGTCCGTTACTTTTATCACAGACCTCGTATACTCACACTCAGAGCAAAGTGTGCAAGATAAATCTATAAATAAAATATTTTTTTAATGTTTCTCCCTGTGCTTTACACAGAACACAAATGAGAGTCAGAGATCTCACACACACACACACACACACACACACACACACACACACACACACACACACACACATCTGTGTTTCCTTACAGCGTGTCCCTGCTGGGTGAGGATGACAGCCAGAGCTCTGAGACTGAAGGCAACTCTCCATCTGGACTGGATTCTTTGTTCTCCAAACCTGTGTACATGTCGTCACACCGTTACACCGCTGGTACAATCGACACTCAGGGCTCTATGTTCTGTCCAGTGCAAAACTGTGCACAAGACAGTGCAAGTGTTGTTGTTAGTGCATAACCGATGCAGTCATGTTGTGTAAGCAGTGTGTGTGGATCTAAAAATGATGTGTTGCCAGACGTAGTGCTGTAATGAGGCAGCAGAAAGCAACTGTGGCATAGAACAGAAAAAAACAGTGGCCTCATTTATGATTTGTGAAAAATTCATACTAAAAGTATATGTACGAAAACAAAGAAATATAAAATATTTAATACACTCACCTGGAAGCAAAATCTCTTTATAAATCACACGCTAATTTGAAGTGTGCGCACGTTGATTTGCCTAAGTCCTCTACATGGCCAAATTCAACCACAAATGGTCAATGCGAAACAGACCACGAATATTCAAGAATGAAGCCTGAAATGTGTATTTATCACAGCAACCCAGAGGAAGGGCACGAAAAAATAAACAGATATGACAAATTAAAAATCTGGAACAGAAAATGAGGCGTTTGTGTGGTCACAGCAGCAGGATGATAAAAAATAGTAAATGCAACAGGTGACAACAGCGAGCTTATGGAGCTATGAGGTCTGTCCATAAAGTATCGTACCTTTTTATTTTTTTTTAAACTATATGGATTTGATTCATATGTTTTCACGTCAGACAAGCTTGAACCCCTGTGCGCATGCGTGAGTTTTTCACGCCTGTCGGTGACGTCATTCGCCTGTGAGCACGCCTTGTGGAAGGAGTGGTCCCGCCCGGTCGTCGGATTTTCATTGTCTGGAAATGGCGGAATGATTTGCGTTTTTTTCCATCAGAATTTTTTCAAAAGCTGTTAGAGACTGGCACCTGGAAACCATTCGAAAAATTTATTTGGCTTTCGGTGAAAATTTTACAGGCTTCACAGAGAATAAGGTCTGTTAGTACAGCTTTAAGGACCCCTTTAAGGACGCTCGGCGCGCCACGCTCCGAACTGCGACGACGCGGCACAAGCCACCGGACCATTTCTAAGCTGATGGCTCTGTGGATACGAGACCGTCATGTGCTCTTTCTCTGGTTATCACAAGAGCTGGACATCAGCTATTTTCCGGCAGATTTCACTTTTAACAAGAGATTTTGTCATGGAAAGCCGCACGGAGGCTTCGCGCGTCACGACCGATTCGCTTTGGAAGCGAGACAAAGGAACACCTCCGTTTCCGCGTGTCAGAGGACAAGTTTGGACATGTCCAGCTCTCCACAATTTCACTGATACTTACTGGACTGGTAAGCATTGAAAGCCGAGATAGACATGTCCAAACTTGTCCTCTGACACACCGAAAAGGAGGTGTTCCTTTGTCTTGCTTCCAAAGCGAATCGGTCGTGACGCGCGAAGCATCCGCACGGCTTTCCATGACAAAATCTCTTGTTAAAAGTGAAATTTGCCAGAAAATGGCTGATGTCCAGCTCTTGTGATAACTAGAGAAAGAGCACACGACGGTCTCGTATCCACAGAGCCATCAGCTTAGAAATGGTCCGGTGGCTTGTGCCGCATCGTCGCAGTTCGGAGCGCAGCGCGCCGAGCGTCCTTAAAGGGGTCCTTAAAGCTGTACTAACAGACCTTATTCTCTGTGAAGCCCTTAAAATTTTCCCCGAAAGCCACATAAATTTTTCGAATGGTTTCCAGGTGCCAGTCTCTAACAGCTTCTGAAAAAATTCTGATGGAAAAAAACCCCAAATCATTCCGCCATTTCCAGACAATGAAAATCCGACGACGGGGCGGGACCACTCCTTCCACAAGGCGTGCTCACAGGCGAATGACGTCACCGACAGGCGTGGAAAAACTCACGCATGCGCACAAGGGTTCAAGCTTGGCTGACGTGAAAACATATGAATCAAATCCATATAGTTTAAAAAAAAATAAAAAGGTACGATACTTTATGGACAGACCTCATAAATCCAGGCCAAAAGTTTTGTAATCTGAAAATAAAAAAAATTGAAAAAATTTATTTTCTAATCATTTAAAAAGTATTATTAAAATAAAAACAAGTGTAAGATATATATTTTTCAGTTTAAATATATTTTTGATTCAGCTCCATAATTATTTTGATCAAATAATTTATTTTCATTCATATTTCTTTTTTCACCTTCAGATCTTTTGTTCACTTTCAGATCTTATTTTTTCAGTTTCAAACTTTTGGCCTTGTTCTGGTGTGGGAGGGCGTGGCTTCGATTGAGAGGGCGTGGAATTGTGAGTGACAGGAGAGCAATCAGTCCTCACATGATGTTGCTTTCAGGAAACGTGGGTACTTTGATAGATAATGACTCTGTTCCCGTCTCCATCGTGGATTACTACGTGGCTGGTGTGTGAAGGAAAATAGAATGAAAGTTTATTACGAGGTTTAAACCCTCGAGAGAAAGCTGTTTATTGTGATCGATGCGTAGCAATTGGTTCAGTGGATCCGTATGTTGTATGTTTCACAGCGTAAACTTAATGTGACCAGAACCAAGCAGACCGCCCGTAAATCCAAAGCCAAAGCCGGAAGAGCGCTCCGGCTACCGTGGTGTGAAGAAGCCTCACCATTACAGGCCCGTCACAGAGGCACTGAGAGAGATCCACCGCTACCAGAAATCCACCGAGCTGCTGATCCACAAGCTGCCAACTAGGTCAGCCTCGCCGGCCTCCTGCAGAGCATCACAGCGGAGCTCTGAAAGCGGAGGTCGGTCTTGAAGTCCTGAGCGATTTCTGGTAGCGGCGGAGTGCCACAGTGGGCCTGTAACAGTGAGGCTTCTTCACACCGCCGGTAGCTGGAGCGCTCTTCTGGGCGGCTTTGGATTTGGATTTATGGGTGGTTTGCTTGGTTCTGGCCATATTAAAGCTTCCTTCAGATCAGCTGAGCCAGGTCTCTCTGTGTGTTACTTAGAAAGCTCGTAACACTCCACTGCGGCCTGTAAAATGAGCGACCTGCCTCATTTCCATGCTGCGATGCTGCACTGCTTTCATGGTCTTGGGTGGATTTGGGACACATCGGTTTTTTAGGTATAGGTGTTAAACTTTACAATCTTGCATATTTTCCAATTTTTAAACATCAAAACTGACCAAGAGTGGTCTAGAATTATTTGTAAGAGACATCTTTAGCATCACTTTATTTCCAGGTATCAAGACAATACAATGGAGAAAAAGTGTAAGTCATTATCTATCAAGTACCCACGTTTCCTGAAAGCAACATCATGTGAGGACTGATTTGTCTCGTGTCACTCACAATTCCATGCCCCTCTCAATTGAAGCCATGCCCTCCCACGCCAGAACGGGGCCAAAAGTTTGAAATTGAAAAAGTAAGATAGGTGAAAAAAGAAATATGAATGAAAATAAATTATTTGATCAAAATAATTACAGAGCTGAATCAAAAATTTATTTAAATGGAAAAATATATATCTTACACTTATTTTTATTTTGATAATACTTTTTAAATGATATAAAATTCAAGAACAACTATTGAATTTTCAGTTTCAAAATTTATTTTTTCAGTCTTTTTTTATTTTCAGAATACAAAACTTTTGGCCTCCATACGAGCTCACAAGTCATTTTGAACTCAGTCATATGAAACGAGCGCTTTATTTATGGTGCTTCATGTTTTGTCTTCATTTTGACATGTCAGTCACAGATAGACATAATTTTAGCAAGCATTGAGAAGCTTTAATTAGCATAAAAAGCTCACCACAACAACCAGCATGAAACTTTACAAATTACAGAATAACTAAACAATTATTTATGATTACAGTTGTCTCAGAAACCTTTGCACTGCTATGACCTAATCAACCTGCTGTTTTTATTAAAATAAAATCTGTTCTAATAAAATTTAAGCATCAAAAATAATGTAGGCACATTTTTAAGAGAAAATTGCAAGATGGGAATTATTTGTTTGAGTTGGCTTCTATCATTTTTAAATACAATCATTGAACAGCTGCTCTGGAATAATTAGGAAAAACCCTGTTGTGTCTTATGATTTGTGGACGTTAATGCTGGATTTTATGGTCGCAAATTAAGTGTTACCGGCAATGCATTAGCAGAACCGGTAAAACAGATATTTGCGACCATAATCCAGCATTAATGTCTGCAAATCATCAGACACAAGGGGGTTATTCCCTTTCTAATCCAATTCCATTGTTTGCACGGTTTATTTTTCCATAAGTAAGTAAGTAAGCTTACTGTAGCAACAGTGTCTTCATGCAAAACACCAGTTTCTCTCACTCTCAGCTGACAGCGCCATTATTGACATCTGCATAGCAAAGTGGTAGATACATCAAATGTGAAACGGTCGAATATTTTGTCACTGTTACGGGATATTTTATGGTTGGAAATCTCACATGATTAACCAATCAGATTTGCGGAACAAATGTAAATGGATTAGAATTATGCTTTACTCTCACATTGATCAACACTATTTTAAAAAATATATACGATCAAGTAAATATTGTGTATATGTTTATGTGATGTGTCTTATTAAGTGGAATTAAATAAGTTATGATTGACTCATGCACAGCATCATTATATGTGTGAAGCCGCCACTCACATTTTAACACTCTCCAAAATGTTCCTACGCATGGGTCACCATTTGAATTTGTTTATTTTTATAAATCGCAGCATAAGCATTAAAATTCTCAACCACATTATTTAGGTCCCATTTTGTGCATGCACATTGGTTGTGAATGAGGCTCCTGGTCTGAAGTTGAGTGCTGAGGGTTAACGATACAAATGGTTTATCTGATTTATTTCAAGTTACGCACAAAACACATCGTTGACTAATTTGGTGACTAAATTCAACCTCTTTGCATCCTGTGCTGCACTTTTCACCATTTTTCATGTGTAATAAGCAATGTGGGCTTGGATATGGTCCAATAGCACTTTAGACTGTGTGCTGTAGATTAGCAAGATAGGGCCCTCAGTGTTCCAAAACACTCCTGTTTAAATGGGTGCCAGAAGGACCAAAACAGAGGCTAAATTGAATATCTTGAATAATAATAATTATTATTATTTTATTCATAAAGCACTTTCAAGACAAAAATGACAAAGTGCTGCACAAACAGCACAAACAGCTTTTGTTTGTTTGTAATGTGGAATCCATTATCTGAATACTGGGGATCAGTGCATGGAAAACTGGAAAATAACTATATCGCAGTTATTCATAAAAAATTATTTGGACTGAATGATTCATGTGGCTGTGGTGTGCAGAAATGCGCTTTGTATGGATGCCATTCAAATTGAGTTATTTTAATGTTACAAACAAAAACGTGAAAGTAGTAACTCATCTGGAAGCATCTTTCATCGATCTGACACCCAGTATTAAATTGTACAAAGAAAAAAAAATGCTTCACTCACTCTCTCGAGCGTCTGACCCCTCAGGCTCCTCGTTCTGCTCCTCTTGAGTGTGTCCTTCAGACATGACTTTTGTTTTCAGAGCTTTGGCCTTCTGAGCCTCCTGCCACTCCACAGGAGCCAGCTTGAACAGAAACTCATAGCAAGCCTGACTTTGAATGATTCTTTCCTCGTTTTTGACGTTTTGGCTATAAAATGAGAAAAATGAAACTGACAGTCACATAAATTGCTGCTGCATTTCACTGCAAAACAGTTGGAGATACAGTATATAAGTGCAAAATGACAGTATCTGTGTGCATATTGTGTAACACTTTAAGCAGCTGTAAGTGTTGTGTGGGCCGCTGAAGAGGAGGTACTGCTGGCCCACCACCACCAGAGGGCGCCCTGCCTGGAGTGCGGGCTCCAGGCACCAGAGGGCGCTGCCGCCGACGAAGGCTGTCAGGGTGACAGCTGTCACCCATTACTAGACACAGCTGACTGCACTCAGGACGGAGTATATCAGCAGGACAGCGTCTCCACCTCAGTGCCGAGATATCGCCTTGAGATTAAGGTAACCTTCTTTGCTAGTATATATATTGAGGACTCTGATAAACCTTGCTAAACCATTTCAGGACAGCTGATTACAGAAAGCACCTTGCTTGGATAAGTACTCACCTTCCTGCTTCATTATTACAAGAGGTGGAGGCGGCTTCTCCCCTCTCCGTCTACTGGGTGCTGTCGCATCCATACCTGTGTGTTTGTGCTCTTTCCCGCCAGCAGTACCGGATCCGACGAGCGAAGGCAGTGGCCACCTGGGAATTCGGGACTTGGCGGTTCCAGTACTCCTGGTTTTCGGTGGCAGAGGAAATCTGGGTGGTTCCGGTTCGACTGGGACGGACGTCTCCTACCTTCGAGCCTGCCCACACAACACCAGCAGATTTCGACTTACAACTCTAAAGTATTAATTGTTGTATTGGTTGTGCCCTGTTCACAACAGTAAAACTTGTTATTCACCTTTCTCTATTGTCCGTTCATTGCGCCCCCTGTTGTGGGTCCGTGTACCTACACTTTCACAACAGGATATCTCGGCCAGCGTCATGGATCCCGAGGGGCGTCAACCGGCTGTTGAACGGCCAATGGAAGAACAGGGCGCAGCGGCGGCTTCGGGAGGGGTAATCGGTGAGTTGCAGCGGATCCTCACCGCTTTCACCACTCGGATCGATTTTATGACCGAGCAGCACGTTCTCCTAAACCGCAGGGTGGAGGCTCTCGCCGCACAAATGGAAGCGCGCCCTCCGGGCGCCGCTGCGGCTCTCCCTCCCGAGGACCCTGCGTGTGAGAATGACGTTCCACTGGTTGTTCAACGGCCCCTTCCTCCGTCCCCTGAAGCATACATAAGCCCTCCAGAACCGTACGACGGCTGTGTGGAGACGTGCGCGGACTTCCTTATGCAATGTTCGCTCGTCTTCGCTCAGCGTCCCGTGATGTACGCAGCTGATGCTAGCAGGGTAGCTTATGTAATCAACCTGCTTCGCGGGGAGGCACGCGCTTGGGCTACAGCGCTCTGGGAACAGAGCTCACGGCTCCTTCAGTCATACGACGGGTTTGTACGGGAGCTCAGAACGGTGTTCGATCATCCCAACAGAGGAGAGTCCGCTTCAACCGCATTACTGTCCATACGACAGGGACGTCGGAGCGCAGCTGCCTATGCAGTCGCCTTCCGCATCGCGGCAGCGAGATCCGGCTGGAATAGCACTGCCCTCCGCGCTGCCTTTGTAAATGGATTGTCTCTGGTCCTAAAAGAGCACCTGGTGGCTAAAGACGAACCGCGGGATTTAGACGGGCTCATTGATCTGGTCATACGGCTTGACAACCGGTTAGAGGAACGTCGCCGGGAGCGAGGCGAAGGGCGTGGCCAGGCACGGGTCGTCCCTCTCCCTTCCGGGTCCGATCGAGTTCCGCCGTCCCCACGCTCCTCTGTTCCGGCGCTCCGTGCGCTTACGGCTCCCCCTGCTGACGAAGCTATGGACACGAGCAGGGCAACATTTAGGGCACCTGAAGCACAAAGGAGGCGGGCCCACGGAGCTTGTTATGTTTGTGGCTCGAGTGAGCATATGGCAAACGATTGCCCCGAGCGGTTAAACACCGACGCCCGCCCCTAGAGACTGGGCCAGGGGTGGGCCAAATCATGCACGTGGGACACACCCACATTGCTACACGACTCCCAGTCACGATCCTATATGAGGATTCAACCCTGAAAGCCCCAGCACTGGTGGACACGGGCTCTGAGGGGAATCTGCTTGACAGCAGATGGGCCAGGGAGATAGGGCTCCCTCTGGTGGCTCTTACCTCGCCTGTGCAGGTTCGGGCACTAGATGGCTCCCTACTCCCACCAATCACGCACAAGACACCTCCAGTAACTCTGGTGGTGTCAGGTAACCACCGGGAGGTGATCGAGTTCTTCGTGACTCAGGCCACCTCCCGTGTGGTTTTAGGGTTTCCATGGATGCTGAAGCACAATCCCCGGATTGATTGGCCGTCCGGGGTAGTGGTACAGTGGAGCGAAACCTGCCATCGGGAGTGTCTCGGTTCCTCGGTTCCTCCTGGCTCCCAAGCTAAGGAGGAGGTCCGAGTCCCGCCCAATCTGAAGGCGGTGCCAGCGGAGTACCATGACCTCGCTGACGTGTTCAGCAAGGATCTGGCCCTCACGCTACCTCCCCACCGCCCGTATGATTGTGCCATTGATTTGGTTCCAGGCAGTGAGTTTCCGTCCAGTAGGCTGTACAACCTCTCACGGCCGGAACGCGAATCCATGGAGACCTACATCCGGGACTCTTTAGCTGCCGGGTTGATCCGGAATTCCACCTCACCGATGGGCGCAGGTTTCTTTTTTGTGGGTAAAAAGGATGGCGGGCTTCGTCCATGCATTGATTATAGGGGGTTGAACGAGATCACGGTTCGCAATCGATACCCGTTGCCCTTGTTAGATTCGGTGTTCACCCCCCTGCATGGAGCCAAGATGTTCACCAAGCTGGATCTTAGGAATGCGTATCATTTGGTTCGGATTCGGAAGGGAGACGAGTGGAAGACGGCATTCAACACCCCCTTAGGTCATTTTGAGTACCTGGTCATGCCGTTCGGTCTCACTAATGCTCCCGCGACCTTCCAAGCGTTGGTAAACGATGTCTTGCGGGACTTCCTGCACCGGTTTGTCTTCGTATATCTAGACGATATACTCATCTTTTCCCCGGATCCTGAGACTCATGTCCGGCATGTCCGTCAGGTCCTGCAGCGGTTGTTGGAGAACCGTCTGTTTGTGAAGGGCGAGAAGTGTGAGTTCCACCGCACTTCTTTGTCCTTCCTGGGGTTTATCATCTCCTCTAACTCCGTCGCCCCGGATCCGGCCAAGGTTGCGGCGGTGAGAGATTGGCCCCAACCCACTAGCCGTAGGAAGCTGCAACAGTTCCTCGGCTTCGCTAATTTCTACAGGAGGTTCATCAAGGGCTACAGTCAGGTAGTTAGCCCCCTGACAGCCCTGACCTCTCCAAAAGTTCCCTTCACCTGGTCGGACCGGTGCGAGGCCGCGTTCAAGGAGTTGAAACGGCGCTTCTCGTCTGCACCAGTTCTGGTGCAGCCCGATCCTAGCCGCCAGTTAGTGGTTGAAGTGGATGCCTCGGACTCAGGGATAGGAGCGGTGCTCTCCCAGAGCGGGAAGACCGATAAGGTCCTTCACCCGTGTGCCTATTTTTCTCGCAGGTTGACCCCCGCTGAACGGAATTATGACGTCGGCAATCGGGAACTCCTTGCTGTGAAAGAGGCCCTCGAAGAGTGGAGACATCTGTTGGAGGGAACAGCCGTGCCATTCACGGTTTTCACTGACCATCGGAACCTGGAGTACATCAGGACCGCTAAGCGTCTGAACCCCAGGCAAGCCCGCTGGTCATTGTTCTTTGGCCGTTTTGACTTCCGGATTACCTACCGCCCCGGGACCAAGAACCAGCGATCGGATGCATTGTCCCGGGTGCACGAAGAGGAGGTCAGAACGGAACCGTCGGATCCCCCGGATCCCATCATCCCGGAGTCCGCTATCGTGGCCGCCCTCACCTGGGACGTGGAGAAGACCGTCCGGGAGGCCCTGACCCGTGTCCCGGACCCCGGAGACGGACCAAAGAACAAACTATACGTCCCACCAGAGGCCAGGGCCGCAGTCCTAGACTTCTGTCACGGTTCTAAGCTCTCCTGTCACCCAGGGTGCGAAGGACCGTGGCAGTCGTCCGGCAACGCTTCTGGTGGGCATCCCTGGAGACCGACGTCCGGGACTACGTCCAGGCTTGTACCACCTGTGCCAGGGGCAAGGCCAATCATCAGAAGACCTCAGGGCAGCTACAGCCACTGCCCGTGCCTCATCGCCCCTGGTCCCATATCGGCCTGGACTTCGTCACGGGTCTCCCGCCGTCCCAGGGAAACACCGTCGTCTTCACGATAGTGGACCGTTTCTCCAAGGCGGCCCACTTCGTGGCCCTCCCGAAGCTCCCTACGGCCCAGGAGACAGCGGACCTCCTGGTCCACCACGTCGTCCGTCTGCATGGCATACCATCAGACATCGTCTCCGATCGCGGTCCCCAGTTCACCTCACATGTCTGGAGGAGCTTCTGCCGGGAACTGGGGGCCTCGGTCAGCCTTTCGTCCGTGGTACCACCCCCAGACCAACGGGCAAGCAGAGCGGGCCAACCAAGAACTGGAGCAGACACTACGCTGTGTGACAGCCGCGCACCCGACGGCCTGGAGTACCCACCTGGCCTGGATCGAGTACGCCCACAACAGCCAAGTGTCGTCAGCCACCGGCCTCTCCCCGTTTGAGGTGTGCTTGGGGTATCAGCCCCCTTGTTTCCGGTGGTCGAGGGAGAGGTCGGTGTGCCCTCGGTCCAGGCCCACCTACGGAAGTGCCGTCGGGTGTGGCGTGCTGCCCGCTCTGCTTTGTTGAAGGCCCGGACGAGGGCGAAGAAACATGCAGACCGGCGGCGGGCCCCGGCCCCCACGTACCGTCCTGGGCAGGCAGTGTGGTTGTCCACCAAGGACATTCCCCTTCAAGTGGACTCCCCCAAGCTCCAAGAACGGTACATCGGTCCCTTCAAGGTTGTCAAAGTCATCAATCCCGCCGCAGTGAGGCTTCAGCTTCCGGCCTCACTGCGGATACACCCAGTATTCCACGTCTCCCGGATAAAGCCCCATCACACCTCACCCCTCTGCACCCCGGGTCCGGCACCACCTCCTGCCCGGATCATCGACGGGGAACCGGCTTGGACCGTGCGCCGGCTCCTCGATGTCCGTCGAATGGGCCGGGGTTTTCAGTACCTGGTGGACTGGGAGGGGTACGGCCCCGAGGAGCGCTCCTGGGTGAAGAAGGGCTTCATCCTGGACCCGGCCCTCCTGGCCGACTTCTACCGACGCCATCCGGACAAGCCCGGCCGTGCGCCAGGAGGCGCCCGTTGAGGGGGGGGTCCTGTTGTGTGGGCCGCTGAAGAGGAGGTACTGCTGGCCCACCACCACCAGAGGGCGCCCTGCCTGGAGTGCGGGCTCCAGGCACCAGAGGGCGCTGCCGCCGACGAAGGCTGTCAGGGTGACAGCTGTCACCCATTACTAGACACAGCTGACTGCACTCAGGACGGAGTATATCAGCAGGACAGCGTCTCCACCTCAGTGCCGAGATATCGCCTTGAGATTAAGGTAACCTTCTTTGCTAGTATATATTGAGGACTCTGATAAACCTTGCTAAACCATTTCAGGACAGCTGATTACAGAAAGCACCTTGCTTGGATAAGTACTCACCTTCCTGCTTCATTATTACAAGAGGTGGAGGCGGCTTCTCCCCTCTCCGTCTACTGGGTGCTGTCGCATCCATACCTGTGTGTTTGTGCTCTTTCCCGCCAGCAGTACCGGATCCGACGAGCGAAGGCAGTGGCCACCTGGGAATTCGGGACTTGGCGGTTCCAGTACTCCTGGTTTTCGGTGGCAGAGGAAATCTGGGTGGTTCCGGTTCGACTGGGACGGACGTCTCCTACCTTCGAGCCTGCCCACACAACACCAGCAGATTTCGACTTACAACTCTAAAGTATTAATTGTTGTATTGGTTGTGCCCTGTTCACAACAGTAAAACTTGTTATTCACCTTTCTCTATTGTCCGTTCATTGCGCCCCCTGTTGTGGGTCCGTGTACCTACACTTTCACAACAGTAAGTCTTGGACAACATAAAGATAGACTACAGGACCAATGAAAATGTGTAATGTCCTTTGGCTTCTAAATATATAAATATAAAAAATACTCATGTTTTACATGTTAAAATTCTTTTATGACATTATGCACTCATCTTAAAACTGCTTATCCAAGATCAGGTCATGGGGGACTGGAGCCTATCCCAGCAGTCATGGGGTGTGAGGCGGGATACACCCTGGACACAACGCCAGTCTGTCGCAGGGCCACATACAGACAAACAAACACATTCACACCTGCACACACACTTACAGACAATTTAAAGTTTTCCAGTCCACCTAACCTGCATGATTTTGCCGGAACCCCCGGAGGAAACCCACGCGAACATGGGGAGAACATGCAAACTCCACATAGAAAGCCACAGGCGAGAATCGATCCCATGACCTTCTTACTGTGAGGCAACAGTGCTACCCACTAAGCCACCGTGCTGCACCATTACACAGTAATTAAATAAAAATTTAGAAAAGGATACAATCAAAAACAAGAAACTAAGAGGTAAATCAGCCTCAAGCTGGTTGCCCTTCATACCTGAGTGAGGGTGGATAAAGGAGACTAAGATGGAGACGTCTTTTTACCTTTTTATGGTTGTTATTTTGGCAGTCAGCTCCTGGATCTTGGCATTGATCTCCTGCTTTTCCCTGAGCTCCTGCTCATACCTGATAAGAGAGTGAGTTGTTTGAATTACATGAACTTATTCAAGACAAACTCTTAACCCACAGGCAACTAGGGGCAGTTGAAATTCATTCATTCATGCATTAATTTTCTATACCCACTTACTCCCATAAAGGGTCAATGGGGGGATTTTATCTGCTCTTCTTACAGTGAGGAAAATAAGTATTTGAACACCCTGCGATTTGCAAGTTCTCCCACTTAGAAATCATGGAGGGGTCTGAAATTTTCATCTTAGGTGCATGTCCACTGTGAGAGACATAATGCAAAAAAAAACCACAAAAAAAACGGAAATCACAATGTATGATTATTTTAATAATTTATTTGCATGTTACTGGTGCAAATAAGTATTTCAACACCTGCCAATCAACAAAAATTCTGGCCCTCAAAGACCTGTTAGTCCGCCTGTAAAAAGTCCACCTCCACTCCACTTATTATTCCAAATTAGAAGCACCTGTTTGAGGTCGTTAGCTGCATAAAGACACCTGTTCACCCCACACAATCAGTAAGACTCCAACTACTAACATGGCTAAGACCACAGAGCTGTCCAAAGACACCAGAGACAAAATTGTAGACCTCCACAAGGCTGGAAAGGGCTACGGGGCAATTACCAAGCAGCTTGGTGAAAAAAGATCAACTGTTGGAGCTATTATTAGAAAATGGAAGAAGCTAAACATGACTGTCAATCTCCCTCGGACTGGGGCTCCATACAAGATCCCACCTCGTGGGGTATCAATGATCTTAAGAAAGGTGAGGAATCAGCCCAGACCTGCACGGGAGGAGCTGGTCAATGACCTGAAGAGAGCTGGCACCACTGTTTCCAAGGTTACTGTTGTGTGGGCTGCTGAAGAGGAGGTACTGCTGGCCCACCACCACCAGAGGGCGCCCTGTCTGGAGTGCGGGCTCCAGGCACCAGAGGGCGCTGCCGCCTCACAGGAGCAGCCGGGGTGACAGCTGTCACTTATCACCTACAACAGCTGTCACCAATCATCTGATCAACAGTGGTATATCAGCAGGACGACATCTCCACCTCTTTGCCGAGATATCGCTCTACCTAGAAGGTACCGTACTCAGCTGACTGTGTTTTTTGACAGTAACCCTTTACTACTTTTGTGCATTAACTAGCAGACATTCTTCCAACGAGAGGTGGAGGTGGTTTTCCCGCCTTACGGATTACTGGGTGCAAACGCACCCACATTTAACTGTTTTTGTTCCTCGCCAGCAGTACCAGATCCGACACGCGGAGGCAGTGGCCACCTGGGAGTTCGGGACTTGGCGGCTCCAGTATTCCCGGGGTTCGGTGGCGGAGGAAATCGTGTGGTTCCGGTTCTACTTTGGACAGACGTCTCTTATCTTCGAGCCTGCCCACGTGACACATTCTTATGAATTGACTTCTCTGTCTATTGTTGTGATCCGTTGTGTTTGTTGTGCTTATTCACAACAGTAAAGTGTTGTTATTTGACTTCCTCCATTGTCCGTTCATTTGCGCCCCCTGTTGTGGGTCCGTGTTCCTACACTTTCACAACAGGATATCTCGGCCAACGTCATGGACCCCGAGGGGCGTCAACCGGCTGTTGAACGGCCAATGGAAGAGCAGGGCGCACAGGCGTCTGCAGGAGGAATGATCGGTGAGTTGCAGCGAATCCTCACCGCCTTTACGGCTCGGTTGGATCTAATGTATGTGTATTCTTGGCTTGCCTCTACTGGTGGTTGGCTCTCACTGCGGTATTGTATCACTTCCTGTTCCGGAGCACAGCGGTGTTTTTCTGTATCTGTTAGCTGTTTAATCTGCGCAGTTAGATTGATCTAGTTATCTAGATTACGATTTGTTTCCCAGTGTAATCTTTACGTGCCTTAACTAAAGCACTCCTTCTGCTGAATCACCTCTAAATTATTTACACATTATTCACTTTGCGTGTTTTTAGGAATCCGCTAGCTTAGCGTAGCTACTAGCTCTTAGCCGATTTAGCATGGCGGCTTCTCCTGTCTCTCCCGCACTTTTCTGCTCTGGGTGTGAAATGTTTAGTTATTCCTCGGCCTCCTTTAGCAGTAATGGTACTTGTAATAAGTGTAGCTTATTCGTAGCTTTGGAGGCCAGGCTGGGCGAATTGGAGACTCGGCTCCGCACCGTGGAAAATTCTACAGCTAGCAAGGCCCCTGTAGTCGGTGCGGACCAAGGTAGCTTAGCCGCCGTTAGTTCCCCCCTGGCAGATCCCGAGCAGCCGGGAAAGCAGGCTGACTGGGTGACTGTGAGGAGGAAGCGTAGCCCTAAACAGAAGCCCCGTGTACACCGCCAACCCGTTCACATCTCTAACCGTTTTTTCCCACTCGACGACACACCCGCCGAGGATCAAACTCTGGTTATTGCGACTCTGTTTTGAGAAATGTGAAGTTAGCGACACCAGCAACCATAGTCAATTGTCTTCCGGGGGCCAGAGCAGGCGACATTGAAGGAAATTTGAAACTGCTGGCTAAGGCTAAGCGTAAATTTGGTAAGATTGTAATTCACGTCGGCAGTAATGACACCCGGTTACGCCAATCGGAGGTCACTAAAATTAACATTAAATCGGTGTGTAACTTTGCAAAAACAATGTCGGACTCTGTAGTTTTCTCTGGGCCCCTCCCCAATCGGACCGGGAGTGACATGTTTAGCCGCATGTTCTCCTTGAATTGCTGGCTGTCTGAGTGGTGTCCAAAAAATGAGGTGGGCTTCATAGATAATTGGCAAAGCTTCTGGGGAAAACCTGGTCTTGTTAGGAGAGACGGCATCCATCCCACTTTGGATGGAGCAGCTCTCATTTCTAGAAATCTGGCCAATTTTCTTAAATGCTCCAAACCGTGACTATCCAGGGTTGGGACCAGGAAGCAGAGTTGTAGTCTTACACACCTCTCTGCAGCTTCTCTCCCCCTGCCATCCCCTCATTACCCCATCCCCGTAGAGACGGTGCCTGCTCCCAGACTACCAATAACCAGCAAAAATCTATTTAAGCATAAAAATTCAAAAAGAAAAAATAATATAGCACCTTCAACTGCACCACAGACTAAAACAGTTAAATGTGGTCTATTAAACATTAGGTCTCTCTCTTCTAAGTCCCTGTTGGTAAATGATATAATAATTGATCAACATATTGATTTATTCTGCCTAACAGAAACCTGGTTACAGCAGGATGAATATGTTAGTTTAAATGAGTCAACACCCCCGAGTCACACTAACTGTCAGAATGCTCGTAGCACGGGCCGGGGCGGAGGATTAGCAGCAATCTTCCATTCCAGCTTATTAATTAATCCAAAACCCAGACAGAGCTTTAATTCATTTGAAGGCTTGTCTCTTAGTCTTGTCCATCCAAATTGGAAGTCCCAAAAAACCAGTTTTATTTGTTATTATCTATCGTCCACCTGGTCGTTACTGTGAGTTTCTCTGTGAATTTTCAGACCTTTTGTCTGACTTAGTGCTTAGCTCAGATAAGATAATTATAGTGGGCGATTTTAACATCCACACAGATGCTGAGAATGACAGCCTCAACACTGCATTTAATCTATTATTAGACTCTATTGGCTTTGCTCAAAAAGTAAATGAGTCCACCCACCACTTTAATCATATCTTAGATCTTGTTCTGACTTATGGTATGGAAATAGAAGACTTAACAGTATTCCCTGAAAACTCCCTTCTGTCTGATCATTTCTTAATAACATTTACATTTACTCTGATGGACTACCCAGCAGTGGGGAATAAGTTTCATTACACTAGAAGTCTTTCAGAAAGCGCTGTAACTAGGTTTAAGGATATGATTCCTTCTTTATGTTCTCTAATGCCATATACCAACACAGTGCAGAGTAGCTACCTAAACTCTGTAAGGGAGATAGAGTATCTCGTCAATAGTTTTACATCCTCATTGAAGACAACTTTGGATGCTGTAGCTCCTCTGAAAAAGAGAGCTTTAAATCAGAAGTGTCTGACTCCGTGGTATAACTCACAAACTCGTAGCTTAAAGCAGATAACCCGTAAGTTGGAGAGGAAATGGCGTCTCACTAATTTAGAAGATCTTCACTTAGCCTGGAAAAAGAGTCTTTTGCTCTATAAAAAAGCCCTCCGTAAAGCTAGGACATCTTTCTACTCATCACTAATTGAAGAAAATAAGAACAACCCCAGGTTTCTTTTCAGCACTGTAGCCAGGCTGACAAAGAGTCAGAGCTCTATTGAGCTGAGTATTCCATTAACTTTAACTAGTAATGACTTCATGACTTTCTTTGCTAACAAAATTTTAACTATTAGAGAAAAAATTACTCATAACCATCCCAAAGACGTATCGATATCTTTGGCTGCTTTCAGTGATGCCGGTATTTGGTTAGACTCTTTCTCTCCGATTGTTCTGTCTGAGTTATTCTCATTAGTTACTTCATCCAAACCATCAACATGTTTATTAGACCCCATTCCTACCAGGCTGCTCAAGGAAGCCCTACCATTATTTAATGCTTCGATCTTAAATATGATCAATCTATCTTTGTTAGTTGGCTATGTACCACAGGCTTTTAAGGTGGCAGTAATTAAACCATTACTTAAAAAGCCATCACTTGACCCAGCTATCTTAGCTAATTATAGGCCAATCTCCAACCTTCCTTTTCTCTCAAAAATTCTTGAAAGGGTAGTTGTAAAACAGCTAACTGATCATCTGCAGAGGAATGGTCTATTTGAAGAGTTTCAGTCAGGTTTTAGAATTCATCATAGTACAGAAACAGCATTAGTGAAGGTTACAAATGATCTTCTTATGGCCTCGGACAGTGGACTCATCTCTGTGCTTGTTCTGTTAGACCTCAGTGCTGCTTTTGATACTGTTGACCATAAAATTTTATTACAGAGATTAGAGCATGCCATAGGTATTAAAGGCACTGCGCTGCGGTGGTTTGAATCATATTTGTCTAATAGATTACAATTTGTTCATGTAAATGGGGAATCTTCTTCACAGACTAAAGTTAATTATGGAGTTCCACAAGGTTCTGTGCTAGGACCAATTTTATTTACTTTATACATGCTTCCCTTAGGCAGTATTATTAGACGGTATTGCTTAAATTTTCATTGTTACGCAGATGATACCCAGCTTTATCTATCCATGAAGCCAGAGGACACACACCAATGAGCTAAACTGCAGGATTGTCTTACAGACATAAAGACATGGATGACCTCTAATTTCCTGCTTTTAAACTCAGATAAAACTGAAGTTATTGTACTTGGCCCCACAAATCTTAGAAACATGGTGTCTAACCAGATCCTTACTCTGGATGGCATTACCCTGACCTCTAGTAATACTGTGAGAAATCTTGGAGTCATTTTTGATCAGGATATGTCATTCAAAGCGCATATTAAACAAATATGTAGGACTGCTTTTTTGCATTTACGCAATATCTCTAAAATCAGAAAGGTCTTGTCTCAGAGTGATGCTGAAAAACTAATTCATGCATTTATTTCCTCTAGGCTGGACTATTGTAATTCATTATTATCAGGTTGTCCTAAAAGTTCCATAAAAAGCCTTCAGTTAATTCAAAATGCTGCAGCTAGAGTACTGACGGGGACTAGAAGGAGAGAGCATATCTCACCCATATTGGCCTCTCTTCATTGGCTTCCTGTTAATTCTAGAATAGAATTTAAAATTCTTCTTCTTACTTATAAGGTTTTGAATAATCAGGTCCCATCTTATCTTAGGGACCTCGTAGTACCATATCACCCCAATAGAGCGCTTCGCTCTCAGACTGCAGGCTTACTTGTAGTTCCTAGGGTTTGTAAGAGTAGAATGGGAGGCAGAGCCTTCAGCTTTCAGGCTCCTCTCCTGTGGAACCAGCTCCCAATTCAGATCAGGGAGACAGACACCCTCTCTACTTTTAAGATTAGGCTTAAAACTTTCCTTTTTGCTAAAGCTTATAGTTAGGGCTGGATCAGGTGACCCTGAACCATCCTTAGTTATGCTGCTATAGACGTAGACTGCTGGGGGGTTCCCATGATGCACTGTTTCTTTCTCTTTTTGCTCTGTATGCACCACTCTGCATTTAATCATTAGTGATCGATCTCTGCTCCCCTCCACAGCATGTCTTTTTCCTTGGTTCTCTCCCTCAGCCCCAACCAGTCCCAGCAGAAGACTGCCCCTCCCTGAGCCTGGTTCTGCTGGAGGTTTCTTCCTGTTAAAAGGGAGTTTTTCCTTCCCACTGTAGCCAAGTGCTTGCTCACAGGGGGTCGTTTTGACCGTTGGGGTTTTACATAATTGTTGTATGGCCTTGCCTTACAATATAAGGCGCCTTGGGGCAACTGTTTGTTGTGATTTGGCGCTATATAAAAAAATTGATTGAATTGATGGCGTGGC